>NC_143505.1:4427500-5052500 GCF_051622355.1 Phaseolus vulgaris
TATTCCACGTGTTGCTTTCTATTTGTTCTGACATTTTGCTTATTCTGTTGCAATATCACAGGGGTCTATGAGGATGTTGCATTTCGCACAAAAAATGGTCATCATAAGTTGCATTCATTTGATAATTTGCATGCGATCACTGCAGTTGACACATTTTCTTTCCAATTGCCTGGATCGGGTCGTTTCATATGTATTTTGTACCTGTTATTTTGGGTAGCATATGCATTTGCAAATTGCAATACAGAAAGTATTCATTTGATGATAAGTAAGACAATTGTTTGGTCAGTTCTTGAGTCTGGGTCAAGACGTTGAATGTTGTTAAGTTGTGTTGGAAGCAGTTTTCAAGCAACAGTTGGATGCAGCATTTTCCTGTGACTTTTTTTCCGGGATAATTTGTTTAATATGCTCCTTGAAATGGAATTGACGAATTTCATGAATTCTAATCTTATGTCACTTGTTGAAATAGCTTATATGGAATAGATCTCTAGCAAGAGCTGAAACCTTGTAGTATGGCTTTTACTGAGGTTTTTTGCGCGTCCTGTCACTTTGATTTTTGTAAATTAAGATGACAAAAAATGACATTGTTTCTCGCCAAATACGGAGTTGGATTCATATGAACTAGATGTCTTGTTAACGAATGATAATGGTGTATCAGTCTTGTATTAATTTATTCGACACCTTCAACATACTCTTTAAGCTTTGGCTTGTAATCTTCTTACTGCCTGGTTCAGAATGATGCTTATCATGTTTACTTGGCTTGGTGCTGAGATCAATAACCATGGGGCACCCAAAACTCTGTCCAAGGCTTCCTCTCTTCTGTTGAGGGGAGAATCTTGCAGTTTACTAATGTTTTCAATTTATCCTGCCCACACCAATAGGTCACATCATGTGGCAATTAGCAATGCTATTAGCATTACAACATATGACTCTTATAACCAGATTATATACAAAAAGTATACTGAATCAATGCAGATGTACCAATCTTCTTTCTGAAATAAGCCAAATGCGCAAGGCAAAGTTACGCAATGAATATCACCCATACAAAAATATCAATAAAGTTGGACTAAATAAACTAATCATATTATCCTAGGTAACAATTTAAAAACCCTGTAGAGTCAAACAGGGATCATAAATTTAAAATAATCACAAGGAACTCGAATGCCTTAAGTGCATTATGTTATATGTCTACGATTGAGCATATAAAGTAATCCCATAAGTTATAGGACATTGTGTGCCTCGAGAGGTAAGGAAAGAAATAATGTATGTTTAAGTCTACATAATTCATATGATCTGTGTTCTAAGAAACTCGCAACTTAACATCACACATCATCTGATTTTCATAACATCGTAACTTCCTGTTCCAAGTTCCTTAAGTACCTGAAAGGTGATTCCACTGAGACACACAAAATGGTTTAGTGCTGTACAAACTCAGCACTTGATTTTCTCACTCACAGGAACCATAGCTAATGCTTGTCCGGCTCTGAAAATTGTAGGGGGAAATACTTGTGTTCTACTGGAGAATTCCTATGTAAATATTGTTAATTATAATGGAATACAACTGGTTTTCAGCCCCATAAAATAAGCTAAACTGTCACATACATATATTCCACTGCTGCTCATTATTATAAGAAACAGAGCAATAGATTCACAATTATTTCAGTCTTGTAAATGAGCTAACTTGCGACATATATCTGTCCAATAGTAATTAGGAAAACAATAACAGATTTACAAATTTTACATCCAGATTATTTGTCATTTCCCTTGACAATGCTTCTTTGTTTGCTAGAACAGCTAGCACTCTGGAATCTATTGTTATTTTGTCAACTACGGTGTCAGTGGGTGAAGAATGAGTAGACTCGTGGTTACTTTCATCTAACTAGGCTGCCCAGATTCGTCAACAGGGCAGAATCACAAACGGTATTAGCAATCCAGCGTAAATACTTGTAATAACTACAACGACACAACTTTGGCCTTTTATCAAGCAAGTTATGATAAGCTGGACAGACATCATTAGGAGAAAGTTGAATGAGTAGTGTGGCGCAACAAACACCAAAGATTATCTGTATCTAAGATGCAACTTGCAAGACAGAACATGGACCAATGATGTAATATTCCAATTTCCAATTGAATTTTTGGCAATTTTAACAAAAATCCCAAAAATTCAACCATGCAAAGCTACTCAAAGAATGGTGGTGGTAAAGGAGGAGATGATGCATCAACAGTGTAGGTAAGGAACAGAAACAATAATGGCAAATGACAGTGATGCATTCAACCACGGGATAGTCACTCTGAAGTTTTAGGGTTCTAAAATTTTAAGGGGCGTGAATTGCAATTTGAAACCCTGATAAGGTTACTTTTGTCCAAATAATTTTTAAAACACCAGATTCCCAAAAACTACAAATTCATGTATGAATTATATAAACACTTAATTTGGTAGAGAAGCTCAAAGAAAATCTTATGAGCCGTACAGTATGGAACAAAATTACAAATACATGACAACTCAGAAATTCTGAGACAAAAGTTACATGTCAGGATTCTGAATTGTTCATTCTATAAATCTTTCAGAAGGAAAAGGTGTTGTTGTCTCTTCTACAAGAAAGAACTCATTTGTTCAAATCTTTGAGCTTTCTCTAGTTGACCATTGCGGGTAAGTAGTTGCACCAAAATAGCAAAGTGTTCCTTAGATGCTTCAATTTTATATTTAGGCATTAAATTGAAGATTCTACAGGCATCATCAACAAATCCAGCTCTGTCACATATAGATAGAATGGCGGCAAAAGTGAAGTGATTCGGAGAAGATCTCATATGATCAAAAAGGTTAATTGCATCGTGATAAAATTCATTATATCCATAAGCCTTTATAAGAGCGGTCCATGTTATAGAATCTTTAACTGGGACTGCATTAAACACCAACTTAGCCTTGTTAACATCTCCAAATGAACCATACGTATTTATAAGTTCTGCAGAAACAAAAGGAACTCGTGCAAAGTCCCTTTTCAAGATCTGCCCATGAATCTCCTGCCCAAGCTTTACAAGTTTTAGTTCACCACAAACACTCAGCATCCTTCCTATAGCAACAGAATCAGGCCTGTACTTTGACAATTGCATTGACCTCATCACACCAAGTGCTTCACACAGATGTCCATTATTTATAAATGAATCAATCATGGCGGTCCACGAAATCACATTCCTTTGTTCCATATTATCAAATAATCTTCTAGAATACTCAACAACACCACACTTAGAGTACATCATCATCAATTGAGAAGTTATAGACACATTAGGCAGAAACCAATGTTTCAAAGCATAAGCATGAATTTGCCTCCCTTGTTCCAGAGCCCTCAACTGTGCACAGACTGGAAGAACAGTCGCAACCGTGACCACATCAGGCCTGAATCCTTCTTGCTGCATCCAAATGGTGGACCTCAGTGCCTGCTCTAGTTTTCCATTCACAGCATACCCCGCCATCAGAGCCGTCCAACAAACCACATTCCTCTCCTTCGAGCCATAAAAAACCCGTCTTGCCGAAATCATATCCCCACACTTGCAATACATATCAATCAAAGCAGACTGAATCGGTACCTGCTTAGAGTAAGATTTCGTTTTCAAAACATAAGCATGAAACTCCTGACCCAACCTCCTCGCACAAACCTCCCCAATCACAGGAACCGCAATTGCAATCACAACCGAATTGGGCTTCATTCCCTCCTTCACCATCCACCTCACATACTCCAACACCTCCTTCTGCATCTTATTGTGTGCAAACCCAGCAAGCATCGCCCCCCACGCGACAACATCCCTCTCAGGAATTTCCTCAAACACATGGCAAGCAAGCCTAACCTTCCCACACTTGAAGTACATATCAATCAAACTGGTTCTAAGAATGTAGTTGTCCACAAATCCATTTTTAATCAAAAGCGCATGAGTCTTCAAGCCTTCCGAAAACGCCGATGCGCCGGCGAAGCTCTTGATCACATTGGAGAAACTGTACACATTCAGCTGAACCCCCAATGCCCTCATCTCAGCATAAGTCTTAAGCACATCAATGTACTGTCTTTCCCCAGAAACCACAGTGCCTCTGAGCAAAGCATTCCAGGGGTAGACACTCTCACAGGGCAATCCCTCAAACAGTTTCTGCGCCTCTTCCAACGACCCACATGAGGTGTACATTTGAACCAACTTTGTCCGCAAGAAAACATTGTTTTCGAGACCATTGATTCTGATATGGATGTGAACTTCCCTCCCTTGTGGCAATGACTTGGTACGTATGCAGGCGGCGATGACAGCAGAGAAAGTCGTGGAATCCACGGGAATGCCACGTTGGTCCACGTAGTCCAAGATGGTGAGAGCTTCCTTGAGCTTGTTCTGGCGAGCGAAACGCTTGATGTCTTTGTAGATGAAGATTGGGTTTTTGTTGTGGAGGGGTAAGGAGCATGGAAACGCGTCCTTTTCGGTGAAGGGTTTTACCTTCTTGGTCCTCTGCTTTCTGGGGGTGGTGAATCTGGGAGGTCTTCTTGGGTGGGTTTTGGAAGGTCTAAAGCTCAAGACTTGGAAAAAGTTGGGCGTTGGGTTTGGAGGAAAACGCAGCGAGAGAGATGAAACAGAGTTTTCCATGCCTAACTGGTAGATAACAAAGGGAATGGATATTTTTCTGAAGCATGTCTTTTTGGCAGAACATTAGATTTCAGATATTTTTCTAAAAAACTGAAGATTCTAGACATTGTTTCGATTGAGATGAGAAGGAACAAGGGGAAATGATGGTTTCACAATCTTAAAATTGGTATACAATTTTTTATATAATAGATTTAAATATATACATATATGATAAAAAATAAATTTATAATTAAATAATATAAAAAATATTAAAATAATAATATTGAGAGTTGTAATGTAGTTGTATAAAAAAATTTGGATTATTAAATCTATTGAGAAAAAATGGAATTACTCGTTACTGCTTTGCTATGTAGCGCACACACGGACGCGAACAGAGATACATAAAATTTCTAAAATGTAGAATACGGGAACACAGATCTATATATTATATAATTATGAATTATATAAATTGACAATAAAAATTTATGTGCATAAGTATGTTCCAAATTATTTTTAGAGTAGTGTTTTTCATGACTGTTCACAAGGATTTGTTTATTATTTTTTTAATTATAATAACAATAAAGTTTGAATTTTAGAAAATTAATGTATTTTTTTTAAATTGTGTTAAAATCATACTTAAATTTTTTAGAAATCTAACCAATATTCAAGAATTATATAAATTATTTTCCTTTTTATATTATCAAAGTGAATAAGTTTAAAGATTTTTTTATTGAAATTGATCAAATTTTTTGAATTATTAAGATGGACAAGTTGTTTCAACATGTCAATTTTATTCTAAAGAAATTGTGTGAATGCTTTGGTCACCAGGTGATATCAGTTGAAATCTAATTTTATATTAAAGTTATGTCATAATTTTATTATTGTGATTAGAATTGTGTAACTATAATACAATTTCTTTCTAATAAAGTCGTCAGTATGAGTTGTCACTTCGATAATTTTAAAAGTAATATCTTATTTTAATAAAAAAACCTTATAAAATTATTTTATCTTTGTAAAAAAATAGTGTTACACTAATGATATATGTGTCATTAGATTCAATGAACGTTTGTAAGTACTAAGAAGGTCCCCATATTGACTTCAATTCGTTGCTTGCCAAATCTTCTACAAGCTGCCTAATTCAAACACTTAAATAAAAAAATATAAAACACTAAATATTTTATATTAAAATAATATAGTTTCAAGAAAATTTCATATTTTTATTGCATTGGAAGAATACAATTCCAAGAGAATACATAGTTTTAAGTTAGATATATGAAGATACAATGAGTCTTCCATCTACGGCATAATTTGTCATTGGTGGGGTGGTGGGGTGGGTGTGTACCTGCAAGGCGCTCCGATGCCAAATCAAATATAGTTTTATGTTCATCAGATAAATTGAATCTTACTTACTTCTTGGGTTGAACATCTATTTATAAGGCTCTCTTATTGGGCTTAAAAGTTACCTGGATCTTTTCTTTTTGCACCTAACATTTTGAAAACACACCTGCATATTTGGACTCATCTTATTGACTTTGCTATAATAACTAATTTAATTTTACTTATTTACTTTTTATATTTAACCTTTCGGTCGAGACTTTCGATACAACCTTTGGTTGACGTTTCGGCCTAGACCATATTATATTTACTTTGTACTAAAGTAATCTTCAAACTAATCTGAAGGATTTAAAAAAAAATTCCAAATCTTGAGACTAATCCAATAGCCACATACACCTTCAGAAACTAATACTTTTGTTTCTCCCTAATTACCAATACTATAGAAAATGTGATGTCAATGTTAATATATCTACTACAATCTAGAACTAGGCAATTAAAAATTAACAACAAATAGAGTTTTATGGTGAAGTTTGTATTCTATGGTATTAGTTGACTAAGTCCTCAACGCGCAAATTACTTTCAAGTCTTCAAATTCAAAGTTGTAGTCAACCACCTATTCTGAGAGCAATTTCTTTAATGCTATTCTTTACATATTCTATATATGCATCAATTTGGTCCAAGTTAAACTCATCTGAAAGTTATATACAAGTCTATATTCTATCTTACTAGTTTTCTGTGAGACGTTTTTTGAAGAAAACTCTTATATTATTTGATCTTCCAACTTTCACTTCAAGTGCCATGGCAAACTATGAAACCAAGCAGAGAATACCTAGCTCCTCACCACCATCCACTGAGCCTCATGAACCAGAACCAAAAGGGCCTCAAGAAATGTTCTATGCCAACTTCCAAGTCTACTGCCCCATCAACATACCCTCAACATCAGAAGCTGCAGGAGTCCGCATCATGAGAAACATAGGGAGTTTTGGCTTGTACTACACACTCTTTGTGTGGATCATACTCTTCATAACCCTCATCCTAAGCGTAAGGTGTCCTTGATTCTGTTGGTGATCATGACCTATGTCACAACCGTTTACTGTTTAATTCTGAGGTCTTTTCCCAACTCTGCTGTGCTTCACAGAATCATAGATAAAAGAGTTGTGTTGGCTTTGCTGGCAGTTGCAACTGCAGTGCAGCTGATTTTGACAGAGGCAGGTATTCATCTTGCAGTGACTTTGGCTAGTAGTGTGCCTTTAGTTTTGCTCCATGCTGTTTTGTGGGCTAATTTTGATGCCTTTGTGGTTGAGAGTGGTAAAGGAGAAATGGTTCCTCTCACTGGCCATGAGGAAAGTGTTGCTGAGAGTAATTTTGATGCTGTTTAAATTTTTGTGGCCTCAGTCTTCACTGTTACTGTTTAGGCCTCTCTTGGTGTTGTTTCATAAACATGATGGATGAGTTTTTTTGGAGAAGAAAATCATTGATATCCTTACAGTATTGCAAGAAGAATAAATATATGGATGTAATAAAAAGATGCAAATGCATCCATATGTGGTTACTGTGTGTACAATTAATATCTTCAAGTTGAAGATGAAGATACCAAAGTGTTGTCAACTAGTTCCATTTTCTTTTTCCTATTTAACCTATTTGTTTCAAAATTATTTCTCCAACATTAATAAAATCGCATTGGCTTTTCAAGGTCACTTTGCAATAAATAGATCAGACTGTTCATGTAATTTGCTAAATATTAGTGTTGACTTGGTGGTTCCATCCAATAAAGTCCAACCGATTGAGATGGACAACTCAAATGCATCTTTTCAAAATTTCAGTTCTTAATAAGTCATCTCAACAATTCCAATTGTGTGATTTCTTGGACTTTTGGGATGGAGAATTTATAATACAGTTATCTACCACACACATCTTTTACTAGGGCAATTTTTTTCACAAATTACAATTTTAGATAATTTCTTTTAATGAAAAATAGGTAAGTCCTACGTGACTTTATTGTAAAATAATACAACTGAAGTCGTACAAGAGTGGTATGATTTCAATTGTATTGTTTTACACCATATTGTTTTACACTGAAATCGTACCGACCATATACAATTCTACCTAAAATTAAGTTCATATTTAATAAAGTTGTTGGGGTGTCATACAACTTCTGTTTAATGAAACTGACAAAGTCGTACTGGTGGGGTACGACATCCACATGGAATCTTTCTGACCTAAAGTCGTATAAATAAGTATAACTTCCACTTTAAAATTGTTTACATAATATACAACTTATCCATTTTCATAAAAAAAGTTACCCAAAATCATAATTTACGAAAAAATTACACTAATTTCTTACAAAACACACGTCCATGTCTACTAATATTTACAAACATAATTAAATTTTATTAATTTCTACTACTTCTTAATTATTATATAATAATTTTGGTTTGTGGTGGAGGAAAAATATTGAACTTAACTATCTTTTGTTAATCTCATATTATGAAATAATAAGGACTCTCTTTGGTGGAGAGATCTGAAAAGTGTGTGGAGCTCAGATGTGTGGGGGTGTGATTTCGAAGACAAAGTTGAGTGGGTGATTGGGGAATGGGAAGGAAATCAGATTTTGGGAAGATAAATGGGTTGTTAACGAAACTTTAATGTTTAAATATCCAAGATTGTATTCGATCGATGTAGATCATGGTTGTTCTCTGGTACAAGCTGAAAGTTGGAACAATGGTAGGGGGAGTGGAAGTTGGGGTGGAGGAGAATTTTGTTTATGTGGGAAGAGAATCAGGTCGCTCAGTTGTTGCTCTTGTTAGATAATAAGAAGGTAGTCAAGGAAGGGGAGAGCGGTATGGACAGTTGGAGTTGGAGGGGTGATATTTCTGTGAGATATGCCTATAAATCCTTAAAGTTAGATGGGGTAGGTGAGGATAAGACTCTTTTTGAGAAATTTTGAAAGATAAAGGTTCTCCCATCTGCACGAACTACAGTCTAGAGGGTGATGAATAATAGCATAACAACAAAGGATAATCTACTGAGACGAGGAGTGTTACGGGTAAGTATCTTGTGTGGGTTGTGTGGTGAGGAATAGGAGATTGTTTGTCATTTATTCTTTAAGTGTAAGGTTGCGTGGAGAATTTGGAGTTTGTGTTTGTCTTGGTTGGGATGCTTGTCTATGAACCATTTTGATGCTAAGGTACACTTCATGATGTTTGGCCCTACAAATTGTGAATGATCTTTATCCAGAATTTGGGGAGGGGTGTGGATTGCAATTGTAGGTGAAATTTGGAAACTTCGAAATAGGTGTGTCTTTAAAAATGGGAGAGTAGACCATATAGAGGTGTTTGTGGTGGCACAAAGAAAAGTTTGGGCTTTAATTACTAGTAAGAAAAATATGCAGAGTTCACTTATTCTGACTGGTGTTTGGAACGCATGGTATGTATGAAATCTGTTAAATAATTTTGCTTATTTTACTATGGTATTTATTGTTAAAACCTTGTTTTAGGAAGGAAGAAATTGTGTGTTTTACGGTTGGTTGTAAGTAGTCAGACTACCTAGATGGAGTAAATGGTTATATTGCAATAGGAACATTTGCTTCTTACATTAGTTTAGTTTGACCTTTTGGAGGAGTATTTGTGACGCTAAAAAATTATGTTCTCTTGTTTTTTGTTTTGTTATGTTCGTAGTTTGTTAAGGTTTTGTACTTTTTTGTAAAAAAAATGTCTTTTTCTTTTGGAGGTTAATTTCTTGGTGAGTCGATTATGTCTATTTGTATTTTGGAGTTTGATGTAATGTTATATCCTATTGCCAAGGACGGACCTCTTTAGTTGTTTATGCGGGTATGAATTTGTGGGTAGTTTATGTCGTAAGTTTGGGACAAAATAAGGAGTGAGGTCCTATTTTATTTTTTTATATATAAGAGTTAATTATTCTTTAAATGATTCATATTTATTTATTATTTTTACTGATAAAAAAATAAATTTAAATTTTTTTAATTTTTTTTTAGGAAATTAAAGAATTTGAGTGATTGCAAATCACCAGTTCGTTGGAGAAGATTGTTTTCAATCAATCAACAAAGTCATGTCCAACTTCTCGTGACCACTAAAGCCTTTACATTACCCTCTGAATCAATTAATAATATTTTTACTTATTACAAAAATTTGAAAGAAAATTATTAACCTGATGGTAATATCATGAGAGAATTTTTCATATCAAAAGTAAGTTACTCGTCTTAATTTGTCTCCTTTTTTTCTAATTAGTAATTAGTTACTTGATTTATTTCATCATTCAAATTTCATCTCTTATCCAATCTAAAATTCACATCTTTCACTCTTTAATATTGTAACATTATAAAGTTATCAAATATTATCATGCCATTAATTATTTATTATGCTTCAAAATGTTATAAATGTTTTTTGTTATCAAATTTTACTAATTTGATATATAAATAATTTACTATAAGTTATATGTAGAAAGATCTGCAATTGATTTATAAATTGTAAAAGTCTTTCAACTGGCAGTGAAAGCTAAATTCATATAATGAGTGAAGCAAAACCTACTTTAAAAGTACAAAGCCTTAATATGAAGGTAAGTGCAAGTTTAGTACCCTTCAAACCATAAAGATAATCACCATCCATGTATAATGCAGAACCCATATGCTATCTTAATGGTGTGTTAAATTCATCTTATTAATAACATTAGAAATGAGATTAGTCTTTCACCAAAAATATGGCTGGAAAAAAACTCAAAGCACCAAGAACTCATTACCAAAAAATTTACCATAATAACACAACACTGCAAAGGCACCAAGAATTCATCACTTTGCTCCGCCATCTTGTTTTGTGCATCTCCAGGAAGCAAACATCACAAGCAAGAGCAGAACAAGAAGGATCAAAGCAAAACCAAGAACCCCTAAACATGCAAATAAGATGCCACTCATTCTAAACGTGCCACACGTGACATTAAATCCTGATGCTGCAGCAACCAAGACAGATAAACTGTACAGAAGAGCAATGCACAGCATAGAGATAATAGGCACTCTAAAAGGCAAAGACCGAACCACCACTATTGTGTACACAAAACTCGTTATGAACATTCCACTCCACACTAAGGCTGGTAAGAACCCATTAGAGGCTTGCCACATACTTAAAGTTGGTGCCTGTGAGATGTTTGCTAAGCTTATTGTGGATTTGGATATGTTCTCAAAAGGGTTACCCAAAGCAGATAAAAGTGCTGCTTGAACTCCATACAACTTCACTGCTAGTGCAGCACGATGTTCTTGTGGACAAATTATCTCTGTTGAACAGAACTGTTTGAATGCCTTGCTCATGGAGGCACTTACGTGAGAATCATTTCTTGTTAATCCTTGGCCTCCACGCTGTGAAGTTTTGCATATGTTTTTTACGTTTATCACATGGGAAGAGGAAGAACATAGAGCACATTCCTTGCTTATCTGTCCATATTCGAAAGAATCAGTCTTACAAGTTTTGGAAGAAAATAGTATTGTAGTCTTATAAATTACTACGATTCTGACTAATATTTATTCCGGGGCAATCAAAATTCTAGTGTCACTTCGTATAACATCTTTCTCCTTTATTTTATTAAGATGGTATTTTAAAAAAAAATTATCAAATACTAAAGTGCATAATGTTTGGAATAGTACTTAATTCAATTAAATTTGTATATGATTTATCAATACTTTTCCAGAGGAAAAAAACTATTCTGTGTATTCAAGATTTATAGGTTGTGACAGTATTGAGTTGAAGTGGTAGTGCTGCATAATTATGCAGAAATATATGGAAAGGTTGTGACGGCAGAGGACATTTATAGACTGCTATGGGCAGAGTTGGAGGTAGGGAGTTGATGGAAAGGATGCTGTCATGATATTAAGGTAAAACATGTAACAGTATTTGTTGTGCAGCAGGGTCATTCAGTGTAGGAGTGCCTCGGGTGCTCTCACAAAGCTGGCGGGAGTGAATTCTTTTTTTGGAATGTTGTTCTACAAGAAGGAGCTGGTCAAGGTAGACTTTGTTTAGTTCATGAAGCTGTTTGTGACAGCATACTAAAAGACCAAATGGAGGTGCTGGCCCAGTGGCTGAATTATGCAGCAGATAACCACATGCAAGGGTCAAGCTGTCATCTACAGGGAGCTGGTTCTGGTTTCTTGTTTATTGCTTTATAGACTCCAAGAAATTCTGCAGCTCTATGCCATCAGTCCTCGCTGGTTACCTTCTCTGCAGCTTTGTGCTATCAATTTCGCTTGTTTGTTAATGCTGGAGAAAGTGCTTGTGATTCTTCCTTCGATTAACAAGCAAGGTAAAGTCTCTAGCCAATTGTGTGCCTTGTCTATAGGTGCTGCAGATTTGTGCCAGTGCCTTAAGCAGCATAGGGGAGGCACTTTCTTGCTGCATAACTGTCAAGTCTAAAGATGGGTCACGGTGCTGCAAGTTTTTTAAAGAGTGAAGCTTTGGAGTTGGAAGGAGCTGAAGCAGCTGTTCTGCTTCAACTCTGGATCGGGTCATTGGTCATCTTAGGTGTGGTGCGCCAGATCCAATACAAGTGAAGATTGAAGGCAGATTGAAGGTGCAGAATTGGTTGGAGGTGCAGGGACGGTCTTAACACAGAAGTTGCTGGCCTTCTTTATGGAATTATGCAGATTCCTTAATGCAGAATTCAGGTCCAGTGGCTGGATTTGATGAATGGGAGGGTAGTTCTGAAGGAAGCATTATTATGTTATATGAGGTAATCTAATCTTGTCCAAATCTTGCTCAAAAACCAGAATTGGTAGTGAGATATAGTATTGGTGTTATAAAGAAGGAGCAGCAAACTGTGTTGATTATGCAGACCAGCAATTAAAATGCAACTTTGTCTATAGAATTTATATAGTTACTATGTACTTAGTCCAGATTATTAATATGATGGTACTTTTTTAAAAGAAATTGAGCAAGCAAATTGATCAGATAACTAACCTTGGCGATGTTGTTGCCTGTCTTTCTCTGGTTTTTGGTGGGTGTGTACGTAGAGTCGTTGCTGTTAAGCTTTTGAATTGACTTGTAAAGCTTCTTTTGGCCTTTTTCCTCCTCGCTTTGTGTGCTCCACTCTTCTTCATCTTCCTCGTCAATAATATAGGCTTTATTGTTAGGCAACATTTCATCATTCTGCATGCCATGTGGAGTCAAAAATCACATATAATTTAATGATTTCAGCATCCGTTCAACGTTCTATATGTAAATCAAAAGGTACTAAAATCAAATACTGGAAATAATGGTGGTGATCTTACCTCATATATGGCAGTTCTCAAGTACGCTATTGTTCTCAGTAACTCCTTATTTGTAGGGTACTTCTAAAACAAACACACATATATGTTAGAATGGAGGGAGGGGGAAGAGAACACAGAGAAAGCACACAAAATAGAGATGATCATAATGAATCATCTATTTATACACATTTTATTCTAGAAGATTGAATACATGCTTGAATTAAAGTTAAAAGAACTAAGTACTTTTATTGCAGAAACAACAACTTTTTCTTCTTCTAGACATTAGAATGCACAATTTTATATCAAACTTCACATATGTAACTTTAAAGAAAACATATACTAATTAACAGTTTGAGACCTCAATTTGTTTCTCTGGAATTCTCCCTGCAGAACCTCGACGCAATTTCCTGTATATGATTTGATTTGGTTGTCTTGCCTTTGTTGTAATTTCGAGATTTGCAACATAAAAAGGCCAGTTAAAGCAAAAAAAAAAAAAGAGTCAAGTTTTAATGGGAAGAAAGGTTCATAGAAACTATTAACTGCATAAACTTGCAGAAAGCATATGACTATTTTTGTTTACAAAATTGAGTTAAATTCAACTCTGAGAGAAAGCAAGGTGTGCAGAGTAACTTACAGGTTTTCTTGGAAGCAAGAAGTTCTTGTTTACATTGTTCTCTCTGACCTGTTCTGGAATTGAAGAATTACTCCAAGAATCCATGATCATACAAGAGGATTACCAAAATGAAAGTGTCAAATACTTCGCTTCCAGCTTCCAAGATCACAAGTCTTAACTACTTAGTGTGGTGATGAAATTACATAGAAACTTCAAACCGTGTTTTTCAAAGACAATTTATGAATTTTTAAAGTATATATGATGTGAACGCAACTTTTTGCTAGATAATTTTAATTTTAGTTTATGTACATTTTATCAGTTTTGAACCGACATTTGTTTTTTGTTGACAAACTTAGCTATAATTTCACTGTTGTGGTAGGGACATTGATTTAGACGTGGAAATGGGATTGAAAGGGGAGTTTTTCTCTTTTATTATTTAGATCAACAGAAAAATAAGAAAGGAAAATATTAAATAATATTCATATATATACTATATAATAAATATTAAATAAGAATTTTACGTGTTTGTTCAGATAGTCTTCTTTGAGATGAATTTTGTTTACTGTTCCAGATGTCCCTATATTCGAAAAAAGGGATAGATGTCTGCAAAAATACTAGTATTTTTCTATCCCATATCTTCGTTACCTTATTATATGATTAATCACATCTTAGGACCAAGGTTATATTAGGTCTGACTTGATCGAACAAAGACTCACTTAGATCTAATTCAACTTTACTAAATATGGATGAGTCCTGACTTTAATGAATAGGGATCCATTTCAATTTGAGTGAATGTGGGATTGACATAATTCAACTCAACTTGGATATGGACCAATCCGGTTCAACTCGACTTAACTTACCTAGGTTTACTTAACTCGATTGGGTCTGTGACAACTGAACTTAACCTAGACTCAGACCAATTAAGGTCAACCTAGACCTGGACAAACTTGACTTGACCGGACTTGACCCAATCTTGATCGAGCTAGGACTGACCTAGTCTTAATCATACTAGGATCAATTTAAATGTGGCTTAGCCCTAACTTTGATGAATGTTGACTCGTCCTGACTCTGATGACTAGGCTCGACTTGGTCTTAATCGGACTCAACTTGACTTGGACTCGAGTCAACTTGGTTCGACTTGGACCTAGACTTACTCAGCTCAACCTATGTCAGATAGACTCGAATCAACCTAGGCTCGGGTTGACTTGACTTGACTCTTACTCGTGGTGACTTTCGATCTTGTATGAGCCTAATTTAGTACTATCTTACTTAAGTCTCATCCGATCTAACATTTCATAACTTCAAAATAATCTTGTTTAGTGTAAATTGAAAGGAAAAAAATTATAAATACAAAATACAAAAAAAATTAAGATTATGACTCAAAATTAAAGGATAACATCAATCAAAATCTATTAAAAAAAATTACCATTATTGATATTTTTTGAATTTTTAACAATTATTTAATATTTAAATCACTTTTTTGAATTTTGTGATAAATATTTTATTCAAATAAAAAAATTAAAATTCACTAAATTCGAATTTTTCTTATATAAAAAAGTATTTGTAAAATAAAATAATTTGAAGTGAGGTCCATTCAAATACATTGGATTTGGAGGTTAGAACCTATAAAATTTCCTATAAAAAAAATTAAAGATTTTAATATCTAAATTTTAAAAATCAACCTTAGCAAAACAGTCTTTTCAAAATGAAGGTTAGACTAAAAAATATATTTAAACAAATATTATCTTAAATATTTGTGGTCAATTTTTTTTAGAAAAAACATCTTAAATATTTGAACTATTTACTGTTGTTTATAGTTTTTCCCAAGATGTAGAGAAGCCGGATTCTATTATGATTAGGTTATTCTATCACCACATGGACTATTTACTCATATATTTTATGTATTCGAAATCGCATGCTTTAGTATAAGTTATTTAATAAAAAAATTAATGCAAATACGAATATATTTTAATTATCCAAAATTGATAAAATTATTTTATAAATTTTTAAAATATTAAAAATAGTTAAAATCAAGCACATACTTTTGTTATCCTCATTTCTGAAATAAAAAAATATATACTATTTTTTAAAATTATTTTTTTACACCATATAAGTCACCGGTTACCCAAAAACTATATAAATCCTTATTTTTTTCAAAATTTAAAAATTCAAAAGGTCACTTGAATCATCTACAAAGAAAATTAGATATAAGTAGATAGAGATTATAACTATGAACATTTTTCCTTTTAATTTGCAAGAATCCCCACACCCACTTTGCAATGGCAATTTAAAACCATTATGTACACCAAAAATCAAACATTAAACATTCTCTAAACCCTTAGCTCCACATGTACATCTACTATGAGCACCAAGAGAAGCCACTTCTTCGGTACAAGAATCATCAAAGGCATGGTGACTAACCCACAAAACTGCATGCACCAAAACCAAAGGCACAGCACAAGCTAAAGTCACTGCAAGATGAATCCCAGCCTCAGTCAAAATCAACTGCACTATTGCTGCAAACACTAGCAAAGCCAAGACAAACTTTTTATCAATGCTTCTGTGAAGGAAAACTGATTTGGGGTATGCCCTTAGAAGTAAACAGTAAAGGACTGTCACATAGGTCATGATGACCAACAAAATCAATGACATCTTACGGTGAGGAATGAGGACAACGAAGAGAATGATCCACACAAAGAGTGTGTAGTATAAGCCAAGGTTCTCCAAGTTTCTGATGACACGAAGTGCTGCAGCTTCTGAAGTCAAGGGCATGTTGAAGGGCCAGTAAATTTTGAAATCAGTGTACAACTTCTCGTGATGCCCTTTTGGTTCATAAGTGTCCAAGGTGGATGATGAAGGTGAGGTGGTGGTGGAGGGTGTTCTTTGTGTAGTTCCAAAGTTTGCCATAAGATTTGAAGTGCACTTTGGAGGATCACAGAATGGCTCAGTTGAGATACCTCTTCTGTTGAACCACAAATTAGTGAAGTTTATTGCAAATGCACCACAGAAACTGGAAGGGTAGAAGTGTGATGGGTACATGTTGTGCAATTGAATGAAATTCATATACGTATATAGAAGCTTAGATCTTGATTTTATTTTCTAGTCCAGGACAAGACAACATAAAGACTTGGAGAGTATCATCAAGGAAATTTCGTAAAGAAATGTACAATATTAGGAAGCTTCTTTGTTATTTCTAATGTTGCTGAGTTTAACTTTTTGTTCTTAATGTATGTTTAGACAAACAAACTTGGATTTAGTGATCATTAAACTTTGTTTTTACGTGTTCATGTGTGTCTGAAAATTATGCGGTTTCAGAATAAACATTTAAAAAAAAGAGAGAAAAAAAGGCTATACAAGCATTTACACTAAAGAAAAAAGTATAAGATTTGTCAAAAATTATTTCCAAAATAAATTGATCGAAACACATTTAATAATTCTGATTTAATCACCTAGTCAATACTTATTGAAATAATATTAAAACGGGTTTCTTATTTTTATCTATATTAGACTGAGGGCTAAACATGAAATGGTGTGCTAAAAAAGGTGTTCAAATTATGGTTCATATTTAGTTCTTTCTAAAATCATATTTAGGAAACCCACACTGAAAACACAGAGGGAGGGAGATTCAGCCCTTAACTTTGAGAAAGTTATGGCAAAATTTTAGACTGAATTCTGAGATCATCTTCAAATTGATCGCATAAAGAACACGCTGTCTGGAATAAATAATGGAAACAAGTACATCCTTTTGGTCACACCCCTATCTAGTTTTGACTATGATGTGCAATGTTACAACATGCAAAACAATACAACAAAAATGAGAAGTTTTGAGAACCATAAGAAGTTCAAGTCAAATTTAATACTGAAGAAAGCCTACAACTAAGTGCCTTCATTCAAAAACCAAATATTCGAACTTGGCTAGCTTCATCTGAATTCAATATCTAATTACTAAATATGATCCCTATCAATGGTACATACAAAATAAGAACAAGCTTCTAAAGGGGTCAATAATCAATTTTGACGAAACTTAGGCCACACTGTAATGACTCCTGGTCTCATCTCCTCAAAACGGTACCTGCAGCAAACAAATGAAACAAAATGAAATAAGAATCAAAGCAAACCTTATTGCTAGAGAAATACAATGGTATCTCATGCACTAGGCTACACTTTTATTTACTTGTTTTCAATGTTCTTAAACGCAGGTAAGATGATGACAAGTGATGAAACCCTAATCACTACTTAGGGTAAATGATTAACACCCTCATCAAGAAGGAAGCATAGATAACATACTGCATTAGGAGATGTCCTACCTGTTTTCATTGAGGAAGCTTCTGACAGCTGCAGGAAGGGAGGCCTGTCCTCGGCTGTGATTACCAACACCTGTAAAATGAAAACACAATTAAGGTCGTCCTTAATGCTCATTGTTGGTTCCAAGCAAGAACACAGGTTTGCTAAATGAATAATTACAATCCTAATTTTGTATTCTAGAAAAATGATAAATTTTCAATAAATAAACAGATGCATTGAATGGTGCCAGGGAAGCAACAAGTATCATAACTAGAGATTTGGCGAAAAAGTTGGAAAAGAATAACAAAGGAGAATTTCTTTGGATAAAATCTTCCTTTTCTATAATTTTTCCAAATAGATAACAAGTAAAAGAGAATTATCAGCAGAAACAAGTCACGACTTAGTGACAATAAGATTAGCTGCATGCAAAATGATGATTAGTATTTTCACCTTTAAATTTGTTAGAATTACATGATTAATTTATATGGAAAAGAAATAAATTACTAATCTTAACAGATGATTGCATCATTCCATGAATAAGAGAAGTCTTAAAAGTGATAAAATGTCAGATTAGACTGGATTTTTAAAACATATAGAAGTAAGGTGATCACTTGGAGAATATGGCATACTGACATTTCCAAACGTTATCAAGAACTTACAAGAGAATACCAAGTTGTCAAATCTTAGAAAAGAAATGATTGACCAACAAAAAAAAAGAGAACAAAAACAATGGATGTTTATTTATATGACTGATGAAAGGGATAGTTAGATTTTGAAGAATGTTTGCTTCAATCAAATGACAACTAACAGACACTAACAAAATGTAATTTTATGTCCTAATATACATGCAACAAAACTGTTGAAAGAGAATAAACAATATAGGAGATAGACACAGAGAAAATAGAATGCCAACCATGTTGGTTAAAGTTCATATTAACCTATGCATATCCATGGTCAAAAGAAGTCAACATACCTGTTATGACATGTAATGCTAATGATCTAAGCCGTAATGGTGCTTGTATATCCAATTTTTCAGTGTTGATAATAGTAGATTGTCCAAGCCCATTTTGTTTCAATCCATTTGAAGTGGCTGAACTCTTTGAGAAGCCTTGGATTTCAATTTTGTAGAGATGTTCTTGCAATGCTTGAATAGCTTCAGTTGCATGAAGACCATGCAAATCAAGTCTCCAGATATCATTTTCATTATTCCTGATACTTAAAATTTTTCTGGCTGCATCAGAATTAAGTCCCTCAGCAGTATGCCATTCCCCTCGAGCTTTCACTGAATGATGTTGAGCAGACAAATGATCACCTCTTAGAAAAGCAAAAGAGGCTGCTCTAGAATGTCGTGATGCTGACCTGTTTCATTAAAAAAGTATGAAGTCTAAAGTCAGAGTGATGATATGAATACAGAAATGTGACCTTTTCAATATAACAACCATTGTAAAATTCTCAAATGGTTTCATCTCGAATTATGGACAAGGATGAAAACCCTGTGATTGAAAGTGATATAAATGAAATTTTTTGAAGAGGAAATATATAATAGCATGGATTTAGACCCTTCAATTCTAAAATAACGTGCAAAACTAGAAATTCTATCACATAAATCAGTATTTATCTCTTTCTCAAAAATTTGTTGCAAATCAATCTAAAACCATATTACTATTTACTGTTATAAAGAAAACAGTAGGCCACACCATGGAAGTTAACTCATTACGCAATGATGTTTTCATTGTAAATGATTAAGGTTAAAGTGACCTGTTAATTCATTACTTAGTAGTAGTTTGGCTTGTGAGACAAAAGACTTTACAAGTATATCAGATAACAATACAGGAATTTGTTCAAGTTATCAACTAAATTACAATGTGTTTGATTTGGAGACTTCTTGATAAGGACAAAGTAAGTCAAGCATTGAACAATATGTTTTACTGCACGTAGATCCCATCTTCACTAATGCGTTTCACTATGTCATATTAGAAATAGACAACAGAAGAAAAAACATAGATTCATACATAAATAAGTATATATTACATGAGGGGGGAAGAGGCTGATAAGTAAATAACCATACAAAAGAAACAAGTAAAAACAAGTAAGACATAACAACTAACACCATTTCCAGAAAGAATACATGTTATAATTCGTACCTCATTGTCCTTAATGCATCCTTTCGATTGCTAACGTAAATATCATCATCCTCCCATTCAGGCTCTACAGGAACAGAATTCAAGAGGTTTTGAACTGAGGAAGCATTTCTATCCTCCAAGTCTTTATCATTGTCTTGGTGATTATGAAAGGGAATACCATCCTTGACCTTTTCCAAAGTAAGACTTTCATTCGTTTTATTCTTACAAGGGGTATCATCTGTAGTAGTCGATCTAGGATCGCATGATACTTTGTAGTGTTCAAAATTCACTGCAGATGCCATTGTTTCCAATAAAGCTGAGGCCTTATCAACATTGTTATTAACAGCAGCCAGGATATCATCTATCAAACTATGTTCAGCCCAAAGATTCTGCTCTCTAAGCTTTTTGATAGCTAAATTAACATCTTCCTGAGCAATAGCCGCACAATTTTTTACATCTGAATCAGAACCTGACACTGCCTTTTCGCTATTCAAACCATCTTTCAAGGGGGGGAAATTTTTAGTCGGAAGAAGTACTGAAGAGAAAGGCTTTGCTGGAACATGATTCTTCTTGACTATAGGAGCAGAAGTGCCTATAGCTGGGAAATGATCTTTGCCATCTCCAGATTCAAGATTGTTGTTCTTTCTCTGCTTGAGAGCAAAAGCTGTCCAACCAGAGGATTGACCCTTAGCCCGTGACATATTCTTAATGGAAGATTGGGCTGGAGCAGTCATCTAGGTTTTACACCATAATTGGGTCTCGAATCACTTTACAATATCTCTGTCTGAAGAATTATGCAGATATAGAACTCAGAAAGCCACGATGTCAAGATCTTGCTTGCAAAATGTCCAAGTCAATAAATGTAAGCACTACAGCACCATACCATGCATCAGTTTGTTAAATAATCACGCTATTATATACAGATGAAAACATGATATGATAAATATTTGATTTCATATGGTTCAATTTAAAATTATGGTGCGTTAGCTTATTTGCATTTTAAGTTGTGCTAAGAGAAACATCTCTATAAGTGTTTAAAGAAAAAGAAATCAGATGGTAAGATGAATTTGGCTAATCCTGTAAGTTCAAAATCAACTTATGCCCCTTCATTTTTTAACATGATAGATCATAGAACTTCTGTAAAAGTTAATTAAGTGAATTCATTTTAATTTGGGGAAGAAACTCAATTCATTCTTCATTTTTATTTTCTTCTCTTGTAAATTGTCACAGAGAAGTTTATACAAGAGAACCTTAAACTTATATTATGACATAACTACTTGCGCAAGTATTTGGAATATCTTATAAAAACAGCTTAATTAACTTATTCCAATATAAAGAACAGCTTGAAATAACTTGCTCCTCTTTCATTATAAAAACAACTTATATACAAGCTTACATGATAACAACTTATTTATCCAAGCACACCCTTAATCACATAAAACACCATCATACATCGTCCCCAACAAACCAAATATAAAAACACAATAAAAAAAAAATCCAGCTAAAGAAGAAAACCCAGATGAAAGCTAACCTTTTTTATCTTTTCAGATGAAAATTTCAGGAGAAAGAAAGTAGCTTGAATGTTATCTGTGACTCAGAAAGCGTAGCCAAGGAATGAATCTATCGAAGGGTTGAAAAAGCGACGGATCCACAAAGTCAAACACTTGTCGGTGGGAAAAAATTACGAAGGAACAGTGCTGCAGTGATTTGCACCTGTTATCCATAAATCTTCTGTATAGATATTGCAAAGAGAGGAAGAACAAAACTTTGGGAGTTTTCTGGCGTTTCTTCCCAAATGGTCTCTCAGAGGCCACAAATAGATTCTAGAGAGAGAAAAGAAACACGCGCACGCGAATAAAGAAATACTTGACAGCCGCCGCGCCGTCACCGTTACCGTCACAGAATCAATAACGCCCGTCAAAGAATCGATAACGCCCGTCAAAGAATCAATACGCGAAGTGCAATCATTACTTGGGAATTTACGAAATTCGGCTCCTTGATTCCGGTATCTATTATCGTTTCTCCGACAATTGACAAAATAAATTGAGTTTTAATTCTTTTACGGATTTTTTTATTTTATAATTAATTCTAAATATAGTTAAATACGTATTGTAAATTTGAATTTTAAAAACATAATTTATATTATATGGTTTACAAATTAAGTTATTAATACTATTTAATCTATACTATATATATTTATACCTATAAAGAGATTTTTTCTCTTTAACTAATCTTTTGATATATATGAATTTTATCTTTATATTCATATTTATTTTATTGTTTTATTTTGATATTTTAATAATTTTATTATTCTTTAAGAATTTAATAAATAATCAATTATTTTTATAATTAACTAAAAACTTCTTTTTTATTTTTTATTTTTAAAATTAATATTTTATTATTTTGTAAAAAGTAGTTACTAATTTTAAATTTTGAATATCATACAGTTTATTAAATATTTTGTACGAGCATTTAATAAATAATTAATTATTTTTATAATTAATTAAAAAGTTTCATATATAATAATAGATTAAAAAATTATTTATTTAATTTAACTTTATTATTTTTATAAATTACCAATCTTATATCAGAATCAATCATTATCAAATTTAATTAGTTTGGATAAGATACAATTGAGTTTAAGGTCTAAATTAATGTAATGGTTTCGATTTTGGTTAATTAAGTTTGTCTAAATCAATTAATACTTAAATTGTATTAAATATTTTTTTGCAAAACTAAAATTTATAATAAATGAAGTGTTTTTCTTAAATATATAATTTATATTATAAATTTACAATAAATAATTTATTTGTATTACAAGAAGGAATAACCTACAATTTTACCAATGAATACTAATGCAAAGTTTGTCATGATGAAAAAAATAATAATAATTATACTTGTACTAATTATATATATGAAAGAGTGTCCTCAAAATTCATCTTTATTTTGTCATTTCGGTTCCTTCTTTTCTTTGTCTACTCCTTCTCTCGGTCACTCATGTTTCTAGAACTACCTTCCGGTTTTTCGGTATGAGATGGGGTACCTGCAAGAATTCTCCAAAATTTAAGTCAGTATTAGTATTAATCATTCATCGGAAAAACTAAACTATTGAACTAAACACTCTATCTATTTATACTACTTGTTAATGTGTCTATTGGCCTGTCACATCACATTAATCATTTTGCTCATGCTTATTAATTGATTTTAAATACTTAATTAACTTTATTTATCTTCCATACATGTCTTTTATTGATATTGACACATGTATGCTTTTTCACCTAATATTTTCATTAATATTTTTCCTCGTCCTTTACTTCTTTCGACCTCTCTACTTTTCGGCATTTTGACATCTTTGTTCCAGCATGACCAGTTCAATAACTATTCAAGATTGACTAAAAATTAAAGGAATCTTTTTATTGATTAACAATAACTATTTTTTTAAATTGAATCCTTCGAGTATTTTTTTTTTTAAAAAATAGTTATTAGCAAACAATTTTCATTTTGACTTTAATTACATTTCTTACTACGACAATTGACCATAGATGTTTTTATCATATTAGGATTATGTGAAACTGGTTAAATTTACAACACTTTAGACCAATTAAAGTTTAGTTCTAGTAAGTATATTGGATTTTATTGATGTTTTAATCATTTTTCTCTCTTTTTTATATGTGTTGGTTAAGAAGGAATGTTGTCCATGTGAGATTGAGTTTTTAGAAGTTGGTCTGATGGGTTGAGTTATTCGAAGGGATTCTCAATAAATTATTGGATAAAAGTATGCTTCAATATAGGTAAAAGAATTTAATGCTACTTTTTTTATAAAAAAAAATTGATGGTTGTTTTGAATATATAAATGGTATTACATTTGATATTGTAGGATTTGTATGATGAAGTGGTGATTTGGTATGCCTATATGGTTAGTTTTGTGGATGATTTGGAAGTAGCAGAAAGTTTAGAAATGTTAGAAAACATTGTGTAATATCAGTTTAGGATGCTCTCAAGTAATCTTTTGTTATTAAGGTAAAACTCAATTTGTATGCATAAATTGTATTGACCTCCTTTTGTTACTTAAGAGGTTAGGTGTTTAACTCAAGCGATGACTTGAAGCTTGAGTGAAAGAGTAGTTGGGACAATTCGCTCAAGACACTCAAACAAAATGTTTTATGGCTCAGACATTATTCTGAACCCTAAAGCATAATGTTAAGGCGGTGAATACATGTTGTGAATGTGTGGTACTACCTAACATATGGCTTGATGCTCAAGTGCTAAATGAGGTTAAAGCGCTTAAAAGACAATGAAGATGTTTTTGAAAGTTGTTGGATTTCTTCCAACGAGGTAGTATCGCTTAAGCATTGCTATGAAACTCAAGTGACAAAATGTTGGAGTGAAGAGATCCCTAGAAGGGAGATGTTTTTGAGTTGTATTTTGCTTAAAGAGCAAGAATAACATTTAAGTGAGAAAAATCCGTTCAAGTAAAATGTACAAAGTTATGACAATGTTATTGTATTTTAAATATGTTTTTATGCATCTAGTGACGATATGATGTATAAAAGGTAAGAATAATTACACATATACTCTAAAAAGGTCAATGGTGAGATGCGTAACATGATGTATGTATGTCATATGTCCTTTTTAGGTGATCCTTATAGGTAGTGGATATTAGATGAATCATTTATATGCATGTATATGTGTTAGTATATATGTATACAAGGTTTGACTCTACATGAGAGGTCACATGGTCCTTAATGAGTGATGTATGAATAATTGAGGTGATATTGTATCTTGGGTGATGATGATAAATACAAAATTCAAGAAAATATATGTGTTTTATTATGATCTAATCGTATTAACAAAAATATAAGATGTTGAGAAGACTAAATTTACAAAACAGTAATAATTCTAAAATTAGAATGGTTTACAAAGACCAAAGTTTTGTTTATTTGAACTTTCTATTTACAATTGTGTTAATTATCAACACTTAATTTTATTAACTATTTTTTTAAAATAATAAAATATTTTAAAATAATGAAAAAGAAGAAAATTTCAAAAGAAAATTATAAGAAGTAAAAAAAAAAAAGTGTGTTGCGCAGTTAGTAGTGTCTAAAAAATATAAAATAATATAAAAGTAAAAATGTAAAACAGATTCATCATTTTAAAGAAAGATTTCATTCTATATATCTAAAAAAATCCAAGAGAAAATTATTCTAATCCCTTATTTTGAGTTTTAAATTTAAAAATGGTAATTAAAAAATCTGCAACTTTTGTAAACAGTATATATTATTATTCTCTTTAAATAGTAAAAGTACTTAGACTGGTTTCTTTCGAATATTATTTCTTTAATTTTTGTTATAAATATTGAATATTTATTTAAAACAAAATTTTATCCAAGATTTTTTTAAAAACAAAATATTTTTCAAAGTATTATATTGTTGTAATTTGAGTTTTAGTTATACAAAAGATAAACATTTATCCCATCAAATAGATTTTTGTTTTCCTTAAGAAAAGGTTAAGGATAAAGCTTAAAGCTTTCACGCATTCATTCTACATAACCATCTTTTACAATTATACATCATACAAGTTATCATGACATAAGAAAAATTTATTGTCTTCTTCTTAAGGAAGAATTACTCATCCTCCCAAAGAATCTCCATTTATTCCCACTCATTACTAATTAAATGATGATGTATCATTGATTAATATCTTAATTCAACTGGAGTATTGATTTTTGTGAAAGACAAACTTATTTAAATAAAAAAGGATTATAAATTATAAATTTCAAAATAAAATAAAATAAAAACAGAAAATTCATTTAGCAAAAAGATTAAAAAAAACAGAAAATTTATTGACCCTTGTTTTCCTTTTTAGCAAAATAAACTTAATTTTGTTTTGTAAATGTTGTTTGGTATATAGTTTGAGACTTGTGTTGTTTTAATAATAGTGTGAGGAACATACCTAAAATTTATGAAAAAAAATAAAAATAAAAATAAAAGAAGAAACATACCTAAGAGCTTGAGAGAGAGAAAGAGGAAGTAGAGTCCCGAACCAAGTCTCGTAGCTGAGAGTTTAGGATCGGAATTCTGCCACCGTTTTTTATCATATCGCCGTCCTCGCTCACCAACAACCTTAAATTTGTGAGTTACCTATTCCCTCTGTTTTTTGTACCTTGTTTTCTTCGAATTCCCATTGGACACAAATTAAAAAAAAATCTATTTTTTATCCCACAGATTCGTTTTTTTCTTGGTACAACTGCTTTAGTTTCTTCCCTGAGCCTTTGATTGAATGCCCTGAAACCCATTCGAATTGGGTCTCTCAGCAAAATTCCATTCTGGGTTTTGTTTCGTGTTGTTTGGCTTGGCTTTATACATTTTTCTCGTCGGAATCTACGTGGTTGATGCATAGTTTCGTATGAATTATCCAATATATGTGAAGCTCTGGGGAAACTTCAGCATGTGTAATGATATTATTTATTCTTGGCTTCGATTTCTTGTTTGTGTGATTTTCTCTCTCTCTCTCTTGTATTTAAGATGGTTATGTGGATTTGGGGCACTTAACTTTACATCAAAATTTCTTCTTCTTATTATTTTGATTAGGGGAATGAAGAAGTCGTGGATAGATATTTGTGGTGCTTGGTAGAGGGCACCATAGGTTATTATTCTTATTATTGTTGTCTGTTTTCTTTCTTGATTCCTTGCTTTGATTCTTTCTAGCTTTCTTTCTTTATTCATCGACTGGAATACATTTCTTCTTATCTACTAATGGAAATAAAGCTTTATTTGCATCACTTTAACCATTTGACCCAACCTGTATCGGCTGTTCCTCAATCATCCCTTTGTGAAATTGTAGAAGTCTGAAATGCAGATTATCATGTCTTTGTTGGCTAGCTACGGAATGTCTTAGCTTAAGAAAAAACTGTTTTTCTTTTTATGTTTTTTGGTGTATCTTTCAAGTTTTGTCAGCGCATAGTAATGAGCATGTGTTTTTACGGCTTCTTTATTTCATTATTTACCTTTCTACTGGCAGATATTGGCACAAACTTGGTTTGCTTCTATGAGCCAATTCTCGTATTTTCTTCAGCTTCATAATGGTATTGAAGAGTTTATGTGAAAGGATTGTTGCTTCGAAATGTACTTCTAAAAGCTCAACCGAGACTGTAGATTGTACTCAGGTGCCTGCTTATTTAAAAGCAGGGTCTAGTGACAGTAAGTTTCCCAAGGTTTCCTTATGGTCAAGCATCTTTACATCTGGTTTTTCAGTGGCTGAATCATTTAGTGAATCATCGGCTTCTGAAAAGAAAGCAGTTCATTCTCGAAGTAGTGGGTGGGCAGCTGCTGTGAGGAAAGTTGTAACCAGTGGTTCAATGAGGAGATTTCATGAGCGTGTACTAGGATCAAGCAGGACTGACATTTCAAGTTCTGACGGTGATATATGGCTTCTAGGTGTCTGTCATAAGATTTCACAGCAAGAATCATCTGGAGGTGTAGATACTAGTAATGGATTGGCATCGTTTGAGCAAGATTTTTCCTCAAAAATCCTAGTTACGTACCGGAAAGGTCTGATGAATATGTGCTACTTTTATTTTCTGGAACATATTTAGATAATAGATATTAGACTAACAAATTTTAATATGCATACTCTATAGGCTTTGATGCTATTGGAGATTCAAAGTATACTAGTGATGTTAATTGGGGCTGTATGCTTCGAAGCAGTCAGATGCTTGTTGCTCAGGTATTATGCCTTCAATTTAATAATTGCTTTTGACATTAGAATTGTAATACGGTACCTTCTTATAATCTCTGTCCTCTTTCGTCCTGTTTTTGTTCTATTTCAAAATGAAGCAACTAATGTGGCTTTCTTGTGGTGTGCAGGCATTAGTTTTTCATAAATTAGGTAGATCGTGGAGAAAAACTGTTGATAAGGTCAGGTGATTGATATGCAATGTTTTGTTTCAGTAATTGAGACTTTTTTTTCTCCTCTATCCTTCTTTTGTTTATCTTTTTGCATGTCTTGTTTTTCCTTGAGATATATTGCCCTTGGGTTGACTCATTGTTGTATTTTTTTATTTCTTTAATTTGCAGCCAGTGGATAAAGAATATTTAAAAATCTTGCAACTTTTTGGTGATTCAGAGGCTTCTGCCTTTTCTATCCACAATCTTCTTCAAGCTGGTAAAGGTTATGGCCTTGCTGTTGGGTCATGGGTGGGACCATATGCCATGTGTCGCACATGGGAAGTTCTTGCCCGTATCCAGAGGGAGAAAAATGACCTTGGAGAACCACCACTTCCAATGGCTATTTATGTTGTTTCTGGAGATGAGGATGGGGAACGTGGTGGAGCACCGGTTTTCTGCATTGAAGATGCCTTCAAACACTGTTCTGAGTTTTCAAGGGGCCTAGCTGCTTGGACACCTCTACTTTTGTTGGTTCCTTTGGTTCTTGGACTTGATAAAGTCAATCCAAGGTGTGTTACACTCTCAAGGTTCATTGGTACCATTTAAGTGATTCACAATTGAGCCTAGTAGTATCATTGTATTTGTTTAATAGAAATGTTCTCTGCCTATTTGGTTTCTTTTACTAATAGGAGTAAATGACAATTCATAAAGAATGTTTACTTTATTTTAATTCTTAAATTGTTAAAGTCAAGAGTAAGCAGACTGAGTTATGTATATTTCACTGGAAAAATCTGGTTTTTAGAAGTTAGTAAGCAGACTGAATTATGTATTTTTTACTGAAGTATATACACACTGTTTCCCATTAACAAGGAGTCTCCCGCATTCAGAAATTCATAAAAAGTATCCAATGAATAACCACCCTCAAGCCCCGTACACATAAAGCATCATTCAACACACCATTCTGTTTACATAACTGACTACATAACTTTATAAAGATATAATACTACACAAAAATGACAAAAGTAATAATTTCAGATCCATAACTACCTAAAGATACAACTGCTGTGCAGCTTACTTAGTCTCAGTATACTTATCCCTTCTCTCAAATTTTGCAATGTCTATTGTAAATCAGATAAGGCAATTAAAAACATAATAAATTGCATAATATTTACTGTTGAGTATATGTCAAAATTGTGCAAAGCTACATTTCCTTTCCCTCAACCCTGTTGTTATACTATTGACTTACAATTGTTATGGACAAACTTGATCACTTAGATAGACTAGTAATTATTCATCACTAGCCCGGTGAAAACCATTGTTTGCTCAAACTTAAGCCATTTCGCACAGTGATGTAACTCAGATGATTATTGTCTCTGTCTTTCTAATGATTTAGTACCCAATAGAGATAATAATTAGGTGTAATAGGTGTTTGTAGTCTCATAATCATAGGTAATATATGCTATATGTTTGGGACATGAAGTTTTTAAAATTTCGATTTTTACTGTAATGCAATCACTGATAGTTGCATGTATAAGCTATTGTCAGGTATATTCCATTATTGCACTCGACTTTTAAATTTCCCCAAAGCCTCGGCATCATGGGTGGCAAACCAGGCGCATCAACATACATTATTGGTGTTCAGAGTGAAAAGGCATTCTACCTTGATCCACATGATGTTCAGTCGGTAAGAAAGTATAAAAATTATGCCTTTTGCACCTCATACTTTTGAGATTGTGAAAATTGTGTCCCATTTCTTATATATGAATTAACTTATTGAATGTATAATTTACAGGCACGCTATGCTCCATCTTGATTCCAAATCTGCTGTCAATTACTGAAAAAAAAACTAGTATCAAATGTTTTTGTGTATTGATATAATAAATGCTTTCTTTTCCACTAAAAAGATATTCTGATTTCTTAAGATGTGTCTTTTTTTCTAAATTTTTGTTGGCACTTCATCCTTGGCAATGACTACCACATACCATCATTTGGCTTTTAACTATATAGTAGAATTATCTGTGTATGCAAATACATGTATATAAGTTTAAAACAATGGTCTGCCTGAATGTTTTGCAGGATTAAAATCATGCATGATTTGTTAGTTATTGTGCCATATTGTGATTTTGAATTTGTTATCGGGTAGCCAACAATGGGATCTTGAACTTTTGGTTACAAATTGTTGACTATAATATAGGAAAAGGCTAGGAGAACTCAGTTAATGATGTAGGTATACCCATATTTGGAGTTTGGCAGAGCTTGAGACGGTTTTTGGTGTTTAGAGGAAATACGGCTATCTTTGCCGATCTTGAGTTTGAAACAATTATAAAAAATATCTGGTAATCACTAAAAGGAAAAAAAGTTTGCAAACAGATGGATCCATGATAACCTAGTTGTTGGGAGGAAATGAAATCCTATTTGTTTTTTTTTCCTGTTTAAGCATGACTTCAATCATACAGTGTTTAGGCTGTTATCGGGTTGTTGAAGCATTAATAGTTCACTAAGTACGTCTTAAATGGTTTTCAGGTAGTTAATATCAGTGGGGATACTCAGGAGCTTATTAGTACTTCATCGTACCATTGCAAGTAGGCTTTATATGAACATTGATTGATTTTATTTGATTCTGTTTACTACAATTCGTTCTTTCTGGATTGTCTAAGTTTCTCAAAACTTTTATCAGTGTTATGAGGCACATACCCCTGGATTCAATTGATCCATCCTTGGCTATTGGATTTTACTGCCGAGACAAAGGTTTGCTAGTTGCTTTGGCTATTTCTTGAGTTCAATAACTATGGCTAGTATGTAAGCTTTCTCTTCATCAATGGTGGTTGGCAGATGATTTTGATGATTTCTGCTCCCAAGCTTCCAAACTTGCAGAAGAATCAAATGGTGCACCATTATTCACTGTAGCTCAGTCTCGGAGTTTCTCAAAGCAAGTCTCTAGTAATGATGTGTCAGGTGACAACACTGGATTCGAAGAGGACATTTTCCTTGGCACCGACCACGATAACGATACAGGAGCCAATGAGGATGATTGGCAACTCTTATAAATGCAATTGCCAGACAGAGACTATGACACAGATTCAAAGTACTGCCTCAAAAAATTGTTGCTTGATTCTCACGGGCCTAATTGCCACTGCAGGTTGATTCCTGGCATGAGGCTCCCACTCTCCAAACATTGTTTAATAGTCCTGTAGAAAGTAATTTAAACTCATCATGATTCTTTGGCTTAAATCGTAATTTGCTCATTTGTTTATATAGCTAACTAGAATTTGTTGTACATTACAGCGGCTAGTTTGATCATATTTGTTGCCTTTTCCCTTTTATTGGCTACAAAAATGTAGTGGATAGTGCTGTGGGGCTACAAATAAATGGTAGAAAGTAGTTCATGTTGAGATGGAATGTTTTCTTTAAATAAACTATGGTTAAAGTTTTCTATTAGCTGTACTGCTGTGATGTTGCAATAACCAGTCATGTGATGATGAGTATGTGTTTGGTGAGACATTTAAGAATCTGTTTCACATTTATTAAGAAAACAAATGTGATTGGAGAAATTTGATGGATTTAAGCTTAACACATTCAACATTTTTACAATCACACCTTATGACATGTCAGTAATGCTGTCATCTTGCATGCTTTGTATTTGGATACTAAAGCCATTGCTAGTTAGCGTGTTGGAAATCACTTCCATGAATGCTCTCTCAATTTATGAACTATGTTAAAGGGATTTGAAATGATGATACAGTTATGAATCACCTTGGTTACATAGTTTGACTTTCAACCGTATCTAATGGTTAAATTATAGTAACTCAGAGCCTCTCTAGTGAACATAACAATGACAAAAATATCTGAATAATTTGATCAGGAAAATCAAAGTTAAAGTTTTCCTTTGAAATGTTTTGCCAGTGGCAGAAAATCTGCATAAGCGAATATATGCTGTCAGCATTTGTTGTAAAGTAATGCATCATGTGGTGATAAAGTAGAATCATATGTATACCTCTATTATATATCCAATGACTCAAATCTAGCTCAAGCCAGCTAATGAAACTTCTAGTAAGCAACGCCATATTCTGGAAAAAGGAATGGTGGATTCGTTCAGCTTGAGCTTAGCAAATTATAAATGATAATAGTCTTCAAAGATACACAGAAAAACCAAGGACAAGATAAAAGATATATCTTTAAAATGATTCAAATGTGTTTGCATTTTAAAAGATATATATATATATATATATATATATATATATATGTCACTGTTAAACATTAAAAGAAAATCATTAAAAGAAAACTAATTTTAAAATAAAAATAATTTAAAAATAATTAATTGTTATATGAATTAAATTAGATATTATCTTAAAAATTAATATATATATATATAAATTAGTTTTTATTATTAATAAATAATTTTTAAATTTATATTTAATTAATTATTAATATTTTAATTATTAATTATTTAGATTTTAGAGTTGGTAGCTAGAACATTGATAACTTATTAGATATCAATTTAAAAATTATTTATTAATAATAAAAACTAATTTAGATAACAATAATTTTTCTTGTTTCTAAAATATTATTTAATTTAATCAATATAACAACTATTTATATTATCTTTTGTTTTTAAAATTAATTTTTATTTAATAATTTTTTTATTGTGATAATTTTAAGTTAATATAATTGTTTTAGACATAATTCAAGTTAAAATACTTTTAATTTATTAATGAGTTTTCAAAATAAGTTATTGAATTAAAATTGTTTGAATAGTATACTACTTTGTAGGAGTTATATTGGTATAATAATTTAATCATTCATCTCTCACTGTAATATACTCTTATTCAATTCTTAAATTGTTAACTACTTTAAAAGTCAATACAGAAATAATTTGTAGTGATAGTATAAAAAAAATGTGTTGTTACAATAACTATTTTAAAAGTCACTTTTAAATATTTTATTGATTTATTTAAGTTTTTATTCCCTATAATTTATAAATATTTTCTTTTAAAAAAAAGACATTATGCTAACATAAGCATGTGCCATGTCAGCACTACCACATCATCATAACAATAAGGAAGCAAAAAATAAATATTTTTACTGAACTGAAAATAAATAAAAAGTTACAGAATCAAAAGTAAAAATTTACGTGAACTAAAAAAAAAGAAAAGGACATATTTATAAACACAAAAAATAATTAAGTCTTAATGTAATACATAAATTTAAATGTAAAAATGGAAAATGTAAAATTTAATAAACTTTTTAATCTAACCTTTCTTTCAATATTTCTCAGATTTTGCTTGAAAGATTGGCACATTATTTAAATACTTTATACTCTCATACACCATATACATTATTATGATTACTTTCTAAAAAAAATAAACTCAAAGAAATGATCAATTTCTTTTACAAAAACGAAAAATAACAATATTAAATTTTAAAGAAGAAAACATTAATTTTTATTTTAATTGTATGTATAATATTTCATAAAAATTGAAATCACTGTAAATATTCCCAAAATGGTGGTGAACTAAACATTACTCTCATAATAACTGAGACTAGAGAGTAATATTTAGGAGTGATTCGTTGTACCATAATTTAATTAATTTATGAATTTAATTACTCTCATAATTTAATTAATTTTATTGTTTGCTGATATGAATTGAAGAGAACAAGGTACAAGTAACGTGGTTTCTCTCTTCAGATCTCTCTTACTCTTTCACTCTCACTTCTCACGCGTTTCAAAAGTCCCACAAACTTTCGTTACTTCTCAAACATTGACAATGGCGTGCTGAATTACTGCATCTTTTCTTACTTCCCCACTCTGCAGCTTCATTTTCTGCAAAATGGATTCGCCATTGCTGTTTAGCCACCTCAAGGTTCGTCTTTTCTCGCTGATTATGAGTCTCTAGACTTTGAATTTTTCTGGGTCATGGGTGCAATTTTTTTTGAATTTTTTTGATGGGTTGTGTTTCTTTGAATCTCACCAGGGTGCAGACCCGTTCTTCCTGCTAGCGGGACCTAATGTGATTGAATCAGAGGATCACATTCTGCGGATGGCTAAGCACCTCAAAAGCATTGCATCTGAGTATGTAGTTATCTTTATTTATGATTAATGTGTTTCTGTCTATAGGAAAATAAATGCCATTTGGTGGAAATCCCTTGGGGAACTGCTACTGTAGCTGTATGAATTGTCAAACACTTATTAGGTGTTGATTTTACAATAAATTAGATTTTTTGGCAAATCATCTTTGATGTTTCATATTCACGAGAAAAAGATGGATACTGGAGTAATACTCCTTGGTTTGAAGCCAACTTCTATTTTGTCTTCAGTATGAAGTTATATATTTTCTCTTTCCTAATATTTAAAGTAAGAGCAAATTAGTGTAACACTGCCTAAGATTTATTTAGCTTGCGCATGATCCCTTGTTTCTTTTAACGTTTACAACTATCCTCTTATAGGGATACACACTAAAATATGTTTTTTGGGTATCAGGGGTGTGATGTAATATATTTCAAACAATTAGAGGGTCGTGTAAGATAAAAGAGGGAATTAAACGAAATCTCTCGAGGGTATGAGTGTGATTTGCTGTTAAAGTATGGTATGATATGGTAACAACTAATTGAAAACTCAAACTCTTATAGTAACATGGTAAACACATAGTTTCCTGATGGTGCAGCAACTTACACAGAATTGTCAAAGCTAAAATCGTGAATAAAAATGATTAGTAGATGTGATATTAATTGTTGATGGCTAACAAGAATATGTGTCTTTCAGAGTTGGAATACCTTTGGTTTTCAAGTCAAGCTTTGACAAAGCTAACCGAACATCATCAAAATCATTTCGTGGCCCGGGGATGGTTGAGGGATTGAAGGTCAATATTTCTGCTATTCTGTTATGATAATATCCCTTGTGGTTGGTATATTGAGGATTCTAGGTGTTGTAATTGTCCAATAACATGAGACTATATTATATTAGATCAGTGTAAATTTTGCATGACTTCAGTTACATGAGTAATCTAAAATTGTCTTATCCTAAACTAGCCCCAAAAGATATCTTGAGAGGCAGGGGTGTTTAGTTTCCATATCATAGTAAGGGGTACTTTAGCCACATATCTTGCTAATGATTTTAACACGGTCCTTTATATTTTTTCTGGTTCCACCTATCCTCGAGATTCTGGAGTTAAATGTTGTCAGAGTTGGAGGTAGCATCTGTGCACTTTGTTGCAGGGCCTTGAGAAATGTCATCTTTCTAGGTTCCTTGTAAGGACTTTCAAGGTTCTGAATTAGCAGTGATGTCACCTTGCAGTGCCAAAAGAAAAAGATACTGTACTGGTACTAGTCAAATTTGAAGTCATCTTTGTAGTATGTGGGAGTTGTACTTGTACAGAAATCTTAGGAAGGAATTATTTATGACCTATATAGCCATTGACACGGGCACTGGTACAGTAGTAGACATTTAGTGTGTTTGTTTAAAATGTAAGTTGCGTTGTCTAAATCATAGTATTTGTGCTGGATAGAGCTATTTTATCCTAGTTGAATGTTTTCCTTTTCTTATTTTTCTGTTTTATTCTCAGATACTCGAGAAGGTTAAAATAGCTTATGACATCCCTATAGTGACAGATGTGCATGAGACCATCCAGGTAAAGTATCTAGTTTTATTGAATTCATATTTCATGGCCTTCTTGTAGGGTTGAGGATCATATATAGTATTAACATTTTTTGGCATACCGATCAGACTAGTTGATTTTAATTATATGTTGTTTCAAAAGGACATCATTATATGTTTGTTAGTGCTGAAATAAGAAAATAGCAAACAAAGCTCTTAAGTGCTTTGCTGAATGGAATGTGAGCATCATGAATACCGTGTGTAAATTCTTGTATGTTCTTTCCCCTTGTGTAATCAGTATATGTAGAGACAGTAACTTGAAAAACATTTTGCTTGGATCTTTCATTGGTATGAAACTATATCTTGTTCTTGGCTCTCTTATTATCACTGATATTTTCCTTAACAATTTGTTGTACGCATCTAAATTTGAAAACTAAAATGGTTAGCACCTTTATTATTAATAATTTTTTAATATTATCATATTGAATTATCAAATTTATTCTTCCAGTTTATAATTGTGAATGGTGTGTGGTATTTAATATGTTAGATTCTGACTCATAATCTACATTGGACACATATATTTTTTGCCAGTGTGAAGCAGTTGGCAGAGTTGCAGATATCATTCAGATTCCTGCATTCTTGTGTCGCCAAGTAAATAGTTACTGCATTCAATTCAATATCCATTACCATTGGCGGTTGAAATTTATTTGATGTGTCAACTTTACTTGTTTCATTCATTTTGCTTCTAATGACAGACAGATCTTCTAGTTGCAGCAGCCAAAACTGGGAAAATTATCAACATTAAGAAGGGCCAGTTCTGTGCTCCTTCTGTTAGTATACTATCCAAGTTTATGAGTTACAATTTCAATAGTTAGCAATGACTTAACTTAAGCCTCGGAATTAGTGTCTCCTGATTTTTACCATTATTGTTTCATTGTTTTCATGTCTATAGGTCATGGCAAATTCAGCTGAAAAGGTTCGGTTAGCTGGAAATCCTAATGTCATGGTTTGTGAGAGAGGAACAATGTTTGGATACAGTGAGTAGATAACAACTATTTTGATGTTTTCTGTATGTTTCTGAATTATGTGAATCTTGCAAGAATCTTTCAATAATTGATGATTGATTGCTTTTTTTGTGGAGAAGATTATTGTTTTTCCTTTCATTCTCTAATGCTTCATTTCTAGAGCATTTTGCTGTACTGCAAGATGTGATTTCACCAAGAAAATCCTATCAAGTGATGCTAGTTATCGCTATATGCCCACCTGTTGTATTTTCATAGTAGTCTTGTGTTCTTTTACTTGTCTAATTTAAAATCGAAATCTCAATTATGTTTTATTAATCTGTTATCCACCTTCTTGGCCTCTCATTTTAATCAAAACTTTTAATGTGTATATGATGTATAATATTGCCTTAGAAAAGCAATCATGAAATGAGTTGTCTTATGCATTTTTCTTTACAAAACCTAGAGTTGATTAAAATCTTTTCCTTTTTTCATGCAGATGATTTGATTGTTGATCCACGTAACTTTGAGTGGATGAGAGAAGCTAATTGTCCCATTGTAAGTAAACCTTTCTTTTATAGTATGTTTTAGGATAAATTATTTGAATATTTATATCCTTTCTTATTGAATGAAAGGTTAAAGTGGAGAAGGGCATTGTCCCAATCATTTATTTGATGAAAATATTTTACTTGATTGAATGACAAATCCCTGTTAACACAATCAACCTGATACACAACTTTTCATATGGAAAATGTTGCTTCAATCCCTATGGACATTTTCTCTCATGCTCGCATCTCTCCTTTCTCTGCAACTCACATTGACTTAGGATAAGGTTGAATCCATAGTTCCTGAAAATATTTTTTTCTTCGGCTGGAGATATATTATCCAAGTTTTAATATGTAGACGACTTTCATCAATAGTCTTTAGTAATATCCTTAAAAAACTAGAACTAGAGTATTTGATTTTGAATTTAAAATTCAAAGAATTGATTCTGGCGTGGTTTAGAGGACCTAATTCATTTTTTGTTGATCTTTTAGTCAAAGAGGTATATTAACATTTCATTTTTTTTTTGCAATCTCAAATTAATATATTATTTATTTACTCAATTGATGAATTAAAAAAGAAGTAAACCGGAGTGCATGCATTTATTTTAGTATTTATAAGAGTGAGACTTAATTTAATTCTTTACTATTCCCTTATTACAAAGAACTATTCTTTTACGCTGTTTTTTGCATTGATATAAATTTCCTCATGGTGAAGTTTCTTGCACCTATCTCTAATGCTGTTTGGTTCTTGGAAAACCCAAACATTTGATATTGGTGTTTGTCTCAGGTAGCTGATATAACACATTCTCTACAACAGCCTGCTGGAAAGAAGGTATACTATCGTTGACTCCCATATTTGTTTGATATTAACTTCATTTTGAACTGTATATTTCATGTGATACTATTTTAGCTTGCAACATTTTAAGCAACATAAAATAGAGGGATAAACCTTACTGCTGTAGTATTGGTGTTGACATTATCTGTTAGAATATTTGAATTGTTAGTTTACTTTCCAAGTCTTATTATGTTAGCAGTCTTATTGGGCTATAGGCTTATATTAGTTTGCTACTACACTAGAACGTAACCTGATTACTAGTAAAACTATACAAGTAGGGTTGTTGCAGTTTGTATTTTAAAACACAACACATTAATCTTCTGTCAACCATTAACAAGTTTTTTTCTCCCTTTCTCTTTCACATTAATTATCTCAATTTCAACTGTCTCTTTTATATATTTGCATTAGGCATGTTGGTACGTGAATATAGCATAGGCCAAATGTCACTTGATTAATTTCCCTGGGAGAATTACAGATCACAGTTTTCAGATTTACAACGCCAAAAGTTCAAGCATTGCTTCTATGGTTTGCTGATTTATGAGGATCTGAGAATCATTTAGAATCTTTGACCATTGAGATTTTCACTCTCTGTGGATTTGTTGTATAAACCTTAATGCTATGCTGCATTAGAATGTTTATATTGGCGTCTACCATATGTTTTTATTTTTGAAGTGAACTTTAATATCTGACTTCTGTAGTTGAAGCTTTTCATTTGACATTCTGAAATGACCTTTCCAAATCTTACACCAGTTTGGTTGGATTAAGATTCTGCTTTCATGTATAGTTGGATGGGGGAGGTGTTGCAAGTGGAGGTCTTCGAGAACTAATTCCTTGCATTGCAAGGACAGCAGTTGCCGTTGGAGTGGATGGGATTTTCATGGAGGTACAGAGAATAGCCAATGTCATTTATAATTTAGTAGTATTCTATAAAAGAAGGTATTTTAGAGTAAAATTTCAGCTATATAATTATCACTTGCGATTCCAAGATCTTCTATTCAAAGAGTATCTTTATGTGTTTAGTTTTGTCTATCACTGAGCTTCTAAAAGCTTTCTTGGGCTTTCAGGTGCATGATGATCCACTGAATGCTCCTGTTGATGGACCAACACAGTGGGTGAGTTGTTGCTTATTGGAGTTATCCAGATTAATGAACATAATTTCCTCAACATTTGTTTTCCTTTGGATGTTCCCTGTGATTTTTTTTTCAAATAGGGCACTTAATGAACTATGTTCAAAATCCTCTTATTTGACAGCCTTTGCGCCATTTGAAGGAGCTACTTGAGGAGCTTGTAGCTATTGCTGTAAGTTATTACATGAAATTTATGATTCTTAGTTGCATGATATACCTCTAAATAGGCAATTGGGACGAGTCTTCATACTTCTAGGGCCTAGGAAATATCTTATTGTAAGTATATAAAATCTTGTTTGTTATTAAATATATTGCCAACAAAGATGATAATAAATACACTTTTAGGATACGTTTCCAACTCATACTATTCTGTTCTGTGATTGGGAGGTTGGTTGATGAGATTGGTGTGTCAAGAAGGTTAGGTTTCTGGCTATGAGATCATTGGTGATTGACCTATAAGAAAAAGAGAGAGCAGGGTTGATATTGAATCTGTTTTTTATTATAAGTTAGATGTTCAACAAGCTGAATTTGTAACTCTCTTGTGTGAATCCTAAGTTAGCCTTGAAGATCAGAAGATTTTACAAATAATTAAAAGGATTGAGCTTCTCAGTTTTCTCGGTATAGAAATTTCATGGACTTAATGTGATTGGTCCTTATATTAGAGTGCAAGGGAAAATTTGAAAATAAACTCCTTTTGACTTCAATCTTTACTAGAGAAATAAAACTTAACATTACCCGCAAATTCAACTTTCTCATGGAAAGGATTTAATCTCTTACTTGAATTTGGATGTGATGAAAAGTCAGAGATCCTAGCTCAGCTGACGTATATTTTATATATATGATAGAAAAGAAGAGTACATTATAAAGAAAAATGTTTCCTTTAACGTTCAACCCTTTGTACCCTGTGCTGGTATGTAAGTAGAGGTGGTGAAACAATCTTAATCTGGTTCCAGTTGGGTTAGAGTTAAAAATTAAAACAATAAGCTGCTTTGTAGTTTTGAACATGAATTCGGCTAACTTCAATTTGATATCTTGTAGAAGGTAAGCAAAGGGAAGCAACAGTTCAAAATTGATCTCACGCCATTTCGTGAATAATGGTAAGAAATGCTTTGTTTTTCACTATATATTCATTTATGTCTATGTTTCTCCAGCTAGTTAAGGTTCCTTTTTCTTTGTTGATTTTTTACTAAAATTATAACCTGCATACTGTGAAGAAGTATGTGATTTAACATCTTATTGTGAAAGCATGTTCTTAAAGGCATTTTTAGAGGGTCTAAAGGCAAAGATTTTATGTACTACATGAAATATCCATTGATAAAGACAAAATCAAAATTGAGCTTTAGAGTCAATCAGTTGTATAAGTTATCCTTAAACTTCAATTAAACATTGTTATCAAACTTATGTAAACATCGAAATGAGGTTTTAAAAAACCAGAAACTTCTAATGGAAAACACAAGGAATGCAACACATTAATGATGAATTTAGAACTAATTATCCTATCTTGATTTGAGTGAAATCAGAAGTGCTTTACCTGTTTTAAAGTATAAATGAATACACATCTTCTAATCCGAACTTTGTTTGCAGGTGATGGTTTTCAGTTATGCTGAATATGATTCTGTGAGTCAATATGTTTTAAGATTGCTCAAGGTTGAATACAAAACTGTCTTCTCCCACAAGGGCCTTATAAAGAGATCTAGTTTATCTTAAAAATATTATTTGATAATCCATGCTTGTTACTCTGAAGTGGTAACACTACCAACTTATGTCAGGCAAATATTATTTGTAGTCTTAATCATGTTAGTTGTTTAAGTTGAGGTAATTAATTGAATACTATTTATTAACTAAGTTTATTATCAGGAAACTAGTTTATTATTTTGATAATTAAGTTATAGTTTAGGGTTCTTGTAACACCCAACTTCTCAAGCATTAACCTAAAATGTTTAATAATCTACATCTTACATTCAACCTTGTTAAGATCTCACCACCTCATTCTATACAATGTTGTCAAAGTAATACTAATACAAACTTGTTTTTCTTATAATCAAAATTCTCCATACACAAAGTACAAAGAAATTCACTTTGTTTATTTCATCAAACTTTGTTTCTGAAAAAAAAAAGTGTGGTAAAATTCAGCTATGTTTTTTCTGTTGTTTTCATGTTTTTGTGTGATCTAAGAAATGGTTTGTTGAGTATAGGAAGTGACTTTTGGTATAAATTGTAGTTTATTGAAAAAAATGAAGTTGTTATCTTCTCGATAAAAAATCTTCTTTTATTTTTTTTTTTAACGTGAAAGTGTAAGGTTTGCTTATATTTTATTTATCATAGTTTTCAAAATTGCGTGTCTTTATATATTTTGTCATATATAATTTTTTTTAATATTTTTTTCATAAGTTATCTTATTTATAATGTTTTTGTATCTTTTGACCTAATTTTCTTTTTCTTTAGCTCTAATTCATTTCATATTTTAGTGTTTTTATCTTTTGAGTTTAATTTATCTCATATTCAAATATTTGTTTTCCATAAATCTTATCTGTCTCAAGTTTTAGTATCTTAATTTTTTTTTTAAATTAATTTATCTCATATCCTCGTACCTAATTTATGTCTTGTTTTATCTTCTTCTTTGTCTCTTTTAATTAAATTTCTCCCTATAAAACATTCCTGATATTTTATTTTATTTGCTTTTATGGAATGATACAACAATAATAATGAGATTGAAAATAACAAAAGTTATTTTGCTTAACTAAGTTTCATGTTTTAGTTTTATCGTTCGGTTAATGGTCCGTATATGTGCACAACGCTCACTAAATAATATTTTATATTTAACAGCACAATTATAAAATATAATTTAATAAATTATGTAAAAAATAGTTATACATATAAATTAAAATAATTATTTCACAATTTTGGGGTAATTCTTTGAATAAAAGTTTATAAACTTTGTTTTCAATAAAACCATTTTTAAACAAAATTCTTAATCTTTTATCTTTTGAATTTGTCTTTAACTTTTATTTGCTAATTGAATTTACTTTTAAAAATATGAATAATTTAAAATATTTCATATCAAAATATAAATATAAATATAAAGTATGTACCATAAATTTAAAGTATAATTAATACATTAATACAAATATTCTCACGAACATAGAGAAGCAACTAAACGAATTCAACGCCACGAAACAACAGAAATAATAATTTAATAATTAATTGAAGTTTAATTTCTAAATCTCTCACCACTTCAATCTTCTTCCACCTTCTATTCCAAAAAAATAGATGTACTTCCACCTCTAATTCGGAAAAAATATATGTATTAAAACTTGGGATACAATTGAATTTCTCTCATTCGGCTCTTCAATTTCTTTAACTATGAGCAATACAAGGAGACATCGATTTTCCTAAGCATCTCTTCACCTAGTTTCAGAAATGATTGTGGTATGAATTATGTATGGTATAACTCATTATTTTACATTATGTTGGAATGGAGAGTAACTGATTGAATATGTAAGTTATTTTCTTTGATATGTAAGATTGGATATGTGAATCGGACGAGATATATTATCTCTTTATGTTGTTGCATTATTCTTATTTTCTAAAAAAATATCTCTAAAAAAGATTGTGCCTTATCTTGTTAAAATAAGGAGTTAAAGGTAGAGTAAGGAAATTAACAAAAGAGTGAAAAATTAAAATATTTTTTAAAGTTGTTAGAAAGAAAAACTTATAAAAAAAAGAAATACAATGAATATTGATAACTCAAAATTCTTTAAAAATAAATGAGAATCTTATCAAATTTTGAAATTTTAAAAATAAAATATATTAAAAAAATAAAATCAAGAAAAAATTATGTAAAAAAGACAATTATAAAAAGGATTCTTATTATATTTTGTTATAAAAATAAAATAAAATTATACACACCAAGATAGTTATGAATAGAATTCTCAATATATATTGTTATAGATATACTTTATATATAAAAATATTTATTTATTATATATTATTGATTAACATTCACTAAAATAAAATAAAAAAATTCCCATGATATGTTCCAAACATTAATAAGTAACATCCACTTATTCCTTTCTAAGGGTTTTGCGTTTCCCTTTGATCCCTATTAGATTCTCTCTCCCTGTCTCTCTCTCTCTCCCTGTGCTTTTCCTTTGTCTCCCTCGTCTCCAAATTTCTTATATTTCTTTCACATTCCACATTTGGGTTCACTTCAATTTTCATTCGTCTTCGACTTTCGGAACCCTTCCTTCCTTCTTCTGCAAATTAGGGTTTTATTTTCAATTGGGTCTTTTTGGTTCGGGAATCGTTTCCTCGATCTGCGTCAATAACTCTGCGACAATGCCTCCGAGGGTAGTGAAGAGAGGCGCGGCGAAGAGGGCATCGAGAGGATCCTCGAAGGCTGCACTTGAGAACCAGCGTGAGCCTGAAACTGCGGAAGTGGGGGAGAAAAATCATGCACAAAATTCTGCTGCTGATGTTGGAGTGGAAGAGAAACACGTTGATGTGGACCAAGAACCTCCGGAAGCTCCAAATGGGTCGGCTAAGGTGGAAAGTAAGTCCCTTTTTTAATTTATATATTTTTAGATTTTTTTATTTGGATCTTTGGAGGGTTACATGTATTTTAAGGCTTTGTTGTTTGTTCTGAGTTTGGTATGTCATGGGGTTTCTCAAAAGTTCAAACTTTTACATGGACTTTAAGATGGGGGTCGTGTGAATTTCGGTCCTGCCAAGGTTTTAAATGGAGGTTGTAGTTATGGTCGTGGCTTCCTCGCAATCCTTGACATTGGGGAAAATTGGAGATAGTTGTGGTGGTTGGTTTCATCACAGTCGACGGTCGTGGTTTCCTTACAATCCTTGGTATGTAGGAAATTGCAGATATAGTGGTGGTCGTTGTTTCATCACAATCCTTGGCATTGCGGAAAATTGCAGACCAAGATGACCACCGCTGTGGTTGACAATTGTGAGATTGTGGAGAGCCCAAGAACCTTGACGAGGCAGCCATGATTATGGTTGCAGACAGTTTTTTAAAGCCTTGGGTTCTGCACCTGTGGTACTATTTATAGAAACATTCTTAATGGAGTATATTGGATGGTGCTACTCTTGTTGCTCCTTTTTGTATTTATTGTGTAACTTAAGATGGAAGGCTGTTATATGGGATGGATACGCAATGAATATGGGTTTTATTTTTTTTTCCTTTCCTGATGCATATTAGTGCTGTGTATTATGCAATGGTGGACATAATTTAGACCACGAATGCTGAGGATTGTGAAACACGGACTTCCTTATTTTATTAATTAATATGATGATAGAAGGGTTGTGTATTTGACTGGGGTTTTAAATATTTATTTTTTGGCAGACAATGAAGAGGAGGTTAAGGAGTCTTTAGATGAATATGAAAAAGGTGAACATTTAGATTTAGAGGATAATTATCCTGAGTATGAACCAGAGGAGTATGGTGGTGTTGACTATGATGAGAAGGAAATTGAACAAGATGAAGGTCAGGATGAGGCAGATGAACTAGAGGAAGAACCTGATGAGATAATAGGTGAAGAGGGTGATACAGGTGATGAAGAAGTTGAATATGTTTATGAAGAAGTTGAGGATGATGATGATGGAGAACATGCTGGTGAGGAGCATGTGCAGGTGCCTGATGTGGAAGAAGAGGAACACCGTGAAGTTGTAAAGGAGAGGCGAAAGCGTAAGGAATTTGAAGTATTTGTGGGGGGACTAGATAAGGATGCTACTGAGCATGATCTGAAGAAGGTTTTCAGCAAAGTTGGGGTAGTTACTGAAGTCAGGCTGATGATAAATCCCCAGACTAGAAGGAACAAGGGATTTGCATTCTTGCGTTTTGAAACTGTCGAGCAAGCGAAAAGAGCTGTGGTGGAGCTAAAAAATCCTGTGGTAATTTTTTATCTTATTGTTGTTAAAGCTGGTTTGAATTGCTAGCATATTAAATCATGTTTTTATTGCTCCAATTTCAGATTAATGGTAAACAGTGTGGTGTTACTCCAAGTCAGGACAGTGATACTCTCTACCTTGGTAACATATGCAAGACTTGGAAAAAGGAAGCTGTAAGTTTTTCTCTTGGTCTATTTCTTGCTAGCTCTGATACCCGAGTTATGCTTACTTGTATTATTTCTTGCCACATTTGAGGCTTGACATTCTAACTGGTAAATGCAACTTCTGGTGCCAGTTGAAGGAGAAACTGAAACATTATGGAGTAGAAAATGTGGAGGATTTGACTTTAGTAGAAGATGATACCAGTGAGGGGATGAACCGAGGATTTGCATTTTTGGAGTTTTCATCTCGTTCAGATGCTAAGGAAGCCTACAGGCGATTGCAAAAGAGAGATGTTGTGTTTGGAGTTGATAAGCCTGCAAAGGTTTCCTTTGCTGACTCCTTCATTGATCTGGGTGATGAAATTATGGCACAGGTATTTTTATGATTCAGATTTCCTTGCTTTTGCCATGGGTCATTACATAGGAAATGCAAAGTATGGTTCTTTGATCTTATTGAAGCATAACATCTACATTGAGTTCCAACGTAGTACTTTGATGTTTTTCGGTTGACGGTATTTTAGGGTTATGACTTTAGTTTTCTACTGATTTATAAAAATAATACCGTGGCTTAACTGTCTTGTTTGATTAAAAATTTCCCACAAACTTAATCCAATTTACATTGGAGAATGGGCAAGGTTAAGCTTTAGCATATTTAAGAATACTTTCTATTCTATCCTTCTCATGGTCATGGGTGTTTAGCTGTTAATAACTTGAAATACCTTAAATTCGTTGATTAATTGTCATTTTTTTTTTGGTGTTACTGATAATGTGTATGTAACTGCAGGTTAAAACTGTATTTATTGATTCACTACCTCCATCATGGGATGAAGATTATGTCCGGGATCTTCTCAAGAAATATGGAGAGATTGAAAAAATTGAGCTTGCTCGGAACATGCCAGCTGCTCGCAGGAAGAACTATGGATTTGTTACATTTAGTACACATGCTGATGCTGTGGAATGTGCTGATAGCATTACTAGTGCAGGGTTAGGTGAAGGTGACAAAAAGGTCAGTTTGACTTTTAAATACATTGTACATTTGCAAGATGTGGCTTTATATAATGCTTCTTTGTTGTTTCAGGCAAAAGTTAGGGCTAGATTGTCAAGGCCTCTTTCGAAACCTCTTCAGAGAGGCCGTGGGAAACATAATAATCATGGGGACTTTCGTCCTGGTCGCAATTCTGGAAGATTGCCAAGGCCTTCACGGAGTCGACCCACTCCACGTAGTTATCCTCCTGCCCGTGTGGTTAGAGGCATTGGAAATCGTGCTCCACCAGTTAGACCTGTTAGTGTGAGAAGTAGACGTCCTGTCACATCCATGCTAGAAAGAGCCAGGCCAGTTGCTCCTCCAGCTAGAACCTATGACAGGAGATTGACTGGTATATAATATCTATCTATATGTGTGTGTGACCTCCCCTTGTTAGCTGTCTTCATGAATAATATACTATAATATTGTTTTGTTGCCTGTTAGCTCCTGCATATTCAAAAAGTGGCATGAAAAGAGACTACAGTCGACGTGAGGATCTACCACCCCCAAGAGGTAGAGTTGCTGCAGATTATGGGTCTAGGGTAGCCTCTCAGAGGCACACATCTTATAGGGATTATCCTGCCCGTGATTCTGACTACCCTGAGCTACATAGAAGTACATCTCGTGCTGCTCCAAAGAGAGGTTATGTTGATGATGGCTATGGCCAAAGATTTGAGAGGCATCCTCCTCCCCATCTAAGTTATCGAGAAGGACGCCCACGTGATTATGAAACCATAGTTGGCTCAAAACGTCCTTATACTGCTATAGTAAGTTTTATTTCTGAAGTCTATACATTTATTGTAATGCCATGTTTTAAATGTCATTTTAGTTTTCTTTTTGATAAATGAAACACTTTACATTATTTTCTCATTAGGATGATGTTCCTCAACGGTATGATACTGGTGCCCGCCAATCAAGATCTCGTTTAGATTATGAATATGGAGGTAGTGCTTCACAGTATGGAGATGCTTATGGTGATAGGTTAGTTTTTATCTAAACAAGGTTCTTGTCTTGCATTCTCCTTGCCTCAGTTCTGGTGTTTTTTAGTAACATATCCCTCGTTTTGATTGTTAGACTTGGAAGATCTAGTCTGGGATATAGTGGCAGCAGAAGTTCGATTTCTAATCAAGAATTACATGGGACATATGGCAGTCGGCAGGGCATGAGTTATGGTGGAGGTGGATATTGTTGTGCATAATCTGAAGTGTTATCTTAAACATCAATTGTTAAGTGCTTACATTGTTATTGTGTGTTGCATGTCAGGTTCTTTTGGTGGTAGTGATGGTGGTATGTACACATCAAATTATGGTGGTGATTATGTATCGCGTGGAAGTGATGTAATGTTTCTTGTCTTTCTCAATTAGAAGAAGTGTGTTTTATATTTATCCATCTGTGTGATTCTCATATTTTAGTGTGTTGTTGATGCTGTAGGTTGGTGGCCGTTCATATTCATCCATGTATTCAGGTAGAGGTGTGGGTGGTGGTAGCAGCAGCTATATGGGTGGAGGTGGCTCTGGGTCTTATTATTGAGGTAAGTTTTCTAACTTGCTGCCATTGCATTTTGTTTAGTACACGCAGAAGCACCAGAATATGTAAATCTCATTTTCTCTGAGATTTCTCTATCCTCGAATGGCATCTACATATTTTTCACGAGGGATGACTGGAAAAAGGTGGAACACCTGGTCACTAGTGAATTTGTCTATGAACAGATCTAAATACAACAAAAAGACTGCTGTAGGGTGTGGAATTTGGAGCTTATACTCAATATGATGCCCTACCATTTGGAGCTGAACATTGCTAAGTAATTGCCTGGTTTGGGAATGTCACTAATTGAAGGGTTATTGCCAATTCAAGCCAATTCAAGTCTTCTCTCGATGGACAAACTCCTAGTTCTTGAATCTGTGCTGCAAGCTGAAGTTGATTAGAGATGGAAAGAGAAGTGCTGAGCATATGATGTATAATTTAACTTCGTATTAAGGTTCCCTAATGGGTGGGAAATGTGAAAGATTACACTCCATATCCTGTACATTTGGAAAGAACCAAGGCCCTGGATATTACTTTTTGATTACGGATTATTGGATTTTTTCCTGCTGTCATAAAGTTGGTTTTTTTCGTCACAACAGAGATATATTTCTTTGGATTGATTATATTTTCGCCAGTGCTATGATCACGAACAAGAATGAACTACGCTGCACTTTGTGGAGCTACCATTGGTAGTAGTAATATGAGCACGCTACTTCAGCAATAAATAAAGGAATGATTAGGAAATAGTAACATCCTAGAAAGCATGATGCACTGATATTGTGTTGCTGGAGTGTTTAACATGATATCTTGTACGGAGGGGAAGTACAAGATCCAAATGGAGCATTGCATAATTTTCCTTGAGATTCTTTACTTGCCCCCCATGGAATTTTTCTTTTTCTTTTTGCAATGCAACTATTTTTCTACACTTCCAGTTTCGTAATATCTGGAAGACCAATTACCCTTATGCTATATCATTGGAAAATGCAACTTTACGAGGTTGTAAAGTAGCTGAATGGATTCAATATCATCTGTTACTGGGAGATTTTGAATTTCAAGAAATTAAGGGAATTGGCACTTTATGTCCAGATTATATACCCACCTACCTGCATGATTTAACTAAACTCATGCCCCAATGACAAACATAAGCTAACCAAAATATCATACTAAAAAGTGTCTTCTCTTCATTTTTTTTATCTCCAGTTGGCTAGTTAGTTTCTAAGTCACCTTTAGCTGCAAATCCTTTTTACGTATTTATCATGTTTGGAGTCTTAAAAGGCCCTGGGAGCTGCTGCCTGCTAAATGAGAATATTAGATTACTGACTCTTTTATATTTAAAAGTTTCTTAGGATTTTTTAACATTTCACCTGCCTTTCAAAAGTGCTTCTAATCCATACTAGAGGTTTAATATGATGATGTTTTCTATTTTTTTCATGCAAATTCGAATTCTCTACATTGCTTTATGTTTATTTAAATCCTTGTGCTGCTTGTGAATGATTGGTCTCTCAATGGTTGCATTGTTCTTAGTTTTTTTGTTGAAAGGCTTTCGTTTCACTACCCTTCATGGTGTGAGGGATTCTAACTGACTTATTGGAGTTTAGTTTCCTGTGTTATCTTTTTCTGCCCTGCAGGGTGTTGCCCCTCACCAAGTTCTTTGATAAAATTTGTTTCTGCATAGCTCTAGAATTTTCGTTGCTTTTGTTTGACATGACCATCTCGTTACAAACTATGTAAATTGTTCCATTCATGAAATTGTAATTCTGGGTAAAATACTACCATATAATGCTAAGTTTCAAATTACTTGTCTTGTATTGTGGTTATATGCTATTCCACACTCTCGAGCTGCTTTTGTTTTTTTATGGGGTTTTTTAAAATTCTTAATGTGCTATTTATGTTTGCTTTTGATTAAATACAGATATGCTTAACATTTTTGCAGTTGATGTTTGACGCATTTGTCAAATCAACCATAGTCTTAAGAGGAAATCTTAACCAATAAAATGTCCGAAACTATTAAAGTACCTAATTTATGTAATCACTACAGTAGATTACAGAAAAATCAATTATGTCAGATGCTTTTTGCTTGGTATGAACACATTTAAAATGAATTCAATCACCTACTAGTAAAATTTATTTGGAATTGAATTAATTTTAAAATTTGATTTTGGCTAAAATAAATTTAGAAGAAATTTGTGTTTAAATGATTTTATTTAAGAAAAGAGTAAAGTTTAGTATTTTTTTTGTTCAACGCAAAAGTTGGTTAAAATTTCAATTCAAAATTAATATTGAATCTAAAGGTAATTCGGGTAGCTAAGTATGTGCATATATTAACATCAAATAATGATTAGTATTTTAATATAGTATTGGAATATGAATTCAAACCCGTAGTGATTATATTGGGTAAAGAAATAATGTCAATAAAATTATACTTGAATTATAATAAGCTATTTTTCACTTAAGTTTCTTATTAATTAAGACATCGTATTATTTATATAGATTGGAATTTCAACTTTTTGACAAAGCACCTCTGTATTAGTCTTTGTTATAATATTTCTAAATTGTAATTTAGATTAAACTGTAATTTAAAATATAATTTCAGATTTTATAATTTAAATAAAATTATGTAATATAGAATATGATTTTGAATTATATAACTTACAATATAAATAGGGATTCAAAACATAATTATAATCTGAAATATAATTCTCGTAATAAAATATTCTAGATTATGTCATTTAAAATATAATAATTTAGGATTTTATAATCTTAAAAGTGTTCTGGATTACGTATTTAAGAATATAGTTGAATTAATTTTGAGATATCACAACGAATCAAATTGCTCCATATATACATATATAATATGATGAGAGAAGAAATTATGAGAATAAAAAAAATATAATCTAAACGGTTTATTTACGAATGATAAATTGCCAAATCACATTGTGCTATACCTAACATGTCCACTGACTTTAGGAAGACCAAATAAAATTGTTGGTTTTCACTGTTCACCAGCACCCACCAAAAAGAAGCATTCACTATTGAGAAACGAAACCCATTATTTCCTAAACTTAAGGTTCTTCATGCATTTCAAATCATGGAATTGTGTCAATGTCACAGTTTAATACTTTGGTAAAAAATTGTTGATCCAATAATAAGTAAATATCATGTTATTATGTGCCTTTCACTGTAACTGAGCTGTGGAAGATCGACACATGTCGAAACCATCTTTAACTTTGTGAATTCCTTCCTTTTCCATGCCATGAATCTCTCCAAAACTTCTCACATCTTTATCAAAAAGTGTTTCGTAATTTAAATGGATTGAATTGCGTAAATGCAAAATGCCTTGCTTTTTAATGTTATGTAAATTCTTACTTAGTCTTTTGAAATTACGATATTATAATTTATCTCTTGAAGTTATACAAATATCATTTAATCCGTGAAGCTAGAACAAGGAAAAAAATGATAACTATTTAGTAATTTTAATAAATTAAATAACAGTATTATGATTCTCTGGTGGTGGAAAGTAGGTTGTAGAGTAATTTTGTTATGCATGGACTTTGCAGGATCAATGTGAGGTGAAAATAGTGACAAGAGTCACAAGAAAAAACTGAGTGCATAAATCAGAAACAAAGGAAAAGGAGAAAGAGGTAAAGATAGATTGATGAGAAATAATGTGTCGTTTTTATTTGAGGTGGAAGCATCTCCTTCATAATGAAAAAGCCGCCAACGTTCTTCTCTTCCTCCCTGTTCTTCATGTTCCACCTTCCTCTGTTCTCCATACCCCAAACGTAGAAACAAACAAAAACCAAAAACCAAGGCACCCCTTTTCATTTTCTCTGCATTCTGGAAAATGGGTCGTCGTCATAACGATTCAGATTTCGGTAGATTCGCGCTTATCGCCCTCTTCTTGATTGGCGCAATCTCCTGCTCTGCCGTCTACCTTTTCCTTACCGTAGTCTTTGTGCCCGACATTGAATCTCTGCCTTCAGTGGAAATTGAGGGTCCAACAGAAGGGCAATGTTGCCAAGGGGTTGAGCATTTGGAGCTTTGGGGTGATGCTGTCAAATGGGGTTCTGAGTTTATGCTGAATTCCTCTGAGGAATGTTGCATGGCGTGTAAGAGAATGTGTACCGGTGAGGGAGGGCCCTGTTTGTGTAATTCCTGGGTTTATTGTGGCGATAAAGAGGCCTGTGGACCTAGATTTGGTGAGGTATCGTTGCATTTCTTTTGGTTTGCCACTGCTAGATTTAATTTATCATATGTGGCAAGTGATTTAGGATATTTAGTGTGTTGATTGGCTTGTGCTTTTGGCTTCTAATGTAGTGTTTATTTATCATTAGTGTGTAGTTTTCATTGGTTATACTTCCCCATGTGAGATCTAGCCTAAGATTATATTTTAATGCTACTTGTTCTCAAGGCCTGACCCCGATGATTGTGCATTGGGTAGGTCCGTTTTATTTTTATGCCAATGAGCCTAAAGCCAACATTTCCAATTATCAGAATTTAAAAGACGCTGTTCTCATTTTTTTCCTACTTGCAATTGGGCTTTATCATATCTTATGTTTTAATTCCTGAATAATTGATACATGGCGAACTCTTAGAGATCATCACAAGTAAGAATCTATTTGCTTAATGCCTTTGTGCTTTAGTTGAATGGCTTGATTTGGGAATTTGATTGAGTTGAGCATTAGAGTATCATCATTGTAAAGATATGCTGTTCTAGCTGGTGTAGTTTATCATTGCCTTGAATGAACAATTGAATAAGGATGAAATTTTAATCCTTTTTTTGTGCAGAGAATTTTAGGTGTACCTGATAGTTTATTCTAATCTTATTTCCTGCTTTCGTTTCAGTGTTGGTTAAAAAAGCAACAGGATGCTTTAAATCCTGATCGACGTGACTCGGGAGATAAAGTAATGTGGACTTCTGGGATGGTCTTTGATAAGGGAGAGGTAGGAATATTATTTATTGTAGTTTGTTCTATCAAATTATTTTATTTTGTTTATAATAAGTATTTTCTTCTCTGATAAAAAAAATGATTGCAACAGAAAACCTAGAAAAAAAAAAGAGATGTGTCATTGACACCTCCTCAAAAATACGGTGTTAATCTCCAACCAAATGCATGAGATTGTAGAACTTTTATGTTATGGAGGAACCTGTTTATGGATGAGAAACAAGGTAGAAAGAACTGCAATCCTCTTAGTTGTTATAAAAGACAGAGTTTTACTATACAACTAAATAGGTAGTATTGTATTTCCTGCCTGTTAATCTGTCAATGATTAGACATTCATGTTTTAAAATCTTCTCAATTACTTTTGAAGGATCTCTGATACCATGCCGCATTACTCTCTATATGTATTTTGAGAATCCTGCTTTATGTTAGAATCACTTCATTCTAATGTATTTTGACAAGTTTTATGTCCTTAATTGTATCCCATCTTTCTGTCCATAATTGAATAAAAGAGTAAGCATTAAGCAATGCTTTATGTTCATTATAATTTGCTCAAATATATATTCTCAACATCCTTTTGTTTTCTGCTCAGGATGAAGCTATGTGATTGTTGAATATATTATAGTTTCTGTAGATCTTTGAGCTATATATAACTTTCCCTTGTACACTTGTATTTTTAGGGAATTGTTGGTATAGAAACGGACTATGGAATTGTTCGTCTAAAAGTAAGTAATTCTCTGCATACCCACTATATTATATCATTTACATTCATTGCACTTACCCTGGTTATTTTGCATCTGGTATGCCAGACATGTTTTCCATTTTTATCTTATTTCTATCATGTATTTCTTAATGTTTAATCTAACAAATGAGGCACGTCCAATGTGTTTGAAAAAAATAAAAAGCATCTAGCTCTTAATAAATTGCTTCTCTTTATATTTCTGTATTTATGTGTGTGAAGTAGAGGGGCCAATAGATGCCATCCTTGTTTTGGCAGTGAAAGACTTTGCTGAGCTTTAGGTAGTATGTTTGTTTGGTTTATCAGTATTGTTTTATGTATCATTTAGTCATTTTACAGATGGACTACGAGAATTTTGACTATGCATAAGTTTGTTGATTGGCTTGCTAAAAGAAAAAAATAAGAAAAGAAAACGGAAATGAGTTCTCTACAAGCTAAAATTAGCTAAATAAAAATTTAGGAAAACTATATGAGATAGTCTCTGCAAACTAGCTTTGCATAGTTTAGTTTTAAGTTATAGAGAAACTCATTTATTTTTTTCTTTTTATGTTTCTCTCGTAGTTATCCTTGTGGAGAAGCTTGTCCAGAACAGGCCTTATATACCTGAAGATAAAGAGAACACATATTTTTACACTCTGTAGAATTTCTTGTAATTGCACCCATTTGTGCCTTTTTTTCCAAAGCAGTATTTGATCACATGTTTTCCCATAATGATTATTTTTCAGCTTGAATCATCCATCTATTATCTACTTGGTCTGATTATTTTATGAAACTTTTCATAAGTTGCAGCTGATAGCATCAGCCAAAGGTTTGAATTGTAGCAATGTAAAGCATGTTATTGGTAAAAGATCACTTTGAGCGAATTATGTACATGTGACTTTTTTTAGGGATGTAGGTTCAGAAACATTTGAAAAGGTAGTTCTTTTAATGCATACAGGCTTGAAATGCATACATCTAGATATAATGGCTTGCTGTCTACGGATATATGATTTCGGACAATCTAATGTTCTTCTAGTTGTTCGATAGATAGATTGAAAGGAGGAAACTGAAAATAAATGTGTTCTTAACTTTCATTGCCACAGCTTTTGCCTGAATGCGCTCCAAATTCTGTCTTGTTCATTCTTTCGCTCTTGGCACTGCCTCACTGTATTGGTTGTCAGATTCTTAGAGCCGAAAGCCGAGGAAGCTTTTGGGATTCAGAAGGAAATCACATAAAAAGGGTAAGGTTCATTATGTTAATAAATATACAAATATATCTTCTGCATAGATTTGCATCTTTTTATTTTTTGGCGATTATTTTTTCAAGCAATTTCTTTGTAAATGAATTAATTTTGATTAACATGATTGGTTGTTGTATTGTTATACTTCCTGCCAATATTAGTTAAATGATTTTATTTTGCTTTTCGTGATTCTCTTATATCAATATTTCTGGGTTTTAAGTAAACCTTTTGTGGCCTTCTACTTCTTCTATCGGCCATTTAAATGCAAAAAAGGAGGAACATCAACTAGTGGATCCTTTTGTGTTTAATACTGGTCCTATATCTACTTAATTTTTATCCTAGCTTTCTTGTTTTGAAATAGTTGAAGTTTGTTCCTGGATGGTGGAAACTTGTCCAGTGCTGGCTGCATTTTCATTTCTGTACAACTTAGTTAGCTCCAGATTATTGATTATTGATTATTGATACACCCCCCTCCATATTTTTTTTGTTTTTGAATTTGAATGTTGATGTAGACTCCATATGGTCCTCCTTTTGCACTTATTCAAGGAACATTGGAATCCCCAGGGTCTATGTTCAAGGATATTCCAAAAGAGTACTGTCCTACCATAAGAAGAGGATCTGTAGCATGGGTTGGTTCTGGTCCAGAATTCTTCATCAGCCTCGCGGATCACGAGGAATGGAGAAATCCATACACCGTTTTTGGCTCTGTTCTATCTGAAGACATACAAATCTTAGAGAAAATTTCTCAGCTTCCAACTAAATCTGAAATTTGGAATAACATTAAGATGTCTATCTTGGAAAACCCAGTTTCATTACGGTTTCGAAGAATGAACAAAAATTCTTGAATCCTCAGTTTCTTTCATTTGTTAAGTGACAAAGGGTTCCATATGGATCTTGGGCTCAAGTTGCTTAATGCTAGGTATTCAGACACCAAATTCTAGCCAATCAAATAGAGTTGAGTGAGTATACAAGTTTGATAGGTATGTCTTTGTGGATATTTCATGCTTCTGTTATTTCGTATTTCCTTGAAGATAACTTAGTATAAAAGAAAGGGCACCATCATTCTCATCATACGTGAAATGGGATTATGCTCCAAGATACTACTAGCTGATAACACCCATTTGCAGGCATTATTACGTGCTACAAAATTAGTGAACATTTCTTAATTCACCACCAGATTAGGTGGACTCATTGTATTGAACTTGTGCCTTGCACTTCTTGCTTTTCGTCATACAAAAGAATTTCGTGGCGAACTTTTAGTATTCTCTCATGTTAGGTAATATTTTGTAAATTTCTGGAAGGTTCCATTTTTGACATGGTGCAAGTTACATAATAAAATATGGACATAAATATTGGAACGCGTATCCATTCTGATAACTTTGAATACAGTCCAAAAAGCCTAGTTTTCATGTGTTTGTAACTCTCAGGAACCTAGAAAATCAATCTATCTAAATTAACAAATACTGGTAAAATCAATACAAATATAATGAGAAGAATAAACAAAGTGTTCCTTCAAAAAGAATCAAAAGGTTGACAACACAGTACACAGCGAAAGATGGCGTGACTTTAATTCTATTACATACGAACAACTTCGGAGAGAGACAAAAGGTTCAAGTGTAATTATATCGGTTTGAAAACCCGAATTGCGTGGTTAACAAGAAATGTAATGACAATAACTACTCTTACTCATTCAATAATCACTAAATTTCTTCAGAATTTTAACTTTACATCTTTTTCAACAAATATAGAAAAGAACTAGTTTAAAACGAAAATAATGACGTAGTGACCTAAATTACATGAATTATTCGTCTAAAAAATGTTTGTATCACTAATAACCATCATTTTAAGAATTTGTCGTTTGGTATAATAGCTGCAATAATAATTCTATATAGTTTAATTGCAGCTTATTTTTTTAATATTCTAGAAATATTAAATATTGCCAAAAATATGAAAACTTAAATTTTTATTAATATATAAAAGTAGGATTTTAGGTAAAAGGTCTTCCATGTTGATGGTTGGGTAGGATTAGGCAGAGTAGTAGTGAAGTTGATTTTAGGATTTGATTGAGGATTTGAGTAAGGTTTAAGTTAAGAAGAATGAAAATTGTGAAAGGCAGAGAAATGCAAGCACGTGATGGGGTTTAGAAATAATAAAAAGAAAAGGAGTAATGATGGGAGAAAGGAAGCATTGGTGTGGTGTGGAGAGTGAAAGGAAGGGAAGGGAAAGGGAAGAGAAAGGGAAGAGAAGGGAAAAGAAAATCGTTGGCGGTGGGTAACTTTAATAACACCCACCAAGTGCCCACCCCACAAACAGCTAATTTTGATGATAAGGGGAAGGGAATTGGTCATGGCCAAAGTCAGAGGTGGACCTCTCTCCCCCGCGGCGCACGTTAGCCCCTCTCCATCTCTCCCAAGCGGTGGTGCCCTCCTCATCCACCCACGTCACAAATTCAGCCGCACATCCCTCCCCACTTTAACAACAACCATGCCCCTTTCCCTCCACCACACCCAACCCAATCAACCTTCTCACTCTCTTCTCCTCTCCCCCTTATCCTCCGCCCCCCTCCTCCCTATCCTTCACCCACCCCCTTAACCTAATCAACACTACCTTTCTTTTCCTCTTCTCCGCCATGGCTTCCCCATCTTCCCCCACTGATTCCAACCCCCCCTCCGCGGTTCCTCTCCCTCTCCCCGCCCCTCCCTCCACCTCCTCCCGCCGCCTCCCCCCGCCCTGCTGGACCCCGGAGGAAACCGCCGCCCTCATCGACGCCTACCGCGACAAGTGGTACTCCCTCGGCCGCACCAACCTCAAAGCCACCCACTGGCAAGAGGTCGCCGACGCCGTCACCGCCCAGTGCCCCAACGCTTCCCCCACTGCCAAAACTGCCGTCCAGTGCCGCCACAAAATGGAAAAACTCCGCAAACGGTACCGCACCGAAATCCAACGCCTCCGCTCCCTCCCCCTCCCTCGCCTCATCAACAACTCCACCACCGCTTCGCCCTCCTCCTGGGTCCACTTCAAATCCATGGACTCCATGGAAAAAGGCCCCAACAAACCCCACACCGACACCACCACCGCCACCAACCCCAGCACCCCCTCCAACAACCTCAACTTCCCAGACGACGACAACGACGACGATCTGTACGAGGAATTCAAGAACGCCCCCGGATCCAACACGCGCAGCCTCAACAAACTCTACAAGAACGGTTTCGGATCCGGCTCCGGCTCCGGGTTCCGGATCCGGATCCCGGCGGGGGTGCCAAACCATACCCCTTCCAAGTTCTTCAGCGCGCCCCCTCCCGGCATGGCGCCGCGCAACGGCGCGAAGAGGGAGCGCGAGAGCGACGCGGTGGCCGAGATGGTGGGCGCGATAAAGGTGTTGCGCGACGGGTTCGTGAGGATGGAGCAGATGAAGATGGAGATGGCGAGGGAGATTGAGAGCATGCGGATGGAGATGGAGATGAAGCGCACGGAGATGATCCTGGACTCTCAGCAGAGGATCGTGGAGGCTTTCGCCAGAGCCGTTTCGCAAAAGAGGAGCAAGGGCAAGTCCACGCCTTCTCCCTCGTCGCAACCCTGATTACGAATATTGGTTGCTTTATGCCTCTAAGGTGTTTGATTAATCGTAATTAGTATGTTCTGTTTCTCTTTTAGGTAGCTTCATATTGCTATACTCTCTTCTGCTGTGCAACATTTGGTCATGTTTGAGATGTGTTGATTCATGTTCAATACTCTAGCCTCGGTCAATGTCTTTCATCGCCTTAATTGTAATTCTCTGTCTCATTACAAATTTCCTCATACTTCTCTTTCATTACCCTCTAACTTTCTATCTACTTTTTCATTAGTCCCCTCTCACCTTTTGTTTCATAAATGAAGGTTATTATGTTATCTGTATAACATTTTTCTACTTAGAAGACCAAAACCACTGCCATGTCCAAAGCTAAAGTTGCACATACACTCTAAAAATGCAATTCAGGTTGGAGTAAATTATGTGGTTCCCTTGTGTTTAAAGCAAATTGTTCAACTCGGGACAGAAAAGGAAAGGATTTGGCAGATGATTTCTTCGCCAAAAGTTACTGTTTTAGTTCGAGATAAGATATAGATTGAACTGAAAATACATGAATCTCTTTTCATTTTTCATGCATCTTGATTAGATTAAGCATAACTTTGAAACCCATATAAAATTATGTACCCGTGTTATCTTTTCTTTAACCCAGGTAAGTTATTGCATTTGGAAAGAGATTATTTAAATAATACCATCAAAGTAGTCTTGTTAGTGTAAGAAAAAACATGTTTAGAGAAAAGGTACTGTATAGTGCAACAGGTTGCATGTTCAGATGAACATCTTGTCAACCAAAGGAGTATCAAATTGTAATTTTTTTAACAACTCTTTTTTATAGTTTTTATAGTTGAAAGTCATAGGTAAAGAGTAGTTGAGAAAATCAGAAGTGACGAAAAATAATTGTCTCTAACTCAACATAAGATCAAGAAGATTGTAGAGATTGTAAAGGAGTAGACATGGATAAAATACCAGTACCAGTCTTTATAGTTAATTATTTAGTCAGTTTTTTACAGTTTTTTTTGAATTTTTTTAACCATCAAATGATCATCCTTTTGGGAACATCTTTTTAACTATCAAACGAGTCTCTTTTGTGAAAATTTGGAAGTTTTATTTAAAGATGTCTTTTTTTTAAAATGTGCTATCTCTATTTTTGAAAAAAATATTAAATTTCATCTTTTAATTTTCAATATTGTTCTTTCATCTAATTTTACTCATGTAGCAGTGTTTTAGGAAGAAGAAAAACATCAACTCAAATTTTCTTTTAAAAAATAGATAACCAAATTAAATATTTGTAAAGAAAAGATCCAAAGAAACTAAGTTGAATGGTAGAAATAAGAAGAGAAAACAAAGAAACATTTAAACCCTTTAATAAGCATCAAGTATGTTTTCTAATAGATTGTTGCCACATCATCAATTAACAATAACTTTAATCAAAACCTAAAAATATTTTATATGGATTAAAATCTTAAAATAATTATATTATGGAGATAGAAATCTATTTAAGAACTAAATTATTTAATGTAAATAATTTATAATGAATGATGAATAAGAATGTTTTATATCATATTATTTAACTTGTATTTTATTGTAATATTACAATAGAAAATTATATTTGACAACTTTGTGAAAAATAAACACCTATTTAACAACTTGTTTTAATATTAATCTTTAAGTTAAAACATAAAAAATTTAATATAATTAGTTCTCAAATGATAGTTTTATTATTAATAAGGTTTAAAAATATCGATACTATATTACGATTCAATAAAAAAAAACAAAATGAAGTATTGATGCATGAACTCCAATAACAATTTATCATGATTTGTCAACATGGACAAAAAAAATCTTCTCTTCTATTTCAAAAGTTTACTTCAAAAGTTTACAAAATTTATATTTATTTATCTATTTATATCCGCCCAATCAAAGTATCTCCTAGAATATTTCTCCCAAAATATTTCTCCCTTTTATGAGTAAGTTCAATATCTTCTTTTGGGACAATTCTTTGTGAATCTCCATTTAATTATTCATGTTTACAATATTTAAAAATATATAAACATAAACAAACATAATATTATAAATTTATGATATTATAAATAATATATATATTATTTTTTTTTATTTTTTTTTGTTTTCCTCTAACATATGCCTCTGTCTTGAGTCTTGGATGTTGTCATGATTTTGCATTCTCCATTCTTGTTTTCCAGCAGTACTACTAACAAGAACGTATCTACACCGTTATTCCCATTTAGTTGTCTGTCTTGTTGAATAACAAGAGAAACACATTATTGATATTTGGTAGATTTTCTACAAGGAGAATATGCGTTCTTACATTTCCACATAACTCAATAAAACCTGTGTCTAGAGTTTATGTATTTAGTGATAATCTTGATTAAATTACAAGGTATAAATAGGTCTCAAGAACTCTCTTCCTAAAAAACTTTCAAATATGTATAGTAATCAAAGACGTTTCTTACTTCTTGTTGATCGAAATTGTTTCTTGTAAGAGATCATAGATCCGAAAATGACCACTCTTGAAAAATCTTTCCTTAAATTTTCACATATTGTCAATTTAGATGGTGTTTTGTCCAATTTGCACTATCAAAGTTTGTGTTATGCATGAGATAAATCGTTCCTAAGCATCAAACATAAGACTGTCTCGTGCTGATTTTGTGATGTCTTCATTCATAAACTTGACTTTGTTCTTGGATACAGGGGCACATTTCATTCTTCTACTCCAAGAATGATAATTCATGTCATTTAGATGATTATTAACAAAAACCATGTCAATATTCTTACCTGAATGTAAGTAGTAAGAACTTGAAGAGTTTTGTGAAATGTTGCTATTGGTAATGGAAGAAAACAAGGTACAACCGAGCACAAAGATAGAGCTAGAAGACAATCCAAGAAAAAAGAAAGAAGAAGAAGGAGGAACAACGGGGAAAAGAGTAGAATCAACTTGCTCAAAGATAGAACTAGAAGACAATCCAAGAAGGAAGAAAGAAGAAGGAGGCAGAACGAAAAAAAGAGTAGAATCAACTTGGTCTGATATCATATCAAGAATCCGTGTTGCAAAACAAACTATCACATGCAAAGGCTTAAAGACCCAAAAACAAAAGTTCACTATTGTTCACAAAATACATGCAAGGTAAGATATAAATACAAACGGAATAATAACGAAACTCGTGAGCTGGGCCATAAAAGGTCCAATACTAAAACCTCAATACCACAGTTCATCAGCAAAGAGTTTCAACATCATGCAAACAAAACAAAGCAAAACACATGCTGCAATAAGTTTTTGAATTTATGTGAACTCAATAGTTGGGATGTTGAGAGCTTAATCAGCTATGACATAAAGCCCCCCTCAACAATTACAGAAAAATCTTCCAAAGTAAAATCAGGTTCTCTCCCTTTTGATCTCCCTGCACCTACATATCTCTGGATAAGGTAAATCACGAGGAACATCACAAGACAGACAATGAGAGAAAGAGCAAAAGCTGCTGAAGTAGTAAACAAGAGGAGAGGAAGCTTGAAAATGCCACAAGTCACATCAACCCCTGACAACTTGCCCAACAACTTTAGAATATAGTGAAGTGATTCAGAAATCAATATTAGCATGATAGAAATCTGATACACAGGTTGCAGTGGCCAAATCAGCAACAAAACTAGAAGATAACCCACCATTATAGTCATTTTATCAGTGATCTCTGGATTAAACTCACCAAATGCTTCCCCAAAGCTCAGCAGTAATGTTGTGTTCGATAAGTTTCCCAATTTGAAATCAAATTGAGCTGACAACTTTTCTGCTTTGAATTTTAGAAAAGCACCACCCGACACTAGCAACATGTAATGAAAGTTAAAAGGAATATCCTCTATACTCAGCACTATAGAAATTATACAGTCCATGAAGCTGATAGAAGGAGGGTTTCTTGGTGGTTTTTCAGGAGGAGGCTTTCTTGCCGGTGTTTTAGGAGGAGGCTTTCTTGCTGCCTTTACCTGACAAAACCAACAAATCCAATCAAGTGTTTTTTTATAAGAGACAATTTAAAACATCAGAAACAACGACATGGTTGTGATGAAGAACAAGTGAAATGCTCATATCTTATCCAAGATCACGAGACAGATTCGGTTTCAGTAATTACCAGATCGAGTTTCTCTTCCTGTAGTGCCTACAATCATCATCAAATATAACATGTATTAGCTATGAATGAACAAGCAAAGAATCACACTAAATAAACAAGAAAATTAGATTTGCTACTGTTTATTACATTTGGGTTGTGTTCTTCAGACAGAGTCTCCCTTTCAATCTCCATATGCAAATTTACCCAAGGTAGTGCCGTTAATCAGAGCACAATAAGTTTTTCAAAATACAATTATAATGATAAATAAATTTAACACTAAAGAACAACTGCAACATGAGGATGATGATGAAACGAGTGAAATGCACATGTCATGTTCATGATCACAGAATAAATTCAGTAGGAAGTTTTTCATCACTCACCTGATCGAGTGCCTTATTGGGCAGTATCTGCAAGAGTTAACAAATATATATATAGTATGTGTAAGTTATCGAACATCAGCATCAACAAAAGAAAAAAACACAGACAATTAACGAACGGGATAAAAGGTTTGTCACTCTGTTTATTACGTTAGTGTTGTTATGTTTTTCAGGAGTGGTCTTCATCTTCACCTTTGCGTTAGAGATAAACTGCAGAAAGCTCCGTAGCATCACTAAACACAAGCTGCAGATTTGAAACAGAGGAATTCAAATCAAAGCAAACGCGTTTGCGTGTAGTATCAAGGGACAAGGAAGCTTCAGACTTTATTCACTCAAAGCACATACCTTCGTCACCTTTAGACAAATTCATACCAAACAGAAGACATTGAAATAGTAAAAGGAATTTTGATTATATTACTCATTATATTATTCTGGTCTTGCAGAGTTTCATTTTCAAACCCCGGGATTAAGGGTCTCTCTTCATTTTTATTTATTTAGAGTCTCCATCTACCAAAGACAATTGCAATAAATTAACTATTTTTCAGCCTCCCTTAAAGTTTATGCAGATTAACGCGTTTTCCTAGTTTGAATCCATTGTTCTTGATCATTTTCGGAGAACACAAGGAGGTACTGTCATTTTTTTTCTGCAATATTGGTTTCTCATTGTGTGGAAAGACAAGAACTAAACTAACTGCTTGTGTTTTGTGGATCTAGCTCAACTTATCACATGCCCGAATTCATCTGTCCCATTTTTCCTTCCCTTATGATGGATCCTCAATGCGAGAACCGTGGATATGTGAGAGAAAATCACTTTGAAACAATGGTAGGTGTTACTTCATTTACATCCACTGCAGCTGTTACTATTTTTTTTCTGTTTTCTTCTCACTGATTACTCCTCTCACTTGTTCATCTGTAGTTCACTTTTTTGTTTCCAATTTCTTGTCTTGTTTCCTTAAAAAAACCTTTAATTTGTAATAATGACACAATGTTGTTTAAGGATTGAGTTGAAAGTGTATGTGTATTACCATTTCTTCTTCTTCTCATGCCTCAGTTCGAATTGATGAAACTGATTTTAGAGCCCCGTGAACGAAAAGTGGAGTATACTGAACCAGTGTATTACCTTGGGAAAAACAAGGCCAATGAAACGCTTTGCTTTGAGGATAACTTGTTTCTTGAAGAGGAAACTCCATACTTCGACATGGCAGGTAGATTTTTGGCGGCTCCGCTCTCCACACATACTTGTGAAACTCTTAGCACGCTGCAGTGCCTCAAGGTAAGTTGGTAAGATTATTGCTTTGTGAATAATTATTCTGTATGATGTTCTTTTGCTTTCTGATTTGTCTTACCATGTAAGAGGATATATATTCTTTGCTTTTCACATCTTTGTTAGACCACTAAAACAAATTACAGAATCTTGGTCATGTAAATTTTTCAAGGGAATCCTTAGAATTTTAAAACCGATATTTGGTATTATTTTCTGACGATTTTAAGTTCACAAAAACTATCCTAGAAACCTACATTTTAGTGTAGGAACCCAATTATATAAAAGTTTGTGTTTTATGAAATTATAATGTTTGTGACAAGTTTCTATGTAAAACACTCTTAGAAGAGAAAAATATTTTATGTAATAACATACACATCAATTAAGCTTAACTTGAACATAAATTATTTAGAAAAATACTGTGATTTCTAACCAGCCTGCTGTAACTACGAGAGATTTCTGTAGCATTTCTGATCCTTCTTGGGACTTTCTATATGCTGCAGAAATATAATACATTTTCTGTGCCTAGTAACATGAGAGGTTTCTGTGACTTCAACGGGAAAATTCTAAAGGTGAATCAAAGAAACACCATTGCAAACGAGTTCTTGCTGGGTACCGATGAACCATCTATTGTTAATATAAAGGCTGCAGTAATGCTAAAGAGTTCCCTACTGCAAGACAAGTTCACAGGTTGTGATCTAAACAAGAATAGCGAAATCTTGGGTTCTGAAAAACGCAAGAAAACCGTACAGCGTGTTTCATCTTTTGTGATGGCTTCCACTGTGTTTCTTTGGATTGGAATGGACTTGTGTAGCCAGTTATCAATTATCCAGCTTCAGCCAAAACATGGCCCCAGTTTGTTTTGGTCCACTTTTCTCAAGCTGTTCGGTTTCATGGCGTATGTTTCAGCTACTTCAGCGATGATTGTTGTTGGTGCACCATTCTCTGGCACGCAGAGTTGTATGCTTATGTTTTGGGCCATTTTGATGCTTCTCAATTCTGCTAAATCACTCACAGAAGTGTACCTTCCATTAATGGGAACCATTCTCACAGGTTGTTATGTGCTCGTGCTAAAGTACCCCTAATAGAAACTGAGCTTCTATAACTTAAACCAGTTTGTGTTACCTCCTATATATATAAATTTATCTTCTGTGTGTTAGTGTTTATGGTTGCTATCTAACATGCACCTTGATGTTCAGGATGTTCATCCATGCTCCAACAGTTTATAGCCATAGATTTTGTTTCAAATAATCATAAACTTTAAATAAAAACAAATATCTATGGCTGTAAAGGATGGTGTGCTTCCATTCCCCAAACTCATGGTGCATTTTAGAACCCTTTTGTTTCTTGTTCTTGTTTTTTTCTTGTTTGTTTCAATAATTCATAGGTGAAACACCGTACTTTCGGTGCTGTACTGTATTGCTGTGTTGGATTTGACTTCCTTGTGGCACCATTACGTTGAAATTTTATATTCCAATGATTTAATATGTGCAAATACCATTTACTAATTGTATTAGGCATGCAGTTCATCTCAAAGGTAAATTAATTAATATTAAGTAAGTTTATTAGATTCTTGATTTTACTGATATTAAGTAAGCTCCTAATGTTGTTCTTCATATACGAATGCATGCTTGTGTATGATTTAGCTTCAGCATAGAGATTTCTAATATTTAAGATTAAAACATTCATGTCTATATGTTGTAAATAATGAAATTATTCTAACACATTATAAAAAAAAAAAAAAAAAAACCACAATATGTCACTTTAAAAATTCCTTCTATGAATTCCACAAATCGTGCTCTAGAATATTTTTTGGAATGATAATCTAAAAGTCACTTAAAAAAATGTAAAATGATCATTTTTTAAATTGTAAGGGTGCGCCAAGAAATTAAAGAGGTGCAGGAAGAAAGGTACATTAATAGTAATCGAAGGTCCACTTAGGATCAATTATAGGCTTTTTCTTCCTGCACCCTAACATTTTCCAAGAAAACTATTTTACTCTTTTTAAAAATGACTTTGCTCTTTCTAGAATATTTTTGGAACATATTTTCTGGAATATATTTTATTAATTTCAAATTTAACAATCCATAAATAAAATAAATGTGTTTTGAAAAGGATATTCAGAATGATTTTTTGCTTTCCAGATTTCCTAATATCTGAGAACACCCTTTCCTTGTGGAACCTCTGTTCTGGAAATATTTTTTACTTACAGAACTCCTATTCTGGAATTACCCAAAACTGTGAAAGAATATTTTTGGTATTAATCATTAATTAATACTATAACTTAATAATTTAAATTATTATTATTATTAAATATTTTTCACCATTAAACAACTTCATATATTTACTTATTCAAAATATCCTTTATTTTAAATAAAAAAGTTTCATTATATAAAAATCACTTTTTTTCCAAAATGTTATACTTAGAAAATAAATAATTATAACATGCCATCTTTTACATCACAACATAATTTAATATATTATTCCATATAATATTACATAATTAACTTAACAAGTTTCTTAAAATTATAAAAATATTTACAAAAATTGAAAATTATTAATAAATTTAATTAATATTTTTATTATAATTAATGTTTTTAATTTATATATTATTATGTACTCATTATTTACTCTGCTTGTTTCATGTGAATTTATAGTTTCTGTTTTTAATATTCATTTTAAAGTTTCAACTTTTAAGTTATTTTAATACACACAAAAAATAATAGTTAGTATATTAAAAAATTAAACACATATTTACAATATTAACTTAAATCATTAATTAATATCATACCTTAAATTTTTAATTATTATTATCAAATATTACTTATTTTAAATAAATATATTTAATTATAAATGCACCCAAAACATTAATTTAAATCAATATTTAAATTCATAATTTTATGATCTTGATATATTTAACCAAAATTTTCATATGAACATGTTTCATCTGTTGTCATTGCCACTTTTGTGAGTCTTTTTGGATTATCTTCACCATTTGCAGCCAATCATGGCTAATCTAGTTTCAGCCACTGCATGAACAACTTAGGCTTGTGTCCCCTTCCTCTGGTTGTTCAGTTTCATGGTTTTTATTTCAACAGTTTCTGCAATTATTCTGGTTGATGCACCGTTCAGTCGCATGCAAACTGCTATGCTTTTTTTTTGGACCATTTTGATGTTCTTCAAATCTTCTTCTCATATTGTGAATTTGTTAGGTAAACCATTACAATAAACTATGTTTTTTCTTCCTTCTAATAACAAGACTAGACAAATTTTTGTTACTTATTTATATAACATGAAACTCTTGATTGTTTTTAACTAAATCAATCTAATCTCTGTTCAAGTTGATTTGGTTTAGTAAGAAAAATAATTGAGAATTTTTAGCAAATAAAAATTTATTTGTTTGTATTTTATTTTTCTAAATTTGACTTAACCAATTATATAATTAAACACTAATATTTATTCAATAGTATATGTTCATTCACTATAAATTTATGATACTTAATATTACACATGTATATCCTAAAGCTTTTCTTAATAATTTGTTAAATATTACATTTATGTTTATTTAATTTAAAACTAAAAATATAAAAAAAGTCAATTCAATATATTTCTTTTCATTTAAAAAATATTTATAAAAGAATAGCTAATAAAAGTCATTTAAGTTCTCATTATTGAATAAGAGTGTTGTTAGCTGTTTCTTTCATAGAAAACACTTTTATAACTTTTAAAATGCACCATATAAAAAATTAATTAATACAATGCAATTTAATATTTATACAGAGCACCACACTAATATTTTTTAAACACTACATTTATTATTACTGTGTGTACATGTATATAATATAATAGATTGATAGGAAATAAAATCATAAATTAAATAATACTTAGTGCATTAAGTATTACATTAATTATTTACTTTGAGTGTGTTTTACTTACATCTAGCTGTTCATATTGATGAGAGTCCAATGCAACTTAAGTATCAGTGACTTAAAGATGTATCTGTGGAAGATCTCACAATAATTGTATTTAATCTAGAAAATATCAGATATGGTAGCTGTTACACAAAGCAAGCATTTGTCGTTTATTTGGGCTTTGGATTGTTTAATTTGTTTTATAGAAAATGTCTGAAACAAAGGTTTCTGAGTAGTGGTGAGTTAGACATGGTTGTAAGGAATTGGACAACAAGTATAAGAAAATGGTAAGAAAAATGAAAAATATTATAGTATTTCTCTGTTTTGTAGCTGCATAGATGCCGTTAAAGGTCTTACACAAAAAAAGTTATTGTCACCATTTTCTATTTGCAGTTACAGCCAATTGTTCCAGCGTGGTTATCTAATTTGTAGCCTAAATCCACCTCATTCTAGCTGTAATTTTAAGGTCCAGTTGTTGCTATGCTGCTATGTAGTTACCACAAGGAATCTTCATTAATTCAACAATAACTTTAAGGAATGTTATTTTAAGATACTCAATTATTGTTTCTGGGTAATTATTCATCTCTTAATTTATCAAACTTTTGATGACATAAATTATAGATAACTCTTATATTATGTTAAAAAATAAATTTTAAATTTATAAAATCAATTTATAAAAAAAAATTACTTAAATATATATTATTATTTTTAATGGATCCAAACACACTTCAAAGGAATAGTTTGCATTTCAATATTAGGTAAAAATTTAAGTATCCCTAGATAATGTTCTCTAATTCATCATCTTCATTAAAAAATTATTAAATCAATTCCATTAGCATTATCAGATAATTTGAAATAGATCTAGATAAAATCATTACTTTATTTATATTCAATTAAACCATACTTTTATTCTCTATATATACAATTTCTCATTAAAATTTTGGTGTGTCATTCTTTTTAATATAATTTTAACATATTTTCACATTAGCATTATCAGATAATTTAAAATATATCTAGATAAAATTATTACTTTATTTATATTCAATTAAACCATATTTTTACTCTCTATACATACGATATCTCATTAAAATTTTGGTGTGTCATTCTTTTTAATATAATTTTAACATATATCCTTGACGCGTTTATTACATATATAGTATGAGTTGATTTTGATAATTTAATATTTATAATTTATAATTAAAACAATATTCAATTTAATTCCATTAATGTTAGTAGAAATTGTGTATATAATTCTTCTCCATATAATCTAAACACGTAGTTAACGTGTTAGTTACCTAATGATATTCATAGTTTATAATTAGCACTAATATATTACAAATATCATTGTTTATAATATTCATATTTTATAACTAATATAATGAGATATTTAATTTCATTATTGTTTATAATATTTATATTTTGTAACTAATACTAATGATATATTTAATTTTATTGATATTTGTAAACTATGGTACTACATAGTGGTGAGATATTCTAGTAATGTCGAGAATATATCGGACAGGCTAATCGAAAATCACTTGTCACCTGGTCGATTATAACTCGACACCTCAAGAACATAAGATACTTAAGGGCAATATTAGTAGATAAATCATATTTCATGTCAGACTAATACAAAGATTAAGCATATAACAAATATTAATCTAGGTCCATCAGCATGAAGGTCCAACTCATCTCTATAAATAGGTTGACCAACGTCAAACCAAATTACGTATTTAATATTATTTATTACTCTCTCAAACTGAATACCAAACACTGATCAAACGACCAGAGTACGCAATTAATATCATTTATTACTCTTACAAATGGAATACCAAACACTAACTTTAACATCGAAAAATCTTTTACAAATACTTTCGATCGAAACACAAACTTTAAAAAAAACCGATACCTATATAATATGATACAAAATGTTATAAAACAAAATTGATGGATGTATATTTATAATGTTTAGTATTCATAATTTACAAGTAGCACTAATGGGATATTGAATTTCATTAACTCCCTTCTCATATTGTTCTGATAAAAAAATTTAAATTATGTTTAACATTTTAAAATAAATTTGATGAGCAGGATGGAATAAATGGAGCCTTGTACATTACCCAAGCATTCACCAACCCATTTCAAAAATGAAAGAGCCTTTAAGATGCCAAACATCTAAATCTATCTTGAATCCAAGCACCACCTTTCTCTGCTTTCGATTTATAGGGTATGAGCAGAGAAGAAGGAACAAAAGCAGCATATACTAATGCCATGGACCAACACAGCAAATCCATGTTATGTCACCCCACTTGTTCAGAATCAAAACACATGCAAAGGTCGCCTAAAACGTGGGACCCTTAGAATACCATTGCAAATTTCCCACATGTAATCACATGATGGGTATGGAATGCCCAAACCCTTGTCACAAGTCACAAATAAATAACCACACAAAAAAACACCACAATTCCTTTGCAGCAAAGAGACATCACCAATCCACAATAAACACCACCCTCTTTCCCTCTATTGCAAGTCAAGTTTTGAAACAAAGAAGAGGAAAAACTAAAATCATTACCCAATTCAAACACCATCAACTTTTTAAGCCGAAAAGGACACAAGCCACCACAAATGCCAACTTACACAGATAATTTAAATTACAAAGGGGCATTTTGGCCAACAAAAGTACCTACCTTTAACAAACAACCTCTATCACTAGTTTATCATAAACCTTTTGCTATATATACCCTCTCTGTCTGACATCAATTCCAAGCACTTTACTACCTACAATTGATTCCATGGCAGAGCTTGAGAGTCCTACTGTTATGCCTAAGTTGATATCTTTTCTCTCTTCTCTGCTCAAAAGGGTTGCTGAATCTAATGATCTCAACCAGCAACAACTCCACCAAAAGATCTCAGTTTTCCATGGCTTGACTCGCCCCACCATCTCAATTCAAACCTATCTTGAGAGAATTTTCAAGTATGCCAACTGCAGTCCATCATGCTTCATTGTTGCATATGTCTATCTTGATCGCTTCACTCAAAGGCAACCTTCCTTGCCCATCAACTCCTTCAATGTGCATCGGTTACTCATCACCAGCGTTATGGTGGCTGCAAAATTCATGGATGACTTGTGAGTATCTTTGTATAATCAAAACACTGCTTAATTTCCTTTTCTTTTGTAAATCTAATACCCTTCAACTTCAAGTCCATCATAGTCAATGATGAATCGTAAAGATTAGTCCACTCTGAAATTTCTTTGAGATATTCTTTTCATGAGGTCAAGCTAATTGACATGGAATGGAAGAGCAAATTTAAGACAATTCTGGGGGGTGCTTGAATTTCCTGGTAACAATTTGTTGTGATTAGATACCCGTAAACCAGCCAACATGGTGGGGTATGTATGATTAACAGTTAATCATGTAATTTAAGTATGTAGTGGTAATTTGTGAATGAAATAAGTTACAACATTTGTTGAAAGAGGTCAGATCCTTTCAACCAAATCAGAGAAAAAACAATGGAATTGCTCTGCCATTCCTGTATATGGAGATTGATTTTTCTCCATGTTGATTGTGAGATACTTCATTTCTAGAACAAAAACAAAATAAAATCTCTAATAAACCCAGATCTTGCATGTTAGTTTTTCCCTGTAAAGTTTCTTGGTTTTCATTTTCTACCATAATAATTCTCTGGTACATAGATGTAAATTGAAAACGACCATGTTTCTTAAAAGAATATAGTCTTGCTTGTGAATACTACTATGTCCAGGCTGGCCTTACCTTGGAAAGAGACAACCCACCCATGTGACCCCACCACTTTATTGCATGTACGCAGCAGCTAACTTTTAAAGACAATCATGAACTTCCTGAAAAACAATGTCTCTACACAAATCTATGGTCGAATTTAGCACAAGACATAAAAGGAAATGCCAAACTCTTAATGATTATTGACTTGCTTGTTTTATCTTAAAAAATTTACATGCTATTCAGCAAATTCTTCACTCTTTCACTTTCTGTTCCTCTTGAAATCCTTAGGTACTACAACAATGCTTACTATGCAAAAGTTGGAGGAATCACTACAATAGAGATGAATTTTCTTGAGGTGGACTTCTTATTTGGTTTGGGTTTCCATTTAAATGTAACCCCTGGCACCTTCCAAGCTTACTGTGCACATCTCCAAAGAGAAATGCTGCTGATTCAACCACTGACCTTTGCAGATTCTTCCCTAAGTTTAGGAAAATCACTAAAGGCACATTTATGCTTCAACGAGGATGAATCATCTTCCCATCAAAAGCAACAACAATTAGCTGTTTGATTTTCTTGCATTTTCTCAATGCATGTAATCAGTACTCTAGCTGTAGATGTAGTGAACCTATTATAGATTTGCAAATTAAATCATTTTGCTCGAGCACTCTTCTTACTTCTTTGTGTCTCTAATTACTTTTTTTTCTCTTTCTGAGTTCTGGTTGATTAAATTATTTGGTATTGTACAGAGTTACAGATAATTGTCTCTTCTTTACAGTCTGGCTAGATAAGTCTGGTATTTTAGTTCTACTAATATAATAATGTATGTTTTTTGTATGGTTGAGACCGATTCTTGTCCACCTTTGGATTCCATAGCAATTTGCAAATTGCATTGTCACTTAAAACAAAGGGAAAGCTTTTAACAACATTTTGGACAAAAATGCGTGGTGACTGAGGAGTGCATGGCCATTTTGGCCATAAGAAGACAAAAGAATGATGTGCACAGTTCAATAGATAGGTACTATTTTAATGTAACCCTGTGCTAGTCTACACGGAATAGGGTCCAGGGATCAATAAGAGATTCAACATGTTACTTGAATGGAAAAAGACTGGTGAAACCTTAATTCCAATTGACATGAAAAAACCAATATAGATATAATCTAATATAAAAAATACTATATACATGTTTCTATACTTTTGCCTTTCTATGCTCTATGCTCAAGTGGGAATATGAATTACTAGGATTTTTTTAGAATATTCAAGATTATCTTGGGATTATACTTGATATGATTGTGACTTATCTCAAAAAGTGTCTTTTACTTTGTATCTACACAAATTGTATGAATTGTTAATCTACTGATATATATATACATGCTCACTTGGGGTGTTAGAAAGTCTTTCACACTATGGTAGCTATACATTATAAGCATAATCACCGACATTCCATTCAACATCAAACAGGTAGTGCATGCTAATTGACAGTTGGGCTAATTCTTCGGGACTGAAGAAACATGTGCAATAAAGGTCAACCAGAGTTAGTTGGCTGCATGTATATAGAATAAGACAGAAGGATAATAGTGCTAGTACCAAGTGAAAATTTTGACTGCTTGGTAAGTGTTTTTTTTATATATATATATATATATATATATATATATATATATAAAAGATATATTTTTCTACAGTAATGATATAACAAGGATTTGCAGAGTTCACTGTTTCAGAAAGAATAAAAAGCTGTAGTAAATACCATAGAGAAGTGTTAAAAACACTTTATATGTGTTAGGGTGCTTTTGGTTCATCTGAGGTGGTGAGCTATTCAGGCAATGAGGCCTAGAAGCATATCTATGTGTGAAATGTCTTAAGTGACTTTGGTACATCAACTGATACTGACATGACAGTCTGAATCATCAGAGCAATTTTGAAATATCAAATATGATTGGATTATATTTAGAAGATAAGAAAGTAACTCTGTTTAGTTTAGAATCCAATAGAAATAAGCTTAGTATATTGAATAGCGTGTTTGGTCTTATGTATAAAACATGTGTTTTTCATGTTTATTGAGAAGTTCAAAGTTATAACTTCTGCAGTATTTTCTTTATGCAAATTGATGTAGTTTTTCACTTTTACAGTGAGTCTCCAAACAAGTAAGAATGTGTTCCATTTTATATTCAAACATGTTTTCTTTTGAAATGTCAAAAATTAGTTTAAAATTTTGAAGTATGGAAATGTTATCCAAATTGTTACTCCAAGAGAATCTTACAACTAATACTTCACTGCACAATGAACTAAAACTAGTTGGTGACACAATTTTTTATAATCTTTGCATTTTTGTTGAACTAGTATATTTTATTTGAGATAGTTAACATAAATTATGGATAGAAGTCACATGTTCTATCATCTTCTTCTAATATATTCCTATAATGTATGTGTTATTCCTACCACTCCCTTCCAAATTAAAGTGCACCTTATCAGTTATCAGTTTCTGACCTCTTTCCAGAATAGTTGGTACTTGCTGGATCTGCAAGCCATATTTTGAAGAACATAATCATGTTGAGTAATTATTACATTGAGCAGGTTAGAAACTTCAGGAGAAAAATAAGTTCAACCAATTCATAAATTAAGAGGTTAAAATGTATCATTAATTATTGATAACATACCTGTCATATTTCACTAGCAGAAACTGGTATAATTGCAAACGATGATTAATAAAGTGATTTTACAAATATGATCAGTTATAGTCTTTAATATTCTAATTATAGATTATATGAGAAAGACTGTTAAAAAATGAAACTCGATGATACTAAACTATTTTATCTAAACTGAGAAAGAAAAATATAATTATTTCTATCATGAAGAGTATAAAAGAAAAAATATAATATTTGTAAAAAAAAAATATTTTTTATTAAAAATGTAAAAAATAAATAATAATTAAATATTCTTATTTTCATACTCAAATTTTTTTAACAAAAGTTTTTAATTTAAAAAAAAAGGAACCCAGACTTAACATATGAATGGTGTGGAAAGTGACTTCTGTTTTGTAATGGTGAGTCAATTTTCATTCTTTTATTTCTTTACGAAGAGGGATCAAATTATATTTTCACAAGTTATACTATTTTTTAATATTAATAACTTTTTATTACATCCTTTTATTTCAAAATATATAGTTAAAATGAAACTTCTTGTCATATAAATTATATTGATAAAATCTGAAAAAAAAAAACAACTTAAGAGCGTTATTTTTAACTCTAAAATGTGGTACTTAATTAACATAAAATAAAATAGAAATTGTACTAGTATGGACTAAACGGTTAATATCACTCTGCTCCCACAGCCGAGTAGACCGAATAATACACGTATGTGAAGGACAACTGACACGCCTTCAATCAAGTAAACCATCATTATGAATTAGATAATACACCTCTAAGTGTGATCCACCTCACTAATTCGGTCAAATAAGGTAAGTTCATTAAAATAATATAAATAGCGCACATTCTAATAACAAGGTACGTCATTAATTACTGTACAACTCCGAGTGTCGAACGTCTATCAGAGTACTTTCTCCAGGTACTCCCATTCGGCATTCTCCTCAAAGACTGAGCGATCAGGCGACCGAGACCCTGAAAGAGTAGCACGAAGACTAAAGGAGTAGGTTAAAGTGTGAGATGATTGATCGACAGGAGGAAGAAGAGCGAAGTTAATCAACAGTTCTCTAGATCTCATCTCCTTAGCATGAACATAAATAAATTACATTCCTGGCTTATTTACCAAGTTGTGCTTATATGCACAACATTGTTTAATATTTGCTAACATTACTTTAAGTGTGTATTATTAGAGAAATAAAAAAGTGTCATATAATATTATTTGAAGGATGTATTTTAATTAATGTAGTATTGAAAGAGAAAAAAATTGGCTTAAATTCTTGTATATAGCTCTTCCTAAAATATAACACTATTGATGTATTATATTTATATAAAATTATTTAATATTCTATTAATACATATTAAAATCTAAAAAAAGTGTGACACGATTAACAAATAATTTTTCTCTTGATTAATAATCGCACGTCCCAGTTCCATTTAAAACGCAAAGAAAACATGTCGTATTTGTGTTATAGAAGATGATTTTTTTTTTTAAGGTTCTTTTTATTAAAAATAAAAAAGGTGTCAAAACAACATTGGTCTTGCACTTTTCTTCATTTTGTGTTACCAGGGTTTGTATTCTGTACCCTGTAAAACTCAAATGCATCTCCATACTTCTTGTTAAAAGATAGAAATATCCCTTCTTATATTTATATTTAACTTCTTTTTTCTTCTCTTTTATCTCCTCTCTATCCCTAGTGATAATTTTCTTCCTCCCTTCCGTGAGTAAGAAAAAAAAGTAAGTTTAAGGTCTATTTTTATTCTTAGTAGTTTTGTTTATAATTTGATTTTTTATCTGAAAATACATTTTAAATTACACAATTCAAAATGTATATATTAATATTTTTAAAATATAAATTAATTATTCGTTATTATTATTATAAGAAATATGATCAGATCAAGAGTGGATCATAGGGTAAACTAGATATATAGAGAACAATAACTTCGATCTATAAAATGAGATAAAAAAATAAGTTATTATTGTTGTTATTGATGTTGATGTATTGCCACCATTACTGAGAAAATTTGGAACATAGTTTTTCAAAGAGACCTATTGAGTTACACTAATCAGATGACATAAACATTGTGGAGGATTGAGCAAAACTAAAGTTGGTTTCTCACCGACCTAAGTTTGAGATCACTCATTTCCGAATTAATTTTAAAAGGGTCAAAATATATTTTTAATTATATTGGGGTGCAATATAGTTTTATGGGGGGTAAAGAATGGAAAACCCTATAATACTTCTCTCTATTTGTTTTTGGTAACCCAATAAGCTAAACCCAAAACGAAGCAAAGTTCATCCACACAAGAAATAAAGAAAAGGATAAAGGCTTTTTCTTCCTGCACCCCCACAATTTTCTACATCCCGAAATTGGCCTTAATATTTTATTTGAAAAAGGACACCGTGGTTACCGGAAATAAAAATATGAGAGTGTGCTACGGATTCAGCAATCCAGAACTGAATATTTTTTTTTTCCGGATGAGGAGGTGTTCCGAAAGCAATTTTTGCATAAATTATTGATTTCCGGATTGCTGAATCCGAAAGTCTAATTTTATTACGGATTCATGGATCCAGAATGTTTTTTTTTTTTAAATTACGGATTTTTGAATCCAGAATGCATATTTCTGTTACGGATTGGTGGATCCAAAATATTTTTTTTAATGATGCATATTTTTAATTACGAATTGATGGATTCGAAATTTTACTGGAAGTACCAATCCAAAATTTTTCCAGATTCCATAATCCATAATGCAAAAAATAAATACAGTTAAAGTACATTTTAGGGTTTTTAAAGAATAATAGGGAAAATTTGATCTTTGCATAACATTGTGGGGGTGCAGGAAGAAAAATGTAGGGGTGCAGGAAGAAACTGCCAAGGATAAATAATTGGCCGAAATAAATTTTTAAGAAATAAAAAAAAGGCTGAAATTGGGAGTCCAATCCAATAGAAAGTAATATGTTTGTCCAGTTTGACTCAAATTTATTTGATCATTTTTGTTTAATGACAAAAGAAAAAGAACTAGTAACAAAGACAATAACACTCAAGTTAAAAATAATTTGAGAAATAAAAACTAATTATTCATAAAAACAATTTGCATTTTTGGGAGGTGGTAAGTTTCAATTATAAAATTTATCAAACAAATATATATTTTTTAAAATAATACGATAACGAATAACTATTTAAATAAAAATGAAAATCGCTATCTACTCAAGATTTTTTTATAAAAAGAATATTATTCATTATGCTTTAAATCTATGTCACTCTCGAACTTATAATTACTCGCAAAATCTATTGAACTATTATAAATTGTCTTTATTAATAAGAAGACCAAATACGACACTAAAATATACAAAAAATATGAAAAATTACTACGATGAAAAAATATTTGTTGAACAACAGTAATATGATGAAAATAAGTATTTATATCACAGTTCAAGGAATCAATTTTTAACGTTCCTATATGTTTATCTTATTGGTAAATTTTCAATTTAAAATCAAAATGAAGGAAAGGTGAATAGACTCACTTTGAATACAAATATAATCATTTATAACATAACATATTATAAAGGTAATATAATATTGAAAAGAAAACCACATAATACTTAAAATTATATTCATATACCATATTTCTAAATATAAAAAAGAATATAACAATTTCAAAAAAAAGAACCATTAAATTTGACTTTAAAGAAAAAGGGAAAAAAAAAACTTTTCATAAGCTAAAACTAACTTATACATAAACACAAAAAATTAGAAAAATTGTATTAATTAATTCATGTAAAAGTTAATTTTAATTTTTATTATTATTTTTCTCACGTAGGAAGAGTTTATAGAGAAAATCGTTTCTAACAAATTGATAAATAAATATGGAAATTTTGTTCTATCTCAAACCTAGTTTTGTACAATAAACTATTTATACAGTGTGTAACAGTCACTGCTACACAAAGAAGAGACCAAGTTTTGGAGTATTTTATCCAAAATCCATTGCAAACTATATAAAAAAAACAATAAAGTCCTTGCTAGAGATGCAGAAGGTTAAGAATGATCTGAGTTTGGTGGAGTGTGTGTGTCTTTCATAAAACGTTTCCTCAAGAACAAGTTGAACATAAGAACCAAAATTCTGAGAACAAAGGGGGCCGTAGCAGTGATAAGAACATAGCGTAAATGGATAGGGTCCTTAGGAGTGATTGCAAAAATGGCTGATCCATAACTCACAGACATGGAAACAGTGGCTGTCCATATCTCCAATTGGAAGGGAAACTTGTGTGTGAGTGAGAGAATGATGAAGACGGAATTAGCAAAAGCCAAAGTGTTGAAGATGAGGAAAACATAGTAACCTTTTTTGTCTAAAGAATATGTTGCTTTTCCTGCATGTTTTCCATCCTCAGTTTCTTCCCAAACTCCACCAGGAGGATTCACTGCAGCCTGAAATGTTACTGCAGCAACCAAAGAGAAGATGATTAGAAGAATGTTTATTGTTTCACTTGGTGTGTCCCTTCTTTCTTCATACTGAAAGTATCTTAGCCAGTTCTTCCATGTGCCTGGAAGAGTAACCATTTTTTTGTTTTGTTAGAGGTTATTCAAGCTGCTTAGTTGAGTCTGGTATTTATAGAAGATATTTGAGGTTGGAGAAGTGGAAGAGAAAAGTAGTGGTGTTAATTATCATATCTTATTGGGAAAATTTGCTATAATTTTGCAGAAACAAAATATGGAAAAGGTTCACGGTTCACCTAAGTTCCGTGACGTATTGGACTAGTTAAAGAATGAGACAAGAAAAAGCTATCATCTAGTAATGATTTTTCTAAGGTTTAATAAGGACAATATATGGATTTTTAATTATTTTGAAGTGCAAAGTTGTGGATTCATATTTTTCAGGAGTTGGCTTTGCAGTAGGATACAAGAGTTGTAGTTGCTGGATGAAGAAGTTGTTCTTCCAACAGAACACCTTCCAGTTCTTCAAGTTCCGCTTCCAAAAGAAATTCAAAATGGTCCTAAGACATGCACTGAGACTCTATAACCAATGTGTCTTGTTCAAATACGTGAAAAAATCAACTTAGATAAGAGGTTATATCTGGTGTTTTTTTTTGTTATCCACCTTCAATGGTTGAAAGAATAACTTTTTTTTTTATGCTTGAAACCTTGAAGAGGACTTGTGATATACATAGTTATCAAGCACTAAATTAGGTTCTCCTTAGTAAAATTCAACCTAATCTGTTACCGATAGGACGGAGGATCGAGTCAAACGACATTCGTATATAACAAATGCGTAATAAAAAAGCAATTGTAATTAAAGTTGAATGAGTCAAACACACATCTCGAAGTACACTCACGAAATATCAGGAGGCCACTACATACGATCTAAAGGTTACTACACACGGCATGGTGAACTGACTCATACAAGTGAAGACCCAAGTCAACCTATATAAGGAACTTCTGAAGGGAGTGTTAGTACATCAGTTATGATATTACCCTTTTACTCTGTAATTACGTAACTCAGGGTTATATATACCCATCTCTTGCTCTCACAATAACACACTCAAATTTATCTTTCTCTCTCTTCTCTCTCCAATACTCTCTCTCTTATTCTATATGGTCTACAGAGCATCATGACTTCATCATCATCTCTTTCTGAAAATTTTTCTTCCAAAACAGAGCCTGCTGCGCCCTATATTTTTCACACTCCTATTCCGATAAAACTCGATGCTGATAATTTCTTGATTTGGCAGCAACAAGTCACTGCAACCTTAAGGAGCATGGATCTTCTACCTTTCTTGGATGGGTCTTGCATGCCGTCACGCCTCATTACTGCTGCTGATGCCTCTCCTAAGTCTGTCAACCCCAAATATCTTACATATGAGCGTTAGGATCAGGCTGTTCTTGCATGGTTATTGGCTTCCATGACAGCTCAGAAATGGTGGGCTTGGATTCATCACATCAGGTATGGAGCAAACTTCAAACCCACTATGCCTCTCAAACCAGAGCACAGATCAAGAAACACAAACAACATCTACGTAACCCCAAGAAAGATATGTCTATTTCCACCTTTCTCCTTGATATCAAGAAAACCGTCGACAATCTTGCTGCAATTAGATGTCTCTTATTCTATAGGGAGAAAATGGACGTTTTTTCATATCCTGAGAGGACAAACTAAGATACTAACACTAACTTGAGCGTCGGAATGCAATCGCAGGTACCCCGACTGGCGGAGCGCATGCGTAGCGAGATGAAAAACTTCAAAGAATTAGAAGACTACTAATACGACAGCGAATTGTGTACTAGTGGATAAATATTACGTAGGCCTCGTCATTCATAGGTACATAATCCAAATACCATCCAATTTCCTTTAGGATGTGTGACAAGTTAGAGATTTTCTTCTTTTATCTTAATATTTTTTTATCATCATAATATAAATCACTAATGAACTATTAGCCTAATATTCTTAATTTAGAATGTTTATATAATCTCAAATATTATTATATAAATTGCATAATCTATAACCATATTCGAGGTCTAACTATATAAAATTGCATGATCCAAAACTGTGAAGGTCTTACATACGATTCTTTTAAATATTATGAAATTTTATAACATAAACGACAGTCTATTATATTATAATCATTTTGAATATTATAGGGTGTTATAATGTAAACACATTGATAATTTGTTATATTAAATGGCAAAAGAAGAAATTATACTTGTGGAAGAGAAAAAATTCTGAAATTTTGTATGTGCAATGATTCTTAATTCAATCCAACAAAAGTTATTAAATATCATTAATATAGTAAGAATATAATGATTATTTATTTTATTTGTTAATAATTTTTTAAATATTAAATAATATAGTCTATTCTTTAAAAAATAGACCACAAATTTTAACAAAAGAATTTTAAAAAAATTAAAATTTGATTGAAAGATGAATTAGATTTAAATAAGTATAATAATAATAATTTATAAATATATATAAAGATGATTCTTCTCTGATTTTTTTTTATACACATTTATTTTTCATCCTCTCCTTATAACAATATTTTACTTTATTAGTCTAGAAATATATAATAAAAGGTTTTTTTGTCATTTTATTGTTATGTTGCACATTCCGTAATTTCCTTATCAACTTCTCACTTCTCTCTCTTTCAAAAACTTCTCAATTCTCAATTGTAGTTGCTTAAACTTATAAGTTACAATATTAGCTTATAGTTTCACTTCTTTTATTTTCTCTATTCTCTTTCTTGTAGATACGTACTCCCATATATCTTTTTTTTTATCTTCTTTACATGCATTACATTTTTGTATATAGAGCTCAAAATCGACTTATGACTATGATAACAATAGGAAAACTCAAAACTCACTGAATTGCATTGTAACACCCAACCTGTTAGTGTGTATTGTGAAATCTAAAATTTTAGAGTAAACAGAAAGTGAAACCTAAAATTCTAGAATAAACAAAAGTGTAAGAAAGGATGGCGAAACACTTCCTCATTTTTTATTTTTTATTATTAATAGTTTGACATAAAATACATAATTGTATTGAATTAATCCACTGGGAAATCAAACGGGTAAGTTTTTCAAAAAAAAAATTCATAAGACACTGGAATGGTAAACCCAACCATATTTTGTTTGTTGTATTTCAGATTTGCAACAATTTGAAGCAAAATTTAAGTTTTTTTACATGTTTATGTTTTGTTCCATAAGAAGTTGTAAAAGTCATTAATCTAAAGGTAAATAAGACGTAGAGAAAGAATCACAAAGAGAAAGATGAAAACATGTTTTTTTTTTCTCTTTATAAGTCGTTTATATAAAAGAAAGAGATAATTATTTGAAGATAAAACAAATTAAAAAATAAATAAAAATATCAAATTTTTCTCTTTAAATTTAAAAATAGTATTTAATTTTATTTTCTTTAAAAGTAATTTATCACTTTTAAAAGCTTTTATAATTATGAAAAATATTGATTTTAAAATAATATTATATTTTTTTACTTAGAATAAAATAGTATTGATCACTTGTTTATTTGATTTTATTAAAAGAATTAACTGTATTAAATTTTGATTTTAAAAAATTAAAAAATACTAGTTACAATTTTTCTTACTATAAACAATAATAATAACAACTTATGTTTTTAAAATTTCACTTTAATTATGATTGAAACAATATTATTAAAATAATTAGAATAAATAAATAGCACATAAAAAATATATTATAAACATAATATCACAATTTTATAATATTAAAAATTAAAATAAAATATAAAATTTAGAAATTCTTAATATACATATATATAAATAAATAAAATAAAAAATCATTCACGTAAAATTATAGAACCTGTTAAAACCAAGATAATAAAAATGTTCCGGTAGTAATAATAAAAAGTATAAAACCAACATAAAATTCTTTTATTTATTCAGACCTGTTAAGTAGTAGTATGTACGTGTGTATTATATATATATATATATATATATATATATATATATATATATATATATATATATATATATATCAAAAACCAATTAACATTCTTATTTCTAAAAAAAAAGTAATATTCCAAAATTTGTTCAAAAGACGGTGTCGTATTACTGGTTTGGTTAGTGTTAGACATTTAAAACCCTAAGCCCCTCACCGAGAGAGAAGCCGCCGCCTTCTTCACCGCCACCACTCCTATTCCCGCCCCATTGATCACTCTCACTCATTCTCTCTCTCTCAGACACACAAACAAATACAGCACTAGCCTCAGCGGCACAACGTTGTAACAATTGAAAGAAGTAAAACCACACAGAAAAAATGGCTGGTGGTCGATTCCGCGAGCTGATGAAGAAATACGGCAAAGTTGCCATCGGCGTTCACGTGAGCGTTTCCGCAGTTTCCATCGGGGGTCTCTATGTCGCAATAAAGAACAACGTCGACGTCGAAGCCATCCTCGAGAAGTTCCACATGGGCGCCGCCTCCGACCAGCAAAACCCTAACCCTACCGACGAAGGCGCCTCGCCGCCTCCCAATAACAAGACGGCGCAGCTCGCCGCCTCCGCCGGCGGAGCCTTTACTCTTGCGATCCTCTGCAACAAGGCGTTGTTCCCCTTGCGCGTTCCTATCACCGTCGCGCTCACTCCCCCAGTCGCAAGGTTCCTGGCGCGGAGGAACATCGTCAAGAGCGGTGTGTGACCTGGATTCGGTGCGTGCTATATTCTTCTTGCCTGTGACGAGGATCGTGAGATTATATTTATATTTGTATACCTTGTTGCATTGGTTGGTTTTTTGAGACCTGAAAGGGGAATAACAAAAGGGTTTTCATTTTCTAAGGACTAGTTTTTCTGCTTAATAAAATTCCTGGTACATACTTAGTTTAATTTATTGGTTGGAGTATGGAGTGGACAAAACTTACGTGCAATTCTAGAAGCTCAATTTGATTTTGTTCGATCATCAGAATTGGAGTTTTAGTAGGAAAGAAATGCACACAATACTAATACAAGTGTGATGATCTTGAGAGATTGGTTTATGTGTATCTCTCTTCAACTTAATTACCCTGTACTAGAGAGGATACTCTCTCTTTATGTAAAACTTTTATTGTACAACTCAATGCAAACTTTTTTATGCAAATTGTCAACGTAAACTTCCATGGATGTTAGAGGTTATCTCCAAAGGCACCTATAAAATTTTATCTATGTTTTATCCTTTCAAATTTTAATTGGTTGCAATTAAGTTTTATATTTTGCAACAGTGTGAGGGATGGGACATTTAACTTGTGTCTTGTTCGTTTTCATGGTTTTAGAAGTAAAATTGGAATAGGGAATAGAATTTTGAATAATGAATTTGCTTTTCTACATACCAACCCTTGCGCATTGTTTCAGGTAAATAGAAAGGAAAGAGAGGAAAAAGAAGTAGATTGGATAGAAATGCCAATTTAGTGTATAGGCTTAGGTTTGTTTGTGATGAGAGTTGGATATATTTTAGACTGACATATAGTGATTTTTTATCCCAAGAGTATGGATAGTTTAGTGGACATGATTATAAAGATTATTTGATTGCTACTTGGTTAACCCTAAAAGTAATGTATTTGAGTTTAATTGGTTGCATTCTATGTCCTGCTTTATTTTGGACTGAGATGGTCTAAATTCATCTATGGATGGTAGTGTTGAATTAGAAATGAGTAGTGCTTGCACTCTTAGTATAATGGAGTAGGAGATATCCTTGGATGCCGACTAACTCACTGTATGCTCTTTGTATTGAAGTAATGAAGTCTGAATGGTTGCTAATTATCTGTGCCCGACGGGAACTAGATTGGTCTGGTCGTAGACTTCCCAATAGATATATCCAATCCTTGATTGAATTCAGCATCCAATCCTTGTGTGAGTGCGGAGTTTATCAGTGTGAGCTTTAGATGATTGAAATTGAGCTACATTAAATGGTGCAGTAATATCATATCATATGCTCACATCAATTTAGCCAACGAAGAGTCTACTCAATTTCTAATATGATCACTATTTCTTGAAACCTTGTCACGTTTTATTTGAAGTTATATTTATGGTGCAATTGTTCATTGTTCAGAAAACCTTGGTATGATGGTGTGATATTGGATGATCTGGGTTATTGGTTTCATGAAAAGCCATTTTGCCAAATCTCTGAACTATTTTGAATTGACTGAAAATATGCTGTTGTCTCCACCTTCCTGTTGGATCGGATTCTCAGATGGCAACTCACCATTAAACAAACACTTCATCTCATCACACGTGCCATTTGTTTAACTGCCTTGCTTTCAGGGGAAAAAGGACTTAGCTAATCCAATTCATTCTAACTTAAAACTATGTATTCTGACTCATGGAATTTCATATGGTTTGAAAGAGATTGTAGATTTAAAGTAACACTGAATATCTCTATGAAACGTCCTCACACTTTCCAAGTTGAAACAGGTCTGAGACTTCTCGATTTCTCTCTATCTCAAGTGAAGGAATCTATGATTAATTTACTATTTTAATTGAAGTTTCTACCATTTTTTCCATACATTTCTCCATCTCTGACTATTTATTTCTCTTACCCCCCTATAGCTGTTTAGAAAGATTCATATTTTAAGAAAACTCAGATTTAATGCATAATAACTTGTATTTAACATCATTCAATCAGGGATGTTTGTAGGGCTTATGATTTGATTCAAAAAACTAAATTAAGATGACAAGTGTATTTTAGTAGTATGAAATCATGATTTCATTGACAATAGGAAACTATGCATTCAATTTATTTAAATTGAAGTTTGAGTGAAAAATTCAAAGGGACCCGCTGTTAGAAAGTCTTTAAGAAATTGGATTTTTTAAATTAAGATAAAGTATAATGTTTAAACTCCTGATAAAACATATCTCGTTTAAGTTAGCCTCTTACCCTTTTGGCACTTATTTTATAAGATCATGTTTAAGAAATTATGAGTAATGCATTTTGAGGATAAGTTTCAAATTGTTGTATATGTTTTAATTCTATAATTTAATTTTATATTAAAACCAATATTATACTAAATAGTATTCTGTGCATGAATAATTATGCTATTGTTTTAGTCTAATTAATAATTTGAATGAGTTTTGAATAAATATGCTAAATATTCGGAAAGAGAATTTATTATTTATAATGATCCTAAAATTTTTCTTTCGTAGAAATGGTATATTAAATCCTAATTTCAATTAAACAATTGAACCTATTAAAATTTGAGAGAATTGTACAAAACTTATCCCACAATCTACCCATATTCTATATGCACAGATAACTCTTTTAGAAGGGAAGAGAGAAATTTAAAATAACGTAAAAAAAGTCATATCCACACTAAGCGATACTAAATTTTGCAATTATTTTTTATGTATTTTTTTTTTACAATTTACTCTTACGCATGCTATAATATTTTTTTTATTTCATAAAAAGGCTGCTATTTTTTGGTAATTGTATTTTTAGTATGCATCACAATACGCTTTAATTTGTAATATTTTTTTACGTCGGAAAATTGTAGAAATTCAAAGAAGTTACTACTTAAACTATATTTGAGAAAATTATTTAAATAATATTCGAATAAATTGCTTAAAGAAATAAATAGTGTTTCATCATAATTAGTTAAGCATACCATTAACAGGTATACGACTTAATAAAGCTTAGTAATTTAAAATAATTAGATAATCTTTCAAAGATGGATCAATATAAAATAATGTATCTCTTTTGTATATATTTTTTTTTAAATATTGCCTAAAATATATTTTAAATTAAAAAAAGATCTTAGGAACAAAAGTTTTAGAAATTATAAATTTGTTTCTTTGCTCTTACAAACTTACAACGACAAAATAATGTAAAACAATTTTTTATATCAGCAAAATAATGTAAAACACTTATATAATTATATATAAAGTTTCATATATGATAGCTAATAGTTAAAAAAATAATTGTTCCTTATAAATTATATTGGTTTCAATTAAGCTACAAATTTATGTAAACATTTTAAATACCAAATTCAAAGAACATTTGGTAAAAATCCAAATTCAAACATTTGATAACAAGATTTAAACATAATGTGTAGTTTAATTCCACTGGACCCCTGCACACCAGAACACTTCTTACAAGCCTTTTTCCTTCAGTCCATTGATTGGGTGGGTGCGGGTGCAACGAAAACCGGGTAGATTCTGATCGGTCATCGGCACACCGCCGGAGTACAACATGATCGTCTGCGTTGCCGTCGTCGGTCACCAGGTGAGTCTCCTTCACCTTTCCATAATCAATTTCAATGTCGCCGGAGAAAAGCCCCGTTTTTCAATCGCGATCTGAACTCAAACTCTTCTTTTCTATGAAATCGTGCAGAACAATCCGCTATACATACAGAGTTTCACGGAAGCTGATGATGCTCTCAAGCTCCACCACATCGTCCATTGCTCGCTGGATGTGGTCGACGAGAGAGGTACGTTTCGTTTACTATGAATTGTGGATCCCAAGGTTTTTATTTGAGATTTCGTAAATTTTATTTTTTTTGCAATGTTTTGTTTCTTTATGCATATGGTTGTGGTTTTTAGATCCTCAAGTCTGGAGATAATTCAGTTACAGATTTAAATTTTAGGTGGAACTCTGAATCTGATGTAATGTGTTTTTTACTTGGCAGTGAACAATCCTAAAAGGTCTGGGCCTATGCTCAACGAGACGTTTCTGGGACTTCTTTATCCCATTGAAAATTTCAAAGTGTGAGTGCATTTGTTTTCTGTTGGAGTTTTGTTTGATTCATGTTTAATCCAACAAATAAAAAGTTTGTGGGTTTCCTCTGACGAGATTTGCAGCTATGGATATCTAACTAATACGAAGGTGAAATTTATCTTGGTGACCACTGATCTCGATGTTAAAGATGCGGATGTAAGAAATGTGAGTATGAATAGTAATTGTTTTCTTCATTTCGTCAGTGTAATTTCCTTTGTCTTAGTGGAAGTAGATAATTCGTGATGTAATAGTTATTAGCAATGATATTTAGGATATATTGAAGTAAATACTGATGGGTGGTATTAGTAGTACTTTGATCCCAAGATTGTGGCAGAAAGATATTGGATATCTTGCCCATCATGTAATTTGACTACTGTTACCAGTTACTTTGTATGAATTGGAGAAAAAATATCAATTCTGGCAAAGGAAACTGTTGATGTTTCTTAATCATTATCAGTAAATGGTATTATCATGTTTGAAATGTGTAGTTGCTATTGCCATTTACCTATTGTATGTAGAATCTGGTCTTGTTTGGTACAGTTATTAAAGTGGGTGTTACAAGAAATAGAAAGGGTGGCAGTGTATTATTAACCCGTGATGGTGATGAGGGGAAATGCAAGGAGAGAGTACCGTAGTTATCTTAAAAGTAACCAGTTAACCTGCATGGCTGCACCCATGTCAGGCTTGTAGGATTAGGAAGGTAAGGGAGGGAATCAGGTAGAATATAAAAGGAGGCTGGGAGATAGTAGATGTAAGAAAGAATAGGGTGATGAGGTATTACTGCTTTATTTATATGTATATATATTTTCTCTTTCACTATCTGTACAACTCTGCATAGCTACGTGAATGAATTTAAATTTAGTATTGAGTGCAATACTGGCATATATCATATAGAAGTGCTTTAGTGTTTTTTGGTGAGAGACTAGCATGTTTTCTTAGAGGTTCATTTTTAAAGCTTAGCTTTGATGCACTCCACACCTTCAAAGAATTTCATTGTTAAACTTACAAAAGCAAAGGGATTTGTACATTCTTTTGCTGATGGGGTTTTATTGCTTTGTTGTACTTTGTTCTTTTCGACATCCTCCTGTTTATTAATATTTTTGTTTTATAAAAATTAAAATGCTTGAACTACTTGTTTTAATTATTGACAGGGATGTTTCACTTAGGAATGCGTTATTGTTGTGATTCCCTGCTGTCATTTTCTCCATTATGAAATAGTTTATTTTGTTTATGAATTTGGGGGTATACATTTAAGATCCACTAAATTGTTTTCCTTCAATAAGTTGCTTAAAATTTTACAATTTTCAGTGCTACTATGTTATGATACCTCTTTTCGTGTGCATTTTCTTGTTAATTGCGTATAGACGGGTAAGATTTATGGTTGAAGGAGATAGGAATACTTGGATTTATCTACTATTCTTTTCATTGTCACATCACTCTAGAAATATGACTCCTATGCATGAAATATTGTGCTATTTGATGTTATTTTCTCCTTGTTAACTTCTGGTGGATTGTATTTCTGTACAGTTTTTTAGGAGGTTCCATGCTGCATATGTAGATGCAGTTTCAAACCCATTCCATGTGCCAGGCAAAAAGATAACCTCCAGAACATTTGCAGAAAGAGTGAGCACAATTGTCAAGTCATTTGGCTTCAGTTCTGCTGGATGAACATTTTCAACTGGTGCGAGTATGATGCTTTGTTAATATCTGGCACAAAACTTTTCTTATTTTAAGCTCTTGCCTTGTAGTTTTAGCACTGGTAAAATGTTTAGAATTAGGGACATTTTCAACAAAATTCTGAGTTCAAATTGAAACCATCGCATATGATTCAACAGGAATTTGAGTTTTTAACATTATTCATATCATTGAACGTAAATTTGTGATGGATCCCTACCCCCTCTATACAAAATACGTGGCATTTAGGTGGTGGGGTGGGGGAACGATTGATTTATTCTTTTGCCAGTTTATTAATTAGCAGCATCTTATAATAATGTTTAGTCCCTTACTACACTCCCATATTTGCAACTTAAGTTATCAAGATGAAATAGCAGTGAAATCTTTCGGAATCTATACCAAGGAGCTGCGATTTTGGATGTGTATTATACACTTCTCTACTAATTTCCTGAACAGTGTTATCAATGGCGGAAGGCCAAAAATTCTGCCATAGAAATATGCCATTGTGACCTATGGCACAACTAGTATGGGTCTCTCATCCACGCCATTAAAACATTTTCATCAATAAAATATCATCTCTAAGCATTTAAAAAGTTCCAAGTTCTATCTTTATTTGAGTCTTCTATTTTTATTATCATTCGATGAATTAACTTCCTTTTAGACAATATCATTGTGATTCTGTACATTCTTTTATTCTTTAATATTTAAATCATATTAAATATATGCATAATAACTTTTAAAAATATTAGTCGTTTAATTATTATTAATCTTGTCCAAGCACAGCTTAATTACAAGTGAGATCAAGCGTTCTTTTTAGTGATTGAAAGTTTGATCATTAGAAGAATTGAGCTGTTGAGGTTCCTATGAACTTTCCTTATCCAATGTTATGACAGGTTATTTATAGAGTTTATTAAATATTTTCTTCTAAAACTTATTCAAGTATATATATTTTCCCATGATGGGAGCAGAGTGGGGGCACCATTCAAACTGTGTTACACACTTCTCATTTCAAAATACACTGAAAGGCATTTAAAAAAACATCTAAGTACTATACTTTCTCGTATAGTAAGGAACATAGATGTGCTCCACTCGACAACTTTTGTAAATAGAACTGAAAATGAACAACAAAAAGTCACATGCAAGTAAATTCAATGATTATGTACTTTTCTGTTCGTCTATTAGTGTTTTTTTTTTTGTAATTTCATGAAACATTCTTGTAATGGTTGTAGGTGTGGTCTGAAAAAAAGAAGAAACAATGTTGTACAAAGAGAAATAAATAATAGGAGTCTGTGTTGCTTTAACACGAGCACTACTGTCAAACATTACTGTCAAAGATGAAAATAGACCAAAGTCATTTCTGATGTTTGAGTAACTGATCTTAACAGTATGAAAGTTCGACACAACCTTTAAATTTATTTAAAAAATTATAAGATCTAATAATTTTATTTTTTATGAATAGAAACAACACCCTTTTCACTTAAAAATATTAATTTTTTTTTCTAATAGACAAGATAAATTAGATCATAAAAAAGCTTGATGTCGTGATATTTTAATATAAAGACATGATGGTATTTTCAATAAATTAATATTATTGGAACAAAGCTTGGTGTCAAAAACTAAAAGTAAAATGTTGGAATTTATGTGACTGAGGTTACACTTACTAGTTCTTACTAGTTTGAAGAAGGAACACATTTACAAGATATAACTTCATATTATCATATTAGCGTCAAAAAGCAATACAAGATCTTATATGATTATTCAATTCAGAGCTAATTTCTAATTTCATTAGATTATTAGTGTGTTCTTCATTACATCAAAAGCACTCTAAGATAAGGTTTATTTTTTTCCAAAGATTATGTTATGCAACTTAAAATTGAGTAATTTGTCCAAAAACTAGATGTTAACCACATGTTTCTGTGTTGTTTTAGCAACCAAACAACTATTAACTGAAAAATACAATAATTATCATATTTTCTAAATGATCTTAGCATCAAGATCCAATCACCATTTGTAGTTTACTGTAATAAATAAGAATTAGACTTTAAGCTCAACTCAACCTTATAAAATCGATTTATAAGATAAAGTTTGTATCCACTTATATATTATGAAAAATTCGTATCTCTAGTCGATGTGGATTTCCAATACCTCTCATACCGAAATCTATCAACTCGTGCATGAGAATATATATTATGGGTGGTACAATAACTTATTTACAAAATATAGATTATTTACGTGTAGAATATGATTCTCATGTTCTAATATAAGAGCAATCTAAAATCACTAAGTTATACGATTCATAATTATAATGTGTTATTGAACAATTGATTTCACACGAGTTTTATACCATTTTAATTTAATTATTATATTATATGTTTCAATCATGTATAGAAATCAGTTTACACCTCATCAATCAATTTAATTATTTTTATCTTAGTCATTTTTTTTTTCAAATATCCATAAATTATTTTCACCCACAACAAGTTAATGGAAGTTGAAGATGGATCTTATATAATATCAAACATGAATTTGAATGATATTCTTGTTTCCAATACGCCATTTCATTGATGAATTGTGCTTATGATATTTTGATTTATTTATAAGAATTAAAGAAAAATATTAAAAATTTATAATAACTCACGTAGGCATACCCTCAATCAATTAAATTAATTTATTTTACGGTTTAGAGAGCTTTGTACACGAATATTAACTAAAATATTTATATTTTATTATTGAAGAGGAAATAAAATACACAATATAGAATGTTTCAGAACTTTAAAAATGGTGGGGATGTGTTTTCCCTATTTTCCTTACAAATTTAATTTCCTAATATTTTAACTATGTTTTTAATCCACCCATTGATTCACCATCTAATATTAAACAAATGTACATCGTGGATATTAATGTTTTTATTAATATTACATGTCAAGTTAGCATATAAATACAAAATATATAATGAAATTAAAATTATTTTGATCTCAACCTTACTAAATTATAACAAGAATTCAAAATTTCATCATAATTTTATTTCTTTAAAAAAATGTTTCGATTGAATAAGAAAGGAAAGTGAATATGAGTTAATTTTATGTCCAATTCTAAACACTTTAGTTTATAATGGGAAAAAATAAACATTAAATTAAAAAAAGATGAAATTTGGAAATGATTGATAGTGAAAAGAAGGAAGATAATAGTAAAATTTATATATATTTAAAATTATTATCTGTCTCTGTGACAATAATTGTTATTTCCAGGATGGTTCCTGAATTTGTTTGGCCCATCAATTAGATCTGTCACATACAAGCACATCAACCATTTCTCTCTCTCTCTTCATCTTCAGATCAAACCAACACAGTTACCCTCTTCAAATCAATCTCTTCTCAGGTTTTTCTCACTCTTTTTATTCCTTCATTTCTATTGTTTTTTCTCCTCACTCTAATCACTCCATCAATAATCACTCGCAACTTTTTTTCTTAAGCTTTGGCTCTTGCTGTGCCTCAATTTCTCTCACTCGCTGTTTTTCACGTTTTGACTCTTTGTAACGCTTCCTGCTTCCACTTCCAGAAATGGGTGTGGCTAAAAACGTTCATGATGCGGAGGAAACCTTGGAGATTGGAATGGGTCGGTGTCGTTTCTGTTTATTTATTTTTGCGTTGGTTTTGCTATTGTGATTTTGTGGATAAATGCACCAATGGTTGGTAAATCAGCAAACTGCAATGTTCTGTCATTATGGAAAAAAAAACTTTTTTTTTTGGAGGGGTATTGAATTGATCAGTTTTTAAATTGGTAACGTTGCGAGTTGTCTCTTTGTGCTGCAGAATACAGAACTGTGTCTGGAGTTGCTGGGCCATTGGTCATTCTTGATAAAGTTAAGGTAATGGACACTGTGTAATACATTGTTTGCCATGCCTTTCGTATTGCTTATTCTAGAATTTTGAACTTTTTTTTATATGGTGACTGAATTTTGTACTGATCAACTGCATTAGGGACCCAAATTTCAAGAGATTGTTAATATTCGCTTAGGGGATGGAACTACTCGGCGTGGGCAAGTGCTTGAAGTTGATGGTGAAAAAGCTGTTGTTCAGGTGAGTGCCTACTGCCCTATGGTAGCTTGTCTCTAATAATCTGTTCTGTTACTTTTGAAATTGGTGGTGATGGTAGTTGCATACGGCGATTTTCATGAGGAGATACTTCACCCTTATCTTTGATATGATGATTTCTTTATAATTTGAATTATTACCAAATGTTCTTTATTAGTAAGAAACCCTTCATTGTTGTCTACTTTGTTCATGTGTCTGTATTGACTTCAATGTCAAATGTTTTTTTCTTTCAGTTGTTTATTTTCTTTACTGATACTATTACAAACAGCAGGCTTGCTTATTTACCATTTTGTACCTTTTAACAGGTCTTTGAGGGTACATCTGGGATTGACAATAAATTTACAACGGTGCAATTTACTGGAGAGGTAGACTTGTTTTTAATTATTTACTTAAATTAAATGTAAACTTGTGTGTGTGAAATCTGTTTGGAATTTTTTTGTCAATGTACCTGTTGTTAATTGGTTTAGAACATTGTAATTCTGATTGTGTGGTAGATAACATGTCAACTGTTAGTTTGAGATTTGTTAATATAGAATTGGGTCAATCAGTGGCTAGTCTCAGTTTTCTCTCTGCTAAATTATAATTGTAAATAAATATGAGGAATCCTTGAATAGAATCGTAATCTCATAAGCATGTCTAAAACAGTGAAGGTGGTTTCCTTAGTATCCATATTGATTAAATGATTTTTTTTTGCATTATGAGTTTGTTTTTGAAAGGGTATCTTGATATATTTACTGGTTAGCCTGATAACCGAAAAGATAGCTTCCAAAAAGAAAATAGAGGAAGAATTATAATTAGCCAAATTTGTTGCATTTTAAAGTTCGGCTTCTCTCTACTACTTACATATTAAATTTGTTCCAGAAGGATAATTTCCAAAGTTGTATCCCTTCCAATCTGATTACTTTGTCCCCGTCAACCAATTTATTGACGTTGTTGATCATTGAATCCTTTTTGCTTTGAATTATTTTAACCGTTGACTCCCGTTTTTCTCTGTTATTGTTTTTGTTCACAGGTGTTAAAGACTCCAGTATCACTGGATATGCTTGGTCGCATTTTCAATGGTTCCGGAAAACCAATTGATAATGGTCCACCCATATTGCCTGAGGCTTACTTGGACATATCAGGTATATAATTTCTTGTGGGAAGGTCTGAATATGCATGTTTATCTTTTCCTTTTTTAATCTTTTCGCTGTAATTCAGGAAGTTCCATCAACCCCAGTGAACGAACCTATCCAGAGGAAATGATACAGACAGGAATATCTACCATTGATGTCATGAATTCTATTGCTAGAGGTCAAAAGATTCCTCTATTCTCAGCTGCTGGTCTCCCCCATAATGAAATTGCCGCACAGATATGCCGTCAGGCTGGCTTAGTCAAGCGACTAGAAAAGTCTGAGAATCTTCTCGAGGTATATCCAATATATTAAAGTGAATTTACTATGTTAAATGCTCCTGGATTATAAGTTTAGGACTTCACATTTTGTATTATTACTTTCTTAGCATTGGCAATTTTGTGTATGCATCGTTCAGCTGCACATATGAGGACTTGAAAAGAAAATGAACTTGTTTGGCTGACATCTTGTCCTCAGCCATAGTTTTTTACCTCGCACCTCCTGTTAATGCTCATTGTGCGTGCATAACTTTAGTTGCAGATTTTCTTGCAGTAGAAGAGTTGTTCCTTTTTTTAACGAATTAATATCTACAATAAAAGTTGAGTTCATTCCTTGTACCTCTGTTTACCAATAGTTTTGTTCCTTGAAGGTTTTTATATGGTATATAGTATCAAACAGGTCTATTGTAAGATGTGGTTACTTTCTTCAACAAATGTGGATTTTAAAACGTTTGTGCTGTTTGAATATTTAAGCTTATTTCTGGTTGTTTCCTTGGAACTTTAAAAACTTGAATAAAAAATATAGTATTACTGTTACCTTCATGTCCTTTAAAGTTTAAATTTAAATATTATCTTGCTTTTTGTTTTATATCCCTTACAAATTGTCTAGTTATCTACCTTTCTTCTTATTGCCTTCACATTAGTAAGGCTATTTTTTTGCTTATTCATTTAGTGGAACTTATTACTTTACGATCAGATGAAGAAAGTAATCTTTGCATCAAATCTTGTCTGAATACAGGGTGGAGGAGGAGAGGACAATTTTGCCATTGTGTTTGCAGCCATGGGAGTTAACATGGAGACTGCACAGTTTTTCAAACGTGACTTTGAGGAGAATGGCTCGATGGAGAGAGTGACCCTTTTTCTTAATCTGGTAGTCTTTAGAACCAGTATGCAATTGTTCTTTTATTCACATTTATTTGTTTTCGTGCCTTCTCAATTTCCTGTTTTGTAATTTTGTCTGTGTGGTCGAGGCAATAAAGAAAAACATGGCCTGTAGCAATAATGTCTAGTAACTAAAAGTAACAAATATAATATTATTTTGTTCATTTTTCTTTGGTATATTGCAATTATTCCTGATCTGGCAAGGGTCATAAGATTATTGTAATCTGATAATTGTGTTCAGACAAATTGATAAATGTAGTGATAATTTCTATCATTAGTTCAAAACAAATCTTTTGTCTTGTTAAGCTGAATTACTTGTAAAACTTTGAAATATATTTTTTTTTGGAAGTACCATTTGGTGGAATTGTGACCCTACAAATATTTATTTGCTTTTTATGGATGATCGAAGTGTTATTTTCAAACTTTTATTTCATGTATGCAGCAGCTGATCGTTAAAAATATCTCTTGCTGCTGTGATTTATTACAGGCAAATGATCCAACAATTGAGCGTATCATCACTCCTCGTATTGCTCTTACTACTGCTGAATATTTGGCATATGAATGTGGCAAACATGTTCTTGTGATACTCACTGATATGAGTTCTTATGCTGATGCTCTTCGTGAGGTAATGTATCTGAAACTCTAACTTCTTCAATGATGTGGCAAAAGAAGCAAAGGGATGTGAAATCTTTTGTAGCCTCTATCATTCCCTTTGTATTATAGTTTCCTGGTTCTACAAATAATATTTTAGGCTTGCATAATAATTACTAATGGACTTTTATTTCTCTCTCTTTTTTTTTTCTCAGTATAATAAGTAACTAGTTTTTTTGCAATCAGTTAGAATTGATCCTGGAACTATTGATTCCTTCGGGATCCTGCAGGTGTCTGCTGCTCGAGAAGAAGTACCTGGTAGACGTGGGTATCCAGGTTACATGTATACAGATCTTGCAACAATATACGAACGTGCTGGAAGAATTGAGGGGCGAAAGGGCTCTATTACGCAAATTCCTATTCTAACCATGCCTAATGACGGTAATGGAATATTATTGATTTTCATCGGTTGTATTGCATTATACACTATAAATTCTGTCTGATTATCTTTCTTAACCTTCTTCTGTACAGATATTACGCATCCAACTCCTGATCTTACAGGATACATCACTGAGGGACAGATATATATTGACAGGCAGTTGTATAACAGGCAGGTGGGTTCTATTTAAGCTTTTGGTAGTTATAATATTGTATAAAATGCTGGGTTAGTAGTAAACTGAATTATGTACTAGAGAATTTGGTGCAGAATGAATCTTAACATTTGACACATGATATTACTTGAAGAGCAGTACCCTTTCCCCAACATTTAAATTTTCTTTTTAACTTTTCATTGCCTTAACAAATATTTGCATTGACACATTAAGGGTCCTTTTGATTGAGAGGAGAGAAATAGAGGAGATGGAAATAAAAAAGATGAATGAAAATAGATGAGCAATAAAGTGAAAATTAAAGATGTTTGGTTGAAGAGAAATAAAGAAGATATGAGGAGATATATAAATAAGTAGAAATAAATGAAAAATAGGGCTCATCTGTAATATCAATAGCGAATTATTATGCTCATTCTCGCATTACTAAATGAAACCAGTTTTTTATTTAAATGATCTGCTCCACTCCATTATTGATTTGTGTATCAAATAAGTGTAAATCCACTTTGCAAATTGCTTATGAAATACTAGCTTGAAACTGAGCATTCAATTCCTTTTCTATTGGCAGATATATCCACCAATCAATGTCCTTCCATCATTGTCTCGTTTGATGAAGGTGAGGTTAAATCTTGTTTATCTGATGTCAATGTGCCATCAAGTGATACATTTTTACTCTGTTTACTCATTGATGGGTGAGAGTAACCAAACGCTAACAATACTCATGTTAGTTCAATCAACACCCTTGTTCCATCCAACAATCACTATCAAAATTCTGTTAGCTTTTTTTTCCTGGCTAAAACAGCAACACCCTTGTTCCAAAATTAAGTTATGAGGTTTTCTCTGCAGAGTGCCATTGGTGAGGGAATGACGCGAAAGGATCATGCTGATGTCTCCAACCAGGTCTGCTGTTGTTTTGTTTTCACATTGCTACTTTTTACTTTTTATAAACAGTCTGACTGGTGTTATTTTGTTTCTTTACAGCTCTATGCAAATTATGCCATTGGAAAGGATGTCCAGGCAATGAAGGCCGTGGTCGGAGAAGAAGCACTTTCATCTGAGGATCTGGTCTCTACTATTCTTCTCTTGGATATCCTTTTTTGGTTATAGTGAGATTGTCCTTGAAGTGGGGTACTGACTATGTTTATTCCTTTTGATCAACAGCTGTATTTGGAATTTTTGGAGAAGTTTGAGAGGAAGTTTGTTGCCCAAGGAGCTTATGACACACGCAATATCTTCCAGTCACTAGATCTTGCATGGACTTTGCTGCGGATTTTCCCTCGTGAACTTCTTCATCGTATTCCTGCAAAGACTCTTGATCAGTTCTACAGCCGAGATGCGGGTAACTGATGACATGTATGTAGCAAGGTGGCATATCTTAGTCACGTATTCAATCATCTTGTAATGATCATGGCAATTGTTTTATTTATTAGCTTTCTCATCCAACAATATTTGTTTCTTGTATCCAGCATATTCATTATATATAATAAAAGGTTTGAGTCTGCTTGAGTGCCTCATATTTTGATATAATCAGTTAGTTGGAATGAAGACCCCACATAGATAGTTTATCTCCTTGCCATTTTGTTATGGCTGGTTGGAAAATTACTTGTTGCCAGTTTGGAATTCTTATTTCCCTTGTATGTTGCTTGTTTCTTCAGTGTCTGATATATTTTTGTTATTTGATTCTTCAGAATGTTTATAATCACAACAGTTTTGGGACGATTTTTGAAGTTATTTTTTCCCCTTGTATGTTGCTTGATTATATCAAGTGCAAGAAAGCTTAGATTTTTTGGAGAATATTTGTGCGTTTATCATTTTGTGGGTGAGAAGCTCGCTCGCCAAAATCTTAGTTTTGGATCAATGTAGATTCATTTATTTTAGGGTAAAGTGTGTTTGTCTTTCTTTTTTTGGTCAAAACTGATCTTGGTCTTTGCACTTTTAAAAGCAATAATTTTGGTTGGGGTGTTTATGAAGATAAGTGGAATTAGTTCATCGTAGGTCTTTGACAATTGTTTGATGACATGGTTAGGGTTATGGTTATATCAGGACAAGGAAACTAGTTGTATCGAGTTATAATCTTCGATTTGACTTATGAAAATAATTGAATAATCAAACTTAAGTTTATTTATGGTTTGATTAAAAATATCAATTGAGTTTGATTTGTTTAGTTTATTATAACTTTTTTTATATAGTTTTGATAAAAAAAAATTTATAACTATTTTTTGACTCTATAAATAAGGAATTTAATACTAAATGGTTAGAATAAATTGATACACGAAACTAAAGATTTTTAAATTATTATTATTATTATTATTTTCAAGAAAAAAAAATATAATTTATTGTCAATTATGAAGAAAAAAACCTTCAAAATCAATTTAACATTTTCAATAAAAATCAGTTTATACATCTCCATAATTAATATATAAACAATAAAAACAAATAAAATATTCATCAAATTTATTTTAGAAGAAAAAAAAACTTGTATACTAAAAGAAACTAATGTGAAACATACATAAAGATCACTTTTAACTAAGTTTATAATAATAGTTATCTTTATCACTCCTTCTAAAGCATTATTTGTTATACATATATAATACTTTTGGAGTATTTATTGGGATGTGTTTAACTCACATAATTAGATTTAGTTGGATTTATTATAATTATATTAAATCTAACTTAAATTAATTTACTCATATGCATTGGATATTGGATGATGAGTTTAGTATAGATAATGTGAGACTCAATTCTAAAGTCAACTCATATACTTATGTCACACTTAATTGTAATTGACATAATCTTAATCAAATTGAAAATTCTTACATGTGACTTCTTTCGCCGTCCTCATCATTTATCTCTTATGTTCATCTCTCCAATATCTAAATGTTCATCTCTCCAATATCTCAGTCCTAACATTAGGTAAACAATGTATTTTTTTCCCCTAACATTCTTGCATTTATCATTAAACTCTTTTTATATATAAAATTAATTTGAATAAATTTGATATGATACGACTTATTAACTTATTTAAAACTTTGAATATTTTTTTGTAAATATTATGTTATTTTTAATTAGGTTGATAATAAAAAATTACAATTCTCTAATCTTAACTCAATCTAATTCAACCCGGATCAGTACTAGGCTGAGTTTGATAGATTGTGTATTTTAGTAGATTGTGTAAAGAATTTGTTCAAATCTACCATGTGAACACCCTTAACAAGTTTGTATAAGGAGGGATTTTGAATGTTAAATTTTTAAGATTTAATTTTAATTCATTGAAATAATGAAACTTGAATTTAATCATTTTAAGAAATATAAACAAGTGTAATCAGCTAAAATTTAATAATTTATTAATAATCGGTTCGTTTATGCTTAACAGGTGTCAACTTTTTTTAGGTGATAGTGATGAGGTAATAGAGATATTTAAAAAACATTTTTTTGTTTTGTTTAAGTGTGTCATTTAAATTTGATGTGAAATGATATATAATAAAATAAAATAAAATAATTAAAATTGTTCTCACTTTGTGATTATGAAATGATGGTGTTGTGATACTGACTCACGCTTTGTCTCTTCTGAGGAACATATTTAAAACGAGCAGTTTTCCCATCATATATATATATATATATATATATATATATATATATATATTAAATTTCTTTTATTTTATATTATTCCAAATATTTTCTTTTATTTTACCATGTAATAACTATAAAAAAGTAAATGTTTGAACATCCCTTTTTCTGAGATGATGAGGGAAATAGTAAAAGGGTTGTTAATGTTAGACTTAGAGCTGACATAACATTATATAATTTTATATATGGTCAAAATAAAATAATTAAATCACGTATGCATAACGATAATATATTTTAAATTTGGATATATACATAGTATTCGTTTGCGATGGTGACTCTAATTATTAATAGTGGGATTGGAATCCTATACTATATATAATATACTATACCCTTTCTCGAGTTTGTGCTTTCATTTCAACTTTACAATTTATATAATTAATAATTTCATTAACACAACACAACAACAAGGTTGAGATTTATAATAGAAAACTATAATCAAATAATGCAATGGAAGACTTTATTAAATATGCATATATAAGTTTTTTATTCAATAATTATGTATACCTCACTCTATCAAAATTCAACTTTATATGTATGTGATAGCTACAAATGAATAACTACTCCAACGCCATCACTAATACCCAACGAATTTCCAAAGAATTCATATGCATAAGTTTTTGTTTTTGTGTGTGGTCATTTTCAACTATATAAAATTAGGAATCTTTTAGATGCACACATAGCAATTTACTGCGGACTAATACACAATTTTCTGATTATTTTTGGAGTAATGGTTACTCTTCTTTGAAGATTAGATTCTCACACAAAATCTCATATTGTCGTGTTAAGGTCTTTCCATATTCGTATTTTTTGGTTTTGATCTAGGTAGCGTATTTATAATAATATTTCGACGCTTAGTTTTATATTAGAGTTATATTAAATATCAAGTGTTCGTTACCTTTCATCCAAGGACATCAACTTATTTATAGTTTTTGTCTTGGATCCTTATCAATAGGGGAACCATGCTAGGTCAATGTAGATCTTTGAAGGATAATTAAGTTTCTTCTTGTTTTTGTATAAGGATTGGAACATCCCTGAAATGCTCCATTTTATTTTATTCTGATAAAAACACTAGTTTTAAGTGCTAGGTTGAGAGACTGATCGATTATAGTTAAATTAATTCGTTAAACCAAAATTTAGTGAGGTCAAGATGTCGAGAGTATGTACTCATACCTCAAATTGTTAATAGTACAATTAATTTAAATAATTTTAATGATTTTTTTGTAAAAAATAATATATTTATATAGAGTATTTTAAATACTCCAATCCATATGACAATATATAAAAGTTTCCAAACCACTTCACAAAATAATCAATTATAACTATCTCTAAAAGTTTTGACGTATTAAGTGAAATATTATGTACATATATATTGCAAGAGATGCACAATTTATATCTAGATGATACATCATCATCTAAAGTTTAGCTAATGTTTAGATGAATATATATATATATATATATATATATATATATATATATATATATATATTCGAAATAGAGTTAAGTTTTGTATAACCATCATATAGGTATAACAACATAGAACACTGATAATGGATGTAAAAAACAATTTTTTTACCTCAAACAAATACACATAGCATAAATAATCAATGTAAAGTGTATTGTGTAAAGTTTAATTTATAAATACTATTAATTTATATTATTTTTACGTAAATGGTCTAATAAAAAATTTCCAGCTCTTTAATATGTTCCAAACACTTTGATAAGTTTTTAACCTCTATTAGACACTATTCTTGGCATCTATCTGGAAGAAAATTTAATACAAAATTCAACCTCTGTTTTTATTTTTATGTATTTTGACCTAATTTTCACAATATTTACAATTATCTTAAAAAATATATTATTAATTTAATAAAATATGTACACCAAGAAATTTTTTAAGAAATTAAATATACATTTTGAGTTCATAAAATATATGTACTAAGGAATTTCTGAAAAAAAAATATATGCTGAAATAAAAATTAATATTTTGAAAAAATATTTAATTACTTTAGTTTTAAACAATTTTGAGAGATCTAATGAAATTTAAAAAAAAAACTAAAATAAAAGAAAATCATTAAATAAAAATAATTTTATAGACAAAAATAATTAGTTATTATTGACTAAGTTAGATATTATTTTGTAAACTACAAAATTATCAGTATCTAAAGTAGTTTCTATCATTAATAAAAAATTATAAACTAATTTCTAATTTGGTATCTAATATTAACTATCAAGGTTTTAACTACCAAAACTTTAGATTTTAAATTAATGTGACTAATTTAGAATAATAATAAATTATAATTATGTAAAACTTATATGATTTTATAATATACTATGAATAATTATAAAAATATAAAATATAGATATATATTTATATCTACGAGGTTATGTTATGACTAATGTTCTTTCTAAAAAAAATATTATTATAAAAAATATTTTACTCTCAATTTATGTTTAAATAATAATTATTTATATAATAGTTGGGATTTTACAGTAAAGAAAAAAGTTCTCATACAAAATTTGGGTCGGGTTTTGGAGGTGGTTTCAGGTCAACCTTTTAAGTATGTAGCTTTTAGATGTTTGAAGATCACAATGAAAGGAGCTTCACCTGTTGACAAGACTCCGCGATAGTAAGAGCATTAAAAAGATGAATGTAATATGTATTGCATGGAATAATACTTACCTTTTGTTTGGGGTCTTAAAGTCCTTTTATAACACTCGTAGATCTTGAGAAGTTAGTAACCACACATGATATATTGTAAATATATTCCCTTTATTTTAGGGGTGTGGATATACAAAGTATCATTTCTAATTATTTATTTTTGTTGAGCTTGTGTTAAGAAAAAATATAACTTTAATCGATTCAGTTGTATTTAAATATTTAAGTTGTTTTTTTGTTTCTCCTTACTTTAGTGCGTAAGGTTAATGTAAACGTTATCTGTAAAAACTGGTCCACCTAGGTCATTGGGCCTTCCCTCATTTAGACCGAACCACGTTTGTTACGGCCGAGCTTAGTGGACCGAAGAAATATAGTTTAAGTGATCGAATCCTGATCCAATCACGATCGAACCGTATAAGTAACCTTATAAAAATGGTTCTTCTCTATCATCTTTTCAAACAATACTAATGTTCTACAAATCTTTCTTTTTTTACTTAGTTATTGTTTAATTTTTTTATTGACTAAAAATAAATAAAATTAAAAAAACACTATCCAACCCTTATACGAGAACACTAACAACTATAATAAATCACATCTAGTATAAAATAGCCAAAACTTTTAAGAGACGCCTGTGTTATATTGAAATAATGCCTACCTATTTCTTCTAGCAACTCATAAACCGAAAGTTTGAGGAAAAACACTACCCATATTAAAAAAAATCTCCCAAAACAAAATACCAACATCTTACAGAAGCAAAAAAAAAGAAAGCACAGGATCATTCTGCTTGACTTACTCATTCTGCACTGATACAAACCAGAACTATCAATTGATTTCAATATTTTTTTGTGTGATCGATTCAGTTTTGGTAGTAATGATAAGGTGAATATTAATTTGCTGGTTTACAATCTATTTTGTATTTCTTATGTGCTATAAGTATAGTAGGAACCAACCACCTATCGCAGCAGGAAAATAATAACTACAATGTATTGAGATAACAGAAATTTTTTATATGCTGCAAATTGCAGCATTGCCCTTAGTAGTTAAAACATGTAGGAATCAAACCAATACCATGATAAAATTTTAAACTTTTTTTATTAACAAAAAATTAATAAAATTAAAAAGAATAAAAAAACTTCAAAGATGTCAACATTTATACCAAATATTCACTATAAGCAAATCATGAAATAGAAACCAATTTTTAGAGACCAAAATAATTAATTACAATAGAAACTAAAATAAAGACTATTTTAGAAACTAAAAAAAAAATTAAATTAATTTCTATTATTATTAAATAGTTTCTAAATTAGTATCTAATTAGCAACTAAAGTTTTAACTATCAATTATTTAGTTTCTAAATTTGATAGTTAGATACCAATTTATAAACTATTTAACAATAATAAAAATTAATTTAGAAACTAATTTTTTTTTTAATTTCTAAAATAATCTCTAATTTTGTTATTATTGTAACTAATTATTTTAATTTTTACAAATTAATTTCTATTTTATGATTTTATTGATTAAACATGACTTTCTTTTCTCGAAAAAAGTAAAAAAAAAAAAACATTCCATCTGAAAGAGAAATAAATTACAGGTACCTGGCAAACCCATGTTCTGCAATACCTTCTCTGAAGACCTAGGGATCAAAAACTTAAAACAAACATTAACTCAAACAAGGCAGCTCCTAAGACTTACCAGCCTACAAAGATCAAAAACAAAAGAAAAAGATGGTTCCCCAAATAGACCTGCAAAACTTATATCATGCAACATCAATGCAACAAAACCATCTCAATCATAACCACCCCATTTGCTCCTAATCCATGATATTGTAAATCAAAATTTATCAGAAGACCCATTTGTTCACCATCTAAGAAGGGAACCAATTTTCATAGAAGTGCTCTGTTGAAGCATTAAAACATAACTTTACCACCCTTCTCTACCGGTTCATGTTCTTCCCAAACTTAAGCTTAAGACACTGACGTTCTCAGACGTGTGAGATTCCCCATGGAGTTAATTCATATCTGCAAGCACTGCAGCAACCAGATCCACCTTTCCAACCAAAAAAGCTAAAATTAATAGTAAGCACTCCATATCACTCACCCACCAGAATTAGCAGAATTGGCAAAGTATACAACAAGCAACAACACAAGTGCATAACAGAAAAATAAACTTGATGCAAAGTCAAAGTTAGCTCTCAACATCTAGCACACACACTTCAAGCAAACACTTTAAAAGATTAAAATTGGCTTGGAAGCAATACGCAGTAAAAGGAAGAAATATAATTTAAATAAAAATCAATTTAAACAATGAAAATATTTTTCCGCAGAAATTGATTTAGAAACTGTTACAGAGACAGAACACGATCAGTCTATAAATTAGTCTTTGTGGTTATTAAAAAATAAAAAATGATTAGAAAGATCTAATTTGCTCTCCGAACTAAATGTTGTTGTTATAGTTCATCGTTATCTTCTTTGGTTATCTACTTAATGGAACCAAAAGATTGGTGAATCACTTTTTTTTAAGAAAAAGAAGAATAGAAAAGTGATTTTAATCACTTCCTCAGTACTCTTGATGCTCTGAAGTAGAGTGTTGAAATCTACTTATTCCTTCTTCTCACCTATAAACATGCGTAGGTATCTAGTGTTGGCATATCTTCTTTAATTCATTTTGCTACTAACTTTTTATGCAAAGGATTCTCCTTCTGTTTTGAATTTTGCCACAGCTCAACCAATCAAGATTTTCTCTATTTTGACTCATTTTCTAATATCTTTGGCTTTCCCCTTCACATCTGACAGTTATATGTAATCTGTTAGCCTCCTAATTCTTGGATCCAAATTTTTCTAAATGAGTCCGAGTACATGAAGATAATCACCCTAATTTTTCATTTTATATTCTAGTGGCTAACCGCCAATAAATATTTAAAACTAATTGTTGACAATGCTAACTAAGAAATGACTGGAAAAGGAGAAAATAAATAAACAAATGGGTTTTATTATCATTAAGGATAGATTAAAACATGCATATTACATCTATTTATTGAATATGGGTTTTACTAGTTAATGACTTATGTGATTCTGCCTTTGTGCTGCATTTACAGTCATGATTGGTGTTCCTTAGATTTTTTATAATATGTGGAATACTTGCCTTAATTACCGGAGGAAAATCAGGTTTAAGATTTTCACACTTTTTTTTTTAAGGGAAAGCATGTGCGGACAAACTTGCTAATTTAGAGTTTATTCCCCTACAAGAAAATTATTGAATAGAAACCAAGAGACAAAAAATAATTAGTTGTTATATTGACTAAATTAGAAACTATTTTACAAACTAAAAAAATTATTGGTTTCTAAATTAGTTTCTATTATTGATAACTAGTTTCTAAATTGATATCTAATTAGCTACCAAGATTTTTTTGCTACTAAATTTAGAATCTAAATAGTTGGTAGTTAAACTTTGATAGCTAATTAGATACCAATTTAGAAACTATTTATCAATAATAAAAACTAATTTAGAAACCAATAATTTTTTTAATTTGATATCTACTTTAGTCAATATAACAACTAATTATTTTTTGTTTCTAATATTGGTTTCTATTTAATGATTTTCTTGTACACTACAAGAAAATAATGAAATAGAAATCAATTTTTAGAGACCAAAATAATTAGTTACAACAGTAACTAAATTAGAGACCATTTTAGAAACTAAAAAAAAAATGGTTTCTAAATTAGTTTCTATTATTGTTAAATAGTTTCGAATTGGTATGTAATTAGCAACCAAGGTTTTGGAGACCAAATTTAGAAACTAAATAATTGGTAGTTAAAACCTTGGTTGCTAATTAGATACCAATTTAGAAACTATTTAACAATAATGAAAACTAATTTAGAAACTAATTTTTTATATAGTTTATAAAATGATCTCTAATTTAGTTACTATTACAACTAATTATTTTGGTCCCTAAAAATTGGTTTCTATTTCATGATTTTTTTTGTAGTGGTAATGTTCATATAAAACAATTTTATTGGTATAATAAACTTTCATCTAGTCTTTTCTTAGAATTCTTTATTAATAGATATAAATTACTTAAATATCGCTTTTGTTATATTTTTTATATATCCATATTTGCTTGGATTTTCTTCTTTATACTAATAATACTTTTTTCATGTGGCAGATAATTATTGTTACTTGAGGTGATTGTTACTTGATGTGTCAGTCTAGTTAAGATGTTAATTTTATAATACTTTAACATGAGAGCTTTTATAAAAAAAAAACATGCATATTACATATTAAATATTTGAAAGAGAATATATAATACAACATGTCAAATTAGTAATGTTTTAATAGTTAGTAATTACACTAATAAAAGATTTTCTAATGGTTTTATAACCCTTTTTGTGGAAGAATAATAAATTAATATGCCTAAAATTAACAAAACATAATGCTCGCCGGGCTTTGATCTGCTTAAGAATTAATCTAGATTGTTTAGATGAAACACAGTATCCAAACAAATACACACAAAATCTAAGCTTATAAGTAAAAGGTTTTGACTTCTCTCATCAAATTATATATATTCCAATAACGGATAACAAGAAACATATAATAAGTAGGTAAAAAATATGTTATTATAAAGGATCGTTTAAGTTTTATTTATGGAAAGTGACAATTAAAGTCCACTCAATAAACAAAAATACACTTTACGATTTTTTTTTTCTTTTCCTTCTTATATATACAGTTCTCTTTTACTGTATATATACATATATATTCTTTTAGCAGTGAGCTTCTGTGTAGGCCAAAGTCTAGTATTCTATGAATATATATTGTATGGATAATGTCTTGTGCCTATTTTATATTAAAAACTTTAAATTTCAAATTGATATAAAATAAATTAGTCATTTACTTTTGACAACTTGCAGTAATTTAGTTTTGGCAGGTGGTATGTGAAAGCAAAATGACAAGGTATCAATGGGAATAATAAAACCCTAATTAACAAGATATATAGGAAGAGTTGCATGGAGTCAAAACCTCTTGAAATAAGTAAAGAAACTGTTATAAACTGATGAAGGAAGAAGTATTTGTAGCCCTTGATGACCTAGAGAAAAAACACACACACACACTACATTACTTTTTGTAAAGTAATTGTTCAACATGTGCAAGAATTACTTATTAGCTAAGGGTTCAAATATTTTAGGTTTTCTCTTTGTCGAAAGGTAACCTAGGTTTCCTAAATAATCATCCAACCTCTCTCTCTCTCTCTCACCCACTCCCCACATCCTCCAAAGATATAGACACAACATTTTAACTTCACCCCATGATTTAAAAACTTTATATAAATGTGGTTTTCAAAGAAATGAATAAAATAAGAACATAGTTTAATCCCATGATCATTATTTTATTGTTCCGTATACTTTTCTGGTTGTGAGAATGGCTGCATGTTGCCCACTTTATTTGTCTCTCTCTTTCCCTTCCAACCTCATCCCATTCCATTTTCTCTGCAGTACTCAATTGATCCCTTTGTTTTTCTATTCGTTTTGAGGTTTGAATCATTGGGCACTCCTAATACTTCTTTTAAAATTCCCTGTGCATAATTTAATTCTTCATCGTACTATTCTAATTAAATTTCTGTTATTTTAATTGCTCCAATTTTTTTATTTCCTTTTGTTTTTCTGTTTCCACTTCTTTAGAGCTTTGTGTGTATGGCCGGCATAGACTTGGGTTCAGCATCGCATTTTGTTCATCATCGCCTTCAACGCCCCGACCTTGAAGACGATGACAACCAACAAGACCAAGACAACAACGTTAACAACCACGAAGGGCTTGACCTAGTCGCCACGAATCAAGGTCCTGGTGATATTGTCGCTCGCAGGCCAAGAGGAAGACCTCCAGGTTCAAAGAACAAGCCTAAACCACCTGTTATCATCACAAGAGAGAGTGCAAACACTCTTAGGGCTCACATCCTTGAAGTCAGCAGTGGCTGTGATGTCTTTGACTCCGTCGCTACCTACGCCAGGAAGCGACAAAGAGGGATCTGTGTCCTCAGTGGGAGTGGCACCGTCACCAATGTCACGTTGCGGCAGCCGGCCGCAGCCGGCGCCGTTGTCACGCTTCACGGAAGGTTCGAGATCCTGTCCTTGTCGGGATCATTCCTTCCACCTCCTGCTCCACCAGGCGCCACCAGTTTAACTGTTTTTCTCGGTGGAGGACAGGGCCAGGTTGTCGGAGGCAACGTTGTTGGTCCTTTGGTTGCTTCTGGGCCTGTTATTGTTATCGCTTCATCTTTCACTAATGTAGCATACGAGAGATTGCCTTTGGATGAAGAAGATTCTATGCAGATGCAACAGGGACAATCATCTGCCGGAGGTGGTGGTAGCGGCGGTGGTGGTGGTGGAGTTAGTAATAACTCTTTCCCTGACCCTTCTTCAGGGCTTCCATTCTTCAATTTGCCCTTAAACATGCCTCAGTTACCTGTTGATGGTTGGGGTGGGAACTCTGGTGGAAGACAATCTTACTGATTCAGCTTCTTTTGGAGCACAAAGGTGAGAAGTTGAATTCATATCACACATACATATTGGTTCTCTCTAAATTTCCTTCTTTCCTTTGAAATTGTTTGTGAAGAAGAAGTACTCATATTTATCTATTCAAGAACTCCTTTTGTTTGGCTAGGTATGTTGTAAGAACTCAGTTTCTAGGAACAACTGTAAAACGGTTTATCTTGGTTGTTTAGTCTGTTGTGCATTAACCTTGAGATGAATAAATCATAGGCTCAAATCAATAACACAAATATCTATATATATCTTTTGGATTACGAAGTTCAGTTTTTGTTTTCCATCTAACATATTCCTTGTTTCCATGATTTAGCATCTCGGGAGGAACATAATTTTCGTTAGTTTAACCCTAACATGTGAAAACATTATAACAAAAACTCAATCTTGAAGCTGTGTTCAAGATTTTGTTAAGCAACTGCCTCAGAAAATATTCAAGACAAATGGATCATTTATCTTGTTTTGTTGGTATTAGAGAATAATTAATTAAGGGAATCCTAACATTATTGCTTTTGACCAAGTGAAGTTGAACATCTCTCTCTTATAATTAAGTAACTCCACCACAAACAAGTGGGGTAAACTAATTATATATATTTCTTTCTTTCTGTTTCCATGATTTCATTCATTAGGCCGGTTGTTGAAGTCATGTACATGAAATAAGCTTAATTAATGTCTTTCTAACATGTGAAATCTAAAGCTTAATCAACCTTCATCCTTCTAAACTATCCATCGAATCAAAGTTGGGAAAAAGAAAAGCAGATTAAAGAAAAACAAACCAAGAGTGAGAGGAAAGGAAAGTGTGTGATAGATCTCTAAGTGTTATAAAATATTTTAGGGTACAAAAGTGTTTGGTTTGACATTATGTAATTTTAAAACAAACCTTGTTAGAAGCTAAATAGATTCTTCTGTATTATATTTACCATTATCCAATGCTTAAAAGCGACAAAACCTGTGCAAGCAAATACTTTACGAAACTGAGAATATTTTGCAGCTTCTCCCGCAGTGGATGAACTAACTTTGATTGCTAGATTGAGCCACTAATTCAATTCTTTAGTTTTATACGTGAAATTCCTGAAGATAGGATTTAACCTAATTCAGACTTCTCATACCTAACAAAACACATGTTTATCTACAGATTATGTTAAAAACATAACATGAACTCTATTACAAGTTTTCCATATTTTGTGAAACTTTTCTTATGACATGAAAATTTATAAAATTCACCCAAAAGTTCACAGAAACATTCAAGTATATTTATATAAAAGAGACATTCAAGTACATATTCTTGACACTTACATATACATTTTGTACATTATAACTTAATAATGGATAAATTTGTTTTTTTATAAGGGTTACACTTAACTGTTATTTTTTTATTTAATTCATTTTTTCCTTATAAAAAAACTTAATTATGGAAACAACATTTTATATCCCTTTCTATATATTTTACCTTGCTTGTTTCACTAGATTTGCTATCTTTTTCTTTGGTTGATTTATCTCTTTGATTTAAACACCGAATTAACCTTCCTTCTCTCCTTTCCTTGTTTGCATCACCTCTAATCCACTGTCATTATCCTTGGTAGGTTCAGACAACTTGGCTTTATCGTTGTCCATTTATTTTTTTCTCCTATTTTTTCCTTTTCCATTGTAAAACATTCCCATATTTTCAATGCATTCTTCTTATAAACAATTATAATGCATTCTTTTGTATCTTACCATAAAATTAATATCACATCCTGGAGGAAAAGATTCAAATATTTATGTAAATTTGAAACCCTACCCAAAATTTGCTTCCAAAATATGTGTATAAAAAAATTGTACATTAACCCATGTTGAATTCGGATGATATGATAAAAGCATGAAAGTTCGGGGTGTTAACTGAATTGTCAATTGAATAACTACCGATTTGGACAGTTCTAGATATTAATTGAATTATTTAAATATGTTTTTTTTTTAACTTGTTATTATGCAAAACTATATTATTTACTTATGGAAATCACGTGAGAAATTAGAAGAGATTTTTAAGAATTATTTGGGATAGTCACTCGGAAGCAAGCATACGGTATCATTTTCCAACATATTATTAGTTAGGAAAAAGGAAAGACAAAAGAAGTTATAAATAGATAACAGGTCAAAAATAAACAATTAACTCAAGTTTTTTTATTAAAAGAATAGAATTAATAGAAGTATTAGATGTAGCCGAAGTTATTATAAAAAGTCTTAAATGTACAATATAATTAAGAGGATTTTAATCTCCTAATAATCCTCCAACAACTAATTCTAGTTAACCAATGTCTCCCAAAATTCAATAATAAACTTTCTCTTAAGTAGTGACAATGGGAGAGGTGCTAGAAATCCTAGAATTTCATGACATTTATCTTTGTTATGCTAAGTTTTTTTTTAAGTTAAGGGTTGTGTGGATAGTAGTTGTTGGAGAATTGTAAAAACACATGAATAAGATGATTTTTAATAGTGGCAGGATAGATCATAATAAAAAATTTACTTTAACACAGTTGAAGACTTGGTTTTGGGTAAAGTCTAAAACACGTGGGATATGTTTTTCCTATTATGATTGGTGTCTTGAGTTACTGGTTTGCATGTCAAAAATTATTAGGAGGTCTAGCTAATGAGTATAGAGACTTTAATGGCTTAATTGTATTGGTTTATCTTATAGTTGCATGTGTAAGGAGGTTGGAGGGAATGAGACTTAGGTTGATCTTTTGTATAAGGGTTAATGTATTCTTGAAATACCTCTTATTTATTCATTTGTTTTTTTATGATAATTTTTTTTGTGTGAATCTTATAAGAGTTGGAACACACCTGAAATGTTCCATTTTATTTTATTTATTTATTTATTGTTGATAAAAAAAATTAGAAGGTTGTGAAGAAATAGTTAAGAGGATCTAGAAGTGTAATACCACAGGAGGATGTAGATGAAAAATCTCTTACCTTTCTATCAATTATGGCTAAATGATTTGCAACAACAAAAATGAAAAGGTTATATGAGCTGATGAAACAACAAGTTTATGAAAAATTACAAACAAAGAACGAGGAATCGAGACGACGACGTATGAAGAACAATTTGAAAGTACAAGAAGAACTCAAGTAAAAGAATGACGAGCTACATAAGCTTTTTAAAGCACAAAAAAACCATCTTAGGAATGAACCGATTTGATCCTATATATATGGTGCCAAATATTAATTTGTTTGTTAATGTAAAACATCCTAACTCACGAGTTATTAGAATCTATTACTTTAAATTTATTAATTTTTGGAATAATTAATCAATAAATAATAAGTTGCTAAGAAAATCATAATTGAATTTAAATGAGTTGTATAAAATTCTATTCAAATTTAAAATACGTCACGACTTGGATGAATTTGCCACAATTATTTTTAGTTGTGAATTGATAAAAGTGTTAAACTTTATTTACAATTTTTCTTTCAAGAGGTAACTATTATTTGTGATACCTAAAATAAATCCCATATAGAGAAATGAAATAATATTATCTAGATATAATTCATAAATCCAAAACAAATAAAATTTTAAAGGATTCAAGTTAATTAATATTATGAGATTTATATGCAGTAGAAAATTATTATATATAAATGTTGGAGATCCCACATCGACTAGAGATTAGAGCCTTTCATAGTATATAAGTGGGTGCAGACCTCACCCCATTGAGCCGGTTTTATGGGGTTGAGTTAGGCTTAAAGTCCACTCTTTCATAATATGGTATTTATTTCCTCTTTGCTGTTCTTGGTTATTTTTTTGTTTTGTTTTTTTTTTCTTTCTTTAAATCCTTGGAGGCGATGGCTAATGCAAATCCCATCCCACAAACAACATGGTTGTCTCTTGGTTAGTACACTCTGTTTCAATCCCTATTAGGCAAAGCATTGTTTGGATGGACATAGCCTTTGACATCTGGAATGATTTAAAAGTTAGATATTCACAAGGGGATTTATCTCGCATTTCTGATTTGCAATTTGAAGCTATTTCTTTAAACCAGGGGATATGTCTGTCACAGAGTATTTTACAAAATTGCGTATTATTTGGGACGAATTAGAGAATTTTAGACCTAATCCTGTGCACATGCCCAGTAAAATGTTCTTGTTCTATCATTTCTATTATAAATCAAAGAAAATGTGAGGATCGTGCTATGCAATTTTTAAGAGGATTAAATGATCAGTATAAAAATATTTGTTCTCATGTTTTGCTCATGGATCCCATTCCTGCCATATCCAAAAAAATTTCCTTGGTTGTTCAACAATTATCCACTGTTGTTCCTGCCCCTAGTCTTCATAGTCTTAACAGTAGTCGCACTACTACATGCAATTTTTGTGGTAAATACGGTCATACTGAAGCTGTTTGTTTTCGAAAAGTGGGTTTTCCTTCTGCTGATGTTAAAACCTCAAAGTTTTCTTCTACTAGAAAAAATTGCACTTTTTGTAATCGTCTTGGCCACACTGTCGACACCTGTTATAAAAAGCATGGGTTTCCTCCTGGCTACAAATCCATCAATAGGACATCCCAAGCCAACAATATGTTTACTACTAACTCTTCTTCTGAGTCTTTTTCTAAAAAACAGGATGTAAAAGGGATTCAATTTACATCACAGCAGTGTCAATTCCTGACCAACATTTTGCGTCAGCAAAACCTTGAGGATCATGCCCCTCACGCTCAAATTAATCAAGTCGGAACCTTCTCGACGGACAAAATCACCAATACCGAGCAATCTTCAACGGGTAAGTTTTTCTCTTCACTATCTGCTATAAAAGAATCTTGGCTTGTTGATTCTGGTGCCACTGATCATGTTTGCCACAATTTGAGCGCTTTTACTACTTGGACTAAAATCAAACATGTCTTAATTAGTCTCCCAAATGGTCAAACTGTTTATGCCACATATTCTGGTTTAGTACACTTTTCGGCCAAGTTTTATTTGTCTGATGTGTTATATGTGCCTCATTTTCAATTAAACTTAATATCTGTTTCTAAACTCACACACCAACTTAAATGCACTTTAACTTTCACTTTAACTCACTGCATTATACAGGACAATCTCACCCAAGAGAGGATTGTACAGTTGAAGCCACTGGTGGCTTGTACCCTGTCACTACCTTGTCTGCTTCTAGTCGCTCTAAACCACATAACTTTGCTCCTCTTATTAATTGTAATATCACAGACAAAACACTGTGGCACTATAGACTGGGGCACCCTTCACATGAAAGATTACATGTCTTACGTAAACAATACCCTTTTATTACTATTGATACTCATCATGTATGTGACACTTGTAGTCGTGCAAAACAGAGAAAACTTCCTTTCACTTTAAGTACTACTGCTACCTCTGCTATTTTTGATCTTGTACACTTTGATATTTGGGGACCCTGTTCCATAACTTCTATGCAAGGTTTTCGTTATTTCTTAACTATTGTTGATGATTACTCGCGTTATACTTGGGTTATTTTGTTGCATAATAAATCTGAAGTGCGTTCGCACATCATTCACTTCACTGTTTTTGTTCAAAATCATTTCCAAACTAATATCAAAACGATTCGTACTGACAACGGTGTTGAGTTTGCTATGTCCAGTTTTTATGCTTCAAAGGGAATTATACATCAAACACATACTAAATGTAACCAGGGCCTTACTTTTTCAAGCAAATCTTCCTCCTATTTTTTGGGAATTTGCTGTAAATCATGTTGTTTTCTTAATAAATTTTATTCCTACTCCATTACTTAATAACATCACTCCTCATGAACAATTGTTTGGAAAACCGTATGACATTTCTTTTTTAAAAGTGTTTGGTTGCCTATGTTATGCTAGTACCATTACTGCACATAGGAAGAAATTAGATGATAGATCTATCAAAGGTATTTTTCTTGGTTTCCCGCAAAATACAAAAGGTTATATTGTCTTAAATTTAAAGTTTCATCGCATAAAGATATCAAGACATGTAATCTTTCATGAAACCCATTTTCCATATAAATTGGATGGTGGCTTGCCTAGGGACCCCAACACTTTATCTCTTCCTATTTCTAACGCATATAATTCTGCTCTTGATTTTTTTTCTGATACTGCACCTCCTGCCGAGTCGTGTGCCTCTACTCCTGCATCTCTTGCCGAGCTGTGTGCCTCTACTCCTGCACCCAATACTGCCCCTCCACCAGCCTTATTATCCTTTGATCTTCCAGCAAATAATGTCTCTGCTTCTGCATCCAACACTGCACCTCCACCAGCATCATCACCTCCTGCACCTCCAGGAAGCACCTCACCCCAATTTCCAAGAAGATCAACTCGTCCTCACCGACAACCTGCCTATCTTGCTGATTTCCACACAGCAACCAACACTGTAAGTAGTAGATATCATATTCATAATTACTTGTCTTACAATTCCTTATCTTCTAATTTTAGAAATATTATTTCCTCTATCAATTCTCATCCTGAACCTCGCACCTATACCGAAGCCTCCAAACATGCTTCTTGGCAATCTGCCATGCAAGTTGAGCTTCAAGCTCTTGCTGCTAACAATATTTGGCAACTTACCCCTCTCCCTCCAGGAAAGAAAACTATTGGTTGTAAATGGGTATATAAAATCAAATATCATTCTGATGGAGGGTTCACCCAAGTTGAAGGACTTGATTTCTTAGACACTTTTGCACCTGTTGCTAAACTCACTACCGTTCCCCTTCTCCTTGTTGTTGCCACTACCAAAAATTGGGTTTTAAAACAACTTGATGTCAATAATGCCTTTCTTCACGGTGATCTCCATGAAGAGGTATACATGACCCCCCCACCTGGCCTCTCTCTTCCTTCTCCCCAGCATGTCTGCAAGCTTCAACGGTCTTTGTATGGTCTTCGTCAAGCTGGTCGTCAATGGTACGCAAAACTTTCTACTTTTCTTTTATCAGAGTCATTTCGAGTCTATCCTAGCGAGTGTTTGTGTTGGGCCTATCGTGCCACCCGCTATCGGGCCGCTATCGGACCACCCAAAATATATAGTCCCACGCACGAGTTGGCAGTCTCGGCGTGAGGGGGGTGTGTTGGAGATCCCACATCGACTAGAGATTAGAGCCTTTCATAGTGTATAAGTGGGTGCAGACCTCACCCCATTGAGCCGGTTTTATGGGGTTGAGTTAGGCTTAAAGTCCACTCTTTCGTAATAATAAATTAATTTAGAGAAAAAAAATAATTAGTTACTATATTAACTAAATTAGATACTATTATAGAAACTAAAAAAATTGTTAGAATCTAAAATAGTTTCTATTATTGATAAATAATTTCTAAATTGGTATCTAATTAATTACTTTGGACATTATTTATTAATAATAGAAACTACTTACTCATAATTGTTTTAGTATCTAATTTAGTTAATATAGTGACTAATTATTTTTTTGTTTCAAAAATTAATCTTTATCTAATGATTTTCTTGTAGTGATGGATATAAAAAATATCACATATCACTACAAGAAAATCATTAAATAGAAATCAAGTTTAGAGATAAAAAATAATTAGTCACTATATTGACTAAATTAGATATTATTTTATAGACTAAAATATTATTGATATTTAAAGATTAGTAGCTAATTAAATACCAATTTATAAATTTTATTAATAATAAAAACTACTTTAGATATAATACGTACGATAATCAACCAACCAATTAATTATAACCACCATACTCGGTCTCCATACCTAATACTATAAAAATGCAAAAATATACTTGGGATGTTTCTCTCCAACACAACGTTGAGCACAAAATTTAAAAAGACTAGAGTGACACCTGACTATTTGGATTTGGAAGCAATTAGGTCTGTGTAACATTTAAAGCACGAATATTAAACAAAACTAAATTGATATTTAATTAGTTATCAAAATTTTAAAGTAAAATCATTCAAAGAAAATTAAAAATAAATGAAAAAAAAATTCAAACGTCACACATGACTAAAATTTTATAATGAGACAGGTTGAATAATATGGTAGTGGTAGGCACATATTTTTTTTTATATCACTAAACAAAAATTATTAAATATAAATTAATTTTATAAATAAAAAAAAAATTATTATATTAACTAAATTATATATAAAAATTAATTAAGTTATTAGTATCTATTTAACTAATGATATCTAAATTGATAGTTAATTAGATATCAATTTAAAAATTATTTATTAATAATAGAAATTAGGTTAGATCAATATTTTTTTAATTTTTTAAAATAATATTTAATTTAATTAATATAGTGATTAGTTATTTTTTATATCTAAAATTAGTCTTTATTTAATTATTTTCTTATAGTACATGTTTTCACAAATTTTTTAAATTTACATTTAATTATGATTCTCAGATATTTTTATAGGAAAATTAGAATTCAAATTTTAAAATTTGAGTCTTATAAAATATTCTAAGCAGAATATATTAATATTATTTTTAACTTAATAATTTGAATTTAAAAAATAATTTTAAAACATAAAAATAAAAATTATATATTGTTTTAAAATATTTTTTTCATCAACAACTACATAATACATTATTAAAATATAAGTATAATATTCTCACATGGAAATAAATTACAAAAATAATTAGAAGTCATATTAATGTTTTGTTTGGTTGGGCCAATTTACTATTGGTGGAATTTGAGTGCTGAGAAAGTATGGATATTGTTTATGCATGATTAAATGAATTGAGAGTGGTTTGGGAGGAAAGAAAGGAGACATATGCTTGACTCATGTTTTAGTAAATCAAATATATGAGTATTATGTTGATAAATTGCAAGTCTAAGCACTCTCTTGTGTAAACTTCTTTAGGATAGACATTTTTTGGTCTCATCTTTCACTTATTCCAAGTGATATGGTCAAACCAATCACTATTCAGACTCTTCATGGTAATTTCAAGGAATTCATAGCTCCAATGGAGCCATCTTTGACACATTACTTCCAATAGTTTCCGCCAACTCTTACCAAAATTCAAAGAAAAACTCATTTCAGATGAAGAACATGCTATCATGAAATGCTAGCTTGCATCTTCATTTGTAGATTTTTTCATTGTTTTGACTTGAATATCTTCTACAGATAATGAAGAGTACTATTGTGAAAACATAAAGAATTGTAGAAATATGGGGAGATGAAAATTATGACAGTGAATTTAAGTGTTAGACAAACACTTAGTTTCTAGGGTGAGGTTAAACCAACATTACTAAGACAAGTTTAAAAAATTATCTAACAAAAAGACAACTTTAGAAAAAGCTTTTATTTAAGTACACTTTAGTTCAAAGTTCTTTCTAGAATTTTCTAAAATTTTTTAAACTTTGATATTAATTAAAAGGTTGTGACAAATACTTTGTTTAGTTTAAAAGGAAGCAATGAGAATGATTAAAAGTGTGGAAAGAGTGATGCACAGTTAATAAACAGTGTAATACTTCAGCAGTTGCTAACCGTGTAAGGCCATGAAGCACTAATTTTATAAAATTAAATTAGATTTAGAATTTAATTTTTAATAATTTAAAAAACATTTTTTGTAAAAAAACATGCAGAACTTTAAATCGAGAAAAATTGATTTGAAGGAACTAAAATAATTATTAAGCAATAATTATATTGAATAAGATCATTTAAAGCTGGAGTTGTCATCACATCTACAACTTTATTGCAATTTCTCCAACCATAAGGTTGTGAAGGTTTATCACAACTTCCCAACTAATCCCACACTTGTTTTAATCTTTAATGACTTTATTTTTTATTAAATGAAATTGTACAGACTTATTTATATAGGCAATAAAAAAATTATCTAAATTCACAATAAATAACTCAAATTGTATCATTAATATAAATTTTTCAAAAAATTATCTCATTTTTTATTTATTTATTATTGTATTGAAAAATTGAGAATGATATTTTGATATAAAAAATTATATTAATAATTATAAACATATTTTTAAAATTACTTAATCTATTATTAAAATGATATTGATAACTTTTTAATATCTTTTAGAAATCATGATATAAGTATGTTAGTCATGACAAATTCACTGCACATGGGTGCAACTATATATTTGTGACCAAATCTCTTTGTATAAATTTTTCTCTACAAAAGTCCTTATCACACCATGTGGATCCACTGATTTTTATGACTGCACCTTTCACATTCATGTGGGCTCAACCACACTTATGTAGTTGGACTTTATTCAATTTTTTCTATATTAACACACTTATGCCAGTGTAATCACATATTGATGATGAAATATTTAACATAATTTTTTATATTAGCACACTTCTAACTCATCACTGTGATATAGGGAAGGTTTAAATATCTAAATTTTATACGTTTAAATATTTTTTCAGAGTTATTGTCGATTTGTATTCACTTTTCATGATATTATGTACGGGTCAGATATATTATAGCGAATTCTTCAGATTTCATTGTGTCATCTACAATAGAATCTAGAGATTCAGGGTAATTATTTTCATAATCTTCTTCTGTCCAAATAAATGGCTCATCGAAATAATGAATTACCATTGATATCGACACATCTGAGATCGCTAAAGATTCAATAGTTCTTCTATTCAATCATTTTCCTTCTTGTTGTTGGATATCTCGTTCATACACATCTTCTCTTTATTTCTCGAGTCTATAGTAAACAAATAATTTTTTTTATGATTCCAATCATACATGAGTTGGTTTATTGTTGAACCTTTAATTTAAATTTTGATATTAATGCATTTCACACACTAAGCCATGTGAATTTAAGATACAATTTTCTTTACTCCATCACTGATCTTTCTTTATGCAAATTTGTTTCTTATGCAATCACACTTAAAAGTTGTTGGATAAAGTTGGTAAAAGTTAACTACACAAAGCATAACATCCTTCTTATTAAACTTTATGTAGGTAAGATATCTGTATTGTTTCATATTTTGGTGTTTACTTATTTCGGTCTCATAGATGTCAATAAATGGTGGAAAAAAAACAAAAACAATTTATACTAATGTAGATAATAAAATATGGGTAACTAATTTTCTGTCAAGTTTAATTATAACTTGAATATAAAATATGCAATACAATGTCACTTATTAGTTTCCTTAAATTAGTGCTGACTACGAAAAGAGATACTATTATTATCGATACTGTGACAATAAAATAAATACAAAACTTAAAAGGACACTTAACACACACTACGAATTATAAAAATAACAAATAATTAGTATAGACTTGATGAACATAAAGATAGACAATAAATAATAATTTATATTAAATAGTAATATTGTAAAAAGTATTATAAAAATTATAATATAAATAAAATATAATATAATTTCAATATTAATTGTTTTTTTTCAGTTAATTTGTAAAAAATCATATATCTAAAATAATATTTTATATTGTGTCTACTTATGTTTGGCATAATAACCTAACATTACTATTTTGAAGAACAATAACTTTCCTATACTATTACTTTATCAATTTTAGTTATAATTGTTTAAACTAATATGTCAACACTTTTATGATATGTCTGTTGTTTCTCATGTGTGTAGTGACTTGTTCATTTCTTGTCCCTAAAAAATGGATAATAACTTATTAACATACATGCTTTTAACATCAAATTTTTTAGTGTTGAATTATACAATAATTGCTAAAACTGTTAAGGATATTTTCAAGCTAATTATTTTTATAAAAATTAATAAATATAATATAAAATATACTTAGAGATTCGTTATAATTATTAAATTAGAAAAGAAATATGATAGGACCTGAAAGCTAATCTGGTATGCCTAATTCCTTTCAAATTTATGGCACACGCACCATTCACCAGCCTACTATTAATTTTTTAATAAATATTTTTTTAATGAACCAAATAATTTATATATATATATATTCATATTTCTTACATGTCTAATTAAAAATATTTTTATCTGGTCACAAATGATTTTGTACTAGTGTTGTTGTTCATTATTAAATCCATTTAACGTGAAATTATTTTCATTTTCATTTTTTATGCTATTTATATATTTTTATTTGATTACAAAGCTACCATATATACTAATTTTGTTGATTAATAGTTATCTTAACTACTTATAATTAGTTTATTAGTTTATTAGTTAGTTACTGATTTACACTATGTATCATTAAATTAAAAAATAATGTTTCTTAACACATTATTATTATTATTATTATTATTATTATTATTATTATTATTATTATTATTATTATTATTATTATTATTATTTCCGAAACATTAGATGTTACCAAACAACAAGTAGAAAAAGGATTGTAAGAAAGAGAGGAAAGTAGAAGAACTGATTCATCCCAATTCAAAGTGGAGTAAACATTCAAAAGACTAAAAAAAATACAATGGATTTGAATTCTTCTCCTTCCAACTACACAATTCCTGTGAATGGAACAATCCCTGTTGCTTCCACCTTCGCCAGCGCCACCGCGGCGATGGAGAATGCTCTGCCGGCGAACGGTTCGGGGGACCGGAAACCCATTGCTCTGTGGCCGGGGATGTACCATTCTCCGGTGACCACGGCTCTGTGGGAGGCGCGAGGCCAGATTTTCGAGAGGCTTCTTGACCCTCCGAGGGACGCTCCTCCACAGAGTGAATTGCTCACCAGAACTCCCTCGCAGAGCAGGACCAGCATCTTGTACAACTTCTCCTCTGATTTTGTGCTCAGAGAGCAGTATAGGGATCCCTGGAACGAGGTCCGAATTGGGAAGTTGCTTGAAGATCTTGATGCCCTCGCTGGAACTATTTCTGTCAAGGTGCACTTTTAAAGTTTCAATTTTTCTTTGTGGTTTTGGGATTTTAAAAGGGTTCGTGGAGTTTTGTTTTTTGGGTATTGCTTCTTATGTGATTAGAAGGTCAATGGTGATGGGGTTGGACTCAAACTGAGGCACTTGTGGTTTCAGATTTTTTTTATAATTATTTTGTGCTGTGTTTTCTGGTTTTTTTAGGTTTTATGGAAAGATTTAAATTCTCGTGTACACTCTAGACAGCTTTTACACGGAAAAACAGTCAAAATTCATGACTGAAATAAACTTATATCATCTATAATTGAATTTGAATGATAGTATAAAGATTCACATAGCACTTTAATTAAATTCTTGTAAGAATCGGGTATCTGGGTAATGTTTGTAATATGACTTCGTTCATTGAGTGTGGTGTAAAGAGGTAAATGGGGATGATAAGGCAGAACTTTTCAAGTTCAAACTAGGTTGTACTTTGATGATTGGCATTTGTGGTGAATGACTTGTTTGTTTTGTAGTAGGTCAAATGTAGTTTGATACTTGTTTGTATTCTGGAAGACAGGAAGTTTTCACATGAACGTTAATTTAAATTTGGAAACCTGAACTGGCATTTACACGTAGTTAAGTGGGGTACTTAACTACATTCTAAATTCTAATGAAGATTTCATTTGATGTACCTATTTTTGACTGTGCTGTTTGTTGTTTGATTGTGGAATAGCACTGTTCTGATGAAGCTAGCACAACGAGGCCACTTATAGTTGTCACTGCTTCTGTTGATAAGATTGTGCTGAAGAAGCCAATTAGTGTTAACATTGATCTCAAAATAGTTGGTTCTGTTATATGGGTTGGGCACTCCTCGATAGAAATTCAACTGGAGGTTACTCAGTCCAATGAAGGTACATTTCTTAGGGCTTATGCGGCTATGACAATATAAGTAGTTGATGGTTTATTCATAACAGTGTACATCATGTTGCATAGACCTTAAATTTCTCCTCGTATCTTTCCACATAAAAATTATACAAACCTTCATAATAGAATCTCATCTTCATTCTTTTTAATATCCTCCAATACTCCTTTTTTTACCAAAATTGCTCCACAACTTATGCCTCGTCAAAATATGCGCAGAGGGCAATGATTCAGACTCCGTAGCACTAACAGCCAACTTCATATTTGTTGCTCGAGACTCAAAAACTGGGAAAGCTGCTCCAGTGAATCGACTTTCACCAGAAACAGATCATGAAAAAGTTCTTTTTGAACAAGCTGAAGCAAGAAGTAATTTGAGAAAAAGGAAAAGGGGAGGGGAAAAGAGAGAGTTTGAGAATGGGGAGAAAAATAGACTCAAGGCCCTTTTGGCAGAGGGAAGAATCTTTTGCGACATGCCAGCTTTAGCTGACAGAAACAGTATTCTTCTAAAGGATACCAGTCTTGAGAATGCTCTAATATGCCAGCCACAGCAAAGGAACATCCATGGTCGAATATTTGGAGGTTTCTTGATGCATCGTGCATTTGAATTGGCTTTCTCAACAACCTATGCCTTTGCTGGATTAGTTCCTTACTTTCTTGAAGTTGACCATGTTGATTTCCTAAGACCTGTGAGTATTTTATCCATTCTTTTACAAATTTCAAAATTTAACTGTTAACATGATTCTGTATCATATGCACAGTTGGCACAATCTTTGATATTTCTATAACCAATTTCAATCAACTACAGTTACAAAAAAATTGTTACAGGAGTTTCAAATTGTTTGAATTGACATCCAAAATCTAGATTCTAGGGTAATTGCGTGTTAAGTTTGTGGAAGTGAGAGAGGGGAAGGGAAGTATTACAGTTTTATAACAGTGTTTTTGGGGTGAAATAAAACCTTTAAGTTGTGATCTTTTGAGTAGTTCTATTCTCGGACCTTATGTGTGCTATACAATTTTCCACACATTCTGCTCTTCTATGTGATAAAATGGACCCTTGAGCAGGTTGATGTGGGGGACTTTTTGCGTCTCAAATCTTGTGTTCTGTACACGGAGGTTCATGATCCAGATCAGCCACTTATCAATGTTGAAGTTGTTGCTCATGTTACGCGACCTGAGTTGCGTTCTAGTGAGGTTAGTCTCTACAAAAATGAACTGTATAAAATACACAATCATTATCAGTTGCACTTTTTCTTCTTGCAACTTCCAAGTTATCAAAGATTGTAATCACCATTGTCCGTTCTTACAGGTATCAAATACTTTCCATTTCACTTTCACAGTGCGTCCAGAAGCCAAGGTGACGAAAAATGGATTTAAGCTTCGAAATGTAGTGCCGGCGACGGAGGAGGAAGCATGCCGCATATTAGAGCGCATAGATGCTGACAACTTGAATGAGTTCTTCAGAACACAAGAGGAAAAACAACAATTAGCTAATAATGTGAGCAGAAGTTCAGAAGATTAGCTCTTACATAATAAATTTCAAAGCCTCATGTTAGAGAGCACTAGTGTGTCTTTTATGTCTAGCATCATGACTTGTTAGAAGGAAATTGGTGCTTAGACAAGTATATGAATCTGAATTCAGTGGGCACTATTGTGCAAGTAGTATGAGGAAAACATAGTTAAGTTAATGAAAGAAATTGTACTATGACTTCTGCTACATTTGTTAAGCATATGAAATGAAGCAAATTATATTATTACTTCTTAGAAGTCTCATTGTATCTTTCACATAGCAGTTATACAAACCATTTTTGTGCTTCTTCATTGTGTCTATTGTAAGTTGATAATAAAATTCTAGGTTTTAAATAAAATCTTAGATTATAGAAAGATTTTTTTTCAGAAAATATTCTATAATAATAAATACTTTTTTAAATATAAATAACATATCATTAAATAAAATTTTATAGGAGCCTTGAAAAAATGAGATTTTAAAAATATATATCTTTGTAGGACTTACAATCCCATGTTATATGCACTGAAAATACTCCAAGGAGGTTTTCTCTATGCAAGCAAAACTAGAATGAGGTTCCAATACCAATCCACAATAATAAGAATTATTGTCTAATTTTATGTTTTCAATCCACAATAAAAGAATTATTGCGTATTAATTTTATACTTGTGACCCTTTTAGTTGTGCTTTTTTATCTATTAATTTCAATATTACAGACGTGACGTTATATATTAAGTTGAATATATTGCTATTCTTGTAGTTATTATTCCTATTTTGTGGATATATTTAATATTGATTTTGTCATCATTATAGTATTATAAATAGTCTTTAATCTCTTTCAAAAAATATTAAAAATTTAATAGGCCCATTTAAATAGAGGTGTTATAATCTGAGTCGCCATAATAAATATCAATTCAAAGAAAATGTATATACAAAACACCCAAGTTCTAACTGAAATTTGTTTGCTTGGAAATAATTGAAAAGCTTTGTACATGCTGCTTACTACAAGCTTATGTAGTAGTAGATATGGAGGCTTTCTCCCCCAAAGAAAAACTTTTACTATATATAAACTGAAGTCTCTTACAAGGATTTTTACAATTTAACAAGAAAAAATAACTTAGAACAATTTTGGCCAGATCAATAAAAAATGAACTGGTACCAGATATTTAGGAGAAGATGCAGCCAAAAAGTGAGTTTAATGAGTGATGTAGCTAAGGTGATCCAGGAAGTGGTTGTGGAAGCATTGGGTTAACTGGCACAGGGAATTTATGGGCTGAACTAACCATGGTTCTCTCATTCATCATTCCAACTTCTTTGCAGACACGGTCAAGAACTGCTACAAAGTCTCTTACAACCATGAAGAGTCTAAATGGATGGGCTTCTTCCTTTGCCAAATTCCCATGAAAATACTCTGTAATCTCCTTCACAAGGGAGGAAGCAACACTTTCTTGAGCTTGAATTTTTGGAATTTCCTCCTCAGCCATGCTGATGAATTTCTTCACTGATTCTGTAAAATTCTCACTGCTTTGGTTTAACTGCACAACCTCTGCTATGGTTGCAATTCCTTTGGAAAGTTTTGACACATCGCTGCTGAGAACTTCGGAATCCATAGCAGCAGCCTTCTTCACATTTGACAGCTCTGAACTCAGGCTTGATACAACTTGTAGGCCAAGCCTCCTACACTTGCCATCTTCGTTCAAACTAGAGCTTGGAGTTTGATTAGTGTCAGAGAGACGTGCACCTTCGGTTCGACTAATTTCTTGTACAACAAAATGCAGCAAAGTGGTTTTGCCATCTGCGCCTTTTACATCAGCCAGCTTGAGAAGTGTATCAAGTTTGAATGCCTCTGCATCCCCACGGTTGGTTCCCACGTTCATGCGGTTCCCAGTTTTAAGTACAGCCTCCAAAAGCTTCAAGAACATTCTACAATGTCGCAGCTCTTCACAGGCAGCCTGGAAAAGCACCGATCAGAAGAGGAAGAAACTTTAAATCATAATATCCAATGTATACAAGAAACATAATTGAATTCTTCTTGGCCTCTTATGAACAAACTATGTTGAAATAAGGCAAGAATAACAAGGAAGGGAAGAGGTAAGACATTGTAGATATATTTTGCTGGAATTGAAATTTCAAATGGTAGTTTTTGAAGTACACTCTATATATGCATCGAATTCCTACCAACAAAGACGTGTATCAAATTCAGAACATCAATCTATCATCTTGACAGCAGCAAGAATAATCCTGAAGAAATGAATAATATCAGTGTGAGATTGATTAGATTACCTCTAGTGTTTGAAAGGATGTTCTAAGATACTCCACTTCAGACTCAAAACTGGCTATGAAAAGCATTGCTTCAATCCTTTTAAATGCGAAGGGTACATCAAGCACTGCCTTCAAAAATTTCTCAGCCAGACCAAGCTTGGTTTGTGACTCATCTTTATGCTCCCTCAATTTACGTTCTTCTTCCTTGCTTGGTGCCATTCTTAGTAAGCTTTCAAGTAATTCTGTTCCAAGTGCATCAGTACTACCTGTAGAGAGGTAAATTGAAATAGGTGCATCATCAGTATATACAACTACATAGTTGAAAGTGGTTATCAGAACTAACTATGGTCCATTAAGCAACTCTTCTGCAACATAATTATTTAAAGATAACCATGAACTAAATTATGCAACTATCTTAGAAGAGATTATCCTGCAAATCTATGCTTTGAGTAAGAATAGAAAATAAGGAATAGAACTAAAAAACCTACTCTGTAACTGAAGGTGGGAATTAGAAAATATACCTTCTGAAAGTGCTTCACACACTTCTTCTATAGTGACATTAAGCGCTTTCAGCAATATTGAAATATTTTGCGACTTTTTAGGATCGAGTATTCTCTCCTCCTGATTTGGCGGGTGAGAAACAGAGTTTGTAGCTGCATCCTTGCCCTTAGGGTTTGGTGTGTTCACTACAAACAACGTTTCAATCATTTTCTCATTCAATCTGCAGCCAACCCAATTCAATGTTACTCAATTCAAGAACACCAATAGCCACATAAACAACAATTATGAACCACTAAATTCCATCCACAAAACAAGGAAAGGGAATTAAGAAACTTCACAGCAAAACACCATCTTGAAATCATCACATCCAATTTGGGTAAAATAGCAAACTGATATCTAAAACTAAAAGGCTAAAAATTTAACAAACGTTAGGGTTAGAATCTTACTTAAATGAACTGGACTTCATCTGATCCCACACCATTTCACGTTCAGAGCTTGTTCTCACTTTGTCCCAATGCAGGGGCTTCAATTTTGGTCTACCAGTCTCTTCAATTTCCCTCAAACTCCCCGGCAACTCAACATTGGTTGCTTGGTTTTGCAACACAAAAGGCCTCGAAGGAGGCACCAATTCCGGTGGCCTTGACACGGGTTGACCAACCGGTGTTGACGGTCCCGGCGCTTGAACTCCCCACTGCTTCCTCTGCCGTGGCAATGGCGGCGGTGGTGGCGGAGCAGGGCCTGGAATCTCCCAGTGCTTCCTCTGTGGCAAAGGTGGAGGAGCTGGAATGCTTCGAATTTCATCAAACGGTGTTGTTATTGGCATTGACAGTACAGGAATGCTCCAGTGTTTTCTCTGCGCGCCAAAAGAACCTCTTTCGGTTTCCGGTGAAGAAAGCAGGGCGGGTGACAAAGGCAACGATGACAAGCCAGGTAACATTAGTCCGTCGGAAACACTCGACATTCTCGGAGACTGATCGAAAGTGTGATGACGTGTCACGTTCTCCGGCGAAGATGGAAGAGAAAAAGCGGAAGACGAAGAAGCATTAGATAGTCTCTGTGGTGGCGGTGAAGATAATGCATTTTCATTTTTCTCCAGTGTTCCCTCGTGTAATGATGATGGTGCTGCATCTGCATGTGCACATGCACTTAATGCATCGTTATCACGTTCAGCAAAAACCCTATCTGGTGTTGAGCACATCGAAGAAGAAGAAGAATGCACGTGCTGGTGGTTGTAATTCTCCGGCGATTTTGGCAGCGTGTTCCCATAACTCGAACTCGCCCGCGGCAGCAAGTTCGTGATAGACCTTTCCGGCGATCCGGAAGAAGAGGAAGAACGCGAGCTAGAGGTCACGCTTCTATCGGCGGCGAACACTCGCCGTGACACCGATCCGGTTCCGCCGGAGCCTCCCAACGACGAACCTCTCGGCGAGTAAAACTCGTCTTCGTCCTCCTCCGCTGTCATGAAACCCGCCTCATCGCGGGGCGCCGGCGGAACCGAAAGCTGCCGCGCGAGCGGCGGAAGCGGCCGGAGCTCCGGCGATTCCATTTTCCTGTCACCATCGCCGACTTCGGCTTCCTCGACCATGTGAGAGTTCACGACGGTGCCCAGGTAGAGAAACTCGGAGCTGGCGGAGGACGTGTGCCGGAGCTTGCGTGTTTCAACGGAAGTTTCGGCATTGCGGCGGAGCGGGCGGAGGCCGGTCTCGGAACGGAGTACTTTGCCAGCTGGGGAGGGGGGAGCGTTCCGGCGGCGGCGGTAACAGACGAAGGTGGAGATGGAGATAACGAGTGCAGCAGCGACGACGGCGGAGAGAGCGACTGGGAGGAGTTTGTTGGAGGAGGAACTGGGTTTTGGGGAGTGAGGGAGAATGAGGGAGGAGATGTTGGCAGGAAAGGAGGCAAAGGTGATCGGAGAAGGAGGAGGAGGCGAAGAAGGGTATAATGGGAAAAATGGTGATTGTGTTGTTGTTGTGGTTGCTGTTTCTGGTGTGGTGGTAATGGTGGTAGTGGGGATGGTGGATGAAGAAGGGTATTTGGGTTTTTGTTTTGAGGCTGAAGGAGAAGGATGAGGAGGTGGTGGTTTTGGTGGTTGAGAAGGAGAAGGATGAGAAGGTGGTGGTTTTGGTGGGTCAGAAGGAGAAAGAGAGGTTAAAGGAATAAAGGGTTCATGGAGGATCCTTCTGTTGAAGAACAAGGGTTGTGAAGAAGCCAATGCACACAACAAAAACAAGTAAAAGAAGAAGAAGAAGAAGGAGGAGATTTGCATTTTCTGTGTTGTGTGAAGTGAGTGAGTGAGTGGATGAGTGAGAGAGAAAGAGAAAGAGAGTGAGATATGTAGTTATGGCAGTGGGGACTTTTGGTGCAGAGAAGAAAGAAAGAAGAGAGAGTGTGAAAAGGTTGAATTTATGAAGAGATGAAAAGGGTGTTGCATACAGCTAAGATTCTCTTGGTCGTTCTGTTTCACTACTTGAAGCTTTTGCACTTCCACTGTTCCATACTCTATGCTTATGGAACTTCTTCACACTGTGTTTGAGTTGGGTGATTTAATTTTAGTGCATGCCACTACTACAACCCAATCATTGTTTCACCTTTCTCTTTCACTTTTTTTCCTATCTTTTTTCTTTCCTTTTAACCTTTTGACATTTTTGGTTAATTGGTACATGGAAACAGTGTCACAGGCCACACTGATGAAGATTTTTGTAGGAATATTTGGTATGCAACATTCACAGTTCTTCCTTCAGTATGAGGACAACCAAAGTAATTTTCTAATCTTGAGATTTGAGTTGCTTTTAGAATGAGTGTTCAAACAGATAAGAGTTATGTACTTAATGGTACAGTGTAAATTTAATATTTCATCGGATTATAACCCAATATAAACTTAATTAGTATGTAAAAATCCTAAATGCTTGAACAGAACCTACACTTCAGTTGACAGAGTTGAATTAAATTTAATTTTAATGGTAGTTTTTAATTGTTTGTGAATGTTAAATCTTTTACAGCATAAAAAACAGATTAGCCGTATCAAAATTATTATTAAAAAATGAATCGAAATAAATATAACATACGAATTATGAATGGAAATTAATACAGTAACATTTAATTCTGATGTTGCAATTCATTTACTGTATCTATAAATTCGTATTGTTTTTCCTAAGATTTGTTTTTACAAATCATAATTATATAAGTAACACCAGACATTCAAACTTAATTTAATTAAACTAACCAACTTTCCATGAGTTGTATAAATACTTCTCATAAGTACTTCTCAGCATTTCTCATAATCTTTTAATTATTAATGTCCATATTTTAACTAAAATTTGTTGGTTAATCTTTCCCTTCATTTAAAAAAAACAAGAAATGCAATATTATTTTAATTTTAATAAAATATTTATGATTTTTTTATTGCTACGTTACCATAAATACATCTATATGATGTAATTAAAAACTAGATGGAGAATAAATATATAAATGAGTAAAAATAGTTAATGTTTAAAAATAACATTTAAATACAAATAATTTTAAAATGTCAATTATAGTTTATATACATTTTTCACCATTAATCCTCTGAAGTGTCTCGTGATGAGACTCGTAGCTTCAAAACGGACAATATATCAAATGCATTGATTGATTCTAATAATGTTATCTCAAAAAACTTAAAATTGGAATATTAACACCGTCTATGAAAACAAAACGAGATTAAAAAACGAATCCTCTTTCCTAAGAGAATGGAACACGAAATTCCAAACTTCAAAGCAGACAATATTTTAAATATACCCTAATAATACTATCTCAACAAATTTGAAATCGAAACGTATAGAGAATATAATATTAGATAAAAAGATGTGATAATGATAAAGGATAAAGTTTAAGGAAGGTTAAGATTCTATGTTATTCTTATTTGTCTTGTTTTCGTACTTCTATAAACATGTTGAAATAACAAAACAAAAATGCATTAAGAAACAGGATAATTGATGTTAGTTTAAAAATGGTTATTATAATGGTGATGCAGGGATTATATTCGGAAATGAAAAGTGTGAAATTGTAATTTGATTAGAGACAAAAAAAGATGGACTTTCGGTGTTACTCTGACGCGGCGCATGAATTAAAAAAATCTCAAGTCCTTAAAAAGAAGAGATGGAAGCAGTATTTAGTTTGACAAAATGACAAGAAAGAAAGCCAAAAATATACAAACTTCCTTAAAGTCCGGGGAAACATGTTTCATTGACCATGATAAGGATGGTGCAGTGAAAACCTGTAATTTTAAAATAAGGATGTTTTTCACTATTTTTCATTATTGGTCTCACCAAGTAAATTTTTGAACCAAATGATTAACACGATAAAGTGGTGATTAAAAGTTGGAGTATTTTATTAGGGAAATGTAAAAAAAGGTCATAAAAAAGTCATATTAACATCTTTTAAGAAAGCATTGGTCCCTTTATTTTTCAAATCAGGTACACTTTTTTTCCCTTTAAATAATAAAAGTCTCATGAAATAAAATGCTTGTGGATTATAGTGTTTTCTTTTTACTTGTGGGGTAGCAGTAAGCCTACCTCATTAACCTTATGCTATGTTCATTCTTTTGGTGGAAGCTTTAAAATACTTTCATCGATACAAAAAAGATTTTCCACTGTTGAAAGTTGCCTCCTCCTATAAAGATAAGGACATAAAGGAATGATTGAATGAAAACACAGAATAGACACAGTAAATCCATTTTAATCATTCATGCGTAAGTTAATTTTAACTTATAAAAATTTAATCAAACTTTTTTCTCTTATTTTTCACTTCTAGAATAAGATTATGGAAAAATTCATTCAAACAATTATTCGTAATCATTATTATATGTTAGTTCGTAGATATTATGAATGTCCACCGTCTTTAATTTTTGTCCTGACAAAGATGCAAACATTTAGTAATATTTTTCTTCATTTTGTTCTCTTCTTTTTTTGGCCAGTCTCCTAAACTAACTAATTCACTTTCATTGTTGATGTTGCCAAAATTTTGTTCAGAGTATAAATACTAAACATCCAGATTGATTCTGCTTGTGCAGTGTTTGATGATTACGTATTTTACATCCTAAAATTCAAAAGTAGAAAAAGAATGATTGTGAAATTAGAAATAAACAATTTAAGAGTACCAAATTGTATTTCTGCCATACAAACGTCAGTTAAGTATGCTATAACCAACAAAACTATTGTGGCTTTGATGGAGTTGGAGATGATGGTGGCTTCAAATCCGGGTACTGCAAATGAGAAAGACAAAAATTAGGAGAATTTTTATTTCTAAAACATAAAATGTAAGAAAACAGTAGTACACACACTTCACAAGTATTGATGTTTACTGTGGCTCTGTTTCATGTTTTCAAATCATGCAAGCAAATATCTTAATAACAAAATCAATCAAATTTATAAAAAAAAGATTGACATCTTCCATTTTTAGCATATATAAAAGAGAACACACATGTACTGACAAAGTTGGAATCACCATTGTGGGAACCAGTCTATACTCCAATGGACCTTTCCATCCCAAATCAGCTAAATCAAGTTCATTCTTATATTTTCATATTGACACCACCAATTGAGATACACAAAGTTCTGTGCATGTGATTGCTTGAGATACAATTACTATCAATATTCAACACTTCAATCTAAAGGTATGATTTCTTCTCACTATTTAAAAATATTGCATAACTGTTAACTACAAACGTAGATAGCCATAACTTCTGAATCTTGAAGGTTGTTGTGAACTTGCATCAGAATAGAGAGAAAATTAAAGAGCAAATTAAAAGCACGCAAATGATTCCTCTTTTATTTTTATATCCAATAAGGTTGCTATAATTGATATGATATCAAACCATCAGAATTACAATGTTCTTTCCAACTATCATATGCACCCATGAGTCATGGATGCAACTACTTATACTCAGCTGGCTTGGAACGCTTGTACTCCCTTTCTTAATATCTAAAAACAATTGAGACGGTTGGGTAGGGTACTTTGAAATTTGAATTATGACATTAAATGATAAATAAAGTTGCTGCCACTGCCACGATACCAGTGGGTTGTAGCATAACGAGGTGCAGTTAAAAGGTAAAAAGAACAGGTCAATAAGTTACTCCATCATTACTACCAATCAAGGTGGTAAAAAGCATGCTTGGAATCCCAGTGGAGTAAGAAAAGGCCCATCAAGAGAATTACTTCCCAGGATTCTTTTAAATTCCTGGAAGGAGGGTATTCACTATTCGATTAGCCTCAAGACACCAGGAGTAACTTCATCAATTCTGTGTCTTTTAAGTTATTCATATCTGTTTTGTTTTTATTTTTTATATACCTATGATCTTTGCAAATGATGAACTGGAAAATCATAGAGAGGCTAAAATTATATTCTCTAAAAACAAGAATGAAAATAATTGGGAGTTTTTGACATTTTAATATATTTGCCCCCCTCCCCCACACGTCAGTAGTTAGTTCTGCCGATGGGACATTGGTGGATTTGGTAAAATGCTAATTGCTAACAACCCTATAGATAATCGTAGGGATTTGTATTCAGAATCTTTCAGTCTTACTGTTATCATTTCTGATATGAGAGGTTTATAAACTGCCAAAGCTAATTCAATATATCCCGCTTAAACCATTTTCTATCATCTTCTAACTCATCATGACTCGAGATATTACTTCAATCATTAAAAGGATGCCACAATGTTGTCCAGCCAAAAAGGGAACAATGATGTAGCTCACTGTAACCAAAGGAAAGAAAGAAAAGCTAACTGAGGCATAGTGAATAGCCCACAGGGTTTCGTTTAATGTAAATAGGGATAAGACCCCCAAAGGAGGAAAAAGGTAAAATGGGTTTCTCAGACATCACACTCATTAGCCATAAAGAAACTTGAGTACTCGAAAGTTAAAATATTGGGATTGCATTACTTTCCAACATGATTGATAGTGAAAATATTTTTTGAGAGTATTTCAATACTATATCAACATACCTCAACTGTGTTTTCCTAGGATCAGTTGTCATGTTAATCAGTACAACAAAACAATGGACCTAAAACACCAGTTGCAAGGCTCGTGCGGTGGAAGATATAGCACAGATGCTTAAACGAAGAAATAGAGATACATTGAAGTGGAACAATAACAAAGGTATTAAGATCTAAAAAATATAATACCAACAAATAGATGCTGAATACAAATCCTTAATATTATTTATACTGGGGTTACTTGCACAGTACTAAACCTAGTCCAATCTTTCAAAGCCTAAATAACCTTAAAGTCTACACCTCATTAAAACATTGCATTCTTGTCATTTGGCAACTAATTATTCAGAAATCACATTAAATTCAAAACAAAATAAACTGCAACAAATATGTATAACTAGATTAGTGAAGAAGTTGTTCCTGCATTTAAGCCAACCTGATATATATGCAGACAAACACATTAAGCCAAAGTGTGAAAATTTGTGAGTAAATTTCTGAAAAGAATGAAAACTATTGGCATAATTAATTTGGCCTGAACATTGATGTTATCAGTGTGAACCCAAATACAATACACTTTTGCCACAGTAATAATTTCACAGTAACACATGAGCTGAATAACAGTAATTTGGAACAAATTTGAGTTGCATAAGCATAACTCATCGATCAACATTAACTAATTGACTGTTCTCAATTTAACTGTTAAACATACCCTTTTAGAACATGAAGAAACAAGATACGAGAGAGTTGAGGATAACATACATTGGGATAAGGAGAGGAGGACACTACAGCCCCAGTTTTCACTTCTGGAATAGACTCTGCAGAACTTTTCACATTACCATTGTCCACCTTTTGGTTTTCAACAGGGGAGATCTCTTGGGATAACGAACTCTTATTTTTACTATCATTTTGCTGGATACGTCCATTTCCATTTGTATTGAGTTCCTTTGAAGATTTTACCCTTTTCCTTATATGCACAGAAGGGGGCAAAAGGGAATCCTGTATAGCCTGCAACCATGAAGACTCTTTTACCTTACTTTGAACAGATTTTCTGTAACAGATTCGTAAACTCCTTTTTTGGCATCAAGTTTAACTGAAACTGAATTACCAAAAATTTTATTTTTGAATCCACTACTTAGATATTTCTAATACTCTGAAGAGCAAGAATCTTGTATAGCTCTATTATAGGTGTTTTGATAGAGACAATGAAGAAAACCAACTTACAACCAATTTCAAAGGTTTTCATAATGTTAAGAAAAAATGTATAGAATGTAGACAGATGTTTGTTCTTAATTTCTGCAAAACAAACACAAGTGAAAGAGAAGAGAATGGCCATACCATCCAACCTTGCTCGCCTCTAACTCCACCTTTGATTGCATAGGCCTCTTTGAAACCATTCTTAAATAGTAACTCGGCAACTTTCATGGAATTATCATCAAAACTACCTTACACTCAAAAAGAGAATAGGGTGAGAAATTCTGCAGACATGTATAGTCTACTGTTTAAGAAATTATATTATTCTCGTTAACAATAAGATTCCTTTGTTCTTAGTCAGAGCTATATTGTAAACAGATTTTTTTTCCCCAATAAGATAACATAAGTGAAGTGTCCAGACAAAAGCTGTAATTCAAACAAATCACTCAATTGTAGGAAAATGAAAATGAAAAGTTGCAGATGGGCAAGAGCTCTCCAGGCACTTTCCAAGCCAGATAACCACAGTTTGAATGAGTCCTCTATTCACTCCACAGGAGTATAATGAATCATGAAATGGGGAGATCTTTTCAAAAGAATCAAAGTAGATAGTAGCTATCTATCAAGTGCAAAGTCAACAGAAAAAATTCTCATTCAAATAAAACCAAGTCAAGGGAATAATGGTGAGGAAACTGGATTGCTGCCACATTAAAATGTATACCCACTACCCATATTACATAGCACTGTATAATGTATCTTGTTCAAAATGGCAAAATTAAATTTTGTAGAGACATTTATTATGTCCCGGTATGAGGAAAGCAAAACACAAAATAATGTCAATTAATCAGTCAAATAACTTCATTCAGATTTCCTTTCTTCAAGCTTAATTGCCCTTTCCAGTTAAATTCAGTACATACTCGCTTTAAAATTTAAAAGGGAAATACATAAATCATATCCAATTACTTTCACTTAGCATCTCTTAAAGATGAACGGACTTTTATAGGAAAACATCAATACCATTCCAGTATATGCCAAATTAAACAATCCAGAATATCCACTTTTGCTCTAAACTTCTAAACACAAATGTCGGCTTCTTTTCTATGAAACAGAATTATTATCTAGTTTCCTTTTTCCACTTCAATAACACACACGGTTCAGAATTCAACTTCACAGAGAAAACAATGCTTTAAACCGCGTGTTCGAGATTTCATGTTAACTAACATCACTAAAATAGCGTATATAAATGTTCTCATCCCAAGGATTAACGTTTCAACTCTTCAGTTCATCGCAAACTTTATGGCAGATCAAAGTAGTGTGCATAAATAGGTATTTCAGAATGAGCTACGTCCAATGCAAAATTCCAAGATCATTGCAACATGAAATACTATTCTCTCTCCCATTCTCTATTTTTTATTTACCTGTCCAAAACACAGAGAGCAGTGTTCGACGCGTCCTTGAACCTCCCCAACACCTTCTTCACAAACTCGTCTTCATTCCCACCATCAGTGAACTCAACATGCACCACTTCCTTCTCAATAAATTTCAAATTCGGCGACCTCATAAACCTCACGCTCTTCTCATCCCTTATGTCCAACAGCTTCGAGCTCGGATCATCGCGGAGCCTCCTGAAGGCGTCAATCGCCGACACGAACTTGCACTTCTTGAAATACTCCTCCGCCAGCGGAATCGCCACCAGCCAAATGAAGGCGCAGCCGGCCACGAAAAAGGGGTACCGGTTGAAGAAGCCGTCGATGGAAACCACAACGGACTCAATGTTGATTTTGCCATCGTCGACGGCGACGTCAGCTAGGCACGGAAAGGGAGTGAAGAGGTTGAAGAGGGTGAATGAGAAGAAGGGTTTTGCTAATGCATTGGAAGAAGGTATTTGGAGTGAATGGGGTTGAAAAGGTTGAATTGTGGAGTGTTCTGGGTTGTGGGTTGAGAAATTAGAGAAGCTTTTGAAGGTTTTGAGCTTGTGGGGTTTTCGGGAAAGTGGATAAGGAGAGAGAAGAAGAGAGAGAGAATCCATGAGAGTGTGGTTTTGCAGAGACACACTCTTCTCCAAGTTATTCACTATCTTCTCACACCAACCTTCAAATTTATATTCAATTTTTATTTATAGTAATAAACTTTTTAAAACCTGCATTAAATCTACTTATTATTCAATATATTTTTACTCTAAATTCACATACTTTTAAATTATAATTATTTAAGACTATGAAAGAAGGAAGATGGAGAAGGATATGTTAGTCACGGAGAATACTATGGAGGACAAATTTTTAAACTAAAAGTACAAAAGAAAATAATTAAAAGGTAAAGTTGTTTGAATTAAAAAATGAGGGAAAATTTTATAACTAATTTGATTGACTGATTGAATCTAGTTTATATATATTTAAAAAATATTTTTTAAATTAGTTTGATGTAAAAACAATTTTTAAATGTAATTTGATATAAATATAAATAAAAGATAAAAGAAATTTTAAATTAAAACAAAAATATTTATCAAATCATAATAAGTAAGAAATTATATTTTAAAATAATAATATAGCAGAGTAGATTGTTTTATAAACTATCAAAATTTAAATTAATTTAATTTAATTTATTTACAATTTTAATACTATTATAATATATATATATATATATATTATGTTTTTATTTTTAAAATGTTTTATTTGAATAAAAAATTCAAAATTTTAGGATTTTAAATTTTTATTTGAATAAAATATTTCAATTACTAATTATCAGTAAACACAACAATTGAGAAATAGTTTTGTTCTATATAGGAACATATCTAATAAATTTTGATTTTATTAATTGAGGAATTGCTTTATTAAATGATAAAATGTCCATAATAAAAAAATACTAATGTCAATATTGATTGAAAAATAATTTTAAATTATATTTTGATGAAGGTTGTTAAAAAACAACCTTAAGCAACTTCAATTGAAAATAATATACTGATATTAACAAAAGAAATAGTATTTCACATCAACAACAAAATTTGTTAATATTAATGAAAATTAATAGTTCGGTAGTTGAAGAAAAACTTTCACTTGTATCTAAACCTATAAACTATAAAACATCTATTTGGATCTAGAAAGTCCAGTGTTTCGACTCAACATTTAAACAAACAGATACACACTTTGAATAATATGGAAACCCAGAAAAGAAAACCCCAAGATTTGAATGGGAGTAGCTTTTTTTTACAGAAGAATAGAAGTACTTGAAACCTGCTCTTGTAAAACTTACAGAAAATTACCAAAACGAAATTCATTACCAGATGTTTTCTACAATATACACTTTTCTGAACTTATTTCCTGTACAAAATGTATGAATTCTATACTTCTAGAAACCGTATTTGAGATTCATGTGTATCAAGGTTCTTTATTCAAATTACCTAGGACTTCTTCCATGCATGCTTTGTAAGCTTCCATGCCTGGAACATGCTTTGCAATGTCCAAGCCAACAGTCATCCATTTCTTCCCTGCTTCAATCTGGCCCAACTTCACTGGCACTGCTGCTCGGTTCCATGCAGTCATGGCAAGCCACTTTCCTTCTTCAATTGGATATTCATCTTCCTTTAAACCAACCATTATCCTATAGGCTTGCCTGTACATGCCATACACAAGATCATCATCAGTATCACCCTTGTAAACGCTAGCCATGGATATAAGCTTGCGCATCACAAGAGCAACATTTGGATAATCTGGAACTGGTGATGATAGGAAAGATGAGAGGCATTCATTTAAAGCAAAGGAGGCTACTTCGTGATTCAACCGTGGTGCCTGTGAGGCAGAGAGACCAATTTGGAGGAGGTGATGGGGTTTGCAAGCCTTTGAACTGGCAAAGTTTCTCACATTGAGAAATTGTGACCCTGGGTCATTCAGCCTGCCTTGTATATCATAAGCACAGAAAGTGTATATGAAAAAAAGTTCAGGCTCAATGGTATTACTTTGGTCATTGTTAACTGAGCTCCTGGCCATATTTGATTTTATCATCTGCATCCACACAAAATGGGAGCAAGAAAATGATCAAGGGGATTGAAAACTAAAATATAACCTAAAAAAATTACTTTGATACCATATTTTATGCATCATGACAATCTAAAAGACAAATGCATCAAGCCAAATGAATTTGGTGCTACATGTTCATACCTGAACTGCTCTATCTAGCAAGTGTAAAGCTTGCTTGACTTCAGTTTCTGACATTGGAGTCTTCCTTTCAAACTCTAAAGCTATCATTGATGATACAGAAAGCACTAACGATTTACAAACCATGACATTGTTCTCATCATCGGACCCCTCAACTAGGGCATAAAAATCAGAAGCCAGTTTTAAGAACTCAGCTGATAATTCATAATTCTTATCCTGCCCCGTTTTTGTACCATAGTTCCATGAAGTCATAGCAAACCAATTCCGTTCCCGTCTGCCAACATCCTCTTTCCCAAAGAAGAAATCGGGACCAATCTCTGATGCTCGAGAATGGGCATGTTTTAAGAATTTGATAACTTGCTGCTCGTTACCTGGTTCTTGAGAGAGGACTGTCAGCAAGGTGCGCACAACTGTTACTTCGGCTGTGGGCATGGACTTTCCTGAAGCGTAGAAGTTTAGCATACTTGATAGAGAGGCAACAGCAACAGGTAGAGCATGACATGCAACAGCTTCATGCGCTGAAAGTGAGAGAAAATCTGGTTGAAAGTCAAGGCACGTTGTCATGGCTTCTATTTGATCAATAGCACCTTGGTGGTCATTCTTTTGGAGATAAATTTTGAACTGAGTTAAAACAAGTAAATGTCAATGTAAGTTCACATGTCATTTCTGTTGCAAACGTGTTTCTATAATCCTAATGAGATGCAAGTGGGGTTAGTTTCAACCAGCTAAAAGCAAAATTAATTTTAATTAGAATAGATATTGAATTAAATATATTATGTTTGAATGTTTTTATTCTATCAAGTTAGTAAAACAAGACAACTAGTTAAGATTTGTTAAGTAAAATTCAATTTTGAACTTGTATCAATTCACCCAATATTAAGTTAGCTGATATTTTAAAATGTTTTTTATTATTTAACATAATTCCAAACGTGTAGGATAGCATTATAAATTTGTATGATGTGTGATGTATGCATATGGATACAAACAAGCACCAACACACGATTATTAATCATATTTCAATGTGATTTTGGATAGTTCAACATGAATTCAAGGGATAGCCTTATAAATTATATGATGTTTTATATACATACGGATACTAAAGCACCAACACACACTCGGTGAGAAGAAAGTGTACCTTAAGAAAAGCACAGACAACGTTAGGCTCGAGCTGCAGAGATACAAAAACATTGATAATATTTCATATTTGACTGAAAAATTAGTGCAACAAATTCAAAACTCTGTCAATAACAATACCTTTCCAGCCTCGTTGATGTATTCTTGGGCACGATCCAGCTGCAGGAGACCAAGGTGGCAGAGACACAGAACTCTATAGCCCTTTGCTCGAAGTATTCTGTTCTCTGTATCATGTGCAATATATAGCATTGATTTTTCAAAGAGTTCCGCACTGGTCTCATAATCTTTTGTTTGAAAATTATCGGCACCACTGCAAATCACATTAAAATATTGAGATCAGTAGCTTCATTTGGAGAGAACTTCCTAGTTAATGCAAAACGTTACGGAACGCAAATCTGGATCAGGCAAACGGTAAACCCCACAGCATGTGCATTTTATTTTTACCAAGGTAAAATCAATAATAATTTAGCCATAAAATATCACATCTAAGAATCAGAGTATAAGAAGTTGCTTATGTTCCTATTTTGACTTTGTAGGTACTCAACATAAAGGCAATCTTGCTTGAAGTGCAATCAAGCATGAAACGGGGCCACCTCTTCGAACAAAAATTCATACCCTAATTAACCACTAGGTGAAACTACTTCCTAATCTCCAATGCCATGGTGTCTTTATGTCCTTTAACATTAGTTCAATCACGAAGCTATCACACTTAGTTGGCAATTTGACCACCAACAATAACTTCTATTCCATTATATTCAACCATACTAAATATTTTCTTAAGAATACATTTAAGAAGATAAAACAGAAAGATAAAATAGACAAACTGTTCTAAATTTGAAGTTTGCACACCCCACCGTGTCACATTGCAAAACTCACAAACTTTAGTATTCAAAGCAAATTAGGAATGAAAGATTCAGGAAGCTATACCAATTCCATAGAACAGCATGCATTGCCACTCTATCCTTAGCAGCATCTTGTCCTGCAAAGAGAGCCACCACCCTCTCATCTGACACAAGTTCGGCAACGACCTTAGCCCTCACTCTCCCCCCTTCCCCGCCACCACCCGCCACCCTATGTGCCACCCTCACCGCCGCGCCAGCACTAATATGACACCTTCCCAACAGCCCCAAGAACACCCCCTTCGCCGTCTCCGCTCCAGCTGTCCCTGCCGCCGCAAAATACGCCTCCACCGCCGACACCCAAACCCCCTCCGGAATCCCCCTGTCAATCACCATACCCCGCAGCTCCCTCTCCGCCTCACCGTGCCTCCCCAACCCTAACCACGCCTTCATCGCCAACACCGAAAGACTCGGATGCTCGTCACCGCCATCATTCGAGTCTCTCAAAACCTTCACACACTTGATCACACTCTCATATTCCTCTTTCTGCAAATGAATCGCTGCGATAAACCTAAGCGTCTTCCACCTCAACCCTCGGATCTCTACCTTCTCTTCCCGTGTTCGCGCTGTATCGAATCCCTTCTCGCAAGTTTCCAACGCCTCGTTCATTAGCTTCAGTGCCTCGCGATTCGCGTCCGCGCCACTGTTCAACAGCGCGCGTTTTCCAAACGCCATGAACTGCTTCGCGAGATCCGCGTAGTGGTTGCACGAACCGAAGAGGAAGCTCTTGCTCCGGTTAAGCAGCGCCACCGACAGGCTCGAGTCCCGAATCTCCCACGCTGTTCGGGACCGAGCCAGGTTCAGATCCAGCAACAGTTTTCTCTCTCCAGCGTCGACGATTGAATTGATGTCAAGCTTCGAGACCATATCAGTGGCGCGCTCGAAGCACTTCGCAGCGAGATCAAATTTTCGGAGGTTGTGCCATATTAGACCGGTCTTGTGGTAGAACGACGCCGATTTTATCGCAGGAGAGGGAACACCGGCTACTTCTCCGGCGATAGAGAGGAGGTCGGCGGCGATGTGTCGGAGTTCGGCTTGGCTTTCGGTAGTAGCTGATGAGGAACGGATGGCGGTGGTGTTGGAGATGTCGACGCATGCGTTCCAGAGGCGGTAGCTGAGCTTCCAGATCTGAAGCTTCAACGAATTCGAAAACGGAGCGAATTGACTCAGCTGAGTCAGACATTGCCTGAGATCGTAGGTAGTAGTTTCCGGCGGTGGTTTGTCGGCGGTGAGCGTTTCGAGTTGCTTGACAATTGCTTCGATATGGGATAGACTACGATTGTTAGCCTCCGTCTCTCGTTGGAGTGGCCGGAGCTCCGGCGAGGATATCTCTGCAATTCTCATTCTTTTGGCGGGAAAATTTGAAAGACTGGTTTTTCGGTTTTGTCTTTTGTTGTTTTCTTTTTTTGTACAATTTACCTTTCATCTTGAAATTGCAATAGATAGACAACATTTTTTAATTTAATAGATTATTAATGGATAGTAAATTTATTAAAATATATTTTTGAAATTATTTTTAACTAGTTCATAATATGCGTAGAACTAAATTGTTATTGTTTTACAAATGAAACATTTATTTTCAAGGATGAAGTTTTTAGTGATTTTAGTTTTACTTTGCATTTTTCATTTCCTTTTTATTTGGAAATCAAAATAATTTCATAGTTTTACTTCAAAATGCCTAAATTTGTTTTTACTATATTATATGAAATACAAATAATTATTTTAGAAAAATTTACCACGAACAACCAAAGATTTTAAATCTTCTTTGTATATAAATTAAAATATGTTTTAAATGAAAGTGTTTCTTATGGATAAATATTCAATAAAGTTTTTATAGTAACGATTCTTAATGAGATGGTTCGGTTGAAATTTGGGTGTGTTTCAATTAGTTTTCTTCAAATTTTAGTGATTCAATTTTTAGGAACTCCACTGCATAAAATACTCTGACGCTTGAGTGAGTAACAACATCAATATTAATACAATAACATAATTATGTAAGAGTTTATAATAAATATTTCAAAAAAAAATTTGTTAATTTTACAAATCTTCCCACATTTTAGATCGAAAGGGAACACATCCAACTTGGATCAAATCGGACACTTGACAGAGTAAACGTTTTTAAGAAATTTTTTTAATCTCTTATAATTTAAAAGTTTTTCAATCTTACATGTATAAAAAATATTTTTACATTATTATCCAATAAACAAATAATAAACTTGTTGAATTTTACAAAGTAATATGTATAGCATGATTTTTTTAGTTCACCGTGAAATTCATTCTGTCCGGTATGAAATAATACTTTTAAATAGAAATTCAATATTTTAAATTAAATTACGAGTAAATTTATTTTTTAATCTTTAAGAATACAAACACTTTTGGAATTTTTGTATTATTTTAATTCCTATAAAATGTAGATATAATTTATGTATTGTTGTTATTAATCAGACGTGTTAACGAACTTTTTATTTTATCTTTCTATTTGTAGTCGTTATTATAATTTTGTGTTCTCCAAGTTTAAAAGTGGTTTTCTTTATCCTTCATGCCTCAACTACCATATTTTTTATTTTTCATTACTTAAATATTAATATTGTGTTTGTTTTTAGGTATGTACTTTTCACATAGACAGAAAGAGGTAGATTAGTGTTGTTTGTTTCAACTATTTTGAGAAAAAAATAAAAGACGAAAATGTGGAAGAAAATCAATTTTGGTCACTCTAATGTGTGAGAAGAAAAACACAAGAAATTGGAGAATAGGTTTTTAAGGTTTTACGCTTACTTTCTCCATATTAATGTATATTTCGCAAGTTTTTATTCCTTTAAGCTTTGGATCATGTGCATGGCAAATAATCTTTTACCAATGACTAGTAACATGGTGACCTTACAAAGTTGTTTGAAAATGTGTGAACAAAATGCTCCGTTGTCCCTTCTTACTTGGTTTTTTATCATGAGTTGGTGTGGTAGTTTGGGTGAATTGTGTTTTGTTATTGGGTTGGTTAGAGTGTGAAATTGTTCCTGTGTTGATAAAATTAAGCTCTCTGTGTTCATGTGAAGATCAAACAAGTAAGTTTCCAATTCGTTTGAACATGTATAAAGGATGTTGGTTGATAGAAAAAATGGTTGAAATTTGTCGTTGTTGGAGATCCTACATCGATTAGAGATTAGAGCCTTTCATTGTATATAAGTGGGTGCAAACCTCAACCCTATGAGCTGGTTTTATGGGGTTGAGTTAGGCTTAAAGTCCACTTCGTAATATGGTATTAGAGCTTTTCGCATGAAGAGTTTTGCTGCGCTTTTATCTTATTTTTATTTCCCTCTTTGCTGTTCTTGGTTATTTTTTTATTTTTTTTTCTGTTCTCTTTCAAAATCTTGATTGGTTTTAAAAATCTTTTAGGCAATGTTTAATGAAAACCCTAGTCTTCATAGTCTTAATAGTAGTCACACTATTACATGCAATTTTTGTGGTAAATATGGTCATACTGAGGCTGTTTGTTTTCGCAAAGTGGATTTTCCTTATGGTAATGTTAAAACCTCAAAGTTTTCTTTTACTAGAAAAGTCTACACTTTTTATAATCGTCTTGGCCACACTGTTGACACCTGTTATAAAAAGCATGGGTTCCCTCCTGGCTACAAATTCACCAATTGGACATCCTAAGCCAATAATATGATTACTACTGACACTTTTTTTGAGCTTTTTCCTAAAGAACAGGATGTAAAGGGGATTCAACTTACATCATAACAGTATCAATTCCTTACCAACATTTTGCGTCAGCAAAACCTTGAGGATCCTGCACCTCACACTCAAATTAATCAAGTCGGCACCATCTCTACGGATGAAATCCCCAATACTGAGCCGGTTTTATGGGGTTGAGTTAGGCTTAAAGTTCACTTTCGTAATATGGTATCAGAGCCATTTCGAGCCTATCCTAGCGAGTATTTATGTTGGGCCTATCGTGCCACCCGCTATCGGGCAGCTATCGGACCACCCATAATATATAGTCCCACGCACGAGTTGGCAATCTCGGCGTGAGGGGGGTGTGTTGGAGATCCCACATCGACTAGAGATTAGAGTCTTTCATTGTATATAAGTGGGTGCAAACCTCAACCATATGAGCCGGTTTTATGGGATTGAGTTAGCCTTAAAGTTCACTTCGTAATAACTGTATGCTGCTTCAAATTGGATTTAAGCACAATGGTCGTGTTCCGATATAAAAGATAATTGACTAGGAGGCACCAACATAACCAACATAATTGAATGTGCTTAAATAAATACATAATAAATTATGATTATAATGTATAATCGATTAGGGTATGTTTTTTATCAAGTGTATGAAGATGGATGAATTTTGTGTTGTGTGGTTATTATTTGAAGGCACATAATCGATTATGATCGACTTTGGTTGTAATATTTTGTAGCGGTTGTATCATTTAGAGTTTTATTCCTTTGGTTCTTTCGAATGATATTTATGATTATGCTTCATGCTTTATATTTAACTTAATTGAGTTTGGGTTAAGTGACATCTCGCTTAAGCAAAACATTATTTGTTTAAACGAGTTTTACGAAAAAAAAAGTCAAACTTTACCAGAGTGAACTTGCTTAAGCAAGTCTTAGATGAGTTTTTAATGCTCTAACTTTATCTTTTCTCCTTATATTGTCTATTATGCTTTTAGTTTTTTATATCTCTATTTTTTCTTATATCCCTAAAATTAACACAAATTTAAGAATAGATCCTTCATATTCATCTTATAATTTAAAAATATGTAAAAAAATTAAATTCTTAAATTAAAAGTTGAATTATAACTATTTTATCAATTCTTAAGATACTCATTTTAAATTGTTGACAAATATTTTATATTTAAACCGCATGTACTTTTTTAATTTTAGCGTAGATGTTTTTTTTAGTGTTACTGTGCGTTTGTTTTTATAAAAAATAGAAAACAATATATTTAAAATTACTATTTTTTAATACAATTTAACTAATAAAATATATGACAATGAATTATAATTCTATCATATCATATATCAGGCATCTATAACGGATTACAGGGCAACATAATTAATGTTATAATTGTTTAGATTATGATTATAGAATATTTTAGCTAAAAAATAATTTAAAAAATATGTTTGCTTCTCAGTGTTTTTTTATATTTTTTAAATGAAAACAAGTTTTCCTCCTAGTTTTTAATATAAATGGACTGAAAATATCTTTTTAAATGATTCTTTAGGGTGAGTATTCTAAAATAAGATGAAAACAATTATTCACCCTAGTTTTTGAAATATTTATATTCAGTTTGTTTCCCTCTTTGTTCTACTTTACTCACCCCAGTTTTTACTTATTTCTTTTATGTTCTATTTAACGCAATTTACATTTTCAATTAGGTCAAATTAGTCAACCCAAGAAAGGGAGTTAGGGGTATTTTCGGTACTAAGAAGTGTTTAAACCTAATTCCCCACCGTTTCTTCTTCTCTTCACTCTCTTCGTAGCCAAACAACGGTGTCACTTCATCACCCGAGCTCGGTGGCGCGTGGAGCACAGTCGTCAATGGAATGGTTAAAGGTCTCGAAAGCGAACTTAACAGTATACATTCACCCTTCAAAGAGCAATCAAGTTTCCAAAGCCGTTCTCCGCGAACTCAGTTCCTTGCTTTTCACGTACGCGCCTCCAAACCAAAACCAAACCCTAACAAAACGTCACAATCATTGTCGTCGTTTTTATCTTTAACTTCTTCTATTGCAGGTTCAGCGAAATTGTCGGCGGTGTCGTTTTGGCCTACGATGTTAACTCGCTTGACACGTGCGCTAAGATCCTCCCCGGCGTTCACCCTTACCTCGGCGTCAAACTCAAGGCCAATTTGTTGCTGTTTTGTCCCAAGCCAAACACGCTTTTAGGTATTTCTTCTTCCCTGCCTTTTTTTAGTCCAGCAAATAAATTAGTGAAAAATCAATGCCTCGCGTCAATTGATAGGGTTTGTTTGGTTGGTTTCAGAAGGGAAGGTGGTTAAGCTTACGCAAGAGTCAATTCACGTTGTTGTGCTTGGCTTTTCCGCTGCGATTATAACAGAGAAGGACATCAGGGAAGAGTTTGTGTGCAAAACGGTGAGTCTGGTTTCAACTTGTTTGAGCGATTATTTAACCGATTTGTGCTGCTGTTATGGTTTGTGTGGTTCTTATATTGTAGATTAATGAGAGATTCTTTAGTGTTTGTGATTTGGTTTAGCAATTAATCAATTAGAGGTGTGTTGATTAGCGATCAATTGAATGTGTGTTTGGATGCATGTTAATTCAAGGTTTAATTATTCACTTAGTTTCCGTACTTACACAATCTTTACTACTTAGTCTCTATATACATAAAAGCTACTCGTAGTAGCCTCTACATGCACATATTTTAATTCATTGCAGTCTCTACACACATTTTGTCCCTATGGTTTTGTATGACTGGGACTTAAAGCAAGTAGTTTTAGGTTTAGGGACTAAAACGTAAAGATTGCAGAGGTACAGGAACCTAATAAGTAATTAAAGTTTTATTCAACATTGATGTGGATCAAATGAAGCTAGGATGACTAACTTTTGCGTGTTTCGTTCAAATTTGATATGGAAATATTGGAATTTTTAATTTTGAAAGTTGTTTCCGGACATGCTTTAATTAGTGGCAATGATTATTTTATTAGTTCTATTTGTTTTAGTGATTAATTAGTGGTGCTGATACGGTTTATGTGATTCCTCTTCCTCTTTGTAGAAAAAAGGGCAAGAGGTGTATGCAAGCAGGTCTAACAAGCGACATGTGATAAAGGTCGGGACCATGATACGGTTTTTAGTCAAGAGGTGACATACTATTTATATGCTTCGGTTAAGACTAATTGTGTAGAATGTATATTCTTTGGAATTGAGTGTGACTTCATATCTTGATGCACATTAATATCAATAAATAGTATTACCTATCCTAGTTGATACAATGAAGAAATGTCAAGCTTTAACAGAATGTGTTTCCCACTTGGTGAGGTTGTCTACAATGAAGAAACACCATACTTGCAGACTTATATGAGTAGTAATTTGGAAATAGTCGTAAGTTTGCAGGACTGTTTATCATTATATTATTAGCTGTATCTGAATTTATCAGAAACTTCACAGTTTTGACATATTCATTGTATGAGATTATGCATTTGTGTTTTTGTTTCTGTGAATGGATTCAAGTGGGCACTGATAGCATCTTATGCATATGCAGTGGGTATCATATAATTGTTCTTTTCTATTGTTTTCAGGGACATGTATTCCGTGTTTGATTGTTTCTACAGTAGTGTAGACAGTAGAATAAGTACTATGAGTATTTTTGTTCACAGAAATGAAATTTTATTAGAGACCAAATACTGATAACCTCCTGATGATAAAATTTATATGAATTGATGGTAATAAGATTATGAGTTGAACATTTCATCACATGATTAATTTCAATGATTTATCTTTTGTAGTTTTGATGAAGAAATACTTCATATTTGTGGATCTCTGATTCCCGATCACACAGGCAGCATTTATTGGTTGGACAAGAACTTAGAAGTTGTTTCCCATGCTGACAGGTTTTTCTCTTATAATGTATTTGTCCTGTCAAGACAATACTTTTGAAAGTATATACTTAGCTGTCTTAAAAACATACAGGAGTGAAAAGAAGAAAAGAATTGAGCCAGAACGAATAATGCTTGAACAAGGTGCTGTGGATGGGGAACTGTCAAACTTGGACATTGTCCAAAAGAGAACAAATGCAAAGAGGCAAAAACACTGGGAGGAATCTTGAATGTAGCATTGGAATCTTATTTTGTAGTGCATTTTATCCATAGGTAAATTTTAAGTTTTTAATAGTGTATTATATATTGAGTGTCTAATGCCTAGAAATTTTATGTAGGGTGTCAAAGTGAGTCAATTCAGTTTACATGGGTTATCTTACCACATGTGAGCTAAAAATGGGTTAAGCTCAGCCCGACTCACTTTATGGTGAGCAAAGATATTTTTTAACTTTGCTCTATCCACTATTGGTTGGGAACTTAGGACAACACTCACTAAATTTAAAAGAATATAAAAATAATGTTTTTCATTAATGGTCCTTTATATATGTGTGTATATAATAACATTGAATATTTAAATAGCTAACCAATATTAAGAGTTCTAATATATTCAATTTGTAATTATTTTTTAAATATGAAAACGGGTCAACCCTTTTATAACCCAGCTCAAACCTGTTTGACTCACGGTTAAATGAGCCAAGTTGATTTTGATCCACAATTGAAAACTCCTCAATTTTTCAACTCAACCCGTTCCAAACCCATGGTGAGCTTGCTTAACTCACTGGTTGCAATTCATTCTGACACCTCTAATTTTGTGGTTGATGGTCTGATGAATGCGTTTTTGCATCAAGTTTTTGACTCTGTGGTTTTTGTTTCTGTAGTACGACAACACTTAATAGGGAGCCATGTTTATCTTGAACAAATGCCCGACTCCTTTGTGCTCATTATGACACATTACACCTCACTGTAGGATTCCTTTGAAAAGCTGCCATTCTTTGAATGTCTGAAATAGCAAACCTCCTGGAAGATAATGAAGGAGAAGCTTAAAAATATATTTGATCTCAGCAAATTTTAAGGCTGTAGTGACACCATTAAGTTGGGTTGGAAGCATCCGGCTCCAACCAGCTGTACCCAACAGTTTCAAACATCTTAATTTTTCATCAAAGCCCTTTAATTTTATTTTATTTTTAAAATGTCATTTACTGTGTTCTTTTTCATGGAGAAAAATTAAAAAAATGACTTCAAACTCTTGAAACTTTAACATGTTTGAATCAATTTAAAGCTTATAGACAAAAATCCAGTCATTGAATGCAAAAAAATGTTTGCATATCTTTATCAACTCAGGCTTAATAAAATGTTGGATATAAGGTATTGATGAGTCACTTTCACATTGTTGCTATAGTCACTTCTCTTTTTTCAATTATATCTCTTTTCTAAATACTTAAATAGATGAAAATAATAAACAGATCGAGGGAAAGATATAGTGCAGAGATGACATTTCATTCCCCTACATTAGAACTGTAGTAAAGAGAGAAGTAAAGGGAAAAACAAATTATTGAATTTCTAAAATAAACTTGAAAATTTTTCTTAGGATACAGGAGTCGACAGACTACCTCAATTCTAGATATTTTAGAAAAGGACGGATACAATAATTTCCCTTTATATATTATATTGTTAGTGTTTCAGATTGACGTATGTTTTCATTTATGCTCTTTTTACCCTATAAAAGATCATTTTGTCATTTTATTAGAAATGTAAACTATGTTTGGGTTAATGTTGTAACATTGAATATTTTTTTATGCCGCAAGAGGATGTTGAGTGCAGCCCTTGGCATTTCTCTACATTGTTCATTTTAGAACATCGCTTTGTTGTTCCGTTTGCATTGACCTATTGAAACATTGGTTTGTGGAGTCTCTTGTGCTCAATATTTTTTACGGTAGTGCTGGCTACATCTGAATCATAGCTTGCGATAAAGGCTTTGGAATTTTGTATAAATATCTAAATTCAATTTTTCATACAATAGATGACTTTAGATTTCCTGTGTTTATGTTTGTGCAACTTTATGTAATATCTACTTTCTTCACTGGAGAGTCTATGATGACTATAATAAGACGATTGACATTGCATAGTAGCTAAATTTATGAATGAAATAGTTTGAACTTATCATCTGATGTGAAACATGTTTCTTTCTTTTTTTCAAGGACTGGTAAAGCAAATTGGCATGTCTTAATTACATTGGGATGCTCCAGCATTTAGATTTCTGAAAGGATTCCCGAAGTTGCCTTGGACATAGGTGCACTTGTTTCATTTAGATCATAATTTTTTAAGATTATGATGATAATTTACTGTATGATTAAGAAGTCAAAGGAAGTTTTGCAGTCTTTTCCTATTGGTAATATAGCTTGAGTCCTTTAGGAAGTGGGACCCATCCATGTATATCAGTGAGTCCCGTAATTAGGTAGGAGGGCAAGAATGGCGTGGATTACGTGGTAAGAAAAGTTGCCTATTTTTCTTTGTTTGATCACATTGATGTTATATGCTGAAAGTATCCCAAACTTTCCTCAACTGGTTTGTAGATTACTATATTCTCTTGTTACAATTTGACTGGCACAAATTCTTCTTAGTCCTCCGGTTACTTCCACGGCAAATATGATTGCTAATTTGCCTTTTAAACCAATAAATTATAATTTCTCACGGGTAAAGGTTACCTCCCTTGATGTGGAGGAGGGAACCCCTGGAACGCTTTTTTTTCTTTTCCTATTTTTATTTTTGCCCATCCACCTACCACTAACTTGCAATTTGCTAGTTTCTTTCTACCCTTTTTTCATCGTGCCGTGTGAAATGAAAATTTAAATATACTTGGAGCAATTATTTGAGTGAGCTTTACCTTTTGAAGGGCTCTTATCCGAATAACTGGGGAAGAGGTGTGAAGCTACGTTTTCTGTATCTAGTAATGTAGAGAACATAGTTGATTACTCGATCGGTAGTCTCCGTTTAGTTTCTTCGGTTGAAAAGTGATCTATTAACTATGAAATCGTTTTCTCTTATGAAGTGAAAAAAAATACACATTTTAGCATAATCTATCATTGCATTAACGAATCTGCTAACAGTATGAATACTATACAACCGATTACCTGGACAGTTGGGAGACCAAAAATATTATTCCTGTGTAGTTGCATAATTTTTAAATGTAGGGAGTACCATGATCAATTCGGTATCTTTGAATTTTGTTATTTATTGAAATGAAAACTGCCTGCAGCTATATATATTTGACCATAATTATTTGGTAATGTACGATTCATTTGAAACAATTTTAAGTATTGATTTAAAAAGTTGTTAAATTAGGATAATAATAATCTATCGAGGTTGATTTAATGGTTAAAAACGTGTTTACGCAATACCTGTTAATATTTGAATTCGATGTGTAAAAGTAATCATCTTTAAGGAACTCTTTGCTTTTAAGAATGTACCTTTTATAGTTAAAAAAATAGAGGATATTAGTTATTTGAATTCAGGAATTTGTGGGAAAAAAAGGAGAGGATATACTTGGAAAATGTCTTATTTCTTAAGAATGAAGATATGTATCTAAAGAAAAAATCATGTCATGTGTTATTTTTGAATTTATTTTCATTTATTTTATTGTTGTAATATTTTTTTATTTTTCAGAAGCAAGATTTTTTAATATTAAAAAATTATATTTTTTTATTGTGATTTATTTTTCAATTTTATAATATATGTTTAATATTTTAAAAAATTATTCTGTTTTTATTTAATTTGTTGTTGTGTTTATATTAATATTTTTTTGAATAATTATTATGTTTACGAGTTATAATTTATTTGATAATAATTTTTTATGGTTAATTACGTTATATTTTTGTTGTTGTTGTATTTTTTATTTTTCATTACTACATGTATTTAATAATAAAAAATTATATATTTTTATTTAAGATTTGAATTATTTTTCAATTCTATAGAATATGTTTAATATTTTAATAAAATATTTGAAGTTCTAAATACACGATTAACTAATATTTCTCAAATTTGAAAAAGTGTTAGAAGAAATAATTCGATCCTTTTATTTTGATTTCTTGAACGGAGAGATCTATGAATTGATATCCTAATGCATATAGATACAAATGGTCCAATGGAAGCAAGAATTTTCAAAAATATTTGGACTATTTCATTTCTGAGCAAAATAACCTTCAAGTATCTATTACATATTAATCAATATTCGATTGATTGGTATGAGGTTATCGACAAAAAAGATTTGTCTAAGTCACTTTGTTTATTTTTGTCCAAGTTACTTCTTTTTATTTAATTTGTTGAATACATTTTTTTTTTTCTAATTATATAGTTTTTAAATAATACCTATCTACATTTAATATATATTTATTTTTTAATTATAATTTTTAAACCTATTAAATATGTAAAAGTTGTTTATTTTTAAACAAAATTAACTCATATTTTATTATTAATTTTTTTTAATAGGTTAGGATAAATTTATAAAATAACATTTTACATCTTTAAAAAAAATAAAATTTTCTCCTAATCATAACATCACTCACAAATTTTCATAAATTTTTCTCACATCTCCTCTAATATATCAGAATCAAAACACTCTTACTTTCTTTACATTTTTCTTTTACATTCTCACATATTCACTCTTTTAAATCTTCACACATTCCATCATCGAACAAACAGAGCCTAGTGTTTACCCTAAGTCTTTAGTGGTTTTAAGTTTTCCGTGCTTGTTGGGCAAGCGACGTTTCTCGTGTATAGAAGGAGAATCGCGCATCTTTGATTCAACATTCAACGTGTTTAAATGCATGTCGTTTTCACGGATAATGTGAAAACCCAACACAAGGACACTCTTTTTCAGCTTTCTCATTATTAGTTAAACAAGTCAAACAATTTTTGAGTTAGTCTTCGGAAATTGGGATGCTGCGTCATACTTCTATGTTGCTCCCTTGTTTACTCCCTTTTTCCTTTCTATTAAACAAACCCAAATTACAAAGAAAAACCACAAATATTATGATTATTAGTAAGTTATTTTTTTAATTACTGATTTTTTTTATTAAATGGTAAGTTTATTTATTTACTTTTTCAAAAGTTAATTAAAAAATTTGTACCCGGAAAATAACTATCTCGACTACTATAATCACTCCATCTCAATTTTCTCCCTTCTAATTTCTGAATATTTTAGAGTATGTATATGATGGATTAAAAATTAACTCATGACAAAATAAATGCCCATTAACTTGTTCTCTTGTTTGTGTATGTGTTGGATTTAGTAAACAATATTTCTTTTGTGGGAGATAACTATTTTCTTTAAAGGAAAATTCCCATCTTCCCATTAAGGAAATAAGTAAACTTTGTTAAACAAACAGCAACTTAATTTGCTTGTGGAAGAGTGTGAGATCAGCAAATGCACCATTTCATATATATTATCTTGAATCCAAGTCACAGTATTATAACACGATGACACATTTTGCACATACTTTGGACCAAAGAATAATAAATCAAATTCCACTATGAAGACCATATGACCCTCTTGACAAATTATCAGAAAACCAATATTTATAGCCTCTGGAATCATATCCCACTTTTATAATCACTACATTATTTAGAGGAATTAAAATCTTCATACAAAATTAGTATAAGATGAGGTGTTTTTATAAGTTCATGTGTGGTCCATCACATTGGCTTCATAGTTATGGTTTTGCTATCATCTAAAACCCAACTTCAAATGTCTCTGTATCACCTAGAGTTGAAAGACTTAACAGCTATACAAAACAACATGAAGAAACATTGTCTATAACAGACATTAATCTCTCACAATTTAGGAGACTACATTTGGCTCCTATGTTTGTTCTTGAGGATTATTTTAATTTAAAAATGGAGTGAGTAAATTTTGATGATTAAATTCACATAGATAGTTCATGTTAGAACATTAAAAATTGTATATCTAATTCAATTCACTATATCATCTTTTTTAACTTTCAATCTCTACAAATTTATATGATTTATGGTTTCTTTTTCCTCTCTTAAAACAAAAATAACACTAATATAAATCAACCTGAAACTCTAAAAAGAATGAATTTCATTATGCAATCATATGTGAACAAGTTAAAGTTGTTTCACACTCCAAAATTTTGATGAATAACAAAATATTAATACTTGGATATTTTTTTTAATAAATGGTAAAGAATCTTCTAATATCATCCATTAAATAAGTCATCGATTAAATGGCCTTTATAAACAATGCTCTTTTCTTGAAATGAGATAGACATGACATCATCAACCTTTAGAAAAAGTGACAAAATGCAAAATTTACAATAAAAAGTTTAACTCAAAAAAGTGATTGAAGAAGTTGTTGTCAAATCAAAAGATAATGCAAATATGTAAAATATTAATACATCTTTACATTAAATGCATGGTTCAGCATTAGATTGATACTTATGAATAAGGAGTTTCCATCTTCAAGAGATACAATTTTTTTTTTGCCCAAAACACCAAAATTATAAATTATTAAAAGAGCATAACTTACCTCAATAATAATTATTTCATTTGTTTTTCAAAGCTCTCCTTCTTTATTCTCTATATATTGCCGATTTTTTTTTTCTTACTTATTATTAGTTATCCTTAGCCTTTAGATAAATTTTAAATTTATTTCTTAAAGATTTTTGAAAACCTTAGGAATTTTATCCAATAGAATACTCAAGACTTAAAGTATATAAAAACATAAAAATAAATGACAAACGAGGATTCCTTTATTTTTGGAAGAAAAAAAATTTAATTTAAAAAAAAGTACTTTTTTTTAATTTGAAGAATTACGAAAATCATTTTTAAATTTGAGAAACAAAATATATTTTGAGTGACTATAATTAAATTTGAATAAAATTTAAATATTAAAATATCATAGTAAAAAAAATTAAAAAACTTTTACATTATTATTTTAGTTATATATATATGTGTGTGTATATCATAATTAATTAAAGTATAAAAATAAAAGAAGACAAAATTGAGGGTTAAATTAAATTTTTTAAATAAAAGACTAAGAGTATTTTCACGCGTCATTTTTAAAAAAAATAAGAGACTAAGAATATGATTAACGCGTTATTTCAATTAAAATTTATTTTTTCAATAAAAAATTAAAACTATGTTTGACACGTCACTTGAACTTGTGTGATTCTGTTGGCAGTGTTTGGTCAATGTTTTTAGTAATTTGTAAACACTGTTAGAAGCACTTTTTTTAAACGCTACCTTATACTTAGTTTATTTTTTTACCATTTTCATTGTGTATTAATAATTTGTTATGTTTTTTAAATATTTTATGTGTATTTAAAATTTAAACAGAAATATTCTAATATTTAGTATAAGATTGATAATAAATACACAATACGTAATATATATATATATATATAATTAAATAATTTATCTACAAATATAATATTGTAAGAGTTTAGTATTAATTAAAGAAATAAAATTAAAAATATCCTAAAATATATTTTAACAATAAAAAATATCGTATAAACATTTCTAATTCTATTATTTACCTTTATATATTGTTTAGTTAATAAATTTTTCAAACATTTATAATTTGATAAATTAGTTAGATAGTTTAAACTATAAGCTAATTTTTCAGTTATCAAAAACAGAAAAAAATTATTTAATCCTTTTGAAAATACCTTTTCTGGTTTCATACGTCTCTCCAACACTCTTTAAAACGATTGGTTCCTTAAAGTTTTTGAAAAAAAAAAGTAAAAGAAAAATCTGGATTCAACCTTTTTTCTTTTGCTTTTAATTTATTCTTTCGTACATAACTTCATGTCTAATCTTTGCGTAAAAAAACTTCATATTTAATTTTAATTACTCATGCAATATCTAATTATCCATGTTTAGTATTTAATTATATTATTCTCCTACCAAATCATTGATTTCACCTAACATAACATAACAAATCATACACGCCATATTAAAAACATAATATATAATATATAAGTTCCCACTAAATTTAGAATAAGCGATTTTATTTAATTTTTTTGGTATATCGTAAAAATAAAATAGAGTGGCTATGAAATTCAAACTAAATGATACCCCTTCATTTATTTGGCTCGATTAACTAATTCATTAAAATTAAGGAAAAATCAAATGCATTTTTAATTCTTATAAAGTAAATGTGTTTTGATTTTGCTCTTTATAATTTTTTTTCTTTCTAAAATTTAAAATCGCTGTTTTTAATTTTTTTAAATGAATTTTTTTGGTTTCCGTCTCTGTTAAATATAATTTTTATTTTAGTTTCTCAAATTTATAATCACTAACTTTTCTTCCAAAAATTCATTTGGTAAATAATTAATATTTATTTTAGAGATTTTGGTATTATATGGTAAGACTGTACGACAAACACTAGTTGGTTTTACTATGTAATTCAATGGTCTCACATAATAGTAAGAATTCAAATAATTTTTTTTAAGAAATCAAATTAAAAAAATTAAAATCAAATCATACATTAATTTTATAACGAAAGATTACTTTCAGAATGACCTTAATATAATGATACATATACTATTATTATTATGTTTTAATTTCTTTCATTTTCAACGTATCATTGTTTAAATTTATTTTAATTAATGAAAGCAACTTTCTAAAATACTCCAAGACCATACCGCGTTCCACTTATTTAAGAGTATTCTTATAGAAGAAAGAACCAATACAAAAATATTTCAAATTAATTTTTAAAATTTGAATTCTAATGCACATAAATTGTTATCATACATTGTTATGACTAAAATAAAAATTTAATTTCAAAAGTTATTATATCTATATATTGATATCCTCATTCATTCTATTTTCCTTTCATTTTTTTTTATATACCATGCACAACATCTATATTCTTTTGTCTTGTGTTTCTTTTGTTGTACAAGATAATATAGAGTCTAAAATCAAATGTTTTGTAAATTACTCCACACAAGTTGGGACACTCCTCTTAAATGGCGTGTCCGTGTCCGATACTCGTATTGGATACCGACACTCGTATGACACAGGTAGGACACGTATTTGTGAGGTGTCCAATTCAAAAAGTATTTGCTAGATTTATAATAATTATAGTATGGTTCTAACACAATTTTAAAAAAGAAAAATACATTAATTTTCTAAAAGTTCAAACTTTATTGTATAAATTATTATTGTGATTATAAAAATAAGAAACAAATCCTTTTGAACCAGTCATGAAAAACATATTTCTGCTTCAAAAAATAATTTGAAACATATTTGTGTACATAAATCTTTATTTTCAATTTATATAATTTTTAATTATATAATATATAGATCCGTATTTTCGTATCCTATATTTTTTAGATTTTACTTATCTCTATATCCGTCCGTATCCACGTCGTGTCTGTGATATATAACTCCACACCGCATTAGATCTCTCTCTTTGGAAGGATATAGGTTGTTTTTTTCCCTATTTTTGAAAAGGTAAAATTAAAAAGAAAATGAATAAAGTTTTGTCCTTTAATATTTTCTGCCCCTCATTTTCAGCAAAAAGGCTGAGAATTAGTCAAAGAAACAAACTTGTTAAGTCTTCGTCTTCATCAGTAGTCCACACCTCTCTGAACTTGTCCAAAAAAAAAAAAAAGCTAAGCGTGTTATTTGTTGACTCGTGAATATCTTCTCTTTTGAGTTCTCATCAGAATTCATGAAACGCATACTCACTCTCTTCTTTCCCATAATCACTATACAGCGATTCTTTCTCTCTACACAATTCTTAGTCTAGTCTTCCTTTTCTTCTGTTCCATGTGCCTTGCCCTTTCCTTTGGGCAAAGTGATTATTCCTTGTTATTTCTGAGTTGACTCGCTCAATATCCAGGTGGGTATTTTAGTGCTCCTGGGCAAAATTCACGTGATTTCTGAATCTGGGTTCCTTCTGTTTATGTTTGTGTTGATTTGTGTCAAAAGGGTTTTTTTAAAAAGATATTTTTTATGTAAGTTCAGTGGGTTTCGGCGTAGACTGTGAATTTTGTTCTTAAAGGGGGAGAAGTAGTTGCCCTGTTTTTTGTTCATGGGTTGGTTGATTTGGTCGGTGTGAATTGTGGAGTGCTGAATTGAGTTGATGGTGTTTGTGTTATTGTGTTTCAGGGTGTGTATGTGCTCATGTGAGGGTTGCAGTGCTATGGAGTCTATAGATTTAATGCCACAGCTTCATTAGTTACAAATTTTGGTGAATTATCTCAATAGGTTGTTTTTGGCTTTTGGGTAAAGATGGTAGAGGGTAGCCAAATTTTCAGTGCTCATGTTATTGTTAGTTTCTTTCTGCTGGTTCTCTGTGGCATGGTTTGTGGGACTGATAATGATATATCCTGCTTGAGAAGTGTAAAGGCGGCACTTCAGGACCCTTACAATTATTTGCAATCCTGGGATTTCAACAACAAAACAGAAGGGTATATATGCAAGTTCACTGGGGTTGAGTGTTGGCACCCTGATGAGAATAGGGTCTTGAATCTCAAACTGTCGAACATGGGACTCAAGGGTGAGTTTCCTCGCGGCGTTGAAAATTGCTCAAGCATGACAGGATTAGATTTTTCACTTAACAGACTCTCTAAAACCATTCCAGCCGATATATCCACACTTCTTACATTTGTGACATCTATTGACCTATCCTCAAATGATTTTACTGGGGAAATACCTGCTTCCCTCTCAAACTGTACCTATCTTAATACTCTTAGACTTGACCAAAACCAACTCTCTGGTCAAATTCCTGCAAACTTGAGCCAGCTCCCGCGGCTTAAGATGTTTAGTGTTTCCAATAATCTTTTGACAGGGCAGGTTCCATCCTTTAAAGCAGGTGTGGTTGATGCAGCAAGTTATGCAAACAATTCTGGTTTGTGTGGTGCTCCCTTGGATCCTTGCCAGGCCAAGAGTCAAGCGAGAAACACTGCTGTTATAGCTGGAGCAGCTGTTGGTGGTGTGACTGTTGCAGCATTAGGTTTGGGCATTGGAATGTTCTTCTACGTGCGCCGTATTTCTTATAGGAAAAGGGAAGAGGACCCTGAAGGAAACAAGTGGGCAAGAAGTCTAAAGGGAACCAAAACAATAAAGGTAAGCTACATTATACATGGAGCTGATATTCCTTTTATTTCTTAGATTGATCGATGTTTTAGAAAATTGCTTAGTTATGGAAAGTTTCTTGGATAATATTTTGAGATTGGATTTTTTTTCACTGACAACCAATCAGAAACCAAAACAATCTGTCTATATATTTCCATTTAAATTTATGCAGCCATAGTTCATGTAATTTGAACTCTTAGGTATTATGTGTAATGTAACTGTGCTGAATTTGTACACCAGGTTTCTATGTTTGAGAAGGCAATTTCAAAAATGAACTTGAATGATCTCATGAAGGCAACTAATAACTTCAGTAAAAGCAATATTATTGGGTCTGGAAGATCAGGAACTGTTTACAAAGCCGTCCTTCCTGATGGCACATCACTCATGGTTAAGAGATTGCAGGAATCTCAACACTCAGAGAAAGAATTTATGTCTGAGATGGCTATACTAGGGACTGTCAAACATGGTAACCTGGTTCCTCTTTTAGGTTTTTGTCTGGCAAAACGGGAGAGGCTTTTGGTCTATAAAAATATGCCAAATGGTACCCTCCATGATCAACTGCATCCTGATGAAGGCGTGTGCACCATGGATTGGGCTCTAAGGCTCAAAATTGCAATTGGGGCAGCCAAAGGGTTAGCATGGCTCCATCATAGCTGCAATCCCCGTATTATCCATCGAAACATAAGCTCTAAGTGCATCTTGTTGGACACTGATTTTGAGCCCAGAATTTCTGATTTTGGTCTTGCTAGATTGATGAACCCAATTGATACACATTTGAGTACTTTTGTGAATGGGGAGTTTGGGGATTTGGGTTATGTTGCTCCTGAATATGCAAAAACTTTGGTGGCTACTCCTAAAGGGGATATTTATAGCTTCGGGATCGTGCTTCTTGAGTTGGTCACAGGTGAAAGAGCAACTCATGTGGCTAAAGCTCCAGAAACTTTTAAAGGAAATTTGGTTGAATGGATTTCACAGCAATCTAGCAATGCAAAACTCCATGATGTCATTGAGGAATCATTAGTTGGGAATGGAGTAGACCAGGAGCTTTTCCAATTTCTGAAGGTTGCATGCAATTGTGTTTCGGAAATGCCAAAGGAGAGGCCTACCATGTTTGAAGTATACCAGCTTCTAAGAGCCATTGGCATAAATTATAATTTCACAGCTGAGGATGAGATAATGCTGCCTGTAGACTCTGGTGACGCTGATAACTTAGAAGAACTTATTGTAGCTCGAGAGGGACATGATTGAAAAGGTTTGTATGTGAGATCTTATTAGGGTATGCAATCAATTTTAATATGTAAGTATCTCTTTCATTGTGGCCCTAGAATAAATGTTAGTCTTTTATATATAAAATATATAGGTTTTATGGTCTAGATCCATTTGTGTGCTATCAATATTGAAACATCAATTTAATATCATCAATCATGAATGCTCGTTATATATAGGTCACGTTGTTATAATCCTTATTTTGCTCTAATTTCCTTGTTCTTCCCCTTGCATATCAACATGTTGGCAGATTTAGCTTTTCCCCTTGCATATCCTTATTTTGAGTAGTGAGTTACTGTCATTATTAACTTTCCCCTCATGTGGTTTAAACATGCAAACCATAAGAGGGTCATCATGCTAAATTTCATTTTAGATTGCATTATGTATGCTTAGTTGACCAAGTATGCATTTAATACCCTTTCAGTTGGTTCCACAATCCCATGTGATGGGTGGATTTTCGTGTAGGACGTGGGCCAATAGGTACATTCTTGGTCACATTATGTTTTGGCCCGTTGAAGCATGGATACATAGATACTACAGTGCTTGGAAATGTAAAGAATTAAATGTGTGTGGATTCAGTTATTATGGTGAGGTAAAATCAGAAGGAAAAAAGATTGTGCCAAACTTGCACTGTTTGTTTCTTTGAGACTACAAATTCTAACCAACTTGATTAAGCATACGGGAGTGTTTGGAAGAACTTAGATTTGAGTTGGTGAAAATGCTTTATAACTTTCATAAGTTTTTTTTAACTTGTTTCCTTAAGCTTATTGGTATAAGTTATCAAAATAAGCTTTTTTTGGCTTATTGTACTGAGTTTCATGGTTAAATTTATGACATAAAGTCTCATAATGATGAGAGCTTAATGATAAGCAATTAATTAAGCTGTTTAAACAGTTTATTTTGACAAGTTTCACAAAATAATGTATTGAAATAGATTAAAAAGAGTTTGCTGGAGTTCTCAGACAGTTCCTTAAGCATTAGTTGAATTCTGATAAAACACACACACATAAAAGGCCTTAAAAACAACTAAATTCTGAATTGGCAATCATGGAAATAGAAGAAATAAATAATCTTTATCTAGAATTTGTAGATATTGCAGTCAGAAGAAAGAAAGAAAAAGGAGACAGGTTCATTTCTGTCTGGGACCTAACCAAACTTCTCTTGCGTCTTCCAAGCTATTTCCCCATAACTTTAAATCTTCAGTAACAAAAATCACGTGCTACTGGTTAACTTTTGCTACATTCTATAAGGCAAATCTCAATCATATCTTGAACATTCCCCACCATTGCTTAAAGCTATTGCAAAAGTCTTCAAAACAACAGTGAATTTATAGTGGATAAACATACACTTTGTATAAAAAGTTTCCTTGCTACAAAGTTAATCATAGTTGCAAACAATACGTGTCAGTGCAAAGTTGATCTCATGTACACATTTCGAAGAAATTTCTAATTTTAAGAGATTCTTCAAACCACTTTTATGTTTGTAGGGATTCAAATTTAACTGTACCAATTTGAGCCTAACGGGCATGTATGGATTTCATAAATGTTTGAAAATTGAAAGAGACAGAAGTTACAAATGCACTTTTGAAATTGAGTCATGTTCCTAACTTAACACTGTTTTTGAAAAGAAGGTCAAGTAACCACTGTGCTTTGATTGAAATAAGAATAATATATTCTTGTAACATAAAAATAAAAAAATGAATATTGGTCTTAATCCTTCACACCATTTTCCTCAACCAAACAAAAAGTCCAAAGGCTTCAATTGTTATGTTTTATTTACAACTTTTACTATAAAGATGTTTGTGAAGGTTGAATTTGTAGACACCTATTTCAGACTAGAAAGAGATAAATTGAAGCCAAAACAAGCAATCTGGTGCATGACAGTGATCTGAAAATTGGGTGCAAGCAACTACTATTTGACTTTCATTAAAAACGTTTTAGTTTAACATATGTTTATGGAATCTGAGAAGTACCCTTAATTATCTGCATTAAAGTTGTTGAGGTTGTTTAATGAAAGTTTGATTGGGTGCTTAATAGCTAATTCTACTTTTGGTGGGGCCCTCTCAACCAATAATAAACATAATGCTCAATGAAGGTGGATTAAAAAGATGCATGAATAAAGAAGTTGTGAGGAATATCCACTGAAAAGGTGGTGTTTCCAGGGATTAAAAAATGCCAATGACCCTTCAATAATTGGATTGCACTCTATAAATAGCTGGTTGTGAAAATTAATTAATAATCACAATTTTAAAACATCAGTTGCACCTGCCTAGTTTGAAACACTTGCTCCTGGTTTCTTACATTATTAAGGTACATAATTAGTTTCTTTTCAAAAACAAACAAAAAATGGTGTCTGTGTATTTTTTGGTGACTAACTGTTACCGAAATACTTTCCAAAATGAGCAATTTCGAAAGTTTTCAAATTTCAAAAAAATAAAGATGTTTGTAGGGTTAGACTAGTAATCTTCAATGTGAAAATATTAAATCCATATAAAAAATTGAATCTACTGAAAAAAGTATAATTATTTTTAAAGATAATATTTTATCTTTAAAATACAAAACACCATAAACTTCACTCGTGATATTTAGAAAAATGTTTGAACAATGATATCACATAAAATAATTTAAACCTAAAAAACGGAATTAAAATATAATTTCAAAGTTCTTTCTAGTAAAAAGCTTTTAAAGAAAAAAATTGAGCAAAAACAAAATAAATTAAAATTATTTAAGTATTATATAATATGAACATTAAAGGTAATATTTGAAACTAAATGAAAGAATAAGAATGGTTCACGAATTCTATACGAGCAATTAGAAATAAAATAAAAAAGAAACTAAATCTAATCAAGAAATCGAGAAAAATCAGTGAACAAGGACGTAAGTAATGTTCCGTTTTTCAAATCCAATTCATAAATAAACTTTCAAACACTTACATAATTATTTTGGCAAATTCTTCCTAACTTTCGTACCTTCTCCATGTATTTTCATATATTTTCTTTTAATTCTAACCATACTTTGATTATGATGAAGAGTGATTTTTTTTCAAAGTTGTGATGGTAGTTTTTTGTGATGCCTGATAAATATTGATGATTAAGATAAATTTTGTGATTTTTTATAATATTGACTGTGCTTTTTTAGTTTTTCATAAAACCAAAAAAAATATTTTTTCATCAATCCTCACATACACTTAAATGGAAAGTGCTTTCACTGATATTAAAAAAAAAAAACTATTACAACTAAAAAAAAGAGAAGTATGTGGTGAAAAAATACAATTGAGATTATTTAAAAAATTAAAATTATACTTTATTTAAGATTATTTAAAACATTTTAAAAAAAAGTTGAATTATTCTTATTTTATTTTTTTATGAACATATCTATTTATCTATATTTAATATTTTCCATACATTTTGTAACACCCCTTCCATTAGTAATGAAACCACTTTCTTAGAATCTTTCTAATAATAAACTTCTTCTATACATTACTTTTTCTTTATCTGACAAATCACTTCTATATAGATCCACAATTTATTTTAAAATATTCATAAATATATTATATTATATTATATCTAACTCATTCTTAATATTTTTTTATTAACATATCAAAACCCAGAAATTTAACTCAAATCAATTGATCCTTAAAACATTGATTTCCACCTGCTTATCTATAATATTAAAATAACTCATTCTAAAAAAATTTCTCTTGGATGATAAAAAAATTGATGCAATAACAATTCGAGAAAGATATTTCAAAAATTTGCTGAATAATTTTCAATAAAATTATTTATTTTGGTCATTCATTTATGATGTAGTACAGAGTAAGGTATAAATCAACATACTCAATGATAGCCATTCTATTTGCCAGTAAAATTTTATAAAAATTCACCTAAATGTCATTTCAAAATAAACGTTCTCAAATGAAAAAATTAACAAATAAAATTTTATAATAAAACACCAATAATGCAAATTACATCATTAACCAACCAATCACAAACCATAACATAATTTCAAAGAAATTATTATAAAGTCCATAAATGCAATCCTTTCATGCAAACTTACTAGATTTTTAATATGAATATGGTATACATGTATGTGTGTGTGCATATATGTAAATAATACAGCTGAATTCAACACCTCTATACAGAATTCGCTCAGATAGAATTATTAACCATTCTCACTCAATTTTAATCTTCCAGCACAACACCAGCATAGTATCTGAATGCTCTAACCATTCCCCTCCCACTACACTCTTTGAAATCCTAAATTCATGTCCAAAACATATCTATTGTTTCATCTTACCAAGAACTATGCGTTCAATGAACCATCCAAATCATTAGATGTTAAGGTTTTAAAATCCAGAAAGAAAAAAAATATCCAGGAAAACACTACCTATCATAATGGAAAATAAGCTTTCCTCCTCCTGCTCAAGTATTCTAAAAATATTCAACTACTTCTCTACTTTTCTACTTCCCTTGCGTTGCATTCAGCTAAGCAAACCAAAGTAAGAAATTATAAGATTTGAAAATTTGCTTGTCCAGCAAAGGTAGACCAAATTGTGGTTCTAGCAAATTAAATATCAACAACAATGTTTAAACTTTCAACTGCTACATCAATAGGGCATTAGCCCATATATTGCAACTTCTTAAGAAGCAATGCAAAATGAACAAAATAGCATTGCAAACCAATCAAGTCTACTTTATTTGTTGATACAGTACTCACTGCACCACGTAATTAAATGTCTGAAAATTTAAATCTCGGAAACTTCGAATGAACAGTGCGTTGTATGTATGAAAGTTTAATCATTACGCAGTGGATTCCTTAAGATAAGCAATAAGATCTGCACGATCCTGAGGTTTCTTAAGACCAGGAAATACCATCTTCGTCCCTGGAATGTACTGCAGAAGAGGATAATAAAAGACAAATCAGTAACATGGTGGTGGAAACAAGTTCTCATTGTCGCCGAGCATCAATATTATTACCATAAAATCTAACAGCACAATCCTGACTACATAAGAAAACAATCTCAATCAAAATGAAAATTATATAAAAGGTGACATGAAATGATTCACAAACAGGTTACATGAGCAAATTTCACACTTGGGTGATCAATTATCTCTGTATGTCACCTTGCAACATTACCATATTACTCAACAGCACAATACCCGAATTATAATAGAAAAAATGTATATATATCAAAATGAAGGTTATACAAGTAGCATGAAGTGATAACTATGCAGGGTTAGTGAAGTAGATTTGAAATTTAAACATTAATTTACGCTTTACCTTTTTGGGATTGAGCAAGTAATCATACAAGGTATTTTCCTCCCAAGTCACAGCCCTGTTTTTGTTAGCAGAAGAATAGGAATATCCAGCGGTTGTGCCAGATTGCCTTCCAAACAAACCATTCAGATTGGGTCCTAAAGTTATCAACAAGAGTAAATAAGTTGATCTTCAGAATATTGCATAATGACATTATTCATGGAGGGGAGACAAATAACAGAAGATTAAAGAATTAACTGTCGAGTGCGATCAGATAAGTGGAACCATAATTGGACTTATAAACTAATCACACGGGACCAAAGATGAAATGTAAAAATTATTGACCAAGTATCAAGGAAAAGCAAGAAAGAAATTCAACATAGATTTATTCTAAAATCACAATTATTTGGATAAATATTTAAAAAATAAAAGTATCATAAAGAAATGGCAACAACAACAACCTTACACGCTTCATTAGGTTTACAGACCAAATTCTTAGAGACACCACCATATCCCTTCTAAATTTTTAATTTTTACATCCATTGTGCTTCTAGGTCTCCCCCTACCTTTTCTAAAAAAACAAAGGTGTGTAAAACTATATATCCTTAGCAGCATCATTACAAAACAAAATTAAAAAAATAATAATTCCGATAGAAAAGGAACATTAGATCAAGGAAATCTTCTCTATAGAACCTTCAAAGTCTATGATTTCTTATCGGTTGAAATTATAAAATTGTTTCACCGACAACGCACAGAAATTAAACCCTCATTGCTTTCCCAATAATTTCTAACATAACCAATTCATTCGCCTATTACTTCTCTCCGGTTAAATCTCAAATAAACAAACCACCCAATTAGAAGAAAAATACTTGACACAGGTTGACAGATCAGGTTTCAAACAAACAATTTCAAGTTTCCAAAAAACCAATCAGGCATCAAAATAAGCTTCAGACTTGATAACAAATTAATAACACATAAGGCTATGTTCGGATTGAAGTTAACAGAGTAATCTGCGAATTCCAACCACAAAACGAAGTTGCTTTGAGGGCAAAATTACTTTTGAACTCTTCCAACTGAAAGCCAAACATACAATAGAACGATCGAGTCAACGTCAATACAGAGGAACTCTGAACCTAGAAAATGAAAAAAAAAACAAAAAAAAACTAGAATTCCCTTTTATTGAATGAAAAGGCGCGAATGGCTAAAATTGAAGACCTGATAGCATGGAGCGTTGAGAGTGAAGGAAAAGGTGATGAAAAAGTAACAGTGGAGCGACAGATCTGAGAGTTAATCAGGGTAAAAAGAGACGAATCGAATACGATACCTTGTTTGTGACCGGCACCCTTATCGACGGTGTGGCACTGAGCACACTTAGTCTTGAAGATCTTCTCGCCGTTCTTGGAGTTTCCGGGAGGAGCTTCATCGAAAGACGCCATGGATCTGTGCTACAGAAGCTTCGAGAAGCAAAACGCCAAATGAAATGCAAATGAAACCAAATGAAGTTGAAATGAGATTATAGCACCACGCCACCACACTACACCACAAGGCGGTCACATAAAATCTTTTTAAAACCTCACTTTTCACTTCCCACCTAACCCCTTTCTCGAATACAGTAGTAGCTTTCTCAAAACTAAATTATCTAAATCTTAAATAAAATAAAAACGTAGGTAAAAAGTTTTTAAATTATTTGAATTTCTTAATTAGTTCCATAAATTTAAAATACTAGGTGAAGTTTATTTATATCCTTTAAATAATTTATTCTTGAATATTCAGTTTAAAAGTAGTTAATCTCACCTAATAAAAAAAATTAAAAAGGTGACAACGCTGAAATAGAGGTATTTGCCTCTACATTTTTAAAGACATGAAAAGAGATAATTACGGTTAAATAAAATAATATTTTTTATGTATAGTTATGGATGAAATAAATTCTACTTAATTTTCAAATACAAATAACTTAAGTTATGGAAATCAATCTATAAAGTCAAATAAAATTTCTTTATTGCATTTCAAAATTACAATTACGTTCAAAACATATTCTTTTTACGGAAAAATTCAGTCAAACCTTTTTCTTAAATTTGTTTATACTGTGTTAAAGACCATTGTATTACCACTATTTACAAAAATATTATATAAATGTTAATAATTAGTAGTCTATAATTATAACTATATAATACTCGCAAGGTTAAATATATTATTATTATTATTATTATTATAAATATAAAAGGCTAGTGCTCATATGTGTCTGTATTTTGATAAACTTATCTTATTGAGTTAAATATTTAATTTTTATATTAAATTTAGCTTCATATGATTATTAGATGACACTTTTTTGTGTGGGTTATCAAAATGAATTCAGTAAGGTCAAAATGGATTCACTGCATCTTCAACATGCTAAAAATGGGCTGGACCCATTTTTAAATTGGATAAAAAAACTCAGAGGGTTTTACATTCTGCACCTAATAAAACTCAATTGAAAATTCATTTTTACTTTTTTGGAATTATATATCTGGTTCGACATTTTGGAATACATTATTTTTTAATTTTTAAAAATATATTTACATTTTATTTTAATTAATTTCAAACATAATTTATTTATTTTAAAATTATTTTTAATTTTAAAACAAAAAATATTTTCTTTAATAGAAATAATATTTAACAAAAATAGTCATTATGAATGATGACAATAATGCCATATATTAATAATAAAAAAGTTGTGTACAATATTATTTAAAAATATAAAACTTAAGTACTGGATAACAATTCTTATTGTTTGTCTCTTATAGGATTGGTGGTAAAAACAATTTTATCATTTGTCACATCCAATGCTAGCTACCATGCAACATGAGTTTCGTCCCACATTGGAGTACCCCCACATGTCCAAATTCAATCATGCAATCCAGAATGCTAACCATTATTCTAAATATACGCTACATTCATTAAACTAATGCATTAACCACTTGAAAAAATAAAAAATAAAAAAACCATAATAATAGAAATAATTCACCAAACAAGCATGCTTGTGTTGTGACAATGATTGTGTTTGGCCATCATCCAAACTATGTGCTTGATGACACGGTAGTACATATGGTCAATCTTCATTCGCCACTGAACACTGATGTGAATCAGTCCATGTATCTGACTACACATGTTGAGGAATATGACCAATCATCAACGTCACTTCCTTCGAAACTGGTGCAACACACCCTCAAGCAAATGTTGTTTTTGGGCGTATCCGAGTCATATATATTCGAAACAAGGGTATCCTCAACCAGTAAACTAGGTGACCATCGTAAAGAGTTCAGAGCACTGTACCATGGATAATATCGTCAATTTGCACTCCACAACCCCAACAGTACATATATGGCGTTTGATGACATAACATCATGCCCGATGGAGGAGATTATAATATGTGGGAGTGATATCTTTGATGTCCACCATTGGGAAGTATTTATATATGCACGTCTTATCTATTATGAACTAAATATTATTCATATATTTAATTGAAAAAAAACTAAATTGTTCAAATTATGTGTGTTATTTACATGTAACAACGTGACATAACCTTTTAACTATTTTGTTTGTGCAGAATAAGTTTTACTTAGTTGGTTGTACATGTGGATGAGTGTGATAACTTCTCATGCATACCCACCACACATTCTCAAATTGTTTAATAGTGATAAGTATAACACGTTAATTGATGTTGCACTTTTATCAGCAAAAATTGTTTACTGAACCAAATGTAACAAATAAGCTCGACCTATGAACCCCATTTGTGGTATAGTTAGCTAGCTCGGTCATACGTCACCAAAATTCAATGTCACATACATACCCACAATATGAAGATGGAGCAATGTGAACACATCATCTAAAATTATGGTCATCTCATAAATAGGGAGGTCGAAAATGTTGGTGTCGCGATGTCACCTCTGAATAAAGACTAATATGAGACTTTTATCAATGGTCTCATACTAAAGTTGCATAGTGACAACAACTCGATGTTAAGCATCTCATAAATGGAGGAAGAAAAATCTCAAGGAGTGTGAGTGTAGGTGGTGCAACGTGAACGAAATAAGAAGAAGAGACGAGGGGAGGAGAAAAGAAAAGTAGCTTAAATATAAATATAAGTAGGGGTATTTTTGGCTTTTCAGAAGGAATAAGAGGTGCAATTGAGTTTTAGGGAGTTGCAGAATGCAAAACCCAAAATCAGAAGCAATCTAATCATAGTGAGGCAATTTCTTCCTGCACCATATCAATTATAACCTGCACTCTATCATTTTTTTAAATTTTCAAAATTACCCTTATTCCGAATTTAAAAATCCAGAATAATAAATATAATTCAAAAATAAAAAAAATACATTCCGAATAAAAAAGTTTGGAACAAAAAATAAAAATGTATTATCTAAATCTGGAATATTTCCAGATAAAAGGTTCCGGAAGTAATTTTTATTTATACCTCCATTTATTTAAGGTTATTTTCATTATTTTGAATGGTTCTTTTTGTCATTTTCAATAAAAGGTTGGGTGCATGTTGGAATTGATATGGTGCAGGGAGCATTTGCCTCACGGTGAATTGTAATTTGGGCCAGATTAGTCCACTGATAAAGAAAAGGCAGTTTCTTCTTGCACCCCTACATTTTTCACCCTGCACCCCCACAAGGTTGCGTTGTCCCTATATAAAACTGTTCATTTTTGGTTCCGGATTATGAAATTCGGTAAATTTTCAGATTGACGCTTCTAGTAAAATTTCGGATTGGCGCATCCGGTAATCTCCTGGATTGGTGCTTTCGGTAGTACATGAATGACAGTGTTAATCCAAAATAAAAAAATGCAAAACATCCATAATTAAAAAACTATTCCGGATCTGCCAATCCGTAATTCAAAATATGCATTCCGGATTCAGAAATCCTTAATTGAAAAAAATAATTCTGGATCCACCAATTCGTAATAGACATTAGGCTTTTGGACTCAGCAATCCGAAAATCAACAATTTATGCAAACTTTGCTTCTTGAACACCCCCTCATTCGGAACCCAACATGATTCACTTCTGGATTGATGAATCCGTAGCACACTCCCAGATCCCAAATTCAAATAACAGGTGAAGGTCAGTTTCGGAATTTACAAAATAATGGGGTGAAGGAAGAAAAATATAGGAGTGCACGAAGAAACTGCCTAAAGAAAATTCAAACAGAAATATAAAATAAAGTCATAAGAATGCCAAGATACTATATTGCATTGACATATATGCTCTTTGGCAAGCTAACCCCACAAGTTAAATAAATATAGTGCAAAATAAAAACAACATGAAATTCATAATAATCTACAAAATATTCAATAAAACACTATTTCCCCTAACAATTTATTAAAATATAAACAAATAATAAATTAACCTAGTATAACTTATTATTTGACTCATCAAGTTGACACCAATCATATAAATAATTAAATTCATTTGTATAGGTTAAGTAACTTATCAATTTCATTCTATTATGACATATTTTTAATAAGTGAATAAATTTTAAATGAACAAAATACTAAAAATGCCAAAAATACTATAACTATGTTTTTTTAATTTTAATTTATAAGTTGGATTGTGTTTGGTTTTGTAATTTTCAGAGCATCAAAATAAACTTTCATAGAGTTCAAAGTTATAAAGGAACTCTCATACATTTAATATCCTTTCTTCAAATACATACTTAGACAATCTCTAATTCTATGAGTTCTTAACACTTCATATACATTTAATAACAACATAAAATTATAAAATTAAAGTATATTATTAAATCTAATCCGTATATAATTATCAAACCAAAATTTAATATCAAAACACACAAAATTATAATTATAAAGATAAAATTATAATTATAAAGTGCAAAATCAAAATTAGATAATTATCAAATCAAAATTTAATATTCCAAGACACAAAATTATAATTATAAAGTGTAAAATCAAAATTAGATAAAAATCAAATCAAAATTCAATATTCAAACCCACAAAATTATAAGTATAAAGTGCAAAATCAAAATTAAATAAGAGAAGAACAAACTCACAAGTGGTCGATAAATGGTGCAAAACTTAATTTCACTAATTTAATCTTAATTTTATGAATTGATGTCATTGATTAGTTATCTATTTATAAAAAAAGAAAACAAGAGAAAACGAGAAAAAGTCAAAACGAAAATTGAGAAGAAAAAAATTAAATAACAATTCTAAAACATAAAAACTAAACAAATGGTATGAAGGATTAGAGTATATACTCTCAAATCTAAATTTGAGCAATAAATAAATCTTTAAGTACAATTAAAAAATTTAAGCTAATATAAAAAAAAATTAATATACATAGATTCTTAGACAAAATTTCAGCAAATCTGCTTAGTTTTTTTTTTTAAAAAAAAAAGTTGAGAATTTCAAATACAACAAATTATAATAGCCTAAAAATTAGAATATAATGTAACTGAAATTAATCAAATTAATATTTAAAAAAAAACATTACACTACAACAATAAAGAAAGGCACATAAGTTGAAAATACAAAATTAAGATTACTATCCATGATTCCAATTTATTACTATTTAAAGAAAATGAATCGAAAACTAAAATAAAACTTATGGAAATTGCATTCACTCTACAATAAAATTATAAATGTATCTATAGAATATGTATCATCATTATTCTAATTAAAATGCAGAAAGTTAGAGTTACTTTAAATATAATTGAATAATTTTTTTATAAGTTTGATGATGCTAAGTTACCTAGTACTCTGTGTATGGCGAGTGAAACTTTTTTAAGGGTCCCTACTAAGTGTACCTCAAAATAATTTTTAATGGGATCTTCTTCAGTTCATGACAATTGCATGTTTCACTCCAAGGAACCTTAATAATCATTTCAAATCAATCAGCTGATTATTCATTATAATTTTAGTACTATGTTTTTTTATGACAAGACCCAACTATTACCTTAGTACATTTTGTTTTCAGAAAGTCACCATATATAATAATACCAGGCTAAAACAATTAGGGTTTCGAAGTTACATCTATTGTTTTTTTCATTTGTTATGGCATAAATAGTTCAACTATTGCTAAAAAAAATTAAGGACCCGTAGTAAAATACATACACTCTTTACATTAATAAATTATTATTTTAATTATATTTATTTTATTTTTAATTTAAAATATTATTATATTATTATAATTGGTTTTCAGACGTGTGTGGTTTACTGTGTGAGTGTCAAAGTAAACTTTTCCAAAAGTTATATCTATTGATTTTTTTTATTGGTTTAGTGTAGAAAAAAAAAACTTGCATATGATGGGATTAAAATTAGACAACAACTCCTCATGTAGTTAAAGTGTCTTAAATAAATAGTTATAAACTCATGGCATGTTAGATGACTTAGTGCATCGCGTTTGTCAAAAGTAATAATTGTTTCTAAAGGATATCGATATGATAGAGAAGGGTCCAACACTACAGAAAGACCCAAGAGACAACCAAAACAACCCACATGGACGAAGGATTACATACTAAACTAGGGGAGTGCAGTTAATCAATATGAATGTAATTGGGCCTATGTTAGCCTATAACTCTTAACCTAAAAACTCACATATATAAGTGAGCACTATGAGAAATAAAGCAAGAGTATTTTTACCCTAATATTAGTTAGTCAAGGTAGTTATTGTAGCTGTCCCCTTTTATCTATCATTGGTGCTTTCACTGAGCTTGCTCTATGGCTCGCAAACCACAATCCAAAGATATGGAGGAGATTCTGCAGGTCATTCAGGACCGCCTCACAGCCATCCAATCTCAAATGGAGGTTACAGAAGCTCGCCAGAACAATCTGGATGGCCGCAATGACCTCATCCAGTCATCCCTGTCTCAGTTACAAAACCAGGTTTCTGCTTTAACTCCACAACAATCTTCACCTTTTACTACTTCGTATGAGCCCCCACACACCGTAACACCCCCTACCCAAACACTAAGACCACCTAAACTCCAACTCAATTTTTTTGAGGGACCAGACCCACTGGATTGGTTATTTCAAGCAGATCAGTATTTTGATTTTTACCAGATTCCACCCGAAAATAGGTTATCCATCATTCCTTTTCACATGAAAGGAGAAGCACTCAGCTGGTTTAAGTGGCTGCATCACAACCACCTCATTACTGATTGGCCTTCATTTACTCGTTCCTTAGAACTCCGATTTGGCCCTTCCTCATATATCAACCACCAAGCCGAGCTATTCAAGCTTCACCAACACTCCACTGTCACGGACTACCAAACCAGATTTGAAAAACTGTGTAACTGTGTTCAAGGTTTGACACCAGACACTATTCTCAACTGTTTCATCTCTGGTCTTACCCCAGAAATTCGTAGAGAACTTACCATTCTCAACCCATACTCCATCTCCCAAGCTATTGGCCTAGCAAAACTCATTGAAGACAAAATCAAAGATTCCAAAACACGACCAACTCGCCCACCCTCTTATATCATTGTTCCTAACCCCAATGCTACACCCACGCCCCGTTACCAGACAACGCCCTCACCAACCCCAAACCTCCCCATAAAACGCCTCAGCCAAACCCAAATGCAGGAGCGTCGCGCCCTAGGCCTCTGTTATAACTGTGAGGAAAAATTTATTCCCGGTCACAAATGCTCCACATCCCGTTTCCTGTTACTTTTAGATGATACTGAATCACCTCTTGAGGCTCTAGATGACCCTAATGACCCCACTGACACAACAGAGATGGTCCATTTTCATTTACCCCCCCACGCCATTACTGGAACTTTTTCTCCGAAAACCTTAAAATTCCAAGGCCTCATCCACAATTTGCCTGTCATGGTCCTTATAGATTCAGGAAGCTCCCACAACATCCTACAACCTCGCATTGCAAAACACCTACACCTCCCCATTCAACCCAGTCCTCCCTTTAGAGTCATGGTCGGAAATGGTGCCTTCATAACATGTCAAGGCATTTCTCCATCAGTACAAATATCTCTCCAGACCTCACTGTTTACTATCCCCTTTTATCTTCTACCTATAAAAGGTGCAGATGTAGTTCTTGGCATTGAGTGGTTGCGCACATTGGGACCTATTCAAGCGGATTTTGCTATCCCTAGCATTGCCTTTACCCATCTTAGTAAACACATAACCCTCACCGCTACAACCCCACCAACCCCAACCCAAGACACTTACCACCAAGTTTGCCATAGCATTGCTACTAACACCATAGCCTCTTTCCACTTATTATCAGTCGACACACCGTCACCAACTACCATATCTATAAAAGACAGTTTCCAAACACCCTCATCTCCACTCTACCAGTTACCCCAATCCATTCAAGCTATCCTTCACAAACATCAATCCATATTCAAAATACCCCACGGTCTACCCCCATAGAGACCCCACGATCACCATATTCCCCTTTTACCCAACACAGCTCTTGTTAATGTGCGCCCATACCGTTATCCGCACTCTCAGAAAAACACTATCACTCACTTGATTGAAGAAATGTTGAGAGAAGGGTTCATTAAACCCAGTACTAGCCCTTTTTCCTCCCCGGCCCTCCTCATTAAAAAAAAAGACGGCACCTAGCGTTTCTGTGAAGACTACAGAGCACTCAATGCAGTCACCATACGTGACCGCTTTCCCATTCCCACCATTGACGAACTTTTAGATGAATTGGGATCGGCTACAATTTTTACTAAGATTGACTTGTATTCAGGGTATCACCAAATTAGACTCAACCCAGCAGACACGGCCAGAACAACCTTCAGAACTATAGATGGTCACTATGAATTCCTGGTCATGCCTTTTGGCTTGACTAATGCGCCTTCAACATTTCAGACAGCAATGAACGACCTCCTCAGACCCTTTCTTAGACGGTTTGTTTTAGTTTTTTTTTATGACATTCTGATTTACAGTCCCACATTTCAAGACCACATCAACCATTTAGAGCTTATTCTTAAATTGTTAGAAACCAAATCTTTTTTTGTTAAGCTTTCTAAATGCAGTTTTGCCACCACAACAGTAAGCTACTCAGGCCACATCATTTCCCCATCGGGCGTGGCCCCAGACCCAGAAAAAATAATAGCAATCAAAGAATGGCCTGAGCCACATTCCCTCATGACTTTAAGAGCTTTCCTCGGCTTCACTGGATTCTATAGAAAGTTCATTTGCAATTACGCCACTCTCGCCGCTCCTCTCACGGATTTATTACATTATCCAAGGTTTACATGGCCAAATACAGCACAAGAGGCTTTTACAACAATGAAAGAACAAATAGCCAAGGTCCCTAATCTACGTCTTCCTGATTTCTCCCAACCATTCGTCATTGACACTGACGCATCCGCGGTTGCCATTGGAGCAGTCCTTAGCCAAGCAAATCATCCCATCGCGTTTTTCAACAAAAAAATGTGTCCCCGCCTCCAAGCAGAATCAGTATATGTGAGGGAGATGTATGCTATTACAGAGGCCATAAAAAAGTGGCGTAAGTACTTGTTAGGTGATGACTTTTTACGGCAAGTGCACCGCGTTTGTCAAAAGTAATAATTGTCCCTAAGGACGGATATCGATCCCACAAGGAACAGTGAATTATCAAGTACAATAATCGCTAAATATAAAAACAGAACAATTAAAAGAGTTTTAAATTAATTGTGTTGGCACTGATCAATAAGAAAACAAACAAAGAATTAGTTGTTTCAATTGGAAAAATAAGGATTAGTTTCATCTCTCTCACTCTCAAGTATTTTGATTAGCATGTCAATATTAAGTTTTTGATTGAAATTGATGCCCGTATAAAAATCATTTATATCGATTCCTCGCATATAAAATCCTTAAGAATGTTCCCTAACTATCGATCCCTCGCATAATTATAAGAACAACTTAGAACGAAGCTCAGACGTTTAATAGCAATTAACATTTTAAGTCTATTCCCAGCACTCAAATATGTTAAGTATTGTTGTTTAGGTCCGAACCCTAAAAATACCTCCCGGTCAAATTTAAGATTCTCAATTTGTCACGGAAAATTAAAAGTAAAACAACAATACCAATAATCAATCAAGAACTGAATATTAATATATAAAATATCACCTCAATACATAAGAGTTTGAGCAGATTACTCCCAATCCCAAAGGGTAGAATTAGCCACGCATACTTCTATCACCTTCCATTCTCCCAATTGGGTTACAATTCACTCTATGGTGTTTTCCTCTCAATCTGGCACACTAAGGTTGAGCCTCTAGCCCTCTATTTATCCTAGTTTTCTAGGGTTAGGTTTATTGTGTCGCGCTAATGGGCTAAATGATAAAACATAAAAAAGGCCCAATCTTTCTTTGCATCTTTTCCATTCTGGGACCTTCTATCTTTATCCTTTTTAGCTCAAATCATTCATCTTTAATCCAAATCTCCAATCTTCCTCAGAAATCTGCAATTAACACCAAATTTGGGAATAAAATACTCTTATTCAAATAAAGATCATAAAAAATGTAAAAAGGTATAAATTCATAAATTAGGGATTATTTTATATGTAAATTAGCAATAAATCCTCATAAGTGCCTATATTTTAATATGAAATATTACTGAAATTAGACACTTATCACTCTCCCCAACTTAGAATCTTGCTTGTCCTCAAGCAAAGTAAATGAATATATTTGAATTTAAATATCAAACAGCTTAATTCACTAAACAACAGATCAAATTAGAAACTTATGATGCTTCCAAATTCAAATATAGAAAATTATAGACACAATCAATTTCCAGGATCAAATCAAAACAAATAAATGACAATTCATCAAGGAGTACCTTCTCATATGCTCACGGCTAAGTGTTTCTCTCTATTTTCACTGAATCATAACAAATCACAGTTGCTTTTCATTTCATCTTCAAATCACAAACATATTAGAAACATGAATCTTGAGGTCTTTTACAGGGTTGTAATGAGGTTGGGCTTCCAAAAAAAAATATTTGTTTTTCTTAGATAACAAAATGCACATCTTAAAGAAGAAGAACATACCTACAATTCAATTATAGAGAACATATATGTTATCTAATTACCACTTTCTTTCAATATCACCTTTTTCCTCATTTTCTTTCTTTTCATGATTTTCATGAAATTTTTCTATCTTTCTTTTCTATTTCTTTTTCTTCTTCTGTTTCTCTTTCTTTCTTTTTTCTTTTATTGTTTTTGTTTTCAATAATAGGAGAAAATTCTTCCTATTTTCAACTTTTTGAACTTTCACAATCATAACCAACCATTCATTTTCTATATGTATTGCATCTATGCTCTCCTTCCTTAGACATGCTAAAGGGTAGGAAATTATATCAATAAAGGTTAAGGTGCAGTATTAACAAAAAAATTCTTGGCCCAAAGGGGATATTAAAAAAATGGAATTTTAATATAAAGGTTGGCTTTTTGGCCCTGGCTCCTAATTAACACAAACAAATGCCTCAATCATCTTCATGCTCTTTTATGATGCAACAAAAATAAAAATTAAGCAACCACAATTGTCAATTCATCAGTAAAACTCTCAAAAAATGTTTCAGGTTCACATACTCACTTGGTTTAAATGGTCTCATTCCTTTTTGTCTTGTCATTATCTGTCCTAATCAATCATCCTATTAAATTTTCATGTATCATAATTTTAACAACATTTGAATAAGGATTCAATCATATTTTCTTTTCTAACCTGTGTCTAATTCATCTCACTATTTAATATTTAAACACAAATTCTTTTTTCCACAATTCAAAATTAATATTCTAGTTATTTTTTATTTGAAAAAAAAAATAAACTAGAAAACAAACAAATTAAAACTGAAATTTAGTCAAGAAAGATAATTCAAGACTTAAAATTACCAAACTAACAAAATATGAAATTTATTCAAAATAAGCAATAAAAACAAACTAACAAATAAGCAAATAAACAGAAAACAAAATAACCGAAAAAAAATAAATAAAATAAGACAAAATTCAAATAATTGAAAAGAAAAGATAATTAGAAAGATAAAACCATATTTTTGCTCAATCTTCTCTTCTTAAGAAGTCATCCAGCTTTTTGTTAAAATCTTTATCTTCAGTCTTGCTTCATTTGCTGGATCTGCCCCCTGAATAATAGAACCTGTCCCCAGGTCAAAAATACATAACCTGCAAAATGATTAGGAGGCATATAGGATTTTTTTTTATATTATTTACTTTTTTATTTTTTATTTTTTATAAAATCAGCAAAGGTAATAAAACAACATAAAACTAAAATGTGGACTGGGTTGCCTCCCAGTAAGCGCTCGTTTAACGTCATCTAGCTTGACGCCTGTTTATTTCAAGATGGACAACTTTCTTTGTTGCATCATGTTGTATGCATTCTTCCTCGTTACAAGAACATCTTCAACCACACCATAAGGATCTTTGATGGATCTTTTTGCCAACTGCATCTTGGTGGGTTGAACCTCCAAATCGCCTAAATACAGTGCAACCTTGTCCACAGATAAAGAACCTATAGACACGGGAAGATTAAAACCTCCTACGTTCTTGGTATTTTGAAGCAAGTCCCTTTGAGTAATGACACTGCATCTAGCCTCCATCTCTCTATTTCTCTCTTCAATATAGCTCCTATTCTTTAGAAATCTTTCAAATGTTGAATCTTGCTTCAGATTTCCTGCAAAATAATTCCTAGGGAGCAATTTGTCAAAGAACTTTATGTCCTTCTCTGTTTTTGAAGGAGGATGAGGATATGATAAATCTTTTTCAAGAACACTTCTCTCCTTATTTTTATTTTGTTCTTCCTCACTTCGTTTCATTTCTCTCTCTAACTCTTCAGTCTCATCTTCTTTTTCAGCTATTACCTTATTGCAATGCTCTTTTGGGTTGGTTTGGTTGTCAACTGAAAACTGACCACTTTGTATTTCTTCAAATTGTTTGGCCACTTTTCCCATTTGGATCTCTATATTCCTGATCGTTGCCATGCTATTTTCTTCCATTATCACAAGCTTTGTTAGGGCTTCTTCAACTTTACTCATTCTTTCAAGCATGAATGGATCCTCAACTTCAGGTGCATTGTTCAGATAAGAACAGTGACCATTAGGATGATAACCTCCACAAAAATCACACATGATTGATTGACTATGGCTTTGAGATGAATGCACGACATATAACTGTTGGGGTAATTTAGCCATTTGTGCGGTTAGTTGCCCAATCTGCTGTGTCAGAATTTTATTTTGAGCCAAGAGTGCATCTTCTAACGACCCTTCCTTCTGAGTATTTTGTCTATCATGTTGGGCTTGATAATCAGTTGACACCAATGCAACAATAATCCTTGTTGCTTGTTCTACATCAAGAGCCATCATTGTGCCGCCAGCTGCAACATCTAGGAGTATCTTTGTGTCAGATCTGAGACCGGTGAGAAATATGCTCAGTTGAGCAATATCTTCAAACCCATGATTTGGGCATTTTCTAAGCATCATTTTAAATCTTTCCCATGTCTCACAGAATGATTCATCTGCTCCCTGTCTGAACATAGAAATTTCAGACTTTGCTTTGATGTAGCGAGAAATTGGAAAAAATCTTTGTAGAAATTTTTCCTCTACATCCTTCCAACTAGTGAGACTTTGATTTGGAAGTGATCTGAGCCAATCCTTAGCCTTTCCTGCCAATGACAAAGAAAACAAGCGCATATAAACATTTTCAAGATCACCTGATTGAAAGCCCATTGTTCCCACCAATTCATAAAATGTAGACAAATGTGAACATGGATCCTCATGATCCATTGCTTTGAATTGATGGGTAATGATGAGAGTGAGAAAATTGGGATTTATTTTCAAGGTCTTAGCGGTAGCAGGTATTGCAATACTAGAATAATGCCTTGGTCCTTGGTACATGACATAATCTCCAAGTGTCCGCTTAGGAGGTGGTGTTTGTTCTTCTGTCATGTTGCTTTCACCTAAAACATATTAGTGAAGAAAAAAAAATAGAGTATATTTTTCCTTTTTTTAAAAAAATATCAAAATAAAAACCAAAATAAATTTGAAGATAAAAATAAAAACAAATTAAAATAAATCTGCAAAAGAAAATAAAAATAACACAAACAAAATAAAATAAAACACTAAAATAACCCTAAGAGAAAAATAACAAAAATATACAGAAAAAAATAAAAATAAAAATAAAACTTACATAAAATAAAAACTAAAAAAAAATGAATAAATAAAAAATATAAAACAAAAATAAATAAAAACTTAAAAATACAATATACTAACGTACTTAAAATAACAAATAAATAATATGAATAAAATAAAAATAAAATAGAAGATTATAATTGTAAAAAACTAACCAACTTATTTAAAAGATACTACCTAACGTAAAAATAAAAACTAAAACTAGAAATGATAAATAATTAAAACAAATAAATAAAAACTACCTAAACCTAAATAAAACTACGTAACTAAACCTAAAAAGAACTAAAATAAAAGAAAATCAAAAGAAAAATTAAAATAAAATAAAAATAAGATAAAAATAAAAATAAAAACAAACTAAAACAAATAACGTAAAGAAAATAAACGAATAAAAACAACAACTTTCTTTTTTAAAAAAGCAAATCTATTAAAATCAAATCAAATCTAAAATAAACAAAATCAAAACAAATCAAAACACTTAAAATATTTACAATATTTAGGAAATTATACTCAACAATTCAAACCTGTTCCCCGGCAACGGCGCCAAAAACTTGATGACTTTTTACGGCAAGTGCACCGCGTTTGTCAAAAGTAATAATTGTCCCTAAGGACGGATATCGATCCCACAAGGAACAGTGAATTATCAAGTACAATAATCGCTAAATATAAAAACAGAACAATTAAAAGAGTTTTAAATTAATTGTGTTGGCACTGATCAATAAGAAAACAAACAAAGAATTAGTTGTTTCAATTGGAAAAATAAGGATTAGTTTCATCTCTCTCACTCTCAAGTATTTTGATTAGCATGTCAATATTAAGTTTTTGATTGAAATTGATGCCCGTATAAAAATCATTTATATCGATTCCTCGCATATAAAATCCTTAAGAATGTTCCCTAACTATCGATCCCTCGCATAATTATAAGAACAACTTAGAACGAAGCTCAGACGTTTAATAGCAATTAACATTTTAAGTCTATTCCCAGCACTCAAATATGTTAAGTATTGTTGTTTAGGTCCGAACCCTAAAAATACCTCCCGGTCAAATTTAAGATTCTCAATTTGTCACGGAAAATTAAAAGTAAAACAACAATACCAATAATCAATCAAGAACTGAATATTAATATATAAAATATCACCTCAATACATAAGAGTTTGAGCAGATTACTCCCAATCCCAAAGGGTAGAATTAGCCACGCATACTTCTATCACCTTCCATTCTCCCAATTGGGTTACAATTCACTCTATGGTGTTTTCCTCTCAATCTGGCACACTAAGGTTGAGCCTCTAGCCCTCTATTTATCCTAGTTTTCTAGGGTTAGGTTTATTGTGTCGCGCTAATGGGCTAAATGATAAAACATAAAAAAGGCCCAATCTTTCTTTGCATCTTTTCCATTCTGGGACCTTCTATCTTTATCCTTTTTAGCTCAAATCATTCATCTTTAATCCAAATCTCCAATCTTCCTCAGAAATCTGCAATTAACACCAAATTTGGGAATAAAATACTCTTATTCAAATAAAGATCATAAAAAATGTAAAAAGGTATAAATTCATAAATTAGGGATTATTTTATATGTAAATTAGCAATAAATCCTCATAAGTGCCTATATTTTAATATGAAATATTACTGAAATTAGACACTTATCATTAGGCAACCAGTTTAAAATTTATACAGACAAAAAAGCCTCAACACACTCTTGTCCCAAACCATTCAAACCCCAGACCAACAGAAATGGACAGCAAAGCTTCAAGGGTATGATTTCCAAATAATTTACAAACCTGGGAAAACGAACGTGGTGGCTGATTCGCTCTCTCGCCAAGAGTCATCATCCCCAGCCCTGTTGCTAGCCATCTCCACCCCGCTGCCCACCATTTTCAAAGAGCTGCATCAATATTTCACTACAGAGGAAGGTTGCCACTTGATGACGTTACACACTCAAAACCAACCATTGCCAAATGAGTTCTTCACCAAACAGGGTTTGCTCTTCTTCCGCAACCGGATTTTTGTTCCCTCAGCTCATGACTTTCGCACTCGGATCATTCAGGAATTTCATGACTCCCCATCAGGGGGGCATTCGGGTTTCAAGCCCACCCTGACAAAAGTCGCTGCTTCCTTCTACCGGACCTGTTTGACTAGAGATATTAAAGCTTTCATCCAAAACTGCTCCATCTGCAAACAAAACAAATACCTGCCACAAAAACCACAAGGATTACTACAACCACTTCCTATTCCCAACCGAGTGTGGGAAGACATTTCTATGGACTTTATTACCCATTTACTGGTTTCGGCAGGCCATACGGTGATCTGGGTAATCTGCGACCGTCTCTCCAAATACACCCACTTCTTAGCACTACCAACCCATTACACAGCTCAGAGTCTTGCCCACAGATTCTCCACAGAAATCTGTCGTCTCCATGGAGTGCCCGCTAGCATAGTATCTGACCGTGATTCGCTCTTCACTAGCACATTCTGGCGTACCCTATTCAAAGATCAAGGAACTAAATTGCAGTTTAGTTCATCCTACCACCCTCAAACCGATGGCCAGACAGAAGTTTTGAATAGAGTATTAGAAGCTTACCTTCGGTGTTTCGCCAGCACCCATCCCCACTCATGGTACAAGTTTCTCCACCTCGCAGAGTTATGGTACAATACATCATACCACTCATCCATTGGCACCTCCCCATTCCACGCTGTGTATGGGCGTCCACCGTCGACCACCCTAGACATGCTGCACACACCACGATCAGAAACCACAGTCTCAAAAATTTTAAAAGAGCATACTTTGGTCATTCATCACTTGAAACAGAACCTCCTCCGCAACCGCCAGCGCATGCGCGATCAAGCGAATAGCCACCGCACCGACCGCTCCTTCGTCGTCGGTGACTGGGTTTGGCTTCGTCTTCAACCACACCGGCAACACTCCGTCCAGCGGCGCCCCTCTCCGAAGCTATCACCACGCTACTCCGGTCCCTATCGCGTGGAACGCCGCATCGGAGCAGTGGCTTACGAGCTCCGGTTGCCATCGTCGTCAAGGGTCCACCCAGTCTTTCATGTTTCCCTCTTGCGCCAGTTCAAAGGGAATGCTCCTGAGACAGTATCTAATGTTAACCAGTTACTGAACTCACCATCTTCCACTAACTCTACTTCACCAAACTATCTGACACCACCGCAAGCGTCCACCAATCAGGACATGTCGCCTGGCATCGCATTTACTCAGGGTCACGTGACTCTGCTACCAGCTGTCGTCCCTAATGACATGCAACCTAGCATCCAGAAACTTGCATCTACTCACGATCACTCAGTCCCTAAAAGTGACCCATCCTGCACAAGCCCAAAGCCCATGCCTCACAATTCCGTTACTCCTGGCTCTCCCCAAAACCCTAATAGCGGCCCACATTTGGCTAGCCCAATTGGCGTTTCCCCCTTCTCAATTGCTGATAACGCTACCCTCCACCTCATTAGCGGTCCACCAGAGGCAAGCTCCATTCCCAACAGTACTTCCTCACACTTTGCGGACAAAGTGAATTTTCCAGCGGATGGTATTGATAGAGAAGGGCCCAACACTATAGAAAGACCCAAGAGACAACCAAAACAACCCACATGGATAAATGATTACATACTAAACTAGGGGAGTGCAGTTAATCAATATGAATGTAATTGGGCCTCTGTTAGCCTATAACTCTTAACCTAAAAACTCACATATATAAGTGAGCACTATGAGAAATAAAGCAAGAGTATTTTTACCCTAATATTAGTTAGTCAAGGTAGTTATTGTAGCTGTCCCCTTTTATCTATCACCATGCCACAAGGAACACTGAATTATCAAGTACAATATTCGCTAAATATAACAACAGAACAATAAAAAGAGTTTAAAAGTGATGGTGTTGGCACTGATCAATAACAAAACAAACAAAGAATTCGTTGTTTCAATTGGAAAAATAGGGATTAAGTTTCATCTCTCCCACTCTAATGTATTTTGATTAGTATGTTAATATTGAGTTCTTTGATTGAAATTGATGCCCGTAGAAAATTCATTTATATCGATCTCTCGCATATAAAATCCTTAAGAATGTTTCCTAAATATCGATCCCTCACATATTTATAAAAACAACTTAGAATCACACTCAGACGTTAATGACAATTAACATTTCAAGTCTATCCCTAACACTCAAATATGTTAAGTATTGTTGTTTAGGTTAGAACCCTACAAATACCTATTGGTCAGATTTAAGATTCTCAATTTGTCACTGAAAGTTAAAATAAAACAACAATACCAATAATCAATCAAGAACTGAATATTAATATATAATATATCACCTCAATACATAAGAGTTTGAGCATATTACTCCCAATTCCAAAGGGTAGAATTAGTCACACATACTTCTAACACCTTTCATTCTCCCAATTGGGTTACAATTCACTCTATGGTGTTTTTCTCTCAATCTAGCACACTAGGGTTGAGCCTCTAGCCCGTTATTTATCCTATTTTTCTAGGGTTAGGTTGCTTCCTGTGTTGCGCTAATGGGCTAAATGATAAAACATAAAAAAGACTCAATCTTTCTTTGCCTCTTTTTCCATTCTGGGACCTTCCGACTTTATCTTTTTAGCTCAAATTATTCTCTTTTATTCCAAATCTTCAATCTTCCCTAGAAATTTGCAATTAACACCAAATTTGGGAATAAAATGCTTTTATTCAAATAAAACTCATAAAAATGTAAGAATGTATAAATTCATAAATTAAGGATTATTTTATATGTAAATTAACAATAAATCCTCATAAGTGTCTATATTTTAATATGAAATATTACATAAATTAGACACTTATCAATGTTCATCCACCACAACTTCATTTATCAATTTTAAATTTTTATACTTGTCTAGTAACCATTTACTCTGTACTCAGTTCATTTTTTTTTAAATAATTATCTATTTTTTTTAAATAAAAACTTTCATGTTAGGTATCACTATGCAATTTGAGATCTCAGCTAGGCTGACACCTCAAGTAACAACAATCAATAATTATCTAAAATTTATGAATAGAGAACTTAACTTAACAGCAGAAATTATAAAATATATTTTATTTTAATTTATATAATATAACCATTTTAAACATTACACTAAATAAAATCACTAAATAAAAATCAATTTTATTAACCAAAATTATTGGTTACTATTTGATTAAAGATCATTTTATAAACTAAAAAATTTATTGATATCTAAGATAGTTTATATTATTAATAAAAATTTATAAAATAGTTTCTAAATTAGTATTAAATTATTAACTACAAAGATTTAAACTATTTCACTTACTACGTATTATTTTTTTAGAGATTATTTAAAATATAAAATATTAATAACTAAAATCTTAATAACTAGTTTAAATACTAATTTAAAAATTATTTTACAAATTTTTATTAATAATACAAATTATTTTAGATACCAATAATTATTTTTAATTTTTTTAAAAATATTTAATTTAACTAATATATTAATTAATTATTTTTTATCTTTAAATTTAGTTATTATTTAATTATTATTTTTAATATTAAATGTATTTGTCAAAAACACTTGTTTTTTTTTCTCCTTTTATTTTCTTTCTCTTCTCCCACTTGCCTCTATCATTGCTTGTCCTTCAGTGTGCTTGAGTCACCATTGCCATGGTGGATGAGCATTGGAGGTATGTTGTTGCTCGCTAACCAGTAAATACTCGTGCCACCATTTTCAAAGCTTTGTGCTGCCACCACCGTCATCAAACTTCGTATAATTGGTTTATCTTAATTTATGTTTTCTTGTGCTCTTATAAGAATTTGATACTATTGTTTTTTAGAGGCCTTTTGATACTATGCTATGTTTGAAAGAAGAGAAAAGAAAAAAAAAAATTCTAGAGAGATAGTGGTTTTTTTAAAAATGAAATATGAATAGCTGAAAATTTTATTTATATGTTCTTTTTATTTTAATAATAAAATATTTGTATATCATTTAAAATATATCACTTTCACTTTAAGGTTATTTTTTAGATCTTTACGCATTGAACTTATATTGTACTATTTTTAAGAGTGTTTTCTTGTATTTTGAGAGGTCTTGTTCTCAAAAGGAGATTAAGATTAGTTAAACCTCTAAAGGTCTGTGTACTCCTTGTAATCTAGAGAAGTTTGTGTACTCGTGTAATTTAGATGTTGGTGTATTCTTTGTAATCAACTTGTTGATTAGTGAAACCTCTTGAGAAATTAATGGAAAATTGGATGTAGCTCAAGGTTTTGGGTGAACCAATACAAAATCTACTTTACTATTGCTTTTCTTGTACGGTTAGACGTTGTGTTTATTCTGTATTATCTATTATTTGAGTTCAAACTTCATTCAACTGTCTTCTTGAACCAAATATTCTTACATGAATTAATTTATAAACACAATTTAGTGTGGCTCTTAAATACATTATTCACAATTTTTTTTCAGTTGTTAATGATAGAAAATGGATTATTTCTTCAACTAGGGCCACATGATGCATTGCAATGAAGAAGGGTCCCTGAAATACATGATTCTTTGACAACTAGTTTTCTCTCCCGAAAACAGTCCATCTTCTTCCTTCCCTGTTGAAGATTCCGCATTAACTAAAGGTAAAAACATTTCATAATATATAAGTGGGTGCAAACTTTACCTTATGAGTTAATTTTGTAAGATTGAGTTAAGCTTAAAGTTCACTTTTTAATATGTTAAAGTCATTTAGAGTCTATCTTAACAAGAGTTTGTTGACCATATTAGGTCATCCGCTATAAAACCATTCATAAATATATAGTCTTATACACAAGTTAACAACCTTACCGTGAGAGAAGTGTGTTGAAAATCTTAAATCGACTAAGACTAAAAATAATGACACAGAGAGAAAAAGGAAAAAAAAAATTGACTACTAACATTAACATTATAGATCTTTCAGCCATCATTTACTTTGTTAAAAAGGTAAGGTTTTTTTTTTCCATTTGAGTTTCTAACATAACATCCTCAAGGGTATGTTTCTTGCCAAAATAATTTCGAGGAATAAAATTTAAGATCACTTGACATTTTAGTTTATAATATTTCAAAGGATACACGCGTGGACATTATTCTTGATTTTTTAAAACAATTGTCAGTTTCTTCATTAATTATTCTGTTTTCATTCACGTGATAAGAATGGGTATATATCTTGCTTTCTCCTAAAAATATAATATATCAAAGATGGCTTTCAATTAATTAGTTTGAAATGTCAGATTTTTAAACTGATAATTTATACTAATTAAATCATTACTCTCATCCATTTAATTTAATAATATTTTCATAAATGTTACTTTCAATAAAAATAATAAATTTATTTTTCATTCACAACATAAAGTCTAAACCTACACCATCTAAAAGTTGTGGATCTGCAACAATTACATAAAATAAATGAACAATTCTCAACTCATCTCCACCTTATCAAAACTTTTTAAAAAATTATAAAAAATGTTTATGTGCAAACAAATGTAGTTGACAATCATGTAGCACTAGAACTTTCTATGATGAGACTTTTTCAATGATTCATGAATTAAAAATGTTTTCAGACAGACAAGGCCAGTGTAGTTGGTGAAGCTGTGAATCATGTGAAAGGAATTCAAGAACTAGTGAAAGAGCTACAAATCCAAAGAGAGAGAGAGAGAGAGAGGAGTGTGTAAATTCAACAATCGCCAAAAAGTAAAAAATAATTTATTCTTATTATTATCAACTAACTTTAATTAAATATTAAATTATAATTTTATAAATTTAATGTTACTACTATTGATTTTTTTAATTCATTATTTTCACTTTTATTATTATCAATATTTTTATTTTATAATTTTATTATTATTATCATCTTATAAACCCTATTAAAATCCCTTTTATTTCATTTCATTATTTGATATCTACAAAATTGTTATTTGAGTTACAATGCAAAATTACTATCTACCATCCCATTGACTATATCATTCCATTAACCACTCTCTTGGTTGTGCTTAAAGCCTTAACCTCTTGTTAATAATGGAGGATTCATGATATAATTTGGTTTGTCAATGGCCAAAGAAACTCACTATTATATTATAGTTTTTTTTAATCAACAATAAAAATTTAATAAATAGAAGTACTAGGGATACTCCAACCCATGTACAAAATTTTTCTATGCTAGAGAAATGAGGTTTACAGATAAAATACTAAAACATAGCCATATTCCAAAACATAGCCATATTCTGCATATATAATTATGATAAGCTTACACCTCTTTAAAAAACATCATGATGTCAATACATAAATCAAATTATCTATTAAGGAATCTAGCAACTTAGTCCAAATCCATAATATAGGCATATCAGCTAAAAAGAAAGACTTTGTCTCTTTGCTATTTAGTGCAGTTTCCAAGCATCCATTATCCATTATGACTATAATTGTACCCCAAGAAATTCCTCTCATGCAAACCAATATTCTAGCCAAAAGTAGAGAAAAGACGTTAATCATCAATTTAGTGATTTTAAACATTCATATACATTAATACACCAATCAGAATAAGAGAAATTTGACTTTGGAAATTTATAACTTACCCATGCCCACGCCTTTACTTTGGCCAAAGAAAAAATTTCAACAGGATCCACCACAGCATTATTGAAAATTATCATATTCCTATGATTCCATATTGCCCAAATAATAGAAATCCACATACATTTCCAAACACAATTTTCCAAGTAGTTTAGACCCGTAAAATCTATTTGTTGAAATGTTGAATAACATTATCACCATGTAAAAAAGCTCTACCAGCCCAAGTATCAGACATATACCACACTTTAGAAGTCACTTTACATGTGAAACAAAGATGATTTACCGTTTCAAACTCAGATCCACACATGGCACACATCCCCCCTCCAGCCTGAATTCCTTTATGTATTAAATTATCATATGTTGCAATTTTACCAATTAAAACACGTCAGGCAAAGTAATGTGCTGATGGAAGAGCTTTTAGTCTCCAAAAAAACATCAAAATTGAATGCAGAGCATGAATATGGCTGCAAGATATTTTAGTGGCAAAGAATTTTATAAGCAGAGTTAACTATTATATTATAGTTATTATAATGACGTAGACTTCAAATTTTTTACATGATAATTTTATAAATTGATAAGATGATAAATTATGTAATCCCTATTAGATATGTTAGATAGTCTAATGTATCACCTTTAAACAGTTTAATATCCCATTAGATGATTTTATGAGAATAATTAAGTTTATGAAGTTTTTATGATAACAAATATCATAAGATATATTAGGATTGACCATGATGGAATTTTATTTTTTTTGTTTTTACTAAAATGGAGTTCGTTTAAAAAAATTACAAAGACAAGTCGTGACATAAATTAAAGAATTTCAGTCGTCACATAAATTTAGGCAATGATCAAAAGAAAACTATCTTAACATTGATTTCTTGAAATAATAGAAAATCTTTATTATTTCTTAATTGAAGATAATAATTTCGGATATGACATCATGGATCAAGTTCAACAAATAAAAATAGTCCTGATAAATTAAAAAAAATACATGATGTGTAGGAATTTTATTTAAAATTCTTATTATATATATATATATATGTGATTTTTTAATAAATTGATTTTTTAAATTTCGTTTTTGAATTATACAAAATATAATTAAAATCGTATTTTTTTATTCGAGTTCAATGTAAATCATTTGTGACAAATTCGTATATGATAAATACAATTTCTTCTAATTTTATAAAATAGTATATCATATTAGTAATTTACTTTCAATTAACCAATTCTGAAATTAAAAAAAATATACCAATTTTTAAGAAAATTGATTTTAAATTGAACTACTTTCCAAAATAAAAAGCATTTGGAATTTGAACATTTAAAGTTACATTATTGCTAAGATACATAGCATTTAATTTTGGAAGCATATGTGTCAATGTGTCATATCATCTTTGTTCACACTGTGAGTTCCCACTGCTCACATGCTATCCATAAAACACCTGTCTTATATAGAACATAATGCATTTAAGACATTTTATTAGACATTTTACCAACTATTTGTACATCTATTGATGGTTTTAAGATGGGAACACATTTAAGAACTAAGAACTTCTACCACATTAATTATTCATTACAAACCCAACAAATAACTTATTTATAACACTTTTTAATTTTAGTTATAAATCTTCACTTATCAAGCCATCTTATGACATTAGTAGTTTCCACCTTCATACCAAAATACAATTGTTCTGAATTTTGGTAGATTAGTTACAATTTTATTTTTAATACACATGTGAAAGACTTAAGAAAATTATATTTAAATTGTTTTTGAGATTTGAATCTTAAATAATTGTGATGCAAGTTTATTATTATTTAGAAATAAAATCAAAAGAAAATTTAATTAATATTCTTTAATTATTTAAAATGTTTTTAGAAAATAAAATTATAAAGTTCTAAAGTACAGAATACCTAAATGATTAATTTTAATAATAGTATTTAACATCAAAACATTTATATATGATTTAACAACTATAGAAGAATAATTAACATTATCTTTTATATTAATATTTTTTAAATTTTTTATTTTTATCTTGTTTATAAATTAATCTTAATATATAAAAAATTGATTTATCTTTTTAATTATAGAGAAACTTGTTGCAATTTTGTTATGATTTTTTTTATTTGTATTTGTTTTTGTCTAAAACAAGATTCAGATAACTATTCTTTATTATTTTCGATCGGTCGGTCACTTTTCTTCCTTCCACTTAACTCAACAACTTTCACCTCATCTTAGTCAATCATCAATCATTTACTTCAGTCAAACTCTTCCTTTCTTCGTAGGCTCTCAGTCGGGATAACACCTGCAAAAATGTTCTATTGATCAAGTAAGCGTTTGGTGCAATTAATATGTGATAATTTGTATATTTTTCTCGAAACTTTTGTGATTATTTATATTATTATTATGGACCATTATATATTATTGGGTCAGATTTGTGTTTTGAATCGTCATTAAAAACATATTACATAATATTTACTTGCTGCTTAGGCTAGTTAATTTTCTTATAAGAATTTAGACTTTAAGATTTATGATTTAGAGTTTATTGATTAACACAACCGAATATCGAAGTATTTAAAATTTGTATGGTTCCGACCGATTGTGTTGCAAGTGAACGAAGAATATAAAATATTTTAAATGCTTATAGTTTTAATAGTTACAAGAAGTAAGAAATTTGTAATTTTGCTATAGAAATTAGCGTGATTACATTGTTGTGGAACTTGGTTCCCTATTACAAGAAGAACCGTTAACAAGTGAAAACAAACTTTCTTTATCAACTTATATATAAATTGGACATATCCTAAAGTTTATCTAATTTTCATGTAAAGATTAAATGCAAGATTGAGGGTCACAAGATAATCAAATACCCTCTTTTCTTTTTCAAATGTTTTGTTGGAAATATTTTTACTTTTAAAATTTAAAAAAACATAATTTTTTTATTATATATATATATATTATTTTTAATTAGTAACTATTAATGTTTCAATTACTAATTATTTTAGATTTTAAATTAATTTTTAATTAAATTAGTGATTACTTTAAAATTTAAAATTTAAAAAATAATTAATAATTAATAGTATTAAATACTAATTTAAAAATTATTTTAAATATTCATAATATTTTAATTTATAAAATAATATTTAATAATTATTAATTATTTTTTTATCTTTAAATTAGTTTTTGTATTATATTTTTTTTATATTTGAAGTTTCCTTTGTCTATTTGTCTCTTATAACGAGACAAATTTTAACATCTTTAATCCACCACTTCTTTGAATTTAATTCATTTATTCTCTATCAAAAATATATATATAATATTTGTTTTCCTCACTTCCCTTTATTTCTTCTCACCTCCATCATTTTCCATATTCCACATATATCAAACAATGAGTTAGATATTTTTTATAGTAACGTTTTGATTTTTTTCTACACCACATCCATTTTCTTCTTCCTTCACTGTTACAATTATTCCTTCTTCTTTTTCCTTTTAACAAAACCATTTTCCAGGCATCTAAACATTTCATACTTAAATCATAAACATTACATTTAATAATTTAATAATACTTTTTATTTTAATAAATTTGTTAATTGTTTTTTAATCATATTACGCGTCTATGTTCCTACTGGTAACGATTACACCCATTAAGACTTTTTAAGTATATTATTAAGAATATTCGTTCTAAAATAGTTTTTATTTCTTAAATAAAAGAATATCGAAACAAAAAATAAATCAGAAAAATTAAAAATAATACTTCATTGAGGTCTTAACATCGGTTAATTTAAAATTTATTTTAAATAACTAAAATTACATAATTATGGATCAAAGGAAGTATTTTGAATAAAGTATGCCCAAATTTGTTTTTTTTTATTAATTTACATCAGCACCAAATTACACACTAGACGAACCTTCCCCTAGTTGTTTTCTCTAATTCATAGCAGTCATAGTTGAAGACAGCATTATTTTTATGTGCACAAACCTAAAGATCTCTTTACACTATGGGACATGAATATTAAAAAACATGTTCACAGGTTTCTATTGTTTTATAGGCAAAAACAAACCAAACCAAACCACCAAATCTCATCTTCTCATCAGTCAATCATACAGTAGAATCCAAAAACTTGATATATTTTTTTTTTCTCAATAGTGTACAATCCCATAACTTGTTTGATGCACTAGCACAGATCACAAACTCACTGTTGCATGCCATACACATCCAAAAGATATTCTCTCAGATTCTTCACTAGCTCATCCGTGCTCATTCTGCATTCCTCATCCATCTGCATCATAGCAGAACATCACAAACCATGCATTTGCATAATTTCACATATGAGTGCATTCTAATGAATAATTATCTGGGTTCATGGACTGTGTTTGATATATATATACCTGAGCAATGATGTGGATTATAAGAGTAGAAGTGCCAAATGGTAACACGCTGCTACTGGTTGGAGAAAGATGGAACTTTTCAAGCAAGACAAGTATGTTGCAGATTATGTCCTTTTGCTTCTCACAATGGATTCTGATGAGTACTTCCTCATCAAGAACTCTTGCTTCAACCTCAAACAGTGATTCTTTGTTGCTTTCACTAATATTGCTGCTGTTTTTATCTGAGGAGGCTTGAGATTTCATTACCAATGTTGATGAATGATGCACTACTCTTGTGTCATTGTTTTGATTTTCCAACTCTTTTACTCTCTCTTGAAGTTGCCTTGTGTAATTCACAGCTTCACGAAGCACATAAGCCTTGTCCATCTGCAAAGTTACCCAGAAAAAATCTTAGTTGATTGAAAATAACTAATACAACTTTTTTTTGTTCTAAAAGAAAGTTGCTACCCTCATCTATAAAAAATTGAAATATTCAAATTAATACTTGATAATCCTTTTCAAATTTAAGTGTTATACATTACAAAAACAACAATAATGCATTGGAGATTCTAATTATAATAGTACTTCATGGGGAGTGGACCATGAAATTTTTTCTTTAATATTTTCTTCCTGTGTGATGATTAGTTTGCTGGTGTCATCTTTTTGAATACTATAATATTTCCCATTATTAGCAAAATAATGCTTCAGTGGTTCACTGCTTTATAAGTCTAAAATCTTATTTTAAAATATCAAATGAAAAAGTAGGACAACATGTTAAGGGATTCTTAAACCTAATCAAGCATAAGCAAAAAACACCAAATATTTTTATTAATTCAAAAGTTAACTGATAATACAGGAAAACTGTTTTAATATTAAATAATAAGATGTGTCAATTATGTGTTTAGGATTTAGGGTAAAAAAATATGTTTTCTAATTCTAAAGTTCAACATTTTTCTATCCAAAAGGTGTATTGAAAATATATAAAATAAATCGATATCATCATATTTTATCACTTTATATTATTTCAAGAGAGCAAGTTTAGTTCATGCAAAAGAGAATAATGAGGGAGATAAAGGTGAGAAAGCAAATGCCAAGAAACAAACATGAAAAATAAAAATTATCTTACTTTTTTTTATATAAAAATAACTACTAGCTAGACTTCTTCTTAAATGAGTTGACTTCATATATATATATATATATATATATATATATATATATATATATATAAATGAAAATGCAAGATTGATGAAACCATATAATTCTTAACATAATAAAAACTGTGTCTTTCATGGATTGAAAAAAATATCCTTCTGACCAACACAAGTTATAGCAAATAAAAACACAGAAATCTTTATAAAACATTCATATAAAAACCCATTAAATAGTCATAAAAAAACATATTTTTATGCATTTGATGAAAGGAAATCATTTTAAATTTTTTTATAATACTGAATGACACTTGTGGAAAAAAATATGAATAAGTTCAGTGTATGGTAATTGACCCTCTTGAGTCCAGGAATGGTTGCTGAAAGTGCTATGATGCTCCCTGTCAGTTCCTGTCTCCTTTTCCTCTCAGCAATGATGTGATGTTGTGTCTCAGAGGGCCTTCTGACCCTCTTTCTTGGCTGATCCATGAATGGTTCAAATTCATCAGCTCCATCTTTCACCACAGCACCCCTTTTGCTGGAAGATCCCTGCAGTGATGAACCAAGCTTTGGGGAAGGCTTATGAGGTATGATTGGTTCAGCAGATGAAGTATCAAAGGAGAGAAGGTATGTGGTGTGTGATGATGGTGGCAATGTTTTCAAGGACTTGATGGAGTTGGAACTGTAGCTTTTGTGGAGAGTGTCACCAATTGGCTCATCAAAGGACACACTGCTGTTGGTGGGACTGAGATTCTCTGCTTCAGGTGACAAATTTTGTGGCTCCTCAAGGATCTCTCTTAGGAACTGTTGTTCATCAAATGAACCATTGCTATCACTCAACACAGCATCATAATCTTCCATTTCCTGTGACAACTAAGAAGAAAAATAAGTTCTGGTTTGTTCATGGATAGTAAGATGTGCATACTGAGAAATCCAGAAAATGAAATTGAATGTGGTTTAAGGGAGGTTTTACCAAATTGGAAATCCAATTCTCCAATGAATCCTCCATGTTTTATGGATATGAGAACTCTTGTGGTTGGTTGTGTGAATCTGATAGAGAGTAGCACTTGCAACTTCTATAGGAAATTGCATTGTATATAATGGAACAAGTTTCAGCTTTTATATATGATAATTTTTGTATTTTAGGGGGGTGTTTTTTTCTCTCTCTCTCACCTTTCATGCAATTATTAGCTTATGAGAAATAAATACTATTTTTTCTCTCTCTCGGACAGACACCTTTCATGCAATTATTAGTCATGGGAAATTAGTACTACTTTCCAGCAAACTCTTGTTAACAAAAAAAAAAACAAAAACTGTGCACTATATAATTTTTTGCATCATTTTCATGTGAGAAAAAGCTCTAAAATTAAAATTAAATATTATACAAGAGATTGAATCTTAAAAAAAGTATTTTAATAATTAAATTAAATTTTAAGTTGTAAAAAGTTGAAATATATTTTTTTTATAAAAGTGTCAAGTTATGAAACATTATTATTGAAACAAGATTTATAAACGTATAGTGATTTAGTTAGATGTATCATATTTATTACCCATCAAAAAATTATATCAAATATAATGAAATCCTTTTAATACAGTTTTTTTTATCAATAAATAAATAAATAATGTTTTAAGATACTCCAATTATAATAACTAATTAATTATTGTGTTGTCTAACCTGAGTGATTAGAAGGTTGAAAGGTGGAAAATAAATATAAAAATTAAATTAAAGTCCATTAAATAAGTTTAAATACGGGTAATATGTTTAATAAATATAAGGTTTAAAAAATAAAAGTTCAATTAGGTCTAAAACCTGATAAGAAAGTACTATAAATAGGTTATCAATCCAAGAGGTAAGTAAAGTGGATTTTATCTGAGAATTAACTAAAATCGATTCTGACTTTATCATCGGAGTCGTCTCTTGCAGATACACATATCTACCCAAAAGCTGATACTGAGACTAGAGACTTGAGAGTTCTAGTTGATCTAGTCCAACAAATGAAAATCCATAATTTATATCTAAGTCCAAACTCAAATCATTGAAAAGTGTAACTGAAAGCCCACCTCAAACTAGAAGATCCAAAAAACGAGAAGTGAAAGAAAAAAAGTTATTTGTTTTTACAAGTAAGAACAACTATAATTTATGTATAATCTAAAAAAATAACCATCCTATCATTAATAATAGTCTCTAAACATTTATACAAAAACACTTATACAACTCTTAACATTTTAGAAAACTTAGATATTGTTGATATAGAAAATTTATATAAAAAAGGAACACCAATATAATCACAAGTGAAATAGGGACATAAAATTCACAAAAAACGTGGGATCAAAGTACGTGCATAATGTTAACTATTTATTGGTTATTTAAGTGACTATTTTTGTTAATGTAAACATTTTACCATCTTTATATCTATGTATCCTGTTTGGTTGTGAAAAAAAAAATAGTTTAAATTGTTTGACACGCAATAAAAAAAAAATTAAAAATTTGTAAAGTTTATTGTATTGTTTTTATATATTTTAACTCATTTTTTATTTTTTGAATAAAATAAATGTAAATGTTAGTTTTTTTTTTCATCATCTCATCATGTATTTGATAACCAAAAAACTATAATACTAGTGGACATATGTAAATATTTCACATGTTAAATATTTTAATAATTTATTCATTTTTAAATATTGACTTGTCACTTATTGTATATTTTCTTTTTAAATGTTGTCCGTTTTTTTATAATCTCAATGATATTTATATAATGTATAGTCTCATCGTTATAGTAAAAAGCAATTGAGTTAGAATTTATAAAAAATACTTTTTCATTATTTTTCTATTAAATTAGTCATTTTTCATCTTTTAAAATCTTATATAACTTTTAGATAAAAAAAAAAGATCAATGGCAGTGCAGTTTGGTAAGGACCAGAGAGTGTCTAAGCAAATCGGTGATAACAAGACATTAGTAGCCAAAAATGGATCTTGTTGGATACAATTATTGTGTCCTTAGTGCCAAAACCCTAAGTAGTGAATATTTTATTTTTGAAAATAGTTCAGCATGTTTCATGAGTCTTAAAAAGGTCATGGAATGAATTTTAGTATATATATATATTTATATATTTATATGAGCATGTGGAGTTTTTGAGTGATAGTAACATACTGATACGACATGGATATGAATACGAAAATACGTATAATTTCTAAAATATAGGACACAGAAACACGGATCTATATATTGTATAATTATGAATTATATAAATTGACAATAAAGATTTATGTACAAGTATGTTCCATATACTTTTTGGAGGAAAAAGATGTTTTTCATGACTAATTTAAAAGAATTTGTTTCTTATTTTTATAATCATAATAAAAATTCATACAATAAGTTTGATTTTATAAAATTAATGTATTTTTCTTGTTTAAAAATGTGTTAAAATCGTGTTAGAATTGTCAAAAATTCAACAAATATTTTTTGAATTGAAAACTTCACGGATATGTGTCTTACGAGTGTCATACGAGTGTCGGTGTCCGATATGTGTATCCGACACCGACACGTCATTTAAAAGAAATGTCTGAGCTTGATAGATAGTAATATATATAATTTTTTTATTATGCTTAATTATTATTTACAGATAATGTTAATTACAGTATATTGTGATTATATAGCAAGAGTTTTTGGTTGAGCGAAATTCTTAGGATGTTTTTATTTTTGGCAATCTGATGAGCAACATTTATCAGTTATTTGGAGTATATTTATTAGGATTCAATCGAAAATATGTTATGTATAACAATTGAGATAATAGAAATACGAACAAAAATTCATTATCAAAATTATATCACAATTTTAATAATGCGGACAAAGATAAAATTATGATAATTTTGAATCGTTTATAATTTTTATAAACGAAATATTTATTAAATTTTTCAATATTTGAGTTATGTGGTCTATTTTTTACTATTTACATCTGAATTTAAATTCATTCTATGTATACATTTGAATAGAACCATTTCTATTAAATACTAATGTACATTAAATTTGTGGATGAATATAGCCCAAACTTAAAACTATTAAATCAACCTATATACTTGTAATAATATTGTTTAATAAATTTTAGTTTTCTTTTAATTAGATTTGTAGAATAATTTACTTTAAGAGTTTTTTATTTTAAAAATAATCTTTTATTTACTTTTATTTATTGAAATTAATTTTTTTATAAGTGGGGGAGTTCAAGTAAAGAATTTAAAAGGATCTTTACAAAATTTAAAAAAAAATCCCTCCTTAAAAACCACTAAATTTTTCACTTTTTTTTAATATACTCAAACAATATGAAATATATGTTCACTAATGATGAATTCTACATCTAAATTCTACTGCTTTTTCTAATTCTAAATTAATAAAATAATTTATATTTATCAGGCATAGTTCCAAACATTATTTTTCTGAAGTTATAAATCATTAAAAACTCAAATATCATACCTTCAATCAACAAACATTTTGTAATTGATGTCTATCACATTTATTTCTCTATTTATATGATGATAATGATTTTTCAGTACTGTTATATACTAAAAAATTATTAAATAAAAATTAATTTTAAAGATATAAAATAATTAATTAGTATATTCATTACAAAAATTAAACACTAATTTAAAAATTAAATAAAATTGATATAAATTAGTTTAAAATTTATAAATTAATTTTCAAATTAGTATCTAATTAATTATTTAAATTTTAACTACTAATTAATTTTAATTCCAAAATTGATAGTTAATTAGGTACTAAAATTAGTAACTAAAAGTTTGATAAGTAAATTAAATACCAATTTAAAAATTAGTGTGTAAATTTTGAAATTATTTTAAATATTAATAATTTTTTTAATTTATAAATAGTTTAATTAATATAGTATTAATTATTTTTAAAATTAATTTTTATTTAATAATTTTAATATTAATATATTGGTAGTTTTCAAATGATACAGCATATATCCAGTATTTGTCACACATCAATAAAAAAGAAAATAAAATATGTATAACACAAACATCAAATGTCATGGTTTGCAATAAAATAATATTTTTTTAAAAAGCATGCATATCATGTGTTTGGGAAAAGGACTTTTCTAGTGACTATGGTAATTTGGCAAAGGTGAATGATTACACTTTTCTAATTTTTTTTAGACTAATAATATTTTGCACATTTTTTTATCATGTATTAATCACATATTCTCTTAATGCTCTGTTTGTGTAATGTACGTCTTAACCCAATACCTTTTCAAGTGAAACCGTTCTTTAAATTCTTAAATAATAAATAAGACAAAACTATCTATTAATAAGTATGATATGATTAATATTCGTAAATGTTTGACTAGACTTTAACAATAGAAAAAATGAGATTTGTTTGGTATGGGTCATTTGTCATTTATGTTAAATAATTAAAATATCATTTTTTAACAAAATAACATTTATATTTTAAAAATACACATAAATTAATTATAGTATTACACTAAAAAATAACTTAGGATTTTTTTATTAAACTAATTATAGTATTGCACACCACTCAAACTTTTAATCAAATTTAATATATTTTTTAAAATTGAATTATTTCACTTTTTAATCATCTACTTTTCACACACTTGTCCAAAAAATAATTAAAACACATTTACATAAATGTATGGTAAAGTATAAGCAAGCACTAACCCATTTTACTTGGACTTGAGTGGGATTTTACATCATCTATTAATATATAAAAGTATAAGATAATATTAATAATTTTTCAATGAAAATTGGTTTTAACATGTTAAATATTATTATCAAAACTTTATTTTTTATTCCGTGCCAAGTATAATTAAAATATTCGATAGATAGAAGAGTACATAATTAATTAAGTATCTCAAAATCATTTTAATTTTACCTTTGGGTGGGATTACTTTGTGTCTGCATCAAATCATTACCATAATCACAATTGTCAAACTCTAAAAATTTTAATAGTGAAGATTAGGTAGGGAATTAGAATAATTGTACCATAATAAGACAGTTTAATTGGCTCAAAAATTTGAAAACGTTAATATTGAGTCTAGAGAAAAAAGAAAAAAAAAAGCAAAACAAAACAAAACAAGCAAAAGACAAAAAAGATAAGAGAAAAATAGATTAAATATTTAGCATCACCTCAATATTTTAAAAAACATTTTTGAAGCATGAATAATACGAAACACGACAAACCGACAAATGTAAAAGAAAAGGAAAAGAAGATAAAAACATTGAAAGAATTAAAAGACAAAAACAGAGAAAAAGAACAAAAATAGCTGAAAGTAAAAAATGAAGATGGAGTAAAAAACAAAATGATCTGTGCCCTTTTAATCATTAAGGGTTCTTTTGTTTCCAACCACACACATATATATATATGTGTGTGTGGATGAATATGAATAAAGAAAGGTAAAAAAAATGCCAAAATAAAAAGTAAAACCCTAATTAAAAATATTGTGGCATTTTTTCCTATATAATTATAAAAATATATTAAATATATAAAAAATATAAATATATATTCCATAATAGAGTATGCATTACATAAATATATTCCACATCTCATATCATAAAGTATAAAATAACAGTGTTATTTAAATTATTATAACATCCATCATCTAATACATTATGCAAATAAATACTTTAAAATTATAGATAATGTCAGTAAAATTATGGTAATAATTTTAATTAAATACAATTTTAATATAATAGTAATCTATATTGACATCATTATTCTCATTATCATATGAAATTTTCAATAATAATTATATGAATTAATATAACATGTGATTTTTTTTTGCTGTTGTAATTAAAATATTAAATTATTTATAATTATCTACCAGTATTTATAATCTCATAATTTAATGAAACATGTTTTTCATAATTACCAATAAAAATTATAATAAAATAAAACATAGAGTTTGTTTTCATGGTTTAAACAAAAGAATGCATCCAACAATTACATCAACATCCCAGAAAAGTTAAAATATAAAAAAAAAACCACAATATTACAAAAGTTCTGATATCATAACAGATTTTTTAAAAATTTATGTCACTTTTACTATTAATCTTACTTTCTCCACTTGATCCTCTAATGTCATTTAGTTGATCCTCTAATGTCATTTAGTGATAGAGCATCACTTTCAACCTTCAATGTCTACAATAAATAAAAAATAGTTATAAATTATTCAATTTCAATATTTATTAAAATAAATTAAGAGAACAATATAAAAAATTTAAGTAATTTTTTAAGCAAACTATCAAATTATACGTCAACAATAAAAACATGTATCAAACAAATAATCATTGTAGTGAAATGTTCAGGAACATCCATGTAAGCAAGTAGTGTTTGCATTTAGTTTTTTAGAAATGTAAACTCTATATATGATTTCTTTAAAAAAAACTATTTTAGAATTTTAGTTATATTTTAATTTGTTTGAAAAGATTAAATATTCCAATATTTTTCATCATTACTCATGATTTTGAACACGTTTTGGAGCAATAAATGTTTTGACCAACATGTTCAGTACTTTTTCTGCATGTTTACACTACGGTCACCAGCATTATTCATTCAATGCACTTCAGTTTTTTTTTTAGTTTTTTTCCACCTTGCTCGGCAATAATTGTAGTTGGTTCAGTTTTTTAAATTATAAATAACCTTTTAAAAAAAATTAAACACAACATAAACATTTCAATTAATGATTAAACAACTACAACACAGAATTTGTGTTTCAATTGGAATTTTCTACATATATAAGATCGCAATCTATTTCACGACTTATGTTAAATAAAAACAAAAACATATACAATAAATGTCTGGAGAAAAAAAGTAACATTTTTTACTTTTTGGTGTTTCTTATATTATTTTTAATTTGGTTTCAATTGAATTTTACTTTAATTAATGTAAATTAGTTATTAAAGTTGCTTAATGACTTCAATTTTTTTCTGTAGCAAATCAAAGAAAGTTCAGTTTGAATTATTGGATTGGTTCATTTTGCTTAAAACAATTTGCTTTATGAAAAACAAAGAATGCATAGAGCTACCATAAAGAAATGCATAAATAGGCAGAAATTATAAAGTATCCATCAAAGAGATAAAGTAAGAATTCTCACTGAATTCAATTTAGGTTAATCACTTTGTAATTTAATACTGTGAGGCTGATATTCTCTTATCATATATAAAAAATCATTATTAAATAATTGATAATCACGTTATTACGATAAAAAATAGTTGTTATTCTCAGATATTGTGGATAAACATCAAATAAGTGGTGAAAACTTAACACCTTTTCCTGAAAACAACAATATTCTTACCCTACTTAATAAAGTCACTTACATAAATCATATTACATCAATCAAATACTTTTTTTATATATATAAAGGAATTCAACCTGCACTCGATTTTTATGTAAAATAACAAAAATATCATAAAAGAAGGTATGCATCTGAATTTCTTTTTTTCAGAATACGTTTTTTTCCTGCTAGGGAGATGAGACCTAAAGAACTGTTGAAGTCTTCTTCTTCTTTCGGTCGGGCAGGTGACTGGGTGATGAGCTGGAATTCTTCTCGTCCACCTGCTTATCCTTCGGCATGCGGAACTAGGTCGTCGGGTGAACATCGGATGGTGGGGGTACCTGCGAAGGCACTTCGACGCTCAAGTCAGTAAAGCGGGTGGTTAGCTCTTAGGTAGGTGAACAGTAATAATGACATACCTTACTCCTTGAAATGCGTGCTATTTATATTATTCTAGTAGGCCTACCTTGTTGGGCCCGTTTATCGAGGTGGATACCGCTTAGGGTTGCATTACCTAATTCTTGATGATGGATTAGCTTCACTGATCTCGGTTTGAGCGTTAATTGTAATGGGGTTCGGCCATCGGCCAAATTCCCATGGTGAGGGTCGGTCATCGGCCAAATACCTGTGGTCTTCGGCCGTCTAAGTTAAGTCTTCTAAGGTCTCGGCCTCTCGGCCAAGTCTCCAAAGGTCTCGACCTCTCGGTCGTTCGGCCAAGTCTCCAAAGGTCTCGGCCTCCTGGTCGTTCGGCCAAGTCTCCAAAGGTCTTGACCTCTTGGTCTCTCGGTCAGGTTGACTAGGCATCGGGCAGGCAGGTGGGTCCCAACCTCGCCCAGTGCCGGTACACTTGCCCCCCAGGCTCAAGGGCATATGTGTAAGTTATGCCCGATGAGTCTTTAATGATGGGAGTCGGTCGACCTCCCTTGGTAGCACGGGCGTTTCATTTCTCGAGGTATGACTTGACTAGGCGGCGTGACATGACCTCAGACGGTGTGACGTGACGTGCATTGATGAGAGGTTTTTTGGACGGGGGAGTTTATGGGCCGTTAGATCTGCAAGATCCAACGGTTGAGATTGGATTGACGTTTCGCATTCCGAGGCCCAATGGGCCTTATAAATAGGGGTCTCCATGGTGCCGTGACGCTGTGTCTTCATTTATGAGCTTTGTTTGATAGTTGAGTGTTCTTTCGCCCCCAGCTCTGAGATCCGAGCGACTTCTCGCCCATTTTACTAGGTTCGACCTCATCCATTTATTTACAAGGTTAGTGATGTCGACCGTGTCTCGGCCAACGTCTTCTTCATCCGGTCATTCTTCTCCTTCTCTCGGTTGCCCTCCTCGCTTCAAAAAGTCGTCGTCATCTTCCTCTTCCTCTTTTTCCTCTTCTTCTACCTCCTCTGCCGAGCCTACCTCGGTTGGGGTGGCCGAGGTGTCGCCCCGGGTAGAGGTTGTAAGGGGGGATGTCTCGGCCAACGCTGTTGATCGATCAGATTCTCTTCTGATGGATATCCCGGCTGACGTTGTTGGTCGGCCGGGCTCTCCCCTGGCGGCTATTCCTTTGGAGGACCTTAGGTAGGTGGATCCTCGAGTAGTCGAGATCTCGTCCCTCTATGAGACCGAGTTGTCTGTGGCCAAGTTCTTGGCCCGTCATCTGATCTTAAAGGCGGAAGAGTACTCGAGTTACTTCGACGTCTTGCCTTGTGGGGTGGCCGAAAGCGTGTGTATGGGGCGGCCAGGTGTTGGTCCCCCATTTTTTTATATGTATGCCTGTTTTTTCAAAGACCTTTATGTTTCTCTCCCTTTCGACGAGTTTACGATGGGCGTCCTTCGGACGCTTAACGTGGCTCCTACCTAGGTTCACCCGAATACCTGGGCTTCCCTTCAGGCCTTTCGCCTGTTGTGTGATGTTATGTGCCTTCATCCCACCCCCTCTTGTTTCCTTTCTTATTATAAGTCTCACCCCGCCCAAAAGGCTGCTTGACATTCTTTGGCCGGGCGGCCGGGTTTGGTATTGTTTGACTCCTTCGCCCTCTCGTATAAACGTTTCAAGGAGAGGTTTGTGAAGGTCGTCATTAGTCCCGAGGCGACCCCCTTCTTTTTTGACTCGGCCGGTCGGTCGAGGTTCCCTCTATACTGGACTCGGAATCCCTGTGATTTCAAGGAGTGACCGAGGCCGACAGAGGGTGAGGACGAGTTGGGGGTTCTAGGGCATATGTGTAAGTTATGCCCGATGAGTCTTTAATGATGGGAGTCGGTCGACCTCCCTTGGTAGCACGGGCGTTTCATTTCTCGAGGTATGACTTGACTAGGCGGCGTGACATGACCTCAGACGGTGTGACGTGACGTGCATTGATGAGAGGTTTTTTGGACGGGGGAGTTTATGGGCCGTTAGATCTGCAAGATCCAACGGTTGAGATTGGATTGACGTTTCGCATTCCGAGGCCCAATGGGCCTTATAAATAGGGGTCTCCATGGTGCCGTGACGCTGTGTCTTCATTTATGAGCTTTGTCTGATAGTTGAGTGTTCTTTCGCCCCCAGCTCTGAGATCCGAGCGACTTCTCGCCCATTTTACTAGGTTCGACCTCATCCATTTATTTACAAGGTTAGTGATGTCGACCGTGTCTCGGCCAACGTCTTCTTCATCCGGTCATTCTTCTCCTTCTCTCGGTTGCCCTCCTCGCTTCAAAAAGTCGTCGTCATCTTCCTCTTCCTCTTTTTCCTCTTCTTCTACCTCCTCTGCCGAGCCTACCTCGGTTGGGGTGGCCGAGGTGTCGCCCCGGGTAGAGGTTGTAAGGGGGGATGTCTCGGCCAACGCTGTTGATCGATCAGATTCTCTTCTGATGGATATCCCGGCTGACGTTGTTGGTCGGCCGGGCTCTCCCCTGGCGGCTATTCCTTTGGAGGACCTTAGGTAGGTGGATCCTCGAGTAGTCGAGATCTCGTCCCTCTATGAGACCGAGTTGTCTGTGGCCAAGTTCTTGGCCCGTCATCTGATCTTAAAGGCGGAAGAGTACTCGAGTTACTTCGACGTCTTGCCTTGTGGGGTGGCCGAAAGCGTGTGTATGGGGCGGCCAGGTGTTGGTCCCCCATTTTTTTATATGTATGCCTGTTTTTTCAAAGACCTTTATGTTTCTCTCCCTTTCGACGAGTTTACGATGGGCGTCCTTCGGACGCTTAACGTGGCTCCTACCTAGGTTCACCCGAATACCTGGGCTTCCCTTCAGGCCTTTCGCCTGTTGTGTGATGTTATGTGCCTTCATCCCACCCCCTCTTGTTTCCTTTCTTATTATAAGTCTCACCCCGCCCAAAAGGCTGCTTGACATTCTTTGGCCGGGCGGCCGGGTTTGGTATTGTTTGACTCCTTCGCCCTCTCGTATAAACGTTTCAAGGAGAGGTTTGTGAAGGTCGTCATTAGTCCCGAGGCGACCCCCTTCTTTTTTGACTCGGCCGGTCGGTCGAGGTTCCCTCTATACTGGACTCGGAATCCCTGTGATTTCAAGGAGTGACCGAGGCCGACAGAGGGTGAGGACGAGTTGGGGGTTCTAGGGCATATGTGTAAGTTATGCCCGATGAGTCTTTAATGATGGGAGTCGGTCGACCTCCCTTGGTAGCACGGGCGTTTCATTTCTCGAGGTATGACTTGACTAGGCGGCGTGACATGACCTCAGACGGTGTGACGTGACGTGCATTGATGAGAGGTTTTTTGGACGGGGGAGTTTATGGGCCGTTAGATCTGCAAGATCCAACGGTTGAGATTGGATTGACGTTTCGCATTCCGAGGCCCAATGGGCCTTATAAATAGGGGTCTCCATGGTGCCGTGATGCTGTGTCTTCATTTATGAGCTTTGTCTGATAGTTGAGTGTTCTTTCGCCCCCAGCTCTGAGATCCGAGCGACTTCTCGCCCATTTTACTAGGTTCGACCTCATCCATTTATTTACAAGGTTAGTGATGTCGACCGTGTCTCGGCCAACGTCTTCTTCATCCGGTCATTCTTCTCCTTCTCTCGGTTGCCCTCCTCGCTTCAAAAAGTCGTCGTCATCTTCCTCTTCCTCTTTTTCCTCTTCTTCTACCTCCTCATTTTTTTGTTTTGCAGAAATCATGGTTAACGAACGACCGACGGCCGTTAGCGTACTCGACAAGCACCGCCAAAAAGCGGCCGATCGCAAGGGCCGTCGGAGTTTAGAGGTGATCCCGCCGCCGAGCGATACAGGGGCGGCTGGTCCTTCTCATAAGTCGAAGAAACGTCCAAGGGACGTTAGCAATATTGCCACCCACAGGTCCAAGAAACGTCCGACAGACGTTAGCAATATTGCCACCACCACCCGATCGCCCGGGTCCATGCCGACGCCCCCTCCTTCTCGGCGAGTGATTGCCGAGGCAGTGACACGCTCGCCCGGGCCTTTGGTGCATGCGGCAGCCGGGCCATCGGAAGTCGACACTCGGGCGGTGCCCACACCTTTCGACCTCCTGAGGGGTGGGTACCGATTTTCTCGAAGAGTTCGCGTCGCTCTTCCAGATGAGGCTCGAGACGTCTCTCCCTCGGACCTCCTAAAGAGTGGCTTTGAATTGATGTGCCGCTCGGTCGTCCTCTTTCAGGGTGGGCTTGTTGGCCGAGAGCGTCAGGCCGAGGAGGTGTCGGCCTTGGAGCACAAGCTGTCTGAGGCCAATCATGACTTGGAGCAATCTCTGGCTGCCAACACCAACCTATCGGCCCTGATTGCTATGGAGGCGGCCGAGAAGGAGTTGGCGCAGAAGGAGGCGGCCGAGGCAAAGCGTCAGCTAGAGGCCGAAAAGCTGAGGGCGGCTGCTGAGATCGCCAATTTAAAAAAGTTGGTCGAAGGGAAGGACGGGCAGCTCTCTGCCTCGGCCACTGAGATGGCCGCCCTTCAACTCGCGAAGGAGCAAGCCGAGGCCGAGCTTGACGAAAATTATGAGGAGGCCGAGGAGTTGCTGAGGCAATGCTTCGAGATGGCCGTTCGTCAAGCACATGTGTTTTACGGTGGGCCACCGGCCACTGGTAGCTTCGACCTCGATTATGAAGTTTATCAGGGTCGGTTAATGCCGAGTGCTGAGGCGGCTGCTTTGGCTGCCCAAGAGGCTGAACCGGCCGAGGCCGAGGTTCAGGGCAGGGAGACTGAGGCTGAGGGGGGCGGGTTCGTTGAGATTCAAGATTAGGTTCACCGTTGGCCGGGTTGTGGCCTTTTCTTGATTTTTGCTTTCCTCTGAGGCCGGGGTGTGGCCTCTTTATTTTGCTTTTTGTTGTATCACCCTGCTTTCTCTCATTAATATGAACTGGCTTTCCTTTCATTTGGTTTGGCGTAAGTATTTGACAAGTTAATCACTCGATCTCCCATTGAACGAGTAGAACATGGGCGGTCGGCCGATAAGTGCAAGCGTTAAAACTTCGAGCGAGTAAAATATGGGAGATCGGCCACTAATTGTGAGCGTTTAAATTCGAGCAAGTAAATCATGGGCGATTGGTCACTAATTGCGAGCGTTTAAATTCGAGCAAGTAAAACATGGGCGATCGGCCACTATTTGCGAGTGTTTAAACTCGAGCAAGTAAAATATGGGCGATCGGCCACTATTTGCGAACGTTGGATTCGAGCAAGTGTCCGCGGTCGTTCACTACTTTGCGATTTTAATCGAGCAAGTGGCAATCGATTGGACGGCACTTGCGATGTTAATCGAGCAAGCGGGCGATCGGTTGGCCGGCACTTGCGATGTTAATCGAGCAAGCGGGCGATGTCGGTCATTGCTTGTTCGGTAATTGATGAAAACGCCTCATTAAAACCTCCCTTGTTGGGTGAGAAAAGAGTGCGTAATTTTATTGATTTTAGCTGTAATAGAACTTGAGGTGCGTGGCATTGCGATGTTAATCGAGCAAGCGGGCGATCGGTTGGACGACACTTGCGATGTTAATCGAGCAAGTGGGCGATCGGTTGGCCGGGACTTGCGATGTTAATCGAGCAAGCGGGCGATCGGTTGGCTGGCACTTGCGATGTTAATCGAGCAAGCGGGCGATCGGTAGGTCATTGCTTGTTCGGTAATTGATGAAAACGCCTCATTAAAACCTCCCTTGTTGGGTGAGGAAAGAGTGCGTAATTTTATTGATTTTAGCTGTAATAGAACTTGAGGTGCGTGGCATTTCACGTTCTCGGTACAATTTTTCCTGAAAGTCATTCTAGATGATAGGCTCCTCCTTGTGCGACTTCTCGGACTCGGAAAGGCCCCTCCCAGTTGGATGAGAACTTCCCTTCATTTTTTCTTGCGTCGCTGCGCATTCTCCAGACGAGATCGCCCTTCTGGAAACCTCTCGGCCGGACTTTGGTGTTGTATCGTCTGGACGCCCGAGCTTTGCAGGCAGCCTCCCAAATTTTGCTTTTGTCACGAAGCTCACTTACCAGGTCGAGGTTGACCGCTAGGCTTTCCTCGTTTAGGGTGAGATCGAACATTTGCCGTCGTATGGTGGGCTCGGCCACCTCAACTGGGATCATGGCCTCGGTTCCGTATGTCAGGCTGTAGGGTGTTTCCTGAGTGGTAGTTTGGGGGGTGCACCTGTACGCCCAAAGTACCTCGATCAGTTCCTCGGTCCATCGACCCTTTGCTTTGCCCAGCCGCTTCTTCAGCTCGTTGAGTATGACCTTGTTGGCGGCCTCGGCCTGCCCATTGGTTTGTGGGTGTTCCACCGAGGCCGTGATGGACTTGATGCCCAGGTCGTCGTAGAAGGACTGTAGGCCTCGGTCGATGAACTGTCGGCCATTGTCAGTTACTATTGTGTGTGGGACGCCAAATCGGCAGACAATGCTCCTCCATACACATTTTTCATCGAGATGGAGGCGAGGGGTTCAGCCTCGATCCATTTGGTGAAGTAGTCGACTCCCACCAGAAGGAACTTGGTCTGTCCTTTCCCTGGGGAGAATGAACCGATAATGTCCATCCCCCACATTGCGAACGGCCACGGGGAGATGATGTTGTGCAGTTCTTCCGGCCTGGTGTGGTGGGGGGGCCGAACTCTTGGCACTTGGCGCATTTCTTCATGTATTCGGTACAGTCGCCCTGTATGGTCGGCCAGTAGTAGCCGGCTCTCAAGACCTTGTTGGCCATCGTCCTCGCCCCGGCGTGATTTCCGCAGATTCCCTCATGGATTTCGGCCAGAATGTACTCGATCCTTTTATTGGTGATGCAGTTTAGCAAGGGGGTCGAGTAGCCTCTCCGGTATAAATCTTCGTTGATCATGCTGTACCGGGTGCACTGTTGCTTCATCGCCTTCTCCTGGCCGGCCTTGCATGTGCCGTCCGTTAGGTATTGAATGACGGGTGTCATCCAGTTGTCGGCCTCGGCCTCTTCCTCTTCTATAGACAGACACTCGGCCTCGGCCTCCGTCACACTAGGGTGTCTCAGCCATATTTGTATGACTGATCTCTGATGGCTCTTCTTTTTGGTGACCGAGAGCTTGGATAGGATATCGGCCCTTTTGTTGTCCTCCCTCGGTATGTGTTGCAAGGGTGCCTTGCTGAAGCGGGCGATACTGTTTTTGGCCGCGTGGTAGTACCGCTGCAGCAAAGGCTCTTGAACCTCGAAATCTCCATTGACTTGGCCGACCATCACCTGGGAGTCGCTTTTGCATGTAACCTCGCGTGTTCCCATGTCGTAGGCTAGGTTCAGCCCGGACAGCAAGGCCTCGTACTCGGCCTGGTTGTTGGTCGCCCGGAATCCAAACTGGAGGGCTTGTTCCAAGTGGAGGTCGCCCGATCCCTCCAGGACGACTCCCGCTCCACAGGCTGTTCTATTTGAGGAGTCGTCCACATAGAGAGTCCACCCGCCCGAGAGGGTGGGTAGCGGTGTTAGCTCGGCTGAGAAATCGGCCAAGCATTGAGACTTGATGGCGCCCCTCGGCTCATAGCGTATGTCGAACTCGGAGAGTTCGATCGACCATCCTATCATCCTCCCTGCAAGGTCCGGTTTAGATAAAATTTTAAAAATAGGGTAGTCGGTCCTTACAGTTATGGAGTGATTTTGGAAGTAGGGGCGCATCCGCCTTGCCGTGAGGACGAGTGCGAGAGCCACCTTCTCAATCATCTGATATCGGGTCTCGGCCGAGTGGAGGGTTCGGCTGACAAAGTATACGGGTCGCTCCTCGCCCTCGGCTTCCTGCACTAAGGCAGCGCTGACCGCTTCTTCCGAGACTGCTAGATATACCAGGATTGGGTTCTCGGGCCTTGGCTTCTGGATGACGGTCGGGGATGTGAGGAACTCCTTGAATTGTTTGAAGATTTCCTCTCATTGGTCGTCCCAGACGAATTTTTTTCCCTTTCGGAGCAACTGAACGATCGGCCTCGTCCTCTCGGCCAGGCGGGGGACAAACAGAGAGAGGGCGGTCAGCCGCCCAAGGAGTTGTTGTACCTCCTTCACGGTGTTCGGACTTCTCATGTTGAGTATGGCCTGACATTTGTTGGGGTTGGCCTCTATCCCTCGGTGGGTGAGCATGAAGCCCAGGAACTTTCCTCCTTCCACCCCGAAAGTACATTTCTCGGGGTTGAGTTTCATGTTGACTCCTCTTAGAGCCCTGAAGACCTTGTCCAAGTCCTTTAGATGTTGCTCGAACGAGTCGGACTTCACGACTATGTCATCCACGTAGACTTCTACCGCCCGGCCTATCAGACCCTTGAAAACTTTGTCCATGAGACGCTGGTAGGTCGCCCCTGCGTTCTTGAGGCCGAACGGCATGACCTCGTAGTAGTAGTTGGCGTCAGCCGTCATGAAGACTGTCTTCTCCTTGTCCCTCGGGTGCATGCTTATCTGATTGTAGCCAGAGTAAGCGTCCAGGAAGCTCATAATTTTGTGGTCGGCCGCCCTATCCACCAGGCGGTCAATGTTCGGGAGGGGGTAGGTGTCCTTCGGACATGCGCTGTTGATGTTTCTGTAGTCGACGCACATCCTCCAGTTGTCGTTAGGCTTGGTGACCATGACGACGTTGGCTAGCCATGTCGTGTATCGGGCCTCCCTTATGAAACCGGCCGACAGGAGCTTGCTGGCTTCCTCCTTCGCTGCGAGACGCTTTTCGTTGCCCAAGTCCCTCTTTTTTTGGGAGATCGGGCGGGCTTCCTTGAATATTGACAACCGATGGGTGATGACATCGGGGCTCACACCCGGCATATCGGCCGGCGTCCAAGCGAACATGTCGATATTCTTTTTTAGCGTGGCATGCATGAACTGTTGAAGTCTTCTTCTTCCTTCGGTCGGGCAGGTGACTGGGTGATGAGCTGTGATTCTTCTCGTCCTCCTGCTTATCCTTCGGCACGCGGGACTCGGTCGTCGGGTGAACACCGGATGGTGGGGGTACCTGCGAAGGCACTCCGACGCTCAAGTCAGTAAAGCGGGTGGTTAGCTCTCAGGTAGGTGAACAGTAATAATGACATACCTTACTCCTTGAAATGCGTGCTATTTATATTATTCTAGTGGGCCTACCTTGTTGGGCTCGTTTATCGAGGTGGATACCGCTTAGGGTTGCATTACCTAATTCTTGATGATGGATTAGCTTCACTGATCTCGGTTTGAGCGTTAATTGTAATGGGGTTCGGCCATCGGCCAAATTCCCATGGTAAGGGTCAGTCATCGGCCAAATACCTGTGGTCTTCGGCCGTCTAAGTTAAGTCTTCTAAGGTCTCGGCCTCTCGGCCAAGTCTCCAAAGGTCTCGACCTCTCGGTCGTTCGGCCAAGTCTCCAAAGGTCTCGGCCTCCCGGTCGTTCGGCCAAGTTTCCAAAGGTCTTGACCTCTTGGTCTCTCGGTCAGGTTGACTAGCCATCGGGCAGGCAGGTGGGTCCCAACCTCGCCCAGTGCCAGTGCAGTTTCAAATTTAGATTTTAGTTTCTGAATTAGTATTTCGGAATCGATTGTTTGAAATAAAATTTTGATTTTCTAATTTTATTTCATACACTTCCAAAACACAAAAATATATTTCAGATTTACTGATTCTAGAATGTATATTTTTAATTTTTAATTTTCAATTTCAGAACGAAGTACAATTTTGAAAAATTTAAGATGCATAATGTGTGAGGTGCAAGAAGAATTTGGCATTGCATCGTGTTAAAAAAAATCTTAAAATTATTATTTACCGTAAAATTCTGTTTAAGTTTTAATAATTACTTTACTTTCTCTAGTATCCCTTTCCACCGTCCAAGATTCGTGTAATCTTCTTTCACTTAACATTTCATAAATGTAATATTTAATATTTTCAATGTTGTACCACATTCAAAGGTCACTAGAAACACCAATAATTTTTTTTCGGATAAATTAATGTAACAATTAAACACTCTCGAAAACTATAAAACTTATGTTTTATTTCCGTTCTGTGTACAAACTCTTCAAACTAGCAATCAATAAACTGAAAAACAGTGGTGGTAGGACAAAAAAGATACACAGTTGAGAAAAGTAACTTAAAAAAAGCAGTACCAATTTTCATTGAGAAATTCCTCTCTGAACAATTCCCATTATTCTAAAGAACCAGTTCCTTGACTCCAATTTAAATGGGAAAAACAAACACCAGATTCCAGAAAGAACCAGTGAAAGTAAGGGGAAGGTTCAAGGTTGCAGTGATGCTGAAGTTCAACAAGAAGCCAAATAAAAAAGACACATTAGTTAACCAGCCATGGGATGATTAGCTATATACTCAATAGCAAGATTACAAGAGTCAATTTTATCAGCTTCCTTGTCTGGGATCTCTAACTTGAACTCCTCTTCTAGAGCCATTACAATTTCCACATTGTCCAAGCTATCCAATCCCAGATCATTCTGGAAATGGACCTCTGGAGTTACCTGAGGACCACAACAAACAAACCACTAAATACAACACATTCTCATTCTTCAATATCAATCGTCAACATCTACACACACCAACCAACAACTAATTCATTATCTTGTTTTCTACACAAGATAATTGATTGTCATACAATGAAGTTCAGGCAAACTAGTCAACATTGTCGATAATCATGTTCTCGAAAATAGATTGTTGCGTGAAAACATACATTATCTGGCAGTTTTTTATTCTATTACCTATTTATTTCTTCTTTATTTTTCTCAAACCAAACAACCCCTACGATTCACTCAATTTCTCTCTTCTTATTTCCATCCACTGTAGAAGATGTTCTGAAAACAATTCTGATAGTTTCTGAAATGAAAAACAGTTTCTTTGAGTGGAAGAATACATAGATAGTTCATACTGTAAACCCTTAGTGGCATACTACAACATCCTTCATTTCATCAAGATGTAAAATGAAGAGTGGATTCACTGAGCAAAAGTGTAGTTGCTTCCAGCCCAGATTATCTAAAAGAGTACATGACAACCTTATTTTCATCTTTCTCTCATCTCCCACCAAGTGGGGTTTGAGGAAAGTGTATATCCATACACACAAAGCAAGTAAAGAGTCTTAATCGTTGATAAGAAAATCAACAAAATATTATTTATGTAAAAATGCATGATAATATAAACTGCTCTATACCGATTATTAGACTGCTTCATTTAACCATTATAAAGAACCAGTATGAAACTGGTGCAAAACTGGGTAAATTGGCAAAAAGACCAGTTCAACCTGTTTGCTTGAGATAGTTTTTTTTTACTTAAAAAGAATATTATGATGGTTAATAACCAAATATTATGATATATAATTATATTGATTTAATTTCTAAATGTAGTACTAGTTAGTGACTAATAGATATTATTAGTTATTCAATTTTAATGTTATTATGAGAACTAATATGTTTAAGTCTATTAAGGGGGAGAGAGTTACCTAGAACATGGATAAAAGCAAGCCAGGATAAAAGAGGAAAAACAGAGAAAAAAAAAATACATCAAAGACAGTCTTCCAGACTCCAGTCCATCACTCCTAGGCAAATCAAACTCATAATGCCTTAATAAAAATTAAAGCTTTTATCATTTTATTGTTCACCTTTTGCTCGGGAATGTGGGCTATGTAAACAATCAAAAAGGGGGGAACTCTACAAATCTTACTGAATTGTCAGAATCTTGTCACCTGAATCTTGTTATCAGAAATTATGCTTCATTAAAAGAATCTTGTCATCTGAATCAATATTTTGATGAAAAAATAAAATAAAATAACACAGAATCCAAATATCTTACTAGGTAAGGTCTGATACACACTACATAGAATACAATTCCCCCCATCCAACCCTTCCCCCACTTCATATGATAGGAGTCCTGTGCACCAGGACACCCATTTAGGAAGATATTGACAGAAATCATAATCAAATACAGTATAGAAGAAAGTTTGAGTTACACCATGCCCCAGTGCCATCTAGTTTTTTCTATAACATCAGTCTCAGTTGAATAATCAGCTGAAAACAATAACGGAATTTGCTCTTTTACATAAAAAAAAACCCTCACTAAATATTTGAAAAATTCCCCACTAGACCAGGCACTTCCCAGAAGGTCATTGAGCTAAATTCATAAACTTTGGGAAAACCCTTGGGCAAATCAATAGAACAGTGATTTCTGAATAGCATTTTTCGTACAAATTAAGATTACCAGCACTGACCATATGGTTACTGAACTAAATTTCCAGACTATGGAAAAACAGTCTCCCATAACACAACAAAGCACAAAAACAAATCAGATGGTTAAAGGAAATTCTCAAATTTTGAGAAGACCTTATGGGATCAATAAACAGAATAACGAATCGGAAAATCCATTCCGCATTTTCACACTAACTAAGATTACAAACACAACCCAGGTTATTACTGAGCTAAACTCGGGGAACATCAATAGGTTAAATCAGCATAATAACAATTTGAGATACATAATTTCATCATTTTCGCATTAACAAAGACAACAGAATGTAAACACCGCTTAAATAGTTATTGGTAAAAATTCTCATATTTCAGACGATGGAAGACCCTTAGAGCTAAATCAATCAGAATCCCCACTCACAATTTTAACGAGAATTAAGCACCCATACACCACCCAGATTGTAATCGACCTAAATTTCCAAACTTTGGGAAAACCCTTTTGCCCAAATCAATAAAAAAAAGAAACAGCGACATTCCTTCCTCGTTTTCAAAACACTGGGACAACCCATTTGGTGAAATCAGCAGATCACGATTCAGAATACCCATTTCCCATTTTGATTATTTGTCAATAACGATGCAACAAAGGATGGAAGAAATGAAAGCAGGGAAGGAAAAGAAGAGGAAAACCTTGGAAGGATCGACTTTGGGGAAATCTTTGACGACGGCGAGGACTCTTTGGATGACCTCCTCTTTGGAGAGATGATCGTCGCCGTGTGATGACATGGCACGCCATGGCTGAAGCTTTGGAGCGGCTTGGAGTGGCACACGAATGTGGCGGAGTACGGCTGCTCTCACTGCCATCTCTCTCTCTCCTTTCTTTTGCAAACAGGTGAAGTGAGTCTACCAAAAGCTTTTGTGTATTTTGGAGCAATCTAAATAACTAAACCCTCCACATTTTCTGATCACTTCCACACCTATTTTGCATAATATTAAAACAAATCCAAAATTAAATTATAATTTTGGTCCTTTTTCTAATTATCATATTTTATATTTTATAAACTTTTTCCCCTTCTCACACTTAATATAATTTTGTATTCAACAATTACACTTCATCCTGATTGTTAACATTCAAATACACTTAATTTTCAGTTTAATCCTTGAACTCGTATTTAAAAGAAAATGGTTTTGGCATATATCATGTTATTATATACAAATATCAACATCATCAGTATATAATATGTTATTTTAAATTTTTTAAAACTTATAAAAGATTAAAACAAATAAAAACTTAAAAGGTTTAAATTGGAGTTTAGTGGAAAGACTGTTTAAAACATTAATAATATTTTAAATTACAAGCAAACATATTTTAATGGAGAAATAATCTCATATTAGATCTATTTTTCTAGAACAACGACTCATTTATAGAATAAAATAAATATTATTAATTATTGTTTTTAAATTATCATTAATATCATAAGATGGATGTTAAAACTAGTAATCCAATTCCATCTAATTTGTTTGGATGAAAAAATATATATAGGTTAAAGTAAATTAGAGCTACATTGATATTTGTTTCAAAATCTAAATTTAATTATATATGGAATGGATGTGTCGTGGTTCTCTTACTCATATTTATAAAAAAAGTATTAATATTTTTAAAATTTAAATGTATAGTGTACTACCAAGCAAAATAGTTTGAACTAAATAATAATTATTAAACTAAAATTTTGCAGAGAAAACGTTGGAGTAATAATTATTGTATGTATGCTAAAATATATTGGTATTGTTGATAAACTTCCGACTATGTCCAATTTTATTTTTTATGTAAATTAAAATATATAATTTGGCGAGTGAAATGCCAATTAGATATTTTCAATATTTTATTTTATTTGCATCTTGGACTTAAATTTGAATATTTTAAAAATGTCAACAGTAAAAAATAACTCTATATTATATTAAACTGCTTCTTGTAAATATAATTTGAACATTAAAAGACATCAATTCATTACAAAATTGAAGGAATATATGATCTTAAAAGTTAATCTTATCTTACTGTATAAAGTAAATATTTATGCTATAAGTAGATTAGGAGATTTTGTTGGGTTTTACCTTACTAAGGAGGATCTTAATCTGTGTGCTCCTAACGTAAAACATGGTTTATAGTTGGATGATTCTGTTGCCACTCTCCAAAACGGCTCTTACTTGTCTTCATCGCTTCCACTATAACGTGCGGTTGAGACACATAAACCTTCGAATCGTATTCGATTCATTTCATGACAACTTACTCTCCCATCTCAGTCATTCATCATCACTGTGTTCCTTTTCTCTCTCTTAGCTTCTTCTCTCGTCGCCCCCAACCTTCTTCGCTGCTTCACATGGCGGGTAACTTTTTCTCCTTTTTTTCGATTCAAAGCCTTCTACTTTATAGAAAATAAGATTTGGGTTTTCCTTCAATCATGATTTTCTGTTATTGGTTCCATGCTCTTTCTTGATTCAGTCTTCAAGGCCAATGGGTATGCTGTTTTTTTTTTTGTTTTTAACATGTTTCCTGCCGTGTCTAAGTCTGATTGCTCCCAAATTTGTTGTCTTTTGTCTTTACCGGGGTTTATGTGTGATTGTGTATGTCTTTTGTTTTTAACATGTTTCCTGCAGTTTTGGTTGGCTTTGGTGTTTTTTTTTACACGTTTAGGAGGCTATTTTCTTAACTGTGATTTGCTAATTACTGATCTTGATGGAGAACATGGTTGACGCCAATGAGATGTTGAGATCCTCTGCCTGAGGAGAATTGGCCACCAAAATGATTTTAGTAGTGGTAGGGAAACTGAACCCATATCAAGGGAAAGATGAGAGTTTGTTAGAATTCTTTATCACTTGTTCTAGAAGATGGTAAAAACACTAAAAAGCAACTTCACTTTTCCTAAAACATGACATAAGAGCTTTGAGAAAGTAAAGGAAAAGAGAAAGAAGCTCGCGAGGAACCACTTGTCGTGGTAACTCGGGTTGCTGAATTTGCCGTTCAATTAATTAATACAAAGTTCCAAATTGCAAACTAATTTTATAATATCACTTAGAATTTGATTTTTAGTTGTGTCCAATGATGTTGTATAATCCATGCAATTGTATGTTCTTTTAATATCATGAAAATCTTTTGTGGATTAAGCTCGTGGTTGCTTTTATATGTATGGAAAAATTGATTAACTTTGTATTTATGGGTGTATATACTATAAAAGCATTCTTCCATGTGAATGAACATGTGAATACCCATATTCAACTACTAACGCATGTGCAGAGTGTTGATTGAGTTTAAATGGGATTGTCTTTTTCGCATTTACTTTTTATTGGATGTTGTTGCGGTTCTTTTAAAGTACTTAAAGAAAGCAGACTTTAATGTTGCTTAAAATTACAGATAGTGAAGAACCGATGATTGCACCTGGAACAATATCTGAATTAGCATTTAATAAATATAAGCGATGGCAATGGTGGTTTCTTGTGGCACTCTGCATAGGATTTCTTATTATAGGTCAATGTGCTGCTGTTATCCTTGGAAGATTTTATTATGATCAGGGTGGAAATAGTAAATGGATGGCTACTCTAGTTCAAACTGCTGCATTCCCACTCTTGTTCATTCCATTATATACAATTCCTGCACCTGCAGAGGCTTCTACTTCTGCTTCACCTTCCATCAAAATTATTCTTTTGATATATTTTGTTCTGGGAGTCTTAGTTGCTGCTGACAATATGATGTACTCCACTGGACTCTTGTACCTCTCGGCTTCTACATACGCACTGATTTGTGCATCACAATTAGCTTTTAATGCAGTTTTCTCATATTTTATCAATGCTCAAAAGTTCACAGTTTTGATTATAAACTCTACAGTGATTCTCACTTTGTCTGCTTCACTCCTTGCTGTTAACGAAGACTCAGAGGAACCATCTGGTCTTGCCAAGGGTAAGTACATTATTGGTTTCCTATGTACCCTTGGAGCTTCTGCATTGTACTCTCTTTTGCTTTCCCTCATGCAACTGACCTTTGAGAAGGTTCTGAAGAAGGAAACGTTTTCTGTTGTTTTGGAAATGCAAATCTACACGTCTCTAGTAGCCACTAGTGTTAGTGTCATAGGCCTATTTGCAAGTGGGGAAAGCCATACTTTGCATGGAGAAATGGAGGGTTTTGGGAAAGGACAGGTTGCTTATGTCATGACTTTGGTTTGGACAGCAGTAGCCTGGCAGGTATGCTCTGTTGGTGTTGTTGGCTTGATCTTCCTAGTATCTTCTCTCTACTCCAATGTTATAAGCACTGTCTCTTTAGCTGTTACTCCTATTGCTGCTGTTATAGTTTTTCATGATAAGATGAATGGTGTGAAGATAATTTCTATGCTTTTGGCTATCTGGGGTTTTGTCTCTTACATCTATCAGAACTATCTTGATGATTCAAAGGCAAGACATGCACAAGCTGTGGCTAGGTCTCAGAATGATACTGCTTGTTGAGAATATTCAATTTGGCCATATCTTTTTCTTTTCATGCTTTAATTCCTTCCTTTATAGCGTTTGCTAGCTTAGATTTTATTTTTCCTCATTCTCAGGAACGAGTGAGATAGTACAGTTAAGGAGGTTATTGCTTATTCTACAGATAATTGTTCTCTCATTTAAGAAATGAAATGTTACAGGTCTCAGAACTCTTGCAAGTCTCTGATCTTCTGAATCCAAATATCTTTTTATGAGTCAAATCTATTCAAAATTAGTTCCTTTTCTTTCTTTCTTTTTTGAGTTTTCTTTCTTAAGTTACTATGGTACTCATGCTTCTCAATATCATAGGCTACAACAAAGCTATTATTTGCATTAGCCTATTTCAACAACTTTCAACTCACTTCATGGGGGAAAATATAGGTACAAAACTTAAGCAGTTATTTAAGTTTTTTTTTTGGTTTTAAACTTTAATAATTAGAATTAAAGTTTCACTTAAGTATTTTGTGTAAATAGTATTTACAAGCATTTTAAAACTTACAGATAAATATTGAAGTAGAGTTGGTTCAATTTTAAATAAAATTCAACTAAAACAATTTCCATTAGGGTTTTTAAATAATATTAGTAATTGGTAAAGTTATACACACTTCTTACTTAGAAAAAATAAATGAAAATCAATAAAAGAAAAAAAAATGAAATTACTTGCTTGGGTCAGCTCAAAATAGATATAGGAGAGGGTAATTTCTATGTGCACCCTCGTAGTTTCTATATAGAGTTGGTTAAAAGACCAAATTACCTCATTTGTAACCATCACCCTTTGTCGTCACGTTTAGCTGTGTGTTGGGTTGTGTTATGGATAAACTTAAAAAATATATAATGCTTAAGTTCATTTTTTTTAATAAAGAAAACTTTTGAATTGTATAATTTTAAAAAAATTCATATAAAAAATATTGGTAGATCAGACAATCTAAAAGTTAAAAGAAAAATTCAAATTATAGAATCAGAAAGTTTTTTTTTTATGCAAAAAATGACTTTTAAATTGTATCTTTTAGAAGTTATTAAACATAAAATAGAAGGACAAAGTGTAAACTTTCATATTTATAGGTGCAGAAGAAAATTATGAGAGTGCACAAAAAAAAAGTGATGGGTCTTAATGAATAAGAGTTGGGTTTGGCCCAATTAGAATTATGTGTTGTTGCATTCTCTACCCCATGTTTTTAAACCTACAATCCCATATAACTAAAATTCCAATTTTATTCTTTTGAAATTTGTATTTCAAGTTGTACATTCCAGAACATATATTTTGTATTCCATAATTTAAAATATTTTTTTTATCTTTTATCTTTAATTGTAGATTTTAAAATATACTTCTTTTTATTTTATATTTTGAATTCTACATTTTATAATAAAAAAATTTGTATTTTGGGACATATTCATAAATACAAAAATATAAAATGCATCCTAGAGATGTATTACGATCTATAAATATATTACCTTAATAAAAAATATTCAAAAATACATAATCGAAATGCATTAATATATTTTAGATTATAAGTAATTTTAATTCCAGAAAAATATATCGAATTATACAATCAAAATATATAATATATTTTAAATTTTATATTCTAGAAAATATTTTCTAGATTCAGAAATACATATGTGACATTCAAAATATATTTTTAAAAGACTGTTTTATCATCTCACTCCATGGGGGTGCAGGTTTAAAAATGTGGGGGTGGAGAATGAAACATCCCAATTATGAAGTAGATCCATGAGTTGTCCAAATAAAAAAAAAGAGTTAGGTCCAATCTTGATTGCACATATGTGTAACATTAGTTGTCAAATGTTGACAACAAATGAAATTTGAATGCTGAATACACATTCTCATTCATTACATATATTTTTTAAGAAGGAAGATCTTAATTTGTGTGCTCCTAACTTAATGGTTTATGGTTAGATAATTCCAATCCAAACAATAATACCATTACAAAGTCAATACTCCTATTCAATAATTCTCATTATTCATATATCTTCAATTTTCACACATTCCATACATTAAAACCTCAACTTATAGAGAAATATATTAGTCATTGTGTAAAATATTATTATTATTTGTGGTAGTAAGTGTATAGGTAGAGTGTTGTGATAATAAGTGTATAGAAGAATAGTGTATGGGCAATAGGCATTTAAAAGGGTAGTCAAGAAATTAAAAAAGTGCTTAAATGGTTTAGGTCTACCCATGAACCTCATCAACATTGCAATTGTGCTTTCCATTTCAACACTTTCTAAATTGTGCGTTCCAATTCAACACTTTCAAGAGTGGTGTTGTGCATTTTAATTCATCACCACAAACACAACATTTCACATTCAATCCACCTCACTTATTCACTTGCATTTCAAGTGGGGACCACACTCTCATCACCTATTCACTTACACTTCAAGTGGGGGACCACACCCTCGTCATTACCAAAGTGCTTAAATGGTTTAGGTCCACCCATGAACCTTATCAACATTGCAATTGTACATTCCACTTCAACACTTTCAAAATTGTGCGTTCCAATTCAACACTTTCAAGAGTGGTGTTGTGCATTCCAATTCATCACCACAAACACAACATTTCACATTCAATTCACCTCACCTATTCACTTGCATTTCAAGTGGGACCACACCCTCATCACCTATTCACTTACACTTCAAGTGAGGACCACACCCTCATCATTACCAAAATGGTTTGAGTCAAAGTTGCAAATTCACTACATCTTGTTGCACTTAAAGTCTATCTCTTAACAATAAGAGTTAAGTTTATCTCAATAATAAAAATTTTCACACTTTTCTATGAAGTTTTTTTTTTCTAAAAAAGTTATATTGATGTGGATTGGTGGAAGCCAACAATAAACTAGTTCTTTATTGAAAAATGATAGAATGACAACCTTTGTTCCACTATACAACCTCCTTTCTATGCTTAAAATTTCAAATTTTACATTAAATGATAAAAATACCATTTTTTATATCATTAATAAGGAGTTGTATAATGGAGCAAAATGTCATCATATCATTGGTCTTCTTTATTTAACCTATTCTAATCAAGAGAAAAAAAATAAGTACTTGTTATCTCTCTTAACTTCTTTTCTCGTGGCCCCCCAACTTTCATCGCTGCTTCTCAACAACATGGTGGGTAACTCTTTCTCTTTTTTTCGATTCAAAGCCTCCTACTTGATAGAAAATAAGATTTGGGTTTTCCTTCAATCGTGATTTTCTGTTATTGGTTCCATGCTCTCTCTTTCTTCATTGAGTCTTCAAGGCCAAGCCTAACTCAACCCCATAAAACCGGCTTAATGGAGTGAGGTTTGCACCCACTTATATATTATTAAAGGCTCTAATCTCTAGTCGATGTGGGATCTCCAACACACATCCCTCACGCCGAGACTGCCAACTCGTGCGTGGGACTATATATTTTGGGTGGTCCGATAGCGGGTGGCACGATAGGTCCAACACAAACACTCGCTAGGATAGACTCGAAATGGTTCTGATACCATATTAAAGAAAGAGTGGACTTTAAGTCTAACTCAACCCCATAAAACCGGCTCAATGGAGTGAGGTTTGCACCCACTTATATATTATTAAAGGTTCTAATCTCTAGTCGATGTGGGATCTCCAACAACTACCTTCGATAGAAAAGAAAAGCTCCATCAAGAGCTATGGAGGAAGCAGCAGTGAAGAGGAAGAAAAAAAACTGATATCAACTCAACACTTGTCGTGGTAACTCAGGGTTGCTGAATTTTCCGTTCAATTAATTAATACAAAGTTCCAAATTGCAAACTAATTCTATAATATCACTTCGAATTTGATTTTTAATTGTGTCCAATGATATTGTATAATCCATGCAGTTGATCTCAGCTAGTGAAATGAGGTTAGTGACAATGTTTTCAAATTATAGAATCCGAAAGTTTTTTTTTATGCACACAATGACTTTTAAATTGTATCTTTTAGAAGTTATTAAACATAAAATAGAAGGGCAAAGTGTAAACTTTCATATTTATAGGTGCAGAAGAAAATTATGAGAGTGCAAAAAGAAATTAAGTGATGGGTGTTAATGAATAAGAGTTGGGTTTGGCCCAATGAGTTGCATAAGGTTAGAATTATGTGGTGTTGCATTCTCTACCCCATGTTTTTAAACCTACAATCCCATATAACTAAAATTCCAATTTTATTCTTTTGAAATTTGTATTTTAAGTTGTACATTCCAGAATATATATTTTGTATTCCATAATTTAAAATATTTTTTTTATCTTTTATTTTTAATTGTAGATTTTAAAATATAACTTTTATCACGTGCTCAACTCAACGTGTTGTTTTGTCAATTTACACAAAATCATCCGAGTAATGTTTGTAGGAAAAATATCATTTATCGTTATTTCTAAATTTACATTTTTAAAAGAAAAACAATAACTAAAAATAACATTTTTGTTCTCTTTTAAATGAAAAACTTTAATATCGATTATTTTTGTTTATTATTCATTAACATATTTCTTTTAAAAAGCCTTACATTTGTTTAATCTTCTCCTTTACCCTCTTTCATATTAGTCTTGCACTTTTTCAATGCCTGGTAAGTTGTAATAAATATTTAAAAAAAAAGTTTTTTCATGTCAAAATACATTATTAGTATGATATTAAATCACATTTTTCTTAAAAAATCCAAATGTAATTTAAGAAAGAGCATCTATCATTAATTAATTTAAATTGCAACATCTATTATGATATTTTTTATATATTTATTATCTTTAAATAAAAGAAGATATTAATAAATAATTGTAACAAAACTTTGTTGCCAAAGCATAAATATCCTATAAAATGTACGTGTGAGTAGAGCAAAACAGTAGTCTACTAATCGGATAATTATTAGGTAAATATTCATAATATATATATATATATATATATATATATATATTCATACATCAGTTATATGATTTTAAATCTTAAAAAAATATGTATATTAAATATTATGTGTGATTATATGATTATTACATAATCGGAAAGATTTATCTGATTTTATTATTGCACGCGTATAAGTTAAATGTAATTAAAATATAATATAATATTATTTCTTTCTTTTTTTCTTTGCTCACACGCTTCATTCAATAAATATTTTCGTCAATACAACATAAACCTCTCATAGACTCGCCCGATGACTACGTAAAAAACTCGAAGAAGATCAACGTCGTCTGACTCTGGATGAGGTTCGACCGATCCGAGCTTGTGGAGTGGGATGAAAATGCCATCATCCAGATAAAGTTGCACATGACCACAATAATTTGACTCAAGGTCCGACAAATACAAAAAGTGAAACACTCAATAATGTTTTTTCAAATTAGACTGAGTTGAATCATCATCTTTTTATTTTATTTTTATTTTCTATGATGATCATTTATTTTGTATTATACAATTTATTTAGTTTACTTGGTTGCATTGCTCTATATTCTTAGGCATATTATTATGCTTTCAATTACCGGAGAGGATTTTGTTCACCGTTTTATATAAAAAAGTTATTGACCCTCTTTTACAGATAGAGATAGTGATGAAATTGAACATTTGTTAGGTGACAAAAAAAGATATGACTGCTGAATCAAAATTAGAGGAGGTTAAATTGGGTGCCACAACCATGTTAGGATTCTCGCTCGAGACCTGAGAATCCTTGGCTCCATCTTCTCTCACTCGTCGAACATCCTTGGTAATCAAATTTACCTTTTTGATTTTCAATTTTGAATTGCATATGTTCTTAAGAGTAGGTTTCTATTAGAATTGTGTTTGTTTTGGATGCATATTATGATTAAGAATGAAGAATGGTTAATGGAATTAAATGTGTTTGGTATTTTTTTTATTGTGACAAAAGAGAAAGCAATAGTGATTAATTTGTCATTTATAAAGGTTACTACTCCTCTTCGGCAGGAGGTTATTCCATTTGTTAAGCGACTCGGACAGTAGCTTTTCGGGACCGAAACCTATTGGTCAACAACCATTTGAGTTTGAAGTTCTGGAGATGGCTTTGAAGACTATATATACTTATTTGGAATCTAATTAACAGAAGTTGAGAGAGTTTCTTCTTCTGTGTTGGACAAATGGACTAAGAATATTAAGAATTTTGAACACGTGATGAGTTTGAACATTAATATCAATGAGATTATTGCATGCGTGTATTACAAACATATAAATTAGATGTAATTAAAATATAATATAAAACTGATTTTGTAAGATGATTACTGATTTGTACGATACTATTTTTTATTTTCCTTGATAACATTTGTTTTAAAATGATGACCATATTGGTTGAACCTGCCTTTAAATACTATATGTACTTATTTGGATTTCAATTAACAAAAGTTGAGAGAGTTTCTTCTTCTGTGTTGAATGAATAGACTAAGAATGTTAAGAATGTTAAACACGGGATGAGTTTGAAGATTAATATTAATGGATTGCAAGAGATATGTTATCAATAGTTCTTTTGCTACCTATAATTTTTTTTTAGTTTACTTTGTCAATAGTTCCATCATCTTTGAGATATCATACTTATATTTAAAAAGTGTATGACCTTATTTAGGAAGTTTCTGAATCAACAATTAGATAAGGCTAAATTGGCTGTCACAACCTCAAATAATTGGGAGAAGAATCTTATTTTATTTTGTACAATTTTTTATTTTCTTTGATGACCATTTGTTTTTTATGATGACCCTATATGGATGAAATTTAATATGTGTTAGGTGACAAAGAAAATATGGCATGACTATATTTGACAAGGAAGTTGCTGAATCAACAATTAGAGGAGCTAAATTGGGTGTCACAACCTCGAATAATTGGGAGAAAGATACTATTTTGTTTTGTACGATAATCATTTATTTTGTACGATATCATTTTTTTTATTTTCTTTGATGGCCATTTGTTTTTATATGATGAACCATTAATTTTACACAGTTGAATCTAAAAACATGAAAAGAATTATGCTTAAATTTTTGCATATGCTTATATTGGTGTAGGATGCAAAAGGTAGTTAAAGTTTGAAATTTTACAATGCAAAGAGTTATGCAGAAATTTCGGTTATATATTCATCACAGGCATAAGCTTCAGGTTCCAACGTCTTGAAAATGGCAAAGAAGACCGGCAGTGTCCGGCTTTGGATGAGGTTTGAGCGGTTCTAGCTCGTGGATGAGAAGATCGCCATCCGCTTGAAACTTGAGAATCATTGTCTCCGTCTTTTCTCACTCGTCGAACATCCTTGGTAATCGAATTTACCTTTTCGATTTTCAATTTTGAATTGCATGTGTTCTTAAAAGTAGGTTTCTATTAGAATTGTGTTTGTTTTGGATGCTATATTATGATTAAGAATGAAGAATGGTTAATGAAATTAAATGTGTTTTTTTTTCATTGCAGCTAGAGAGAAAGCAACAATGATTAATTTGACCTTTATAAAAGTTATTGCTCCTCTTCGGCAGGAGGTTATTCCATTTGTTGAGCGGATTGAACAACAGTTTTCTGGACCGAAACCTATCAGCGTGGAGGAGCTTCTGTTTGAGTTTGAGGTTCTGGAGATGGCTTTGGAAACTATATACACTTATTTGGATTCCAATTAATAGAAGTTGAGAGAGTTTCTTCTTCTGTGTTGTACGAATAGACTAAGAATGTTGAACACGTGATAAGTTTGATGATTAATATCAAGAAGATTATTGCATCCGTATATTACAAACTTATAAGTTCAATGTAATTAAAATATAATATAGTATAAACCTCTCTGCATTCATGACTCGGTTCTCACCACAACCTTTCTACACCGCCAGGATCACAGCCTTGCCGGATGACTGTGCAAAAACCTCGAAGAAGACCGACACCGTCCGGCTTTGGATGAGGTTCGGCTAGTCTGAGCTCGTTGAGTGGGATGAAAACGCCATCATCATGTTGCACTTTACCACAATTAATTCGACTTTGAATAATCATCTCTTTATTTTTTTTTATTTTGTACGATGATCATTTATTTTGTATGATACCATTTATTTAGTTTACTTTGTTGCATTGCTATATATTCATAGACATATTATTATGCTTTCAATTAGAGGAGAGGGTTTTGTTCACCGTTTTATATAGAAAAGTTATTGACCTTTTTTACCGATATGATGAAATTGAACACTTGTTAGATGACAAAAAAGACATGGCTGCAAAATCAACCAAAGAAGCCTAAATTGGGTGTCACAACCTCAAATAATTGGGAGAAGGATCTTTTTTTTTTTTACGATAATCATTTATTTTTTACAATAATAATTTATTTTGTACTATACATGAAATGGAGTTATTTTTCATGGATGTTAGTTGGATTAATTTTCATTAAATGTGGATCATACTTATTTCTGAATTTATATTTTAAGAATTTTCTTGATAACACTATTTTTTTATAAATATTATTATTATATTTTTATTAACATCAATGAAATTATTTTTTAAGTTAATGTAAATTAGAATTATTCAAGCAACATTGATAAAGGTTAATTGCATGATTTTTTTTTTTGACATTATTAATATTTTTATTTATTTAAAATTAGTCTGAATTTTCTAATGTTAAGAAGGAAAACTTTTTGACAATGATTTTTTTTACCAATAATATCAGATTAAGATTTTTTTAACAGCAAATAATCAAAATATAGTTACAAAAATTCGAACATTAATACAGGACAAAAATATCTTAACTGTTAGTCAGCCAAAATAAGTATAATTAACATAGACTAAAATTAATTTTAAAACAATTTACATCAATTGACAAAAATTTAACATATTTTTCCTAAAAAATAGCATCGACCAATTTCAACCAAAAATTTCACAAACTGATATTTTTTTAATTACTAAATATTAGCTCATATTTTTTTTAAAAAAAAATCATAGTAATTAAAACAAAACAAACAAAAAATTATTAGATTTTAATTATCTTATACAAATAAAACAGTTTAGAAAATAAAAAAACTTAATACAAAAATAATATTCTCATTTCATATACCTTATTAACCTTCTCTTTCAAAGATACAAAAGAATCACAATTATTTAATAATTTATTTTTCTATTTTAAGGCAAATAATATATTATTTATACTTTTTTTTTCTTATATAATGATGTTCCATTTGTCTAGTTGACAAATATATATACTTTTACATTCATACAGAATAATATACTTATTTTGTCATATTATCACTATAAAGTAAACTTAATTTAAAAAAAAATGAAAACCTCGTGTAAAATGTTATTATTATTTGTGGTAATAAGTGTATAGGTACACTCTTGTGGTAATAAGTGTACAGAAGAATAACGGGTAGGTAATAGGCATTTAAAAGGGTAATGAAGGAATTAAAAAAAGTGCTTAAATGGTTTGGTTTCATCCATGAACCAACACTTTCAAGAGTGGTGTTCCATTTGTATCTTTGAATTCAACACCACCAACACAAAATTTCATATTCAATCCATCCAGGTTACCTATTCACTTGCACTTCAAGTGGGGCGCCCTCGTCACCTATTCACTTACACTTCAAATGGGGAGCATACTCTCATCATTTATTCATAAATTTTATCAAGATGGTGCAATTAAGTTTGAGAATTACGTAAATGGACAAATACAACAAAAATGGACATTTCTGAGTCAAAGTTGCAAATCTGAATATAACTACATCTGATTTGAGCATCAGAGTGTATTTGTAGGTACCCACATACTATAGGTGGTAATAAGTATATAGAAGAATAGCGTGTAGGTAATAGACATTTAAAAGGGTAGTTAAGGAATTAAAAAATTACTTAAATGGTTTGGTTCCATCCATGAACCTCACCAACACTTTCAAGTGTGGTGTTCCAATTGGGTCTTTGAATTCAACACCACAAACACAACATTTTACATTCAATCCACCTAGGTCACCTATTCACTTGCACTTTAGGTGGAGAACACACTCTCGTCACCTATTCACTTACACTTCAAGTGAGGAGCATACCCTCGTCATTTATTTAGAAATTTTATCAAAACGGTACAATTAAGTTTGAAAATTACGTAAGGCAAATACATAAAAAATAATACAAAAATGGTTGCATGCTATTTCTTGATTAAGTTCGTGGTTGCTTTTATATGTGGAAAATTTTATTAACTTTGTATTGTATTTATGGGTGTAATTAAAAAAGTTTTCAAATTGCATAATTAAAAAGCTTTTTTCATGAAATGACTTTCAAATTGCACATTTTAAAAGTTATTACACATAAAATAAAAGAACAAACTGAGAATTTTTATATTTATGGGATCAGAAGAAAATTATGAGAGTGAAAAAAAAAAAATCAAGTGATGTGTGTGAAAGAAGAAGAGTTGGGTTTGGCCCAATGAAGCAATGAGTATGGAATTGCATGATGTTAGAGTTATGTAGTGTTGCATTCGTCATCCCAATATACATATTTTGTATTTTGTAATCTATTTTTTTTTCTTTATTCTAGATTCTACATTCTAAAATACAATTTTTATTTTATATTTAGATTTTACCTTTTATAATACATTTTTTGTTTATTTTGAAACGCATATTCATAAATAGAAAATAAAAAATACATCCTGGAGATGTATTACAAACTATAAATCTATTCCTTAATAAATAAAAATACACTCTTTATTAGAAATACATTATGCATTGTATATTTAAGAGAGGATTTTTAATTCCATAAAAACATACTAGATTATATAATACCAAATATATATTTTTTAATTAAAAATTACATATCATCCAAAAATATATTTTTAAAAGATGGTTGATCATTTCACTCCATGGGGGGTGCAGGTTTAAAAATATGGGGTGAAGAAGGCAACACCCCAATTATGAAGTAGGATCCATGAGTTGTCCAAATAAAATAAAAAAAGTTAGGTCCAATCTTCATTGCACATTAATGTTGACAACAAATGAAATTTGAATGTTGAATACACATTCTAATTCATTACGTATATTTTTTAAGGGTTAAAGTCCCCATTCTTCACATTGACAATTATTTTTCTGAATTGTCTCATCAACTTCTTATGTATATAAATCATATGTTTATAATTACATTGATGCGAAACTTTCTAATAGTAGCTTCTTCTGATAAAATATTAAATTATGGTTAGATCAAATAATATTTATTTTTCTTTCAAATGACCTCATTATCGTTACGTATTGTGATATAAGAATTTTGTTGTTATTATAACGTATAGCTTAACATAACATATTTCTTTATTTTCAATTGACTTAGTTTTTTATGAGATATGTAAACGTAGAGTATTGGAAAATTTGATGAAATATACCTAATTATTATTTAAATTGTTGTAATATATTTATTTTCAGCATTTTCACTAGTTTTTCTGTAATATTTAATTTCACAAGTTAAATATGGTGCAGTGAAAAAGAATACAAATTATCGTTTTCATTTTCATTTTTACATTCATTTTGCTTATTACCTATTAAACTTAGCGTTTTGTATTGTCAATTTACACAAAATTATGCGATTAATGTTATGTTTGTATGATATGTATATATGAAATTAATGTTTATAGCAAAAATATCATTTATCGTTATTCCTAAATTTATATTTTTAAAAGCAAAATAATAACTAAAAAACATTTTTGTTCTCTTTTAGATGAAAAAATTTATATCCATTATTTTTGTTTAAAATGTTAAAACGTTTATAAACCAAAATCTATAATATTATTCATTAACATATTTCTTTAATCTTCCACCTTTATCCTTTTTCGTATTAATCTACGAATCGAACTTTGTCAATGCATTGTAATAAATATTAAAAGAAAAGGTTTTTTTTCTCGTCAAAATACATTATTCGTATGATATTAAATAACATTTTTCTTGAGACATCCAAATGTAGTTTAAGAAAAAAGCATCTATCATTAATTAATTTAAATTTTAACATGTTATTTTTTTATATATTTATCTTTGGATAAAAGAAGATTTTAATAAACAATACGCTCTTAATTATGATCCAATAATCTGACTCAATAACAAAAATTCATAATCATAATATAAATAGTCACGAATCTTGATAAAAAAATACGTCATTATCACATATTAATTGCACCAAACATTAATACTGAGATCTCGCTTGAACGTTAAATTACTTTTGGTAAGTACCATTCGGACCGGGAGTTTGCGAAGAAGAGGAGGATATCGAAAGAAAAGAAGAAAGTCATTCAATGAGGTGAATAGGAGGTTGAAGGAGACCGACTGACTGAGGAGGAAGGTAATAGTTTTCACAGTCCCTTCGAGAACACCTTTGATTCCAACTAATTGAAAAAAACTTTATGTATAATTGTTTACTAACCAAAACCAGATTAAAAAATAATCATAAAAATCTAATAAGTAAATGATTCCACTTGACTAACGTAAGAAATAAATTAGGTACTTTTTATAATAATTCTTATTAAAAAATAATAATTATCATACACATTGTACGATATTGTACGTAACTATATATAATTAATTTAATAATGATAAAATTTCAATTAACTTGTAATTTGGAGAGTGAAAGTCTTCATAACCTTATATATATTTTCTATATATGGATGGATGTAAATACACTCAAAAGAACAAATATATATTCATTTTTCTTACCATCTTCTTATATTATTTTCTTATAATTTTTTGTCACGTTTTAGTAGTTTACTTTTGTAGTTAAATTATAAATTATATCAATAGATAATAAGATAAAATAAAAATAATAATTTAATTATAGATAATATTCTTACGTTTTTATATGAGGATTTTTTTAGAAATTAATTTCTTTTTGCGAGAAATTTGAAATTGTTTATTATGGTAACATCTTGTATGAATGAAAGACTTTAAAAAATATTGAAACTGTGTGAATTTATTAGAGTAATTGAATTATTTTAAATTTTATTTAAAATTAATATTTAAGAATTCTCCATTTCTTGCTTCTTACAAATCTATGTTTTTTATTTTTAAATTTTTTCAAACTTTTCTTATTCAATATTAATGATAATTTTAATTAATATTTTTTTTCCGTTGACATGAAATGGGGTTATTTTCCATTGATGTTACTTGGGTTAATTTTCAATGAATGCTGATCAAAGTTATTTTTTTGGTAATGTAGATCATACTTTTTTTTTAATTTGTAAGAATTTTCTTGATAACATTGACGTGACTATTTTTTTTTATAAATACTGTTATTATATTTTTATTAACATCAATGAAATTATTTTTCAGAATTAATGTAAGTTAGAATTATTCAAACAACATTGATAAAGGTTATTTGTTGGCAAGATCATTTTTCATTGATAACAACAACATTTTTCTATGACATAGGTTGTAGTTAATATTTGGTTTGGGTTGATAATTACATTATTTTTTTTTCTTGACATTATTAATACTTTTTTTATCTAAAATTAGTCCGAATTATTTTCTAATGTTAACAAGAAAAACTTTCCATTAACATTGACAATGATTTTTTTTACCAATATCAGTTTAAGATTTTTTTAACTGCAAATAATCAAAATATAGTTAAAAAAGTTCAAACATCAATACAAGAAAAAAATACCTTAATTGTTGTTAGCCGAAATAAACATAGTTAACATAGACCAAAACTGATTTTGAAACAATTCACATCAATTGACAAAAAATTAACATACTTTTGCTAAAAAATAACATAGACGAATTTCAAACAAAAACTTCACAAACTGATGTTTTTTTAATTACTAAATATTAGCTCATATTTTTTAAAAATTCATAGTAATTAAAATAAATAAAAAATAATTATCTTATACAAATAGAACAGTTTAGAAAATAAATAAACTTAATAGAAAAATAATATTCTCATTTCAAATACCTTATTAGCCTGTATCTCTTTGAAAAATACAAAAGAATCACAGTTATTTAACATTTTATTTTTTCTATTTTAAGGCAAATCATATATTATTTATACTTTTTTTCTTGTATAATGTTGTTCCATTTATCTAGTTGACAAATACACTTGAGGATTACATATTCTCTAATTACATTCATACAGAATAATATACTTATTTGGTCATATTATCACTATAAAGTAAACTTAATTTTCAAAAAAAATGAAAACCTCAACTTATAGACAAATATATTAGTCATTAATTATCTAAAATATTATTATTATTTGTGGTAATAAGTCCCTACGATGAATAAGTTGAGTGAAATATAAATAAAAGTGGTGAATATGTGAGATGATATAATATAAGGCACAGTGTTGAAACTTAGGGTTTCCATATATGTAAGCATTAATAAAGTAAAAGATAGAATAATAAGGGATTTCCATAAATAAAAGAATAATGTAATAAAGTCCCTTATGGGCAGAGGTTCTAGAATAGTTATAGAAAGAGTGAGTATTTGTTAGTTGACTCTGTGCTCTTGTATACTATTTAAGGAGAAAACAAATCCTTGGGAAATGCAGTGAGAGTAGTTTTAATAAAAATAATGTTGAGGAAATGTGTAGGGTCCCATGGTCTGAATTAGAAAACCTAAAGAAAGGGGGAAAATAAAGAGTGTAGAAGAATAGTGTATAGGCAATAGGCATTTAAAAGGGTAGCCAAGGAATTAAAGAAGGAGCAGAAAGTGCTTAAATGGCTTGGACCCACCCATGAACTTCACCAACACTTCTAAGGGTGGTGCTCAAATTGTGTGTTCCAATTCATCACCACAAACACAAGCACCAACATTCATTTCACATTCAACCCACCCACTTCACCTGTTCACAATCACAATCCCTTCATCATCCTCTCAACACCACTATCTCACTTTTCTTCATACCCATTTCTATTTTCTTGCTTTTTGCATCTACCAACTATCCATCTATACAATATTACTTTCTTCTAATAATTAGTAAGGTTAGAGATGATGCTAATAGAGATAAAAACATTATAATAGTATATGTATTACCAGGTTTTGATGGACCAGAAAATCAACTCTATTGGATTCATTTCACATTTAATCCACCAACTTTACTTATTTATTTTCACTTTAAGCGAGTAAACATGTAGACAAAAGAATTTGATAGGAAATATTTGACTTGTAAAAATATTATATAAGTGGGTATAAACACTTCCAATAATGATGTTGCAATTGTGCGTTCCAATTCATCAATAAAAACACAAATACCAACATTCATTTCACATTCAACCCACCCACTTCACTTATTCATTTACACTTTAAATTGGTGAACATCAAGACCGAAAAACTTGATAGGAGATATTTAACTTATAAGAAGAGTATATAAGTAGATGAAAACTTCATCTTATAAATCAATTTTATAAAAATAAGTTAGATTTAAAGATTATCCGTTAATAAGTAAGATTAAGTTTTTCTTAATAATAAAAATTTTCACTCTTTTCTATGAAGTTTTTTTTTTCCTAAAAAGCTATATTGTTTTGGCTTGGTGGAAACCAGGAATAAACTCATTCTTTATTTCATTACTTTTTGCTCAAACCTATTCTTCATTTTGGACCAAGAGAAAAAAAAAAAGAGTACTTGTTTGTGTGCTTGGAAGTACAATCATGTCCCACATTAAGCAAAAACTAGTGCGGATAAGCCCTGTAATTGACTTTCAATTTTTTTTTTCTGTTTATATAGTTTTAAACACCTATTGAATCCCATTTAAATGTTTTTTCTTTATAAAAACAAACATGTATGATATTATCTGTGTTGTTCTCTTATTAGATTTAAAATTTAACATTACTAATTCAGGTAACAAAAAGTTAGTTAAATATTAATACGCACCATCGAAATAAAACTTAAATAGCGTCTTTAAATACATTTTTTTTTAAATGGTGGAATTATTCTTTTAGATAAACATTATCTAGTATTCTAGAGATATTAGTTAAGAAATGAAAGTGTCTTTTATTAATGCAATGAGAATTTCAATAAAAATTCTCCTTCTAATTCCTTGATTAGTGTAATAAGACACTATTTCACAGCAATGTTATCTTTATATTTGCATTCCTCGTTAAATGAATTTTTATTGACTTTTTCAATGTCTTTATTCATGTAAAATGTCAACGTTCAATTTTTAAACTTTATATATCTTTTTCGGGGTCGATTAATCAAATGCTGAATATAAACATCTCTTTCGCAGGCTCAATTTGGTAATTTAGTATTTTTAAGATGCTTCAGTGTGTCATTATTATTTGATGAGAATCTTAAAATAACATTAAAAAGACAATTTTATTTTTTGGTAAGCATAGATTATAATATAAAAACATTTAATAAAGTTATGATAAAGAATTAATTTGAAATAAAGTAATTCGAGTACATTAATTAGAATGTTGAGTGTGCGATGAGTAATGTGAAGTGTGTAAATTTAAGCTTAACCACAATTTGGACATGACATCAAATATGTAATTGAAAAATCACACCAATGTGAATTATATGTGTAAAATATATAAATAAAAATCGAACTAGACTTTGTGTTTCATGTAGTGAACAATTTGTGTACAAAGAGAATTAGAAAAAAAAAATATGTTTTTTTTTTCTTTTTTTCTAGAATGAAAACGAAGAATGTGCACAATACCGCAAAACGAATAGCAGTGAAAATGGGAATCACAGAGTCGGGTCGGGTCGGGTCAAGGAAAGGTAAAAATCAACGATTATGGTTGACTCGTCCAAAATCTGCAAGCTTCCTGGAACGGTTCGCGCAAAACGACGCCGCGGCAGAAAGGTGAGGCTTCGCCGCTGCGGACCTGGCGTCTTCCGCCGCGGTCATCTCCGGCGGCAATCCCTTGTGGTTCCACCTTCGGTTCGGACTCGCCCGAACCAGAGGACTCAGGCAAAGCGCCATACCGGAACCAGAGGCGCTCTTTATGTGTCCAAACCGCGATCGTCGCGCCTTCGGCGCGACCGTCGGTGTCCTCCGCCACCACGGCGAAGCCTCGGAGATGTATCCGCTTCCAGACGAGGACTGATCGAAGTCGTCACCAAAATCCTCGGTCCTCACGGGCGACATTCCGCGATCCGACGGGCGAAACTGCCGACGCGCGCCCGAGGAATACTCCTCCGGTGCGGCGGTCCGATCCTTGTTCCTCCGGCGAACAGGGAAAAGCGAGGAGAACCACGACGACGAGGCGTACGAGGATTGCTCGCACGGCGGATCGGATTGGAACTTATCCGATCTGGACCTGAAGAACCTCGCGAACATGCGGAACTTGTTCAGGCGTTTCTTGAACGACCGCGAGTCGCCGTGGTAGGCGGGATCATCTCCGCAGAAAGTGGGACCGAGCTGGGGCGTGCTGTAGAAGAGCCGCTCGCGGCGGTCGTCGCAGCCCTGCCAGGCGGCGGCGTAGTCGGACTTGCGGCGAGAGACGTAGGGCGAGACGGAGCGAGGGAAAACTAACGGCGCGGGAGGGTTGGGGTCTGATGTTCTGGAACAATCGTCGGAGGCGCGTGAGATGACTCGCGATAATTGGGCCTGCGGATGGTGGGCCTGGGCCTGAGCCTGGGCTGCGATTAACGCTATGAGGCGTTCCCTGAGACAGGAAGCGCAGACGCCGACGTTGCTGGTAACGTCTAAGGTATGTTTCTTGCACTTCATTTGGGTGTTGCATAGGAGGGCATTAGGGTTATGTTGTTTTGCAGCAGCATTCGTGGGTGTGTGAGAAAGAGAGAGTATGAATGGTGGTGCAGTGAGGGAAGTGCAGAAAAGGAGATCTGATGGAGGATTAAGATGGGTTGGTTTGTCTTCTTAGAAAAGAGAGATAGTGAGGGTGAGTGAGAAGCTGAAAGAGGAGAGAGAAAGCATTTGTTGGTGTTGTTGTTGTTGTTGAGTGTGTGTGAGTGGAAGTTGAGGCCAATTGAATCGAAATGGTAGATTGTATTATATCTGGGAGAGAAAAAGGAGGAGAGAGAAACAGAGACGCAAAAGGTGAAGAAGGAGTCAAATTCATTAGAAAAAGCTTCTCTTCTCCTTCACCCCACAAAAGTAAATTTTGAAACTGCTGTTCTACTATTTAGTGAACAGTAAAAAAATTAATAGGGGCATACTTGTTTTTGGTTTAATTAATACAAATCAATGTAAGTTTTAAATATATAACTGGGTCAAACTTTAGGGTAATCAAATTTTCTGTTTATAATAAATTTAAATAAGTCCTATGTAGGAAAATAAAGTAAAAAAATAAATGGGTAAATGGCATTTGGAGAAACGAAAAAGGGAAAAATAATAGAGTTGATAATTGGTGTATAAAAATGAGAGTAGGGACAAATTGAATTGTAAACTTACATAGGTTGAAGAAAAGGATGGAGAAACAACTTTGGTTGATGGACAGATAAGGAAACATCCCCTTCTATCTAGATTAACTTCTACATATAAATCCTTCCAAATAAATTAATAATCATTTTTATTTCACTTTATTCTTCATATTTTATTTTTTCCACAATTTTAAAAAATCTGTAATTTTGTTTTAATTAATTAAATACTTTTGCGTATCAAAAAAGAATATGTTAGGTTAGAGGCTGGATTCAACTACAAGGAAATAAGTAAAAACATATACAAAGTTCAACATTAGACCAAAAGAAATATAAATTTTTAATTTTGAAGTCTAGAATTTTTTAAAAATATATATATTAAAGTCACAAATAAAAATAAATAAAAAAGTCGTCCCGATCGTAATTCAAAAGATATATGCTAAGATAATTAACCAAAAAAAAAAGGAATGGAAATATGGCATCATTTTGAATAGGCCATATTTAATTTTTTTTTATGTACAATTTTTTTTTTTGATACAGTACTAGCGTCAAATCTCTACAAACATTATTATTAGTCAAATTTTGTATAAAATATATATTTTAAACAATTATTATAATATGTCAATATATATATATACACATGTGAATACATTTATTTGATGTGGACATAAATGATTACCCAAAGAAAAGACTACTGCTTAAAGTAAAATAATTAGAATAGTTGAAAAACAGTGTTGTGTGGTATTTAGAATTATTATGATTATTATTATTATTATTATTATTATTATTATCTAACTTAATCTGATGTTTTGGTAACGACATATCTTGGCTTGTGGGCATATAATTATTCGTTGGTTGAATCTTGAATATGTGGTTTATTACCGTTTTCATCACCCAAACTTTTTAAAAACCTTTTTTATATTCAAATTTACGATTATTTTGTCTCACACTTTTTCTTTGATTATTATTATTAGTAGTTTAATCACCATTACGATTCGTTGAATGATAAATAGAATATGGAAGAGCGTGAAAGCCACGCTTCATGTGAAGCCTTGATTCAGTCAACGAGGTCAAACTTTGGGCTTTCGTCATCATCAACCAATCATCATTTAAAGTTCTGAATATAACGGTAACCATCTTCTTTTTCATTGCACGCTGTAACAAGCTCTGCCATTTTTTATCCTTTTTCTTTTGCCCTGTGAGGCCCAAACTTTCTTTCTTTTTAAATTTAAAATAAAGATTCAAACAAACAAACAAACAAAAAAAAACTGAAATACCAGTTACTTTATCCAGAAGATTGAGTCAAACGTTTTTTTTTTATTATCGTAAGATTAATGCAAACTATTTATCTCACTTATTCATAACTATTTTTCTAACTGAAAACCTTACCAGTTATCTACTATGGAGTTCGGCACAATCTTTGACTAAAAAAATGTGCAACATGAGAGCTTATCAGAAGATAATTTATTTTACTGAAATTGAATTTTATTAATTAAGATTTTAAGATTTTAATTTGAAATCTTATATGAACTCAAATTAAGTTCTAATAAGACTGAGTCGCGCTCATATAAATCAAGTGAATCGAAAAGGTTAAAAAAAATTATTTAAATTATTATTAACTTATATTTTTAAATAATGTGAAATTATTGGGATGATCCCATAACCAATTGAAAAAATGTCTCCTTTTTTAATTTTTACATGCGATTAGCATAAAAATTACCCTAAAAACATTACTTACTATCTCTAAAATAATCTTTACTTAAAAACTTGTTCTAACAAAGAAGAATATCTCTCAATCAGAACATCTAGTTAAACTCCGACATGGTCACTTAATCGTACCCTTAAGTTTCATGGAATCTAAGGAAATGAGGGGTTGTCCATGTGAAAAATATTCCGACGTCAAGACAGTAAGAACATAAAATATAATGAGTATAGTGTAAAATATGAGTTGAAATTACTCTTTATGTTGTGTGTATCTTGTAAGTTGTTTTCTTTCCCTTATATAGGATAGTGTTCTCCTCTTTCTCCTTATATCTAGTCTTATTATTGACTTAATTCAGTAATAAATGTTGTCTCCTCCTATTTAAGACTGATTATCCACGATCCCTTGATTTGCGCTGATACGATATTAATGTCCTTAAATATGAATATCGGTCGGCAATTTGTTTACGTACTATACGAGGTTCAGACTCCTAACCTTAGACATAAGCCAATGAGGCTAGAAATCAAGTTTACTCTCACGATCTCCAATCAACCTACATATCTTTTAACATCGGATTCGGCCCATAACGCTACAAAACTCAATAAAATTATTTAACTCCTTTATCGTCAAATTTAAAAAATCCAATACCTTTTCACTTTCTAGTACAATTCTGTGTGAATTTTAAAAAAAATTACAACTAACTTCACATATTTATATATTAATTCTTAATTTTTTTTCTTGAGTTAAGGTCATGTTCTGTATAGAGTTAAACATTCTTTAATGCTGAAATAATGAAATCAAAGAAGTAATTTATAAGTTTAAGAATCCCATTAATCTTGTACCTCATTTGACTAATTAATTGTCCCTTCTTTTATTTGAAGTTCACCAAAATAATATTGGGTAGTTGTTGACAGATATTATTTACGTGGTGCTTTGGATTCTGACACATCATTGGATATGCATATGATGTTCTGGAAACACTTCTCAACCCCTACCCATCCCTCATTTATTTACATTCTTTTTTCACTTCTTCTCACCTTTCCCACGGATTTTACAATCATACATCTCTACAAACAAAACCTCTCTTTCTTTCTTTTTCTGCACCTTTTTTATTATATCTATCAACTTTCAGAAAACCAGAAGGAATTTTTTTATAAAATTAAAGGAGAGAAACAGAGAATTTACATAAAATAAGAATTTAGATAACATACTCAGGTCCCTTGTACTCTGATGCATGCATATTGTGTACTGCCCAAAACTAGTTAAAATAAAACATAATTAAGTGAGAAAAATATATGAAGTAGATTAGATAAACTCGACAAAATTGTTAGAAGTTTTGGCAAAAACATACACAATTGATTAGAAGGTATTCAAATTTAAAATAAAACAGTAAGAAGTAAGAAATAAACTTTAAGTCTGATTTAATTTTATAAAATTATTTTATAAAATAAATTTTATACTTATTTATATATTATAAAAAATTTTATCACTAGTTGATGTGAGATTCTCAATTCTTTCAAATCGAAACCTGTCAAATCGAAACCTGTCAATTTGTGTATATCGAAACCTGTCAATTTATGTATAAGATTATATATTTAAAATTGATTTGGTAATAATAGTAAAATGATAACAAACTATTGTTAAAATAAATTATATATAATTTTTATATCATATTAAGAATGAAAATTTAAAGTTAACTAATTTTATAACATGATAATATTTACATTAATATATATATATATAATATAAAATGTTGTTACATTTAATGAACTGAAATTTCCGAGGTATTGTATAGAATTATTATCTTGTCTAAGAAAAAATATATTATCTCTTGTTTTAGAAAAGTATAGGTTTTCATTTTCCGTTTCCACATTATGTATTTCCATGCAATTAGTATCATTGACTTCAAAGTCTCTTTTGCAACTGCCGGTGTTTCTCGAATTGGACAACTCATTAAAATCACAAAGGTTATGTAATACTAATATTGTTGTTTAGTAGTACCACGATTTAAAGGTTCAACGTTATTAGGTTCGGGTTAAACTCATCATAATTAAAAATATTATATATTTTTAAAATTATGTACGTATGGGAAAAAGAGATACTTCGTGTCTCTTTATATTTGAAAAAATCAACTATAAATGCTAAATAATATATAATGGATGATATGCAGTATGATGTGAGAAGAGATAAACAATTTCACTGTCTCTCTGTAGTTTACTTAGTAAAAATTAAAAACAAATGACAATGAAATATAAATAATGTACCATGTTTAATGTGTTGTTAGAGGAAATAAGTGATGTAATTACAGGAGAAGAAGGGTGAGAGAAACAAAACTAAATGAATAAAATAAAATTTTGACAAAAAAATAATTATATATGCTGATAGTTCAAGAGGTAAAATTGTATTGGTCGTATCGTCCATACGACACCTAAAAGTTTAGCACCTGATCAAGACCTATTGACTAAAATCATTACACCTAAACAAAATATTAATATGATTCAAAATTCTAATTGGTCCCAATTATAAAGGACATATGATAATCATAGAAAGAGACACAGATTTCAAAAATAAAGTACGTCATCATTTAACGTTATTCTTCATACTAATAACATCGAGTGTCAAATACCGAAATCTTACTTGAACGTCGAATTTCTCTTAATTTTAAAGAGAGAAAAAATAAAACATAAAAATTGTGTACACTAAAGAAACTTAGTAATATTAATAATGTGGTATAAATTTGAAAGAAAATTAAAGTTAGGTAAAATTTTAAATTAACATAAAATATCACATTATCACATGTCTTGTACGATTAAAAAAACACAACAAATATTAAATAACAGCAATGCAAATGATATAATATTTTATTTTTAAAATTATTTTGAATTAAAATTTAGAAAATAAATTAGCAAGCAAAATCATTAAAAAAAGTAAAGCTAATTTTTTGGAATTTGTTCTTACGTATTTTAAATGTGTTTTAAATTTTTTTTGTTTCATAATTTAATGTTCCTAATGAAACATAGACACTCATCAAATGTGGTTGATACACGTCACGTAATCTCTTCACCCAACTCTCAAACCTTCCCATCCTAATTCATTTCACCTTATTTAATCATTTTAAAAAATATATATACTTTGTTTAATTATGATTTTGTATTTTAATTATTTTTTATTTATGAAGTCAGGTTCATTGGAGGGTAATTTAACAAAATAATAATAATAATTGAAGTTTATAAATTAAATGATATCAAATACTCGTTTGATTGGTAATTATTACTTTTTTATGAGTTTGGAAAAAATATTTTACATATTATCAATTAATTCGTGATAGGACCAAAACTCTCCCCATATTAGACATCACGTTATTTTCAAGAATAATTATTAAAAAAACTACTTCTCATCCTACTCATTTATTTATTTATAGTTCAATAGTTGCAATGAGTAAATAACTTTAACCATTGCATTTAAAAAAATAAGATGGATCATATTTTTTTTAAAATAAAAATTTTCATGTTAATCATTATTATGCAACTTCACATCTCAGTTATGCTAACACCTCAAGTATCATTTGCCAATAACTATTATTAAAAAAAACATTATTAAAAAAAATACAAAAATATGGGAGACTATATCAAAACTCTTATGTTAACAAAAGTTATACATAAATAAACTATATCTATTCATAGAGTTTTTTTGTTTTTTTTTTAAATAAAAATTTTCATATTAAGCATCAATATACAATTTAACATCTCAGTTATGCTGACACCTTAAATAATAACAATCATTTATCATATATAAAAAAAAATATTATTAAAAAAAACAAAAATATGGAAAAACAACACCAAACCTTATATGTGAACAAAAACGATACATAAATAAACTATATCAATTCTTAAAGAATTATAAGAATAAACTATATGGTAACCTATTATACCAATGAAAATATTCTATCTGAATAAATCCTAAATTAATCAATTTATTTATACTTCAAGTTCCTCACATATAAAAACAATAATAAAAAAATCACCCTCATTTTTATTTGAACTTGTAAAAATATATCCTTCTATAATTAGATTTTTTTTCCATACAAATTGTAATAATAAAAAAAAAGAACTCATTCTTAGGTTTTTGATTAGTGATGGAATATTGTGGCGCGTGGGTGTTTGGTGTTTTAGGGAATGGAAAATCATTAATGGGGAGTGGACTAAAGAGGAGAATACAAAATTCCACGTTTGGCGAATGGTATGAGGTTTATTGAGTGAAGAAAGCTGGAAGGTTAATTCATTTACCTAATTTGTTCCTCCAAACAACTCCTAATAAATGTTGTTGTTGTTTTTCGTAATTTGAAAATAAAAAAGAAATGGTTTGAAATTGGGTGTTGAACTTTCTTCTTCAAATAAATATTTTCAACTATGAAATGAATTGCTTGGTTGAATGGAAATCTAAGAAGCCGGATATGTGGTTCCAACCAAGCATTACATTTAAGCCTTCTTAATGCCAAAATCATCATTCCACGTTTCAGACGCTGCAAAATACTTTTCATTTTCTTTCTCTCTCACACGCATTTTATAGCCAAAACTGAAAATAGTAATATAAGTATACAGTGAGAGTTTATCATTTTTTTTTATTGTTAAATGATTAAGAATTAAATTAAATATGACTTTTTTTCTTGTGTTTGGTATAGATGAAGAAATGAAAAGGAAAGATAAAACTCAGATGGGTTAGAATTAATAAAAATGAGTTTTCTAAATGGCGTATTAGGGTATTTTTTATTATTAAAAATAAGTTTTTCGTGTTCAACACACCGTTATTTATTAGCAGTAGACATTATTAAGAAAGGAAATAAAAGGATTGTGGATCCCACATAGAAATATGTCACTGCTGAAAAGATGGAAAATGAAGATGTTGGAAAAGGTAACCAGAGACTATAAACTAGAATATGATTTTTTTTTTCTGTTTCTTTTAAATTGCATATTTTTAAAGAGTTTTAAAATAATACATTTATAAAGTTATCTTACACTGTCCTTTAATCATAAATTTAGTTTATATTATTTTTAAATTGTGAAGGTAATAAACTAATTGTAAAATTGGTTTGAGATTATATAACAGTGTAAGATTTACATATAACGTCTTTTTAAATTCACTTTATTTCTCTCTTTTTTCTTATGTGTTTTACTCTCATCAAATGCACCTTCATGGAAATTTTGTTAAGAATGAGCAAACTGTACACATGACAATTTTTTTATTTACGTCCCTTAAATTTTAGGTCAAACTTAAACTATTTCAAAATTTCTTCGACTTTTAATTGCTAAAAAAATTTGAGGTTAGTGAAATAAATTAATATTTCATACTATCATAAAAATTCTGTAATTGTTATATCTCTGTTTAATTGTGAAACATTTAAAGGAAATACCTAAACCTCATTCGATAAAAAAAATTGTATTCACTAATCCAATGGGGGATAGCACTAAGCCATTTTTTGCTTGAACAGAAATGAAAAAAAAGAAAAAAAAAATTACTAAATGCAGTCATCCATATTTCTATTTACGAAATACATTAATCTGTCAACAAATGCAATTTATAAATTTAAGATGAAAAAATGTAAATTCGGAACATTTGTTTTAAGAAAATCATTTTTCTTTGATACCATATAATTTATGTCAAACAATAAAATAATATTACTTAATTTTCCATTTTAAGAAACTATATAAAATACTATCAATTTTAAAAACATTGTTTAAAACAAATATTCCAGAGAAAAACATAGTCACACTTCCATGCCCTGTCCTACGATATAACATTCATATGGCTCTCATTGCAGCTATTTTTTTCAATCAATCATCAGCATCATCATCATTATTATTATTACTAGTAAAGTTAAATACGTGACACATCTCAACAAAAATTTGACATAATTAAAATAACAGCTAACACGATAAAATAGGAACAATTACCAAAATGAAAAAAAAAAGTACTGCAACGGATACGATGATAAAAGTAAAATTGTAAAAAATTATAACATGCACTTTTCATATTAAGTATAGATACATACATAAAAATAGCAGATTACGTAAGCATGTACATGTAATGTGAAGCAGAAGATGCCACGCCATTGAAATGTGACGACATAAGAAAACGAACAAAGCCCAACGAACGTGACTCAGGCTCCTCCTCTCTTCGAATTTATGACAGTTATTTATTAAAATCAACAAAGAGCTGAAGTCATTTTGGATATTTATCACTATTAATATACCAGAAAATAAGATGGCATAATACCACTCGAAACTCGTGAGAGCCATATCAAAAGAAATAAACATTACATTTTACACAAATTCATATTTATGTAAAAAAAAATTATATACCTTCAACTAAGAACAATTGATACGGTACAAGCTGAGAAAAGTCTAAACAACAGCAACTGAACATCCACTAAAACAAATTATATCCATCAAACACATCTTACTAACACAAATAAGCCCCAGGTAAAGCAACAGAGCTGGATTCAGATCAGGAACTACACATTTTGACTTTCTTGGTGTCATCTCTGGAAGCTGAATAGACCACAAATCTTTTAAATTTTGGTCCTCTGATAAAAATTACTCCCTATATTTTACAAACACGCAAATTTCAATCATTAAAATATGGTTTCCTATTCTTTTCAAATAACTAGTTCGCCTGAATAAACGAGTGGATATTCAACAAAAAATATATATGATCCCAAGTAAAAAACTACTAAGAAACAAAATCTTACTAAGTATACTTAAGCAACAATTTGCGTTGCAGTTTTCTGCTCATTAGTAGGGGCACAAAAGTGTAAGACAAGAATAGTTCACTTAAATTTATTGAATCTCGGACTGAACTGAAGTAATAAATAACTTAAAATAATTTAAAATTTAATCCACAATGCACACTTAAAGCAATTTTACACTAAATGAACTATAAAATGCCACCTTTTAAAATGGGTTAAAAACTTTTACAGAAAGATCTTAATTATTACAATGGCCTGGGCGTTCCTTGTTTACTGGAAAATTTTACGATTTGAGTGGACCCAATTCATAAGGAAAATACTTACGCTGACTGTTGGGTGCCAGTCTGTTGTATCAACTGAGAGTATATATATTCATCAACTCTCTGTTTTGCCAAAGCTACCTGTTCACAAAATTCAAGCTTCAACATGCAACAGTTTAAATTCCACGCTAGTAGGACTTGCATGTTATATATAAAATATCCGATTGATCTAAGCTTATATCAATTTTGGTTTCAGGGAAGATCCCAGACCAGGGAAAAGGAGGCCATGGACAAAGACGCACATGATTTGAGAAGTTCCCATATTTTGAATTGTTTTGTTTGACGTGTGGCACAGACAGACCTTTCCAAGTGTTCGAGTTTCAACAAGGATTATTCATCAAGGACAAGGATGAAGCCTAGCATCATGTTGTTTTCTCTTAAGAAGCTACGACTGCATAACACAAGATTATATCTACCCCCACCCACCCAACTGACCAAGAGGAGGGTGCCACTGGATATCTCTCCCACTTTCACAAAAGAAATGAACATTCCGCATTTCATGGATGTAAGAAACTGGAAATATAGAGTTGCTAACTGTATGATTAATTTTATTCAATGAATAATGAATGATTGTTCATAGGCACTACTAAAATAGACATCACTTGATGGGATCTGAACTAAAACCATGCTGGGCTAGACAAGTACAGGTAAATTTATAAATTTTTTTAATAGTAGACTGTTGAATGTCAAATCATTTCCCACAGTTCAGGCAAAAAAACTCCAAACCGGTAGCAAAGTGATAAAATCCACCAGTCAAACAGATAAATAAAATAGAAAACAGCGACAATAATAACAAAAATATGTCTAAAACATCAAACGTATACTATTTTTCTTCTAGAAACATTAAAAGGCCAAAAACCAATAAAGATCACCTGTTGAGCACTACCACCAAATTGAATTTGTCTATGCTTTTGTTCACCCTTACCGCCATAAACCTGCAACATTTTCCAATGAACGATACAAGTCAGATGCAAATTAGTTCAGGGAATTTATGTAAAAAAATAATTTTACAAACCACCATTTAATATACATTAAAATAACCCAAACTTTAGATATTTCAAGAATATAATTATCTTAACAAAATTTGATTTCTCAATATGTTGGAACAGATCAAATCAAATCATATACAAACTATATGCTGTTTAATAAAAAGTTTAATGTAGTTTGAAATTCAAGGGTTTCCATACTAATTCAAGAAATGTAGAATGTTCAATTCTCTTGGTATTTTGGTAACTGACGTATATTTTTTATGTATGGTCCCTATAATCACAGAAGCCCGGCATTTATTTTGGTATCTGTGTCAATATCCAACAATTGTAAGTCTTACGTGGTTCTACATACAAATGTGAGATACAGGGGTTTTGTTTTTATGCAGAAAATAGTATACTAATAACTAAACATGAATCATAAAGTAAATCCTTTTGTAGGACATCGACTATCTATGCTTCAAGCTGGGAGGAAGTATAAGATTGACCTTGATCATGGCTCCCGACTCATTTCTGATCCTTGATATGTTTGAGCCACACCGGCCAATCAATCCACCAACCATCGTTTCCGAAATCAGCATCTCGAATGTAACATAATCAACTGCAAGATTGGTTGTCCTAGAGATGAAGTGATTGTAAGACAATATTCAAAACAGATATAACTATTAAATGGCAGTCAAATGTTGTTCTAATATAGAAAACATTAAATAACCTGAAGTTGGGTCAAGATATGGTTGGGATGGTCGAATTGAAGCATAATTGTATGTTGGGCTAATTGAAATCACTTGTCTTGGTGGATTTTCCCTGTACAAAATTTGAGTTGATATATAGGTTAGGCAAAATGACAAACTAACCAGGTTCAAAATTAATATATGACACAAGTTCACCAGCACACCTTAGTTGACAACCTATCTCGTCCAAAGCCTTCATTACAGAAGGAACATCTCCTGATAACTAATTTCAACAAGAATGAAGATTACAATCCAGGTTTCCAAAGTAAATTTGAAGCAGCATCAGAAGAATATGTTGACAAGAATGGCAGAGCAAAGAAAACAGAAAAGCATAATTCAACCCTCAAAACATCTGCATGCTACTTGTTGCGCATGAATAGAACTTAGGACTACGGCTTGAACATAAACACACTAAAACTTGATACACAGAAGAGCAGGTCATTCAACATCATGCAAGCATTATCTTGGGAAAATTACAAACAATTAGTAAACATTGCTATTATGTTGGTCCATCTGTAATCATCACAGTACATGAAATTTGAAAGAACAAACTAAAATTCCTTGCCATCTTGGTTAAAATATCCAAGTCAATATATATATATATACATGGTGAAAGCAAGGTGACACTGAGTCACTGATAAAAAGTGTTTCCGAAAACCAAAATTCTTTATTGCAAAAATTGATGAGCATTATTTTAGACATCACCTGCACTACTCTGTCAGATTCATGGGCAGAAGCACATAAAGGTAACTGATTTGGTGCAAGAACAGTAATAGAGGCGCCAGAAGAGTCCCTCAATTTCTCAATGTTTTGACCAGACATCCCAATTAATCCACCTGCCTGGGACCCAGCAATCAAAAGCCTAATTGTATTGGCAGCCACATGTCCTGCAGCAACTTTTGACAAATCAAGACTGCTATCATCTTCCTGTTATATGGAAGCATTATCAGTGCCTCTCAATAGCAGTGACAAACAGAAACAAGACCCAACAGGGCCACATGAATATTAACAGAGGTACATGATATCTCAAAAGTGGAATAGAAAAAACTAAAGTGGCCACATACGTAGAAGTACAAGAAGATAAGCAAGGAAAGACCCCTAACTGAGTTTATAATTATCTAGCGTAAAAATGTATATGATGCATAGATACAGGGACATGTACTGTTTTAAAAATAATACTATACAGGGGGTACAGCAATTTATCAAATGATATAGCATATATGCATATTTTATATAATATGACAAGGCATATCATGTTACATGCATTCGTTACAAAAATAAATAAGTGTTTGGTTTGGCGTGTTAAAGTATATTACATATAAAGCTATTAATGTTCTTTTGTATATAATGTTGAATGCCTTCCAAGGATTCTTCAGAACAATGTACATATTTCAACTTATTTCTACCTGTTCAAACATCTGCCAAAATGTTCCAATTTTGTTTCTCAAAATTGAAGGAATAGAGGCACGAGTAAATTATAAGGCAAGCCTTTGTGATTCAAGTTTCAAAGCTAGAGAAAAAATAAATCATATTTCAAAATCAAAACAAAACATCAACCACCCTGGTTTTTATAATAAATTATGAAACACAATAAGAACATAAGCAAGAAAAATCACAACAAAATTCAAAAGGTCTTCTCAAATTAAGAATATTACACAGAAAGCATGTGAACCAAAAATTAATCAGGACCATCTTACCTTTAAAATTAAATGGGCTATTTGCTCAAGAGCTTTCTCTGCATCAGTAAGCTTTTCATCGTTATCCTTAGAGCTAATAATGATAACCCGCTCTTCATGTCTCTGCCCGAAAGGAAAACATTAGATTGGATTCGGTAAACACCAAAAACACCAATTAGCCTGAATAATAACTGAACATATTTATTTTAAATATAAATTTAAGCACTTCAATCAATATATATTAACCCGTCACTAATAATCAGCAAAACTGAATGAAGTTTATAGCATTTAATACACACCTGAAAATACAATATCCAGATTAGGAAAAGGATAAGGATTTTTTTTGGATCCTAGTAGGCAAGACTTGTGTGGGAAAAATAATTTGCATATCATCCATGCCTTTATAATGGCAGTTTCAGTAGAAAATACTAAACAATAATAGGAAAAGCACTTTCTTTTCTATGTTATCAAACTCCAGCATTTATCAGAATCGAGACAAAAACAGTTTTGACAAGAGTGGACATACATCAAATTTTACAATGCAAGGCAACATTACACTTCCAACTTTCTGAAAAGAGTTGTAGCTGAGATATCAACTGCCTTAGATTACAATCTAACCAAAAGGGTAGGATTTTGTCTCCCCGCACTAAGCAGCACCCATTTGTTACAACAACTAAATTGCAACTAAAAAGGATAAGCAATTACGCCTCAGTACCTCTATCTTAATTCATTAACTTAATTCCTGACAAGCCCCAAACACAAACTATATACTGAAAATAGCTCTACCCGAAGTAGTCCTCACATTTTTTTTTTCTCAGCTCAGCTAGTAAATGTGTTTTAGCGTATCAGTCAAGTTGAACATCCAAGCCCTTCCCTCCTACATTTTGCAGTGGAATATGTAAAAGGTCCGCCAATGGCAGTGTAATGGCTTTCCAAACACACCCTAAACAGATGCCAGAAACAGAAAGCACTAATGTACCAACAAACCCCAAATTAGATGCAACAAGTAGAGTATTAATAATACAATAATTCAATTCAGAACAACAGTTTTTTCTTCTTCTTTTTCTCGAGCAGTTCCTCAGTCGTCAAACATACACACCATAAAATGAAAACATCAACAGGCCCCAAATTAAATACTTACAAATAACGTAAATAACTCTTGTGTTATTCAATTAGTATTATCAGGTTTTTCAAGGAGGGCAACAAAACTCTCTCACTTCATAACTTCTATTGCGAAGAATATTGTTTTTATGAGTTTTCAAATGATGCACCAATAAATTAATTTAATCTTTAATATTACTATATAACAAATATCATAATTTTTTCAAACTCAGGAACCAAAGCGAACAATGTTAAGGCATACAGAGCTAGTATTGGAGAACATGAAAGTTAAAACCAATTAGCTATTAAAAAATGTATTCATTTTACTTTACTCTATCGAAACTTGTTATTTTCTTGTTGACTGAATCCATTTAGTTCTTTCCTTCCACAAATTCATACAAAACTTTAAAGTTCTATAAAAGTCCAAACTAAAATATCTTAATCATAAAATCACCGAAGCGAACAATGTTAAGACATACAGAGCTAGTATTGGAGAACATGAAAGTTAAAACCAATTAGTTATTAAAAAATGTATTGATTTTACTTTACTCTATCGAAACTTGTTATTTTCTTATTGACTGAATCCATATACTTCTTTCCTTCCACAAATTCATACAAAACATTAAAGTTCTATAACAGTCCAAACTAAAATATCTTAATCATAAAATCTGGTAAGTCATAAAATCCGTACAGTCTTTTAAAATCCGACAAACTCCTTAGAACCGGGATAGGCTTTTAAAAATCCAATTCAATTCAATTCACCCTCGTAGATTAGTTCTACCGAATATGTGGATTTACACTTAAAACACCAAAAATGAAATCCCCTAATTTGTTGTCTCTCTATGCTACCACACGGATTCTTTTTACTAGTGAACGAATAACGAATAAAAGGAACTTACAGCAATAGCGTCAGCGATTTTGATCGTTGCTTTGGTGTCTTCTCGAATCCGCTGTATACGGCACCCTTCCTTCCCGATGACCTTGCCGATCTGGCGCGAGGGCACGACGATCCTGAATATGACGTCCTGCCCCTTGGCGCGCTTCGCCGCAGACTGCTCCGTCGCGGCAGCGGTGCCGGGAGCCTCGTCTTCGCGCCGGCGCTTCCCGGAGGATGCGGCGGCGGGGTCGTGGACGGAAAAGGGAACCTGGAGCGGCATGGGTAGAGGCATCTGCATCTGCATGGGTAATGGCATGGGCATCTGCATCTGCATCTGCATGTGCATGGGCATTGGAACCTGCATGGTAGCCATAGGGTTCTGCTGAGGGACCATGGGGTTTATCGGAATTTGACCTTGCTGCGACATCGCTGCTACTTCTCTCCAAGAGAAGAAGGTATCGGAGTGCGAAACAGAAACACCTTCTCTTCGAAAGCAAAATATAGGGTTTTGTTTCCTGGAATTACCAACTTGCCCTTGGTGTAATGTTTCATGAGGAAACGAGATAAACTCAATAATACTTTCTCCCTAAAACATTCTAATATTAAAAATATTATTAAATAAAAGTTAAATCTAAAAAATGTATCATAAATTTTACTTTAGTTTTTTTATTTATTTTCCATCTTGAATTTGGTTCCTTCATTTCTAAAAATCCAATTCGATCTTTCCGGAGAGTGTGTTTTATTGAATTTCGAAAGACTCTTTTGCACCCGATAAGCCAAATGTATTTTAAATGTTTTTTGAGAACAAAAATAAATTAACTGTCTTTGTATAAATTAAAATAGGACGTAAAAGAAATAAGAGAGTATATCATAAATAAGTAAAAGAAACTCATATTCGAGTTAAAAAAATCAAAGAAACGCATATTCAGAATAGTATTTTCACTCTTTTTCCTTCCTAGTAGCTCATCTAGGGATTGCAAAAGGTTGTTATACAGCCTTTGAAAAAAAAAATTACCAAGAAAAACTAAACATAAATATTTTTTTAGATAGTTATAAATAAAATATAAAAAAATAGTTATTTATATCTATATATCTATATTTCTTCTTCATATTTATATTTTAAAGAAAATTCTTCTTTAAAATCGTTTTTTTTTCATAAATATTTTTCCATTTTATCCTTACATTAACATTTTATTTTATTTGGATTATTTCATCATTTTGTAATTACTAAAACAATTGACAGAGCACTTACTTTCCTTTAAGCATAATAAAATTTCATTTTTTATTTAATCTATTGCAATGTGACATTTGTGTCCTCATAAAACCAAACTCATTTTTTAAAACTTTTTTTTTTTTACTTTGGCTATTTCTTATGAATCACAAATTTGAAAATCAAGACTTTAATCACTACACTACATGTGCCCCAATGATACACACTAAAACCAGTCATCGATTGTCTTTAATCACTATAGGTGCCCCAATCACTTTCACAAAAGGCTTTTAAATGAGCATAAATGTTGGAAGAGAAAAATAAACCAAGACTCGTAGCTCCTTCAATATATCTAAGAATTATAATTGTTGCATTATAGTGAGCAATTGCAAGCTTAGCAAGAAATTGAAAAAGGTGTTACACAAAAAAAGGTTATGTCAGGTCGAGTATTAGTGAGATACATAAGTCTTCAAATCAACTTTCTGTAGGCTTAAACATATGTGAAATGAACACTCCCAATAAAAGATAATTTTGCATGATTATAAATTGGAGTAGGTGCAAGTTTGCAAACTAAAAGACATGCATCTTGCTATTTCAAGACCAAGAAAATATCTTAAATTCTCAATATCCTTAATCTTGAATGTTTGATTCAAGGCGTTTGATTAGCTCAGTCTCCTCTTTATCATTTTCTGCCAATATTATATCATCCACATATACCAATAATATAGTAAAGGATCTTTCAGAATAATTAATGAACAGTGAATGATCATTCATAAATTGAGTACATCCCGCAGAAAGCAAAAAATATGACAGTTTGGAAAACCACTATCTGCTAGCTTGCTTAAGGCCATATAAAGTCTTTTTTAATTTACAAACTTGTCATGGTTGAATAGAAGTCAATCCGGGAGAAGCAACCATGTATACATTTTTTTTCAACTCTCCATGTAAAAAGGCATTGTTTATGTCTAATTGTTTCAATTCCCAATTATAAATAGAAACTAGAGAAATAAGCAACCTTATGGTGGTCATCTTTGCCATTGGAGGGAAAGTATCAAGGTAGTAAATTGTATCCCTTTGTCGCTAGCCTTGCTTTATACCTTTCAATTGTCCCATGAGTCTTTTATTTTATTTTAAATACACATTTGCAACCTATGGTAGTTTTGTCCTTAGGCATAATAGCAACCTTCCAAGTTTGATTTGACTCTAAAACAAATATCACACATTGTATCATGTTTCACAGCTTCAAAATAAGTGTTTGGCTCAACATGTGAAGAAATAGACATAACAAATGATGTGTAAGAAGGTGATAAATTGTTATAAGACAAAACAAAATTCAAAGGATATTTATCTCTTAAAGATGTATTGAAAACGTTAAAATGACAATGATAATCCTTTAAATACTTAGGTGTTCTTTTATTCTTATACTCATTATGACAGACTGATCTAATTCAGAATTTTGTTTTATGTCATGATCTTCATTGAGAGTTTGGTCTATATGGGAATAAACTTATTTTGGAACCTCGATGTTGGACTCACTGTTGTTATTATTGTTATTTTCAGCATTATCACAGGTGCAATAATGACTTGTGATGGCTGACTCGAACAGGCTGACAGTAAACAAAATTTGATCATAAATGTTAGGACTCTTAGTTTTATTGCTAATATCTTGAATCCTTTGATACGAAAAAACATTTTCATAAAAGACAACATCTCTATGCACACAAAAAATCTCTATATTGAATATTTGAATAGAACACATCCTTTGTCCTCCTTTTAAAACCAATAAAAACACATTTTGATGCCCTTGGATCAATTTTTTTTTTCTTTTGTTTGTTGACAAAGTGCTAGCATAACACAAAGATCCAAACATCTTTAACCCCTTAAAACCTATTGCAGTTTTGTAAATCATTGAATGAGGAGAAGAATAGAAGAATAATTTAAAACATGTGTTAGAAGCATATTTATAATATGCACAACATGTATCACAAAGTATGGCCAATAAATTTTGGGTAAATGAGATTGTATCATGAGAGCTCTTGCTACATTTAATACATGACCATGTTTCCTTTCAACTATGTTATTTTGTTATGGAGTATTGACACATGATGTTTGATGCATTATTCCTCTGTTGACAAATAAATTAGTCATGAAAATTTCAGTCTCGTTATCACTTCTGATTATTTTTATTGTTGTCTCAAATTGTGTTTGAACAAAAACAAAATTTTCCAAAGTCTTGACAACTTCAAATTTTTGTTTTAAAAGAAAGATCCATATGTACCTCGAATAGTCATCAACTATGGTAAAAAAATATTTATGACCATGAATTTATGGTATTGAGTATGATTTTCATACATATATACATGAATCAATTCAAAACATTTTTTAGATTTAGATGTACTAATAGGAAATGAAAGTTTTTTTTGTTTTGCAAAATGACAAACATCACAAACAATTGATTTGTTATATTTAACAAAAGAAAAATTAGTCATTATAACATTAATACATTTGTTAGAAACATGTCCTAAACGAAAATGTCAAAGGGTTTCTAGATCACTAGCACGAACATTAACAATATTGATGGTATCTGCATATTTGATGAGTTTGATTTCAAGTTTTTGATAAGATGGGATCCTGGGTGTATAAAGTCTATCTTGCATATTAGTTGAACCAATTATTTTCAAAGAGTTATTGTCCTCAATGTGACAACCATTGGAGTGAAAGGTAAGAACACAATCAATTTTGCTACTGAAAATGTGGTCAACAACTTTATCATTAAGTAAATATAGCAAGCTCTGATACCATATTATAAAGTGGATTTTAAACCTAACTCAACCTTATAAAACCGATTTATAAGGTGAGGTTTGCACCCACTTATATACAATGAAATGTTATAATCTTTAGTCGATATGAGATTTCCAACACGCCGAGAGTGACAACTCGTGCGTGAGACAACATATTATAGGTGATCTGATAACGGGTGACCTGGTCAGTTTAACAAACTTTCGCTAAGTTATGTTTGAGATTACTAATACCATATTAAAATATAAACGGGATAAACAAAAGAGAAAAAAAAAGAAAAAAAACATGAGAATAAATTATTCTTCTATTTTATTTTAAATATATTTCAACTCGATGATATGAACCTAGACCGAGAAAAAAAAACAAAAAAAAAACATGAGAATAAATTATTCTTCTATTTTATTTTAAATATATTTCAACTCGATGATATGAACCTAGACCGCATTATTGAAAACCAGTTATAACACTATTATGATTAAAATAAAATATTTAAAAATATAACAACTGTTGTAAAACAAAACATATAAAGTAAATTAAAAAAAATTATATTAATTTAACAATTATTATATATAATAGTAGTAATAAATAAAAAACATTAATCATAAAAAGCAATTATCCATAGTAAAAAATGTTCTGTGGATATAGAATAACTTTTGAAATTAAAAGAGAATTTCGTTAGAATCTGTTAGAAAAGTTTAACTTTCAATATTCAATCACTTAAAAGTCCAAAATGTTCAATTTATTTTCTTCAGAGAATAAGGATAATGATAAAATACATGCACAGTGGAAAGTAAAATAAAAAATAAAAATGCTGAATCAATGGAAAAATTGGAAACTCCCAGAAAGTTGTTTCCTTCTTCACCCAATCCTAATAATAATAATAATAATAATAATAATAATAATTATTATGATTTTGGAAGCATTATTATGATTTTCTTCCATAATTATGCTACTATTGAAGAAGCACATTTTCTCCCCGGTTATCGATTGAGCTCTGTTCCACGCTTCTCTCCAGTTACCGAGCACTGGTAATTTCGCCGTGAAAACGCCTCTCTTCCTGCGGTGTTCTCACAGCGACGGTGCGTTTCGTTTTCGATTAGCTGAGCTTGATTCGGTTCGGATTTCTGCTAAATTCAAGGAGAATGAATATTTGTTGTTGTTTTTTTCAGTGGACACTGCGTTTGCGAGTGCTCCAATCGGTTAAATTGAAGAGTTTTTTGAACTCAAACGCATAATATGCATATGTTTAGCATGTTCTGTGTCCTAGTAGTAGTTCTAGTAGGTATCCATACTATGAAAAATGCTAGAATGCCAGGTTTTTTTTGCCTGATTTTTCTTCTTCTGAATTTAGCTTTAAATTTATCAGTCTATCACTAATATGAAAAGTGCGTGTTTGGATTAGTTGATTTTGTAGAATTAGTTGCTTTTTTTGTTCTAAACTTGTTGAGATAGTTTTTGAAGAAAGAAACCAAAAGTAATCTATGACCAAACGTGCACTTCTGTTACTGTTGATGAATTGCATAATGTGCTTCGATGAATAATAATTGCTGTTTGACTTACCCTTTACAGGTGATAAATTTCTGCACTCTATGTATCATTGACATCGAACCATTGAATTATTAAGCGTTTTGCTTGGGGAAAACTGACATCAGTGCCTGGAATTTGTTGTCATGGCTTCAAGAATGATTTTGAAGAAGAGAAGGAACCTCTTCTTCAACCCCCTATGTAGTCAACCTAGTCGCATTATTTTTGGATTCTCGGGTGCTGGGCATGCTGGGTCATTAGAATCTAGTGAGTCAGAAGGTTTGAGCCGGTTTCCCTTCTCTTCATCTGCGACTACAGAACGTGTACAGGAAAACAAATTATTTACTGTCAACAAAGATGATCTAGCAGCTTGTGCAGCTTCAAGATTTGTCTCGCATAATTCGTTTAGAGTTTCAAGTTTTGGATTTAGATCGGACAAAACAGAGTTAGTTTATCTTTCCAGGTTGGGATGGGTATCGCAATGTACGCGTCATATTTCCGGAGCTGCAACTGATCAATCTGGATTGGGTAGCAGTAATAGGGGAAGTGAACGATCAGCTCCTAAACAGAAGAAGGAAGCTTCACCAGAGGAATGTGATGAAGCTGTAGAAGGATTGAGCACCATAAAGGCAAAAGCTAAGGCTAAACAATTGCAAGAAACACAGAAGAGTGTTGATTCTATTATAAAAAAGTTATGGACTAAGATTTTAGGAATTGGTCCAGCTTTCAGAACTATTATGTCAATGAGCAGGTTAAAAATTTTCCACCTCTTGTTTTTTGTGTTATAATTTTTGTTAGACTTGTCTGATTTCCCATCAACTAGGGATGACTGGGCAAAGAAGTTAAGCCATTGGTGGGATGAATTTAAATCTATGCTGCAACACTACTGGTTTGGTACGAAACTACTATGGGCTGATGTTAGGATAAGCTCCAGATTAATGCTGAAACTTGCCGGTGGAAAGAATCTTTCTAGAAGGGAGAGGCAGCAACTCACAAGGACAACAGCTGATATTTTCAGGCTAGTTCCATTCGCTGTATTTATCATAGTTCCATTCATGGAGTTATTGTTGCCAGTATTCCTTAAATTGTTTCCCAATATGCTACCATCCACTTTCCAGGACAAGATGAAAGAACAGGTGATATTATTATACTCATCAAACAATACATGCTTGACTACTGGTGTGCTTTATTATCACTCAATTTTGGGAAGGCTTAACTTGTAGGAGGCGTTGAAAAGAAGGCTAAATGCAAGAATAGAATATGCCAAGTTTCTTCAAGATACTGTAAAAGAAATGGCAAAGGAGATTCAGAATTCACAAAGTGGAGAAATGAAGAAGACAGCTGAAGATCTTGATGAATTTATGAACAAAGTCAGCGTGCTTTTCATGATATAGATGCTTTACATCCCCGTATACGTGTAACATTGATATCATTATGTCTGTATTTATTATTTTATTAATGTAGGTCAGAACAGGTGCCCGAGTTTCTAATGATGAAATCTTAGGATTTGCAAAGTTATTTAATGATGAGCTCACCCTGGATAACATTAGCAGGTTGGTGTTTCCACCATTGCTTATGTTAAACAAGTTGTGTTCTCCAATTATTACTCTCATACTTTGGGATCCTGATATTGTTATGAGCATGCTTTTTGGCTGTGAAAATGGAGAACAGGCCTCGCTTGGTAAATATGTGTAAATATATGGGCATCAGCCCATATGGAACTGATGGATACTTGCGTTACATGCTCCGCAAGAGATTACATGAGTAAGATTAATCATTTATTTATCTTTCCTCTCTGTTTTTTTTATGCATAGCTCATTGGCTCTTGTCTGGTTACTTTCATTTATGATTTATCGTAAAAAATTTCTTTGTACATGGCTGTTTAGGTAAGGATTTTTTCAATTGTGTAGATTTCTTATATTTGTTACCAATGTCTGAATGTCTGCCTTCTCGTTGACTTCTTTTTCAGTCTCAGTGCATAATCCAATTGTAGGAAACAGAAGAACACGCGGTTCTTAACTTATGTTAGTTTTTAGGGGACTAAAAGTAGTACATTATTTCCTGATTTTTTTACCTTTCTCCCATCATTGGGTAGTATTCGGTTAGAGCTGAATCAATGGCTCTGGTGGAAGTTCGAATGTTAATTTAGTGGGAGAAAGTAGTGCATTACTCTTATTGGAATTCAAGGAAATTAGATGGCTATGGTCCTTTATATTAGTACATATTTACATTGGAATGTGTGTTTTCATTAAAAGGTTCAAGAATTGATTTTCTAACTAAAAAAATCCTTAAAATATAAATATAATTGATGTGAGACAAACAATTTATTTTTAGTGCATCCTCTTTATGATTTCTCTCCCTTACATGGTAAATTGTAATTCCACAGGAACTCTATCGAGCTTTTTGTTTTCATTGGTATCCTAATTCCTTGTTATACATCACCTTTCTTATAAGGTTTCTCTCGGTCTTTCCTTCTTGTTGATGCATGTCTGGCTGTCACTTGATGACATCTTGTGTGTACCAGTAATTTGTGGATAGGTTGTTTGTGTGTGAGAGCCACATAAGGAGGTAATAGGCCACTTAGGGGACACAGGATAGTCTAGGGAGCTGCTCATCAAAGATGGTCTGTGTAGAATAGGATTTTTTTTTCCAGGAAATGAGATGCAAGTCTATTTTCCCAACTTAGGTTCAGAATGTATCTCTTGACACCGTGAAAGAGGACATCAAGAGACATGGAAAGATGGAAGAGGAGAATTTGTGAAGGGATACATTAGCCTTATATCCATTAGGGTCTTTGTATATATGTATTATGCTAACAAATTAAGGTCAAGTACATGTATAATACAACTAGTACAAGCTTTACCGAATGATGTTCAATACATGCTAACACCATTACTTTCAATAAAATACGAAAGGAAAAAGAATAGGTCACTCCCTTCTACAAATGAAGAAAAGAAAGGGGAAAATGGGGAATTCTGCTTAGCATTGCACACTATGCTTGAAGATTTATGTGCTTTCAACACTACAGTATTTATTTTACTAAATTACCATATTCAGTCGATTGCCTCATTGATGTTTTGAGGGTCAATAGGTATAAATTGTTTGCCTTTGGCAGGATCAAGAATGATGATAAACTGATTCATCTCGAGGGTGTTGAATCTCTTTCGGAAGCAGAGCTTCGTCAAGCTTGTAGAGATCGAGGATTACTTGGATTGCTGTCAGTGGAAGAAATGCGGCAGCAGGTTAATCATAAATGTTTCAGTGCAATTTGTGCCCTTGAACTCTCTTAACTCTGTTAACTTAAAATGTTGGTATTTTTTCTGAACAAGAAACTGGTCATAATTCTTATCTTCAGAAGTAAACAACAATAACAACATAGCCTTTTTCCAATACTCACTATGTGGATCAAAAATACCCTAGCGTTTTATTATGAATCATGTCTTTAGACAAATCTTTGACATCTCTAAATCCTTTGTAATGGTTTTGCCAACAGTTTTTCTCAGTTCACTCTAGTAATAGCGTTTCCCCTCATATGATCTATTCTCCACACATGTCAAATATATCTCAAACAATTCTCAAGACTCTTGAATGCTATTATTGTGTTGTATGCATAACAAAATAATGTCTTAAAAAATAAGGGTTGTTGGTGTAGCTCTTAAATGCAAAACGAAAGGCATTTGCATATATAGTTGGAACATGAAAGACATTTCTTAATCCTGAACATAAACCTCTTCATATGGTGGTATATTCTCATTTGGGGAGATGTAAATTGCAATATTTCTTTGCAGCTTAGGGACTGGCTGGATTTGTCTCTCAACCATTCTGTGCCATCTTCCCTCTTAATTCTTTCTAGGTATCTTAGTATTTTCTCTGTTTAAATATTATATTCTTAAGGATTTGCTGGGAAGTTGTCTCATTCTCTCTGTAGGGCATTTTCTGTTTCAGGAAAGGTCAGACCAGAGGAAGCTGTTCAAGCTACACTCTCTTCTTTGCCAGATGAGGTTGTAGATACTGTTGGGGTAACAACTTTGCCTTCTGAAGATTCTGTTTCAGAAAGGAAGAGGAAGTTGGAGTATCTTGAAATGCAAGAGGAGCTAATCAAGGTGGATTTTTTGTATTATGGATTTTGTTATTAGGGATATATATGTTATGGGAGGGAGCCATGGGACTGTTGATTTAGCCTTAATTTTAGAGTAACCATGTTAAAAGATATGCTTTATTTATACCTATAATTTTATGTTAAAAGGTTTGCTTCATTTCACTGTAGTTTTGTGAATAATTAATGGGAGGAACATAAGAATTATAACTAAATAACTTATTTATGCTACTTAGGTATATAGTGAAGTCTTCTAGTAAGAAAAAGAGAAAGAAAGATAGGGTAAAGATAAATTTATTGTGAAAATCTGCCAAGTCATCTATAAAAAATGAATTTTCATGTAGAGTATTTCCTTTTTCATTGCATTTTTTGGAGCACACTGTAATCAATCATCTAAGAGAAATTTCCAATGCTTGTCCTCCAATGAACCACCATAAATAATGATTACTTCTTGAAGTTGCTTGGCTATTGGTATACTTGTTGCTCTGATTTGAGATTGATGGGTGCAAAATATTTAATAGGAGGAGGCAAAGAAAGAGGAGGCTGAGCATGCCAAAATGGTAGAATCTGTTAGTACTGAAGAGGATTTGGTTATGAAAGAGAAGGTTTCGTCAACCAAACAAACACAAGGAGAGGTAAAAACAAAGACATTGGATAAACATGACCACCAGTGGGAGCTCAGTCGTGCATTAGCTGTTTTAGCATCAGCATCTGTAAGGATTGGTAGTAAATTATTTTTAATTTTTCCACACTTTGTATGCACTGATGAATGCTTGGACTTATTCTTTTGTCTGATAAATTTTCAGTCGGTGAGCAGGGAACGTGAAGAGTTTTTGAGGCTTGTTAGGAAGGAGGTATGTAGATTTTAGAATTCATATTATATTTCATATTCTTGCAACTGAGTATTATTGCTCAGTGAATACTTTTTGGGCATTCAAAGGAAAGTGAAATTTCAATATATTTTGGATGTAATTTAGTATGTTTCTACATTCACATCATTTAACATTGATTTGTTGAAAATTAATTTGCTAGATAAAATAAATGCATTTTTGTCAAAAACTTAGAATTTAACATTTGTCACTATTTTTCCATAAAAAAAATCTGTAGTCAAAATTCATTTCTTATTGCCATTGTTGTTTGATAAAATATGCTCAAAATGTCTTCTCTAGCTTTATAGAGAGGGAGGCTTTGCTGCATGTTAGTCTCTAATTTGACTGATTCACCTTCATGTATATTATTGTATCTGTGTTTACACTTACGGTAGGGTTATGGGCTTATAAGATGATTAGGATAAGCCAGGCCCACAGTGCGTGAACACTCATTTTCTTATGGATTTTAGGAAAAAATGCTTTTTTCTCTAATAATCATAAAAAAAATTGTTTCCTGTTTGCAAAGATTTGAAGAGGAAATGGTGAAAAAAGGAATTGAAACAGAAAACGTTTTCTTAAACCAACTAGCTATTAATCATGTCCAGGTTCTTTTACATATAAAGTAAACAATTTAACCTACCATTGTACAGATGGAGCTTTATGATAGTATGGTAGGGAAAGAAGGTACAGAAGGTGAGCAAGCAGCTATGAAGGCCTATAAAGCTGCAAGGAAGGAAAGTGATGGTGCTATTGAGGCAGCTATTAGTGATAAGGTTTCTTCAGCACTTGTTGACAGGGTAATTCTATGACCTTCTAGTTTCTTTAGATGCCACTTTACAATTGAAAAACAAAGGAACAAGGCAGACATCTGTTAATCATTAGCTGAATTATATTCTGAAACTGGAAATAGCTAACAACAGGAGTTTCATATGTTTCTCAGGTTGATACTATGCTCCAGACGCTTGAAAAAGAAATAGATGATGTTGATGCTAAAATTGGAGACCGTTGGCGGTTGCTTGACAGGTTTTTTCTATACTTTCAAATTATGGTTAATTGCTTCTATTTTCTTTATGCAATTTATAAAATATGTAAATACGGTGTTTTCTAATTAATGGCGACTAGCTGGACATAATAGCAGAATTCATAAAGGATACCATTGTAGGGGAAGGGGGAAATTCTCATTGTTATATGGGAGAGCCCATGATACAATAAATTGCTATTATTTTTTTAGTAATGGCCTGCTCTGAGTAAATTTAAGAACGGACTCATAACTATGATTGCTACTAGTTATGGTAAATACTTATCAATCAATACTCAATTGGCATGGAGTAGATAACGGTTATATCAATTGCAAATTTATTTGTTATTAGGATAAGATATCTATTGGGATGACAGTAGGACAAAAACTCCAACATCCCTGTTTAGCTGTTTCTTTTAGTTAATCAAGCTCTCTCTCTTATATAGAAAGTCGTGGTAAGATCAAAGAGTCTCAACAATCAGATGATATCTCAATTCTTGGAAGAAAATATTCTGAAATTGCTCAGCGAGCAGATTTTTGACCCATCTGCCACAGTTATAATATCCAACAATCACTGTACTCACCCCCTTCATAAATCAAGTAACATGTTACTTGTATCATAGTGGCATCATAATTAAGACTTTCTAGGCTAAAGGCTTGCTTTAGAGCAGCAGTAGTTCGGTGACATTGGTTACTTTTGGGGTGAAAAATTACGAAAACATCTGATCTGAAATCCAATTGTGCCGATTAGAGTTTCAGTATTTGATGTTAGCAATGAATGAAAACCCTTTTTGCCCGTTCCTCCTCCTAGAAACAAATTTGTCCGAAGTATTTAATTCATTTAGAATGTGTAAGATTTAGTAAGCAGATACATGGATAAAGTTTTTTTCCCCTTATTTATAAACCTTTATGACTAATTGTTGGAAATAAATGGCATTTAAATGTTTAGTCATGTTCTGGCAGGGATTATGATGGGAAAGTGACACCCGAGGAGGTTTTATCTGCTGCTATGTATCTGAAGGACACTCTGGGCAAAGAAGGAATTCATGAACTTATCAGCAATCTTTCCAAGGATAGCGGTCTGTTCATGTGCCATTTTTCTTCTTTTTCTTATACTGCCTCAATTGATATCAGTAACGAATGTCACTCAACTCAATTGCTCTCTCCAGTTAATTCAAATAAAATTTCTAATATAAAAACACAAAACATCACCTAATGCAAACTTATACTTTCCTCTTTATCTTCTTTCTTTCCTATTTTTTGCTTCCTTGATATCATTTTTGGGATCCACTTGACAGCTCCTGAGAACACCCTTATTTTCTGTTATTTGTAACTAAAAAAATAAGCTGTGTACAGCATGTAGCTCATTAGTACAGCTAATATAGCTATCTAGGGTTAATAATAACAACAATAATTGAATAGCTATTATCCACAGCTTCATTAGTAGTTTCTAAAACCATCCTGCAACTTCAATGAAAAATTCCTTAACAATTTAAAACAAGTGTCATTCTCTAAACAAAAATGAAAGTCCGGCACCTTCCATGCATGCCATAGTTCTCTAAAATTCTTTAGAATTCCATTGTTCAATACTATCTTTATTACTTATCTATGATAACGCCTAGAGGGTTATATATTGTATAGTATACATGTCATCCAAATTTGAAAATTAGTTCAGCTTCCAGATTGACTGCTACTTTTTATGCATTTTCTTTATCGTGACAGATGGGAAAATATTGGTCGAAGACATTGTCAAATTGGGCACCAAGAAAGAACATGTCGATACAGAGGAAGTAGGAAGATCGTAGTATTATTGATTGATGTTGGTTAAAGGCTCTAGTCGAGTTCGACATCATTTTATGTATGTATGCAATTGTGTGTATTTTTCTTTTAAATATAACAGTAAAGATGGGATTATTAGTTTTCTGTAATGAACAGAGCCCCTCCCTTCCCACAAAAAGGTAAAGCAGGGTACGGATCTTTGTATTCTTATTCAATAAGGTTAGAAAATACACAGCACAGACTAACTTCTTCGTGCAAGAGAAAAATAACAAAAAAATAAATGAATGAATTTCTTTACAAATTAAGATTAGTTCATGCCACTACACTGTCAGTGTGTCTTCTTCTTCCCCGCTGCATGTTTAATTTCATCTTCATTCTTCACCACACTCTTTGAAAAAAATAAGGAGAAAGTAAAATGTTGGGTTTTAGTTAAAAGTTTGATATGAAAAGCTCATTTCAAAAAGTATCTCATGTTTTGAAAAGTTTCTTTAAGAAATTCTGTTTTGAAAAGTTTCTTTAAAGAAATTCTGTTTTGAAAAGTTTGTCGAAAATTTGTTCTGAAAAACATGATTTAGAAAACATTTCATATATTCTAGAAAACTCATATTCGAAAACATCTCATGTTTTTAAATGCTTATTTGGAAAGGATCTCATATTTTCCAAAAATCTTACTTCATAATTTATGTTCTGGAAATTATGAAAAACTTGTTCCGAAAGATTTTCAAACCAGTAATCCAGAATGCATCATTAGAATGGTCATTTTAAAATTATGGGGTTCAGTTAGAAATTATGGACTTCTGTAAGCAAAAGTCGTTAAATTTCTGTACATGTGGTCTTTTTGAAAAAAAAAAGAGTATAGCTATAGGGCTTGGGCTTGTTTACTTTCATCATTTTCTATTTTTTTTTTCCAATGAAAATAGAAAATAAGAAAGGAAGATGTTTGATTATAATTCTTCATTTTAAACTTTAGCAAGTGAATTCATATTTTTAAAATACTGAAAACAACAATAAGTCCCGAAGCACTGAATTGCATAGAATTAAATTATTTCCGTAAAGTTATTACTCAAAAGTAAATTTGAGGTGCAAATCATTTATTTACAAATTTGAGACTCTTTTTAAAAAAAATGGAGAAATAAAATCATAGTAAATTGGCATCAATTTACATAAATGTAAAATATATATAAATTTAAAATGTAAATAGTAAAATTGAAAAAAATTAAAAGTTCAGAATAAAATTCAAAAAATTAAAATTTTTCTTGTAAAATTTGTAAAACATTTGTCGTAAAATATGTAGTTTAAAATAGAATATATATTTCATCTTAACAATGATCACATTAACAAATGATTAGTAATTTGAGAAATAATTAATAAAGTGTTGAATGTTCATAATTTTGAATTTTAGATGATAAAATTTAGAAACTGGAAGTTTAGAGAAAATTTAACAGAAATATAAAATTTTAGTAGTAAATAAGCAATTAGGCCTATTTTTTTTTAAAAAAATGACCAACAATAAAAAAATAAAAACATGGTAATTCATATAGAAACTTTTTTTATTATGTGATCTCTTGTAGGTGTATGTTTATTTGTATTTTTTAATTTAAATAACATAATTTAAAAAATATAATTCTAAAAGAATGATTGAAAAAATAAATAAAAAAACAGGTTTATGTAATTTTAAGTGGGGGAATTAGACAATTACATTTCATGATGGAGAAGTCAACCAAATATGTTTGGGACAATTGAGGTAGTTATTAAAAAAATATTCCCTCTTACTAAAGAATAAAATTATCAAATTGTTAAAATATATATATATATATATATATATATTCCTTTATATAATTATATCAATATAATTACAAATTTAAATATTATAATATTTATTAAAATATAAATTATTATGAAAAATTAAAAATAATAATAATAATTTTGTTAAAATTATAATATTATAATTATATAGTATTTGAGGATAATTATTATTTATTACAGGTAGTTTTTATAGATAATAAAATTAATAAAAATAGTTATATTAGTAAGGGTAAAATTAGTACCAATTAATAGTTATAACTCTTCTTTTATGAATAGTTATAGATATAAAAGTGTTTAAATAAGTAAAAATAACAATTAAAAATATAAATAAATAAAAAATTAGAGAGACAAGTTTAAAAAGGAATAAATTTTGTGTTCCTACAAATATAGTAAGTGAACTGTATAACTCTTAATCATTAAACACGGTAGTTGTGTAATTGTTTATTTGATAGTTTTACTAGTTAAATGAATAATTTAATATTAATTTTTTTTTTCTATTTTGGTATATATTATTTTACCTTAAAGAGATTAGACAAAAACAATTTGAAAACTTTTAATGAAGAAGTTTAAACTTCATTATTCTTTCGTAATTCTTTCCTTTATTTATAATTCTTTTATCGTTTTTAATCAAATAATTTTCTCCTCCTAACAAATTGTACACCTTCATCCCTTTTATTCTTCATAACACACATTAATATTTATTATTGTCTTTCACTTCTTTCATTAATGGGTTGGTGGATTCTTTTGTAAATTCCATAAGAAAATATAAAAACAATTTATGTAGAAACGTTTTCTTGATTGACTTTTTATTGTATTTTTTTTATTAGTTTTTATATTGGTGTTTAAACAAGTAAAAATAATTAAAAAAATAAATATAAATTTTAGAAGAATAAAAGTTCAGAAAATTAAATAACATTGTAACTTCTACAAATATGGTGAGTGACCTCCTTGAATTTTAGTCATAAAAAATGTAGCTATTTTATTACTTATTTGTTAACTTTACTACTTAACTAGAAATATTTAATGTATTGTTTTCTCCTTTTCAGCATTCATTTTTATATGTTGACAAGGTAAGACAAATCAGTTTGTTTAATTTTGAAAAAATTCATTAAAGAAGCTTAACCCCATTCCTTTTTAACCCTTTCTCTTTTTTTTTTTAACGTTCTCTCCTCATTAACCAAACAATTTCCTAAACAAGAAGAAAATTAATGTTATGAAGGCACAATGTTTTCATGTTAATTAGATTTATTGGCTGGTTGATGGGTTATTTTATAAATTTCATAAGAAATCATTAATACGGTCAAAGTTATAAATGAAGGAAAACTAAAAGTTGAAAACAAAATAACTTGACCAGTAGGTGTGAAGAAGTGAAAAAATATCTTTAAACACATTTTATTGTTTTCTCTTTGTCTTCCTTTCATATGTTAAGTTATGATTAATGACATTCATTTTAATCATATTAAGTGTCTAAATATAGTTAAACTCTCTCATTTAAACTTTATTACATACATTATGTATATGTATGCATATATACATGTGTGTGGAGTAATAAAAATATAACTATGTCATTTTTGTCATGTAAAAAGTGAAATTTGTTGAATTTTGTTAAAAAGTGAAAGTTATAATTTCATATCACAATGATTGTCCATGTTAAATTTTGTTAAAATTTAATAGTGATAAAAGGTTTAAATTAATCATAGTTTAGTATATTTTGAAAAATGTGCATTACATCAAATTGTATCTATATAAACAAAATATCAAACTATTTTATATTAACATTTTTTTTAAACAATCTATAAGAAAAAAACTTTCAATAATCAAATGATGAGGCTTGAAAAAAATATAATCCAATTGATAATTTCGAAGATAAATCGGCATAATTTGATACAAAGAGAGGTTTATAATAATCATCATTATAAAACATACAAATAAAAAAATAATAATAGAATAACAAAAAAAAGTATATATATGAAAAGCAATCACCAAAGATCCTGATCTTGAAATAATCACCATATGCTTTACACCATTCACAATAATAAAGAGAATAATTAGAGTGGACTTCAATCATGTTTGCCTATAAATAAGATCTCATGAATAAATATTTGGTGGGTAAGTGTTTGATGTTAATGTCCAACAAATATTTTAATTATCTAGAATGGAAAAAAATAGAGTTTTAATTTGTTAGATGAATGAAAGTGAAGTAACATTATGGTATAATCTAGATCCACGTACACATTACTAGAAATAGTGTGAACTTTATATCTCTAAATAAATAAGGAAAGAAATGTATGATTGTTATTGTGATTATAACATATGAGAACAAAAAATCATAGGATTAAGAATGAATTATTGAAATTTATATCATATGATTATAGATTAACATTTTTGAAGATAGTTGGAGTTATGAAAATTCTTAATAATGAAGGAAAAAAAACAATTGAGGTAACAATGAAGAAAAAGAAAAAACTAATATAAACATAATTAGATGTTATTCTAATATAAACATAATTAGATATTATTCTAATAAAAAAATAAAATAACCAAAAAAAGACAATGCCAAAACAATAAAACAAAAGTACTGTGCTGCAATAAGGAAATAAGAAAAACACGGATAAAAAAAATAGTATTTTTAACATTCTATTTACATATATTTACCATAAATAAAAAATAAAATATAAAATGTCACACCCCATCTTTCTATTACAAAAAGAAGGTAGGAGTATTTAGATATGTTAACCTAAAATGACATATCACATTATATATATATATATATATATATATATATATATAAAGATAAAAGAAGGTTACCTTTTGTAAATATTCATTAATTAAATAAATAGTAAAAAAACAAATTTATAAATATAAAAAACAAACAACACTAAAACATTGATAAATTGAAAAATAAAATTGTCACGTTAAAATGTAATAATCAGTGTTTATCATCACCACAAAAACACAAAATTTTAAATTCAACTAAATTTGTGCAATAGTTTTCATTTTTAAAAATAAATTTCTCATAGTTCTTTTGTTTGAACAAATTTAAAATAAGAAAAAATTTATTCCAGGGCAACAAAAATTAACCAATAAATGAAAATGTATATTTTTATATCAAAATATATTGTAAAAAGATCAGATTATTATCTATAAATTAAATAAATAAACTTTAGATAAACACGAGCTTCTACTCGAAGTTATCATGAAACAAGGATGACATAATAATAATAAATAAAAAATCAGTTAATAAATAAATAGTAAATATAAAATGAAAACATGAAAAAAAATATATATTTTTTTTAATCTATGAAAACGGAAGGAAAATATTACTATTTAATTTTGTTCATAAATATTTTGATTTATTTATCAGACAAGGTGCGGAAAGAAAGGGAATAACGAAAAAAAGAAAAAGTGAAAGAAGTGTAGATTTGTATTGGCCTAGGTTTGACCAATGAGAAAGCAACAGCTCAGCATGTAAAATTGTAAAAGATGTTAGTTTCACCATATATTATCATACCATACCATACCATATGATACATACCATACATACACTTATATTTATTTTATTTATTGTGTTGTCATTTTATTTCGAAAATTAGACCCAAACACAACAAACCAAACCAAATCTGACTTTCCAAATCGCTCTCTTTCTCTGTTCAAATTTCAATTTCAATTTCAAAATTACAATTACCACCAAATCTTTTCGTGTTCCTCATTTTTTGTTTCAATTGTTCACGTTTTTATTCTAACACGGTTGTTAGGGTTTTTTTTTTCCACTTCACGAAACCATGCTCAGTGATGATTCTCTCTAGCTCTGCGTTTTCTCGATCCAACGACCACTTTGGTGAGTTTTAGGTTGTTTCACTGCGCGAATTGTTTTTCCCACGTGGTTGTGGAGGAGTTCTGTCGGTTTTGTTGACGGAGGAGGTGCAATTAGGGTTTCTCGGTGCTGGATTTGGTTTTGTCGGGGGGTTGTGATGGGGTTTTAGGTTTGGGGGAAAGTTGTTTATTTTGGAGTGGGGAATTTGCGAGCTGAAGCAAAGGGATGTTCTATTCTCAGTTTATTTTGGCCAAGAAAGGGCCACTTGGGACTATATGGATAGCTGCGCATTTGGAGAGGAAGCTCCGAAAGAATCAGGTGGCTGATACTGACATTGGTGTATCCGTAGGTACGTTTGTTTTGTTTTGTGCTTTTTGATTTGGGATTTTAATGTGAGGAAAATTGTGTTCTGTTAGTTAATGGGGTAATTTGTGATTGTAATTGTGTGTTAGTTAGCGGTGTAATTTATGATTGCAATTAATGTTTTGGAAGGCTTTGTTTTAATGAGGATATAAAAGTTTGTTTTGTTGTTTCCTGATCTAATTACCTTGTCGGTTAATTCTGATAGTTGCTGATAGTTAGTTATTAGTTACAGTTTAGGAAATTGTGCAGATATTGGCTTTCTTCAATCTGAACCGTTGTCTCAGTTATCTTTGAAAACTTAAACAGCTTACTGGTTGGGGTGCACAAATTTTGAGCTTTGTTAGGCTAACTAAAACAAGAGCTACATCTTAAACTTGTATTATGCCTAGGGTGACAGGTAAGGACTTCTGTGGGGTTTGAGAACCACGAGTGTTAAGGAAGGTATTAGCCAAGTTCGTTCTGTGTTGTTGTTAGTTCAAGTGCTTGAAATATTTTCTGAATATTTATTCTTGTATGCCACCTGTTGCTGGAATTTTCCTTTTCTTATCAATCTTGTGGTGCTTTACTCACAGTAATTTGTCTGGGTCATTGTCGTTTATTTGTAGAAAACTTGATGGCTCTTTTATTTGATGTATTTTTTTTTTTATGTTTAGTCTGCTCAAGCTTAAGAGAGTGTCTGGTATTCTTGAGTGAAAATGCGCAAGGATATTGAGCATATTTATTTACCTAAGGATTCTAAATATGACATTCTCTTCGGTGTAGAGGAATAAAAAAAGTAGTTCTGAGACGAAATTAGATTGATGAATGGAATGGCAGAATATAGAAAAAAGCTAAGGATGGGTCAGAATTAGAAACTTTGCAATATAAATGTTTCCCAATGGTAGCTAATAAATCATGCCTAAGGGACCATGGGTGCTTTTGGTTTAACAACTTAATTAAGTGGCTATTCAAAAAGCTCACAAGATGGTATTAGAGCTTATTGTAGGGATATTATTTGGGGTTGTTGTGTCACCCGCTATTAGGCTCCTGTTGGATCACTCACAAATATTTAATCTCATGTTGGAGATGTTTATTTCTTGACGTGATAGTGTGCTAGAGATTCCACATAGACTAAAGATAAAGTCAAATAGTATATAAGTGAGGTGCAAACATGACCTTACAAACCGATTTTGTAAGCTTGATTTAGACTTAAATTTCTCTTTCTTAAGAAGGTGTCCGAGCCATTCAAAGTCTATCTTAGTCGAATTTGTTGGGTCTTGTGTCACCTGTTATCGAGGTTCCTCTCTAGTTCCTACGTCGATTGGAGATATGACCAAATTACAATATATAAATGGGTGCAAGCCTCATCTTATAAGTCAATTTGTCAAGAGTTAGGTGTGTTGAAGATTCCACATTGACTTAAGTAAAAACCAGTTAATTGTATATAAGTAAGTGCAAATTTTATCTTGCAAGCTGGTTTTGTGAGGTTAAGTTAAGTTTAAAGTCTACTTTAAGACTTTCCCTTTGTCAAAATGAAATACCTCAAATTGATTGCAAGAAATAAGAAGTTGATCTCGAGTAAAAGGATCCAGCAGTTTGCAAATCCTTAAAATATTATATTCCAGACGTATCTATCAGTAGTAAAACAAATGCTAGCAATAGTTTATGTACTAGAGCCTTTTGCTGTCCCCTAATATTTTGGCTGATTGCCAGTTTATTGATTGTGCTTCTCCTTTCTTGAACATCTTAATGAAATTATTATTGGGCAAAATGATGATGATGATGATGGTAATGATTTATAAAGGAAAATATACCAATTTTGTTAAGAGAAAAATATTAATTTTCTAAATTGTGATAATTGTTTCTAAGTATTCAATGTTAATTTTTTAAGATTATAAAATATGCGTGAGGAGGTGTATTGGAGATCCCACGTCGATTGAAGATAAGGCCAAATTAAAATATATAAGTGAGTGCAAACGTCACCTTGCAAGCCAATTTGTTGAGAGTTAGATTAGATGTGTTGAAGATTCCATATTGACTGAAGAAAAAGCCAAATTATAGTATATAACTTATAAGTAAGTGTAAATTTTTTCTTGCAAGCTGATTTTGTGAGGTTAAGTTAAGTTTAAAGTTCATTTTAAGACTTTCCCTCTGTCAAAATGAAATTCCTGAGATTGATTGCAAGAAATAAGAAGTTGATCTTGAGTAAAAGGGATCCAGCAGTTTGCAAATCCTTAAAATATTATATTCTAGATGTATCTATCAGTAATTGCTAGCAATAGTTTATGTACTAGAGCCTTTTGTTGTCCCCTAATATTTTAGCTGATTGCTAGTTTATTGATTGTGCTTCTCTTCTCTTGAATGTCTTAATGAAATTATTATTGGGCAAAATAATGATGATGATGATGATGGTAATGATTTATAAAGGAAAATATACCAGTCTTGTTAAGAGAAAATATTAATTTTCTAAATTGTGATAATTGTTTCTAAGTAGATTTACTCAATGTTAAATTTTTAATATTATAAAATTTGAGAGAAAGGTTGGTTATAGCTGCATTTTGTGGAATGAGTGAGGACTATTTTATTCTTATGTCAAATGATTTTGATTGCTTAAATTTTGTTATGATAGACGAAGAGGGAAATTAATATTGCTCAGTACGTTGTATGTGGATATGCTGCATTTGGTATTAATTTTGATCATATTTTATCATTTCATATTATTTATTTGTTTAATTTTATGAATGAACAGATTCCATTCTTTTTCCTGAAGTACCAATTGCACTCCGTTTATCTAGCCATCTTCTGCTTGGTGTGGTGAGGATATATTCTAGGAAGGTGAATTACCTTTTTGATGACTGTAGTGAAGCCTTGCTTAAGATTAAGCAAGCTTTTCGCTCCACAGCAGTTGATTTGCCACCTGAAGAGTCCACTGCACCTTACCATTCCATCACCTTACCTGAGACTTTTGATCTTGATGATTTTGAACTGCCAGATAGTGACATTCTTCAAGCGTTAGTTCTTAAATACTTGAACATATTGTCGTTTGTAGCTTTAGCTATTGTTTACTGCAGTGGTATTTTTTCTTAAATTGGTTTTATCTAGTTTAATTTGTTTCATTTCATCTGAAACCACTTTGTAGTGATTTTGTCCAATGTTATATGTCAGATTTTTCCTTAGTATTTTCAGATGACTGATACAAATTTAATAATAATGCCAGAATTTTTCAGTCACCGATTTTTCGTTTGGCTATGCTTTTACAGAATAGCTCTATGATCTAAATGGCGATTTTGTGTTAATGGTTAGTGTGGAAGATAGGTATATTGGCTTATTAATGGAGGAATTTATGTGTTGTGAACTTGCAGTAACTATGTTGATCACCATGTCAGTACTAGGGAGCAGATTACACTGCAAGATACTATGGATGGTGTGGTTTACTCTACTTCACAGTTTGGCTTGGATGGTTAGTCTACCTTTTTTGTCTCTGTTTCTCTTTGTACTGATTTGTTGATAGTGAATTTTAAATGTGATGTGGAGAATTTTGTGGCTAATTTTAATGGTAAACATGTCTTGCAGAGCGCTTTGGTGACGGTGATGCTTCTCAAATTGGGCTAGACCTTGATGAGGTAATTTGTTTTCTTATTTTTAGTTTTTCCACATCATCCTATTGATGGAGTTGATTGACGAAATGTGATATATGTGGTTTAGGGGCTCCAACTTACTGATTTATATGTTATTGTTTTGTTGTCTGGTCATAACTAGGAAGCATAGATATACTGCATTGATGGTAATACTGTAAAAGTAATATATGCATCTGAAATGCACAGGCCTGGTATGCCTGATATAGATCTTATGCTTTTTTCATTTGCATCATTACATTCCTAGATCTGTCTTGTACATTTATCTGTCACGAATAGGACTGCTTTGCTGTTGGCTGCCATCTTATGATGAGCATATATATGAACCTTTTGTTGTTCTTGGAGCACTGTTATGCTTGGTTTTAATTGAGGTGTCTGTTAGCTAAGTGTCTTAATGTGTATTACTGTAGAAAATAATTTACTTTAAATTGACTATGCTGAGTATAGATGCATTTTTCTTACTACTTCTGGAGATTTTAATTTGATTTGACAAAATCAGGTTTTGTTAAATGACAAAGCTACTACTTTGGAGCATGATGACTTTGGTGCTAGTCTTCAGGTGTCTCATCAAAATGATGAAAAGAAAGAGGAGGTAAGCAAAACTTGAGATGAAAGGCTGTGGAAGCAAAATACACTTTATATTTTAAAATATTTGCTTGCCTTGAATCTTTGGTTTTATTGCTTGTTGTGTTCATTTTTCTCTCCTTTTTGGAAAGAGGGTGAAATGGAAGTGGTTCTATTTACTAGGGATTGTATCTTCTTCTTGTTTAATTAGTGATCTGATTTGTTTTGAACAGATTGATGATTTGCCCCCTAGTGGTAAAGTCCGTGAGTATGCTGAGGGTCCATCTACCCCCGGACTTGAAGAGCCTAACTTATTTGGAACTCAGATGGATCAGGGCAATAATGAAGTTGATTGTCATAATTTAGCTGATTTAAAATCAATGGAGACCACACAACATGAATTGTTGGGTCACCAAAGGGATAATGATGTAAATGATTGCTCCTTGCAAAGTAATGAGAATCATATTTCTTTAGATTTGCATCATGAAGAGAAATGCTGCGATCTGATTGAAGTGGATGGCAAAAGAGAGGAGCAGGAGCATTTAGCATGTCAGGTTGTAATCAAGGATCAAGAAAATTTGATGCATGAAGATCATTCCTTAGCATCATTACCCTTGGTGGACTCTTCCAATAAAGAGTTTCCTGCCACCATGTTACCAGAATGTGAAGGTGGGATGATCAATACTTCTGCTGTTCCTGACAAGGAGGAGGACTTGCAAGATGGAGTTTTGATGAACATTGACCCAGTTCCTGCTCCTCCTTTGGACCAAACTGTTACAAATTGTGTTGTTTCTTCTCCTGGTTGTTCTCATGTTACTTCTGATCAAGAGAACATCTCATGTAAACCATTGTCTAACATGGATGGATCTCAGGTGCCAGGATCAGATGGTTATTTGGAGGATGGTAACTCATTATCAAAGCATGAAGTTCTGAATGGCATTGAAATTTCTAAGAGTGATAGACAATCCTGTCCGTCTGATGGTGCTCTAATATCCAATGTTATTAGTCCGCTAGGATCACCTGGAAGACCTGAAGTTGCTGTTGATGTGGAAGCTCAAGCTTCTCAAGAACTGAAGGAAGCTGAGGGTTTAAATCATGTATCGCATGAAGCTGTGCAGCCTACTGAATCTCTCCTTCAACCATGCACCTCCCATCTGGGCCAGCCTTCTCTGTCATTTATTGAAGGTATTAATATAAGCTCAATTCAGGTGACTTATATTATTTAATCAGGTTCTTAAATAGTGGACTATAGTCTCGACAAAATGTAAGACTGGTGCCAACAGTTCATCACGATAGAATGGACTAGCTGAGCCGAGATCACTAACTAAAATGAATTTATTAAATGGAAATAGAACTGTCTTTTCATATAGATATCCCTTCAACACAACATAGCTCATCGAAAGGATCTCGAAGACCCACCAACGCACGAAAGCTAGGATCTTTCAGTAAATAGATTTCTATTTGAAGGGTGCATAACCGCATTGATAAGCTCACACTAGCCCGTCAATTTTGGATTCAGTGTAGTGTAGGAGTAGTGAAGTAGTCCTTGACTGCTTGCAGAGTAGTTCAGTGTGAGGGAGATAGTGACCATTACGGACTGTGAGCACGATCTCTTGATGGAGTCTGTTTTCTGGATTTCAACTTTGAAAACAATATATACTTAAAGGCTGTTTCTCACTTTCTCCCTTAACCCAACCTTTGCTATGTAGGACTTCTCATGACCTCATTTCTCTCTAAATTCATCACTGCTAGCTATCCCTTTATCCACTATCCCACCATAACATCTTTTGGGTCGGCTGGTATGTGGCACAATCCCGTATTTAAAACACTGAATTTTATTATTTTTTTCTCTTCATTTGCTTGGCTGTAACAGCAGGTGTGGAATAGGTACATTACAAGTAATTCTGTGTCAGCATTGCTATAAAATTGTGAGCTCATGATTTCATGATCTGGCTCCCTGCTTCTGAGCTGGATTGAGTAAAACCATCAAACAGTGGGATCAGAGTAAGACTGTTGTAGGATTGCTGCAAAATCGTGAAATTGGATATCCCAATATAGCATCTTTTGGGTCAGCTGACATGTTACAATCTAGTATTTAGAACACTGAATTTATTATTCTTTTTTTCTTTATTCATTTTTTAATCCTTTTATTTTTCGGGTTGGGTTTAGGCTTTTTTAACAAGTTTTTTGGTGCTGTATATTGATACTTTCTGCTGCTTCTCCCCCATTTTCAGACCTAGATGAACACTGCCTAAATTCTCTGCCTCTCTTTAGTGACTGTTTATGAATGTTTGCTGCTGTGTCTGTGACATGCGTTCAGTATCACAGTTTTTCATTATTGACACTGACTACTGTGACTGTGGCTGCATGCTCTGTTTTGTATTTTTGTTTATGAATTGGTTATAAATTTCAAATTTAAGTTTGCCTTATGATCCTACTTCTGGGATCTTGCAACCTCCCTTGCAAACCTATGTATAATCTCAATCTGGGTGTAATTACAATGCAATTTTACATGTGTTTCTTTTGGATTAGAAAATAACTTAGTGAGATAGAAGCGAAAGTTGCAAAAGAGGATAAGAAATCCTGAAGTACTGAAGATGACTATAACCAAAATCAACAAAAAAAGGGAACAGATATTAAGAAACATGCAGCATAGCATAGTGATCTCTGTGGAGATGTTAGAACACCCCTCTGAAATATCATGACCAGAGCTTGACATAGAAGCTAGAAAATACTGGATTCCATATACCCTAATAGAAGATTGCTCTGCTGCTAAATTTCTAGCATTTTTTTCCTACTACATGCACAAAAGAATTGCTGCCAGGAAACACCGCCAAAGTCCTTTTGGCATTTTGCCTATTACCAAATCCTCTGAACATGCTCTGATCTTCTGACCGTCTTTGATTGAGACAAACCAGTGTTCTCCAAAACACTGAACAAGTTATTCATAAGATGCTGATGTGCTAAACAAAAACAAATGAGAATAAGATTCAGAACTCATTTTGATATTTGAACATCATGTCACCACGATGTTTTACTGACTTTTACATTTTGTTGTCTTTTTTTCCATTTTGATTTTTTTTTTCTTTCTGAACATCATAGTAAGTACCCTTTTGTGACAATTCGAGTGGATTCTGTTTTATTGTTAAGTTACTCCATTTAATTGTATAATCTTGTTGACAGATATTATCAAACATGCACATTCCATTTTATTGATAATCTGTTCTTTTTACTCTTTACAGGTGAAAGAGGTCATGTAACTGATGTTTCAAATCCTGCTTTAAGTTACCAAGAGACTATAGAGCTATCTGTATCTAAAGGAACGCCTGATTTGGGAAAAACAGATGTGGAGCTTGAGAGTCAAATATTTAGCAATAAAGTAGAGAGTATAAATAGATCTGCGGTTACTGACATGCCAGAGCCTGAAAAGTTGCTCTCCTTAGCTTACCAACATGATGGTGAAGCAAATGATTTGCTGATGGCATCTACTCCTGACAACCAGGGTGCAACTGAAGGCCATACAGGTGCTGCAGGATTAACAGACATTTCTGGTAAAAAACGTAGCTTCACAGAAAGTACTCTTACAATGCAGAGTATGGATTTGGTTGAGTCTTACGGGGGAGCCCAATCCAAGAGAACTACTGAGTCTGTTCCTGGTGATGACGATCTATTGTCTTCCATATTAGGTATAAGAGTGGTCTATTAATGTATTTTGCTATATGTTTTGTTACAGTGTGTATTGTCCTTGAGAATGTGGTGAGGCTGAAAATACTTTGTTGGTGCAGTTGGTAGAAAATCTTCAGTTTTGAAAATGAAACCCAGTCCTGCAGCTCCTGAAATGGCATCAATGAAGCGGGTTCGTTCTGCACCTCGTACTAGTGCCTTGAAGAGGAAGATGCTTATGGATGATATGATGGTCTTGCACGGCGAGTATGTTTTCCATCCAATCATCTGTCCATATCTATCCATTTTATTTTTTATTGATTATAATAGAATGAAAAGCATAATATTTTGTCACTTATTTATTCTTCTCCTTTTTTACTATTTTCGATAATTGATTTTTACTCTTTTTTATCTATTTAATTGCCAAGGCAAGCCTTGTTGAGCAATTGATTTTGTTGTATTAGAGGTAACCAAGGTTATCAGACTTGTGGGAGGTCTGTAAACCTGACTCGTAGATTTGTAAGAATCTACTTCATACAAAAAATTTAATAAAAAAAAATATTTCATGATACCAATTGCATAATATTGAAATAAACAAGTTCATACACCAACAAAATATTATTTGTCAAACTGATAAGATAATTAAATAATTAAAACAACACAAATGTTATCATGTTTAAAAATCTAAAAAAAACCCAATATGTCAAAAAATCTCCAATCTGCCAAAAATCCCCAATCCGCCCAAAAATCTCAAATCCAACCTAAAAATAACCCTAAACCCAATCAGCTAAAAAAATCCCTAACCCTAAACCCAACATGTTACCAAACCCTAAAAAAGAACCCCATGAAACCTAGAGGCGTGCGGTGCGACGAGGTGAGGACAACGACGACTAGGGATGATGAAGATGATAACGTGACGTGAACATTGCGAACCAGGTAACTCGGTGACTCGGCCTCGAATTCGCGAGTTTGCACCGAGTTTGACCGAGTCTACTGCGAGTTTACTCAAAAATGAGTTTACTCACGAATCAATTCGTGACCCTGCAGTGGACTCTTAAACGTGTAAGGGTTTACGAGTTAACCCTAGGGTTGATAACCTTGGAGGTAACTAAATGACTGAAGCCACTCAGCCCATCTGGAAGGAGAGAAAATTAGATCTGCTGAAATTTTTGTGTATCCATAATAGAAGATGTCTAGTATGTTTAAAATAGCTGATATCAATATTGGATGGTTATCCAGTTGGGAAGATATCAGACCCATCTATTTATAGACCTCTACTTTTTTCTGTGTTGTGCACCTATCTATTTACCATTCGTCAGTGTTCCTAATTAATACTCCTAGGTTGTCCCATGGGCTAGGCATAGCGTAACACCTTTATTTATTGAAAGGATAACTTTATAACTGATCTTGCATAAACTGTCTGGCAATAGTTGTAACTTGTAATTTATTTTTTCTTTTACTTTTATACTTTGTTCACACTTCAATTTATTATCGAATTTATGATGCCACTTTTGGTATTTTGTGTTGTATAGCGTACCACACTCCTTTTAGTTTCCTGAATACTAATTGTTTTTTCTTCTTTGTTCTGAAGTACAATACGTGAACAGTTGACAAATACTGAAGACATCCGTCGCATGCGGAAAAAAGCCCCTTGCACTAGTCATGAGATTTTAATGATTCAAAGACAATTTTTGGAGGATGAAATTTTTCATGGGCCGATATTTACTGGTGAAATTTTTGGCTTTGTTTATGTTGTGTTATTGATTATCTGGAGCATTTGCTCAAACCTTTCTCTCCCCCTTTCTTAAAATGTTAAAATCTCTAAAATAGAAAACAAGTGAAAATAAGTTGTGGTATCTTTGGTACTTCTAGTGAAAGCATGTAAACTGAAAGTAATAACATTAATGAAAACAAACACATTAGTACATTTTATGTTTGCAATGCAGTTATTTTTTGGTACATGAATTTTGAAATGAGGAAAAATAATACTTTTATGATCATACGATGTATCTAATTCACTGTTCTCCTCATGACAACACTTTCCTCGATTTGTGAGGCTTCTTAATGTATTTTGTTCCATCTCTATAATAATTTTTTATAGAGCTGGCTATTAATCAAGAAACCACAATGCTGACACTTAACCTGTTCATCATTGATGTTATGAGCTGGCTAAAGTGGTCTACTACATGTTGTTTCTGCATCTATGGGATGGTCATGTCTGTTCCTTTTCAACTGTTGTCAATTGCTTTTCAAAAACCTATTTTTAAGTGCATTTGGTCATCATTATCCTGATTAAACCATCTTCATTTGCTTACTTTTTCAGAGCTTTGTCATATTCTTTTATGAAATTTCCCTCTAATATAATCTATGCAATTCTCTTATACATTCCAGATTTGACTACTGATTTGACTATTCTGCGAAAAGAGACAATTGATCTGACTGGAATCAAGGTTTATGATCATGGTATGGATAGTTCTATTGTAGAAAAAAAAAATGATCAAGAGTCCTTTTCTAGAACGAATACTGAAATTCATGGAGTGGTGGGGAATAATGAACCTATGGCAGTCCAACACCAAGAAGATTCAGAAGTGCAACCTCCTGAGATACCTGTTTTGTCTGAGAGTCATCAGTCTGAGATTAACTTGGGATCTCATGATATTGATGCTCACAGGCACACAACTTATGAACCTGTGGCTGTCCAACTCCAAGAAGATGCAGGGGTGCATCCTACTGAGATACCTGTTTTGTCTGAGAGTCATCAGTCGGAGGTTAATTTGGGATCTCATGATATTGATGCCTGCGGGCACACAAATATTGTTTCTCATGTGGAGGAGCTTGACAATTCTCAAAATGTTGAAATAAACCATGTTGGAGGAAATATTGCAAATTCTGAAGCTGAGAATTGCTCTGCTGGCCTTGAGCACGTATCTTCATCCTTAACTGAAGTCTTTGAAAGTGATTTTACCAAATCCCTGACTCTCATGGATAAAACCAATGATCTCGTTGGTTCTATTCATTCAAATATTTTGAGCATTCCAAATGCTGAGAACTTGAACACAGTCCCTATTCTAGAGGATGAGTTTGTGCAGGATCAGAGCGATAGAAATGGATTAGGTGCTATTGAGCTTAGCATGGAAACTAGAACACAAGTTCAAACAGATGGTTTTGAAGCCAATGATTTGTATGCATCCTTGGCTACTGGTTCTAAAGAAACTGATGAATTTACTGATATTCAGGCTTCCTTTAATGGTGATCTACCATCAGAGGAAAATGGAAACAGTATGCTGGGGCAGTTAAATGAGGATCAAATTGTTGCTTCTGCCATGGAGTGTGATGACAAGGGTGCAACTGACTGCATATTTATAGGAAATGCTAATGTAGACTGTTTACAATCTGAAGCACTCAGTGTAGATGCAAAAGAGAGTTCTTTGAAAGACGAAGAAAACCTAGTCTTTCAGGAACCTGGACTACAAAGTACAGTGTACCCTGAAATTAGGAGTCCCTATGTAGAACACAATGATGTAAGTTCTCCAGTTTGCCTTAATTTTGCCTTTTTCCATATATTTTATTTGTTGGATTTGTCTCTTATTCTTCTACTAGAATTATTTAGCATAGTTGATATACCTGACAAATTTTAAGCATTGCTTGATAACATTGAGCCGTGACTAAAGCTTATTATTGACAACAATCTGTTTTTATTTCAAACTTTTGTTTTTCTTAAGAAAACAGTAATTCTGGACATAGTTTGGTGATAAAGTTTTGATTTTAAGCAGGAGCGGGAATTTTATTTTATTTTGACTCATGTTAGACATCACAATGAAACCTGACACCCGAGGTCCAACTATCATATTTCATCACATGAAGGATAATAAAACAATTGGGTTTTGAATGTGGTGATGTCCATATTTTTTACACTCAGTTCTCACAACAATTAAAGCTAATTTTCTGGGTCCTAAAAATTGAAATCGGTACCAAAGAGAAAGGGTGTGGTATGGTATGGTCTAACCCTAAGTTCGGTCCAGGAAAATAGCAATGTTAGTTATAGCCTGTAGTTTTCAAAATTGCAACAGTTATAGTCGCCGCTTTAGTATTATGATGTGGTGAGCCCTCACCTAACCCGAATCCATCCAACCAGCAAGTGTCCCCAACTTCTTCTTAGACTTTGCTACTCATTGAAATTGCCTTAAACTGCACTTTGAATCACACTGCACCTTCGGATGATAATGTGAGAATAAGTAATTCTGCTAATTTCACTACTCTTGATGTGTACATTTAAGCCTTTTTTTTGTTCTTGTACATGTTTTCTTTCTTCTGAAGTGGTCTAAATACGTGCCACTATGTTTTTGGCATTGGTGTGATTGTCCTGTAGGTATTTTGAAATTTTATTTTGAAGCAAAATGTGTGATCTGCTGTTCCTAGCCTTTGGAAAAGAAGTTTTAATTAAGATGCCTGTCTGTTGTATTTATTTACTATTTTATTCATGCTAATCAAGTTCTATGATTAAATGGTGCAGGAAAATTACATGATTGCTAGTGACACAGGTTTGTTTCTAAATGCTCTTTGATGTTCATTTTATGAAAGTGCCATCTAACTAATTAGTGTTAATATTAGTCACCAGTCAATCCAATGAATTATTAAGAGTCAATCACTCTTCATTTAGATGCCAGCTTCCTTTCCTGACAGTTCCTTCATGTCTCTCAATTCTTTGAAGTTATTATGTGTAGGTTATATGCAAAATAATATTAAATGTGTGGCAAATATAAGCAATAGTCAGTGAAGCAAGATATTGAGCTTTCATATTACTTCTATTTTTTTATGTTTATTTGATCTGTGGTAATTCATTATCTCTGTATACTCCCAGGTTTTTTGAATGTTGGGGATGATGAAGTAATTGATGATGATGAGGATGATGATTTTCAATCATGTGCTGAAGGAACTCACCTTGAAAATAGTGGATGGTCTTCCAGGACCAGGTTTGTTTGTGCAAGAGTTTAGTAACTGAAGTAACTGCACTTCCTTTTTTTTCTCACTGTTGTGCAACTCGACGTAAAGTTGTACATTTCGTCATGTGTATGGCAGTTTTTTAATTTCCTTTTACACCTAATCAAATACTTGCATTTCATTTAAAATCCCCTTAGCCATTGCCTTAGATGGGATGGATTCCCTTGAGGATATGAACAAATGACTTCATCTGCCATTACAATGTCTTTTCACATAAGCCCAGAAATTGTGGTTGTGCAGATGATTCAGGTTTAATTCATCTTTGAAAAATAACAATTAACAAACATCTAAAATTTATTTTATCTGGATCTGGATTTAGATTGTTTAGGATCATATAACTAAATTTTCTTTGCTAATTCATTTGAGTTGGCCAGATTTTTTTGCACTGATTCCCAGTTTCATCGATGTTATATTTCAACAGCAAACTAATGCATTTATCCACAGGGCTGTTGCCAAGTATCTGCAGACTGCGTTTGATAAGGAAGATCGTCAAGGAAGGAAGGAGCTGCATCTTGACAATTTATTAGTTGGTAAAACAAAGAAGGAAGCATCACGGATGTTTTTCGAAACTCTGGTATGGTCGAGAATTATTTTAATTTACACATACAATATCTATTGCCAACTGGTCTTATTGCATTAGTTTAACATCTTCACATTTATGATTAATGATAATTGAAATATCTCATTGGAGAAAAGAGGAGATATATTAACATGGATAGTGGGAAAATAGATAGGCATCTTTTTTAAGTTTTAAATGCGCCCAAAATAGATAGTGGGAAAATTGAATGCAAGAGTAAAACAATTAGTACCAAAGATTAAACCGTTCTCTCTGCTAGTTGGAAGTCAAATACCCTTGAAATAAGTGTGAGCGAACTCCAAAGGGGCTGAGAACGGTGTCTAAATCTTGTCATAAAACATGTTCTATTGGTTTAGATTTAGTTTCTGTTCTTACTTGAATATCTGCTTTGGAGGGTCATACATCACTCTTTTGGTGTTAGATTTTTCGTGTTCTCTCACACCTTGGACCTGTTTCTTAAAATGCTCCCTTTGAACTCTTCAAAGGCTTACTCGGAAACTTTACATTGGTTCACATGCAACTTCAACTGTGATTGCAGGTTCTCAAGACAAGGGATTATGTCCATGTAGAACAACCAAAACCCTTTGCCAATATTAGCATAAAACCTCGAATGAAACTTATGAGGTCAGATTTCTGAAACCTCGTGTAGTGGCAGATATAGTTGTAAAGATTCATTCGGTGGTAGTTTGGCTGGAATATGCTGGGTTGGGATAATATTTTCAACATTTCTCCCCAATTCTGGCTATGGTTTTTCCTTTATAATTTTTTGGAGATAGGATTTAGCTGTTCAGTTTTTTGTTCTTCAAAGGCTGGGGGGGTTGAAGTAGCACTTGTATCACCGTATTGATTATTCTGGGTCTTAATGTATATATTTCTGTAAAATGTCACAATTTGTAATTTACAGATGCTAATTTGTATGTCGTTTAAACTCATCCCTCCAAGAATGATATCCTGCTTTCTATAGGTATCATATTTATGTAACAGAAAGCACCTTGTAAGGTACATCATTTCTGTACTTTTATTTGTATAGTATCTAACTGTATTTAATATTTATCCTTTTGAGAGTATGTAGTTTTCTGTACATAGTTCGCATTGGATCATTGCCATCAAATATTTTTATTTATTTGGTTGAGTTTTGATACGTGAAAATAGTATGGCTCTGGTCTCAATCTCTGAAGACTTGGGTGTATTTTTAAATAAGGACTAAATAGAATTGTTTTTTTTTTTATAAATATTTGTGGGTAAACTTGTTTAAATTATTTTTTATTGGAAATTTCCCGTGCAGGAAGGGAAGAAAATAATTGAAGATGTTGATGATGCTTAAATTAAAATTGACATGCCCCTTTATGATTTTCTTAATGCATCGGCTATATTTTAAGTTTTGTTAAAATTAAAAATCCAGATAAAAGTATAAATGCGAGGAGTTTCCCCTATGGGCAAACTATTTTTGGTTAATAATTTTGAAATTTTTATAGATGTATTTATTTTCACCAGAATAAACTAGTTTATTGAGAACAAAATACTCTGCTTTTGTAAAAAATATTTTGTTGTAAATATTATCATAAATTCTTATATATAATTTTCACTGCGATTCTCTATGACTTGTATTGGTTTTCAGACCTATTACTTTTCTCCTAATAAAATTCGTGTAAACAATAAATATTCTTTTAGTTCTTTAATGTAATTTTAGTAATTGTTTCATTAACATCCAAGTATTTTTAGAATACCACTATCTTTGATCCTTTACATAAAAATAAATGACATTATTTTGTATCCTCATTATAAAACAAATGACTTTTTTCAAATTGAATCCATCCAATCTGTAAGTATTATCTTAGGAAACTGTAATTTTTTTCTGTATTTTTTTCTATTATACTGGAATGATGAAAATGATTTTTTAAAAATTTATAATTTTTACACATAAATATTATTCAATATGTATTTTGAAAAAGATATTTCGAAATTTATATTTTTCAATCAGTTTTCTGTATAGTTTTAAATTTATTTCAAAATTCTTATTTCCCTAAGGATTTTTTAAAATCCGCAACAAACAATAACATCAAAAAATGCGGTTGAAACATCACTAAAGCCTTGAGGTTGCAGGTTATGTGAAGTTTCTTGGAGAATTGAATTATTATGAGAATTTGGTTGATGAAACAATTTTTTAACGGAAATCTATTTTTCATAATTGCTCGAAATAATGAATCTGATATTTTTTTAAGTATATTTCGGATTATATTATTTGAAAGTATAAGAATTTTTTAAAGGGTTATTGTTGTAGGAAAGAATTATACAAATACAATAAGCAATTACCAAACTCTTAAAATAAAAAAATATACTAGCATTTTATACAAATCCTATCTAAAAGAGCGCTATCGTTGAATTGCTTTAAAATGTATCTGTTAAGGACAAAAAAAACATTTTAATAGAATTAAGTTTCCTTTATTCTACGTAATTTTTATTTATTTATTATATTCATAATGATAATATATACGAATACAGCCCATTTAACTTTATATTTTTCTAAAATATAACGATTTATTTATTTTTATTTTTAACTCGTTTAATAGTTATCATTGCCAATTTTTTTATCATGAGATATTAGAGAGTGAAATATTAAACAACTATATTAAAAAAATCTGAACTAATCTTAAAATCCTTCAAATTCATTTAAGAATCTAACCTTTTTTTTCAATATTCTTTTTTATACTTACATTTTCGATTACATGTATCAAAGAAAAGATTATATATAAATAATCACATCATATGTTGGCATAAAACATTTAAAGAAAAGCTACTAATCCAAAATAAAGACGAACTTTGACACAACCAACTTATTGAAATTAAAAAGAAACGAAAAAAAAGCATGCGGAAAGACAAGAATTGAAAGAACTAACGTTAACGTTAACATCACAGCTGGCTAGGTCCACTTACCCCAACGGTCATATTCCACCGACCCAAACAAATCACCAAGAAAAAATATGACCGTTATGAGAAAAGCCTATAATAGCAAGCACCACTCTCACTCCACCCATCACAAACCCAATAATCATCACTCACCAACTCAACTTCACTTCCCTGTTCCAAAGTTTCAATCTTCTCACTCAAACCTCAAATGGGTCTCTCCACAATGAACTCTTCCATCACTCCTCGCCACTACAACACCCACAAGGTGTTCCTTTTCTGCAACTACATTCTCTTGGGTGCAGCCTCCAGCTGCATCTTCCTAACCCTCTCTCTGCGCCTCATTCCCTCTCTCTGTGGCTTTTTCTTCATCCTTCTTCAGGTCTTCACAATCGCAGGTGCTATCTCCGGTTGTGCTGCTGTGGGGGCCAATAGCTGGTACTCTGCCCACATGGTGGCCACTGTGTTGACGGCAATTTTTCAGGGTTCGGTTTCGGTGCTGGTGTTTACAAGAACTGGGGACTTTTTGGGGCAGTTGAAGTCATATGTGAGGGAGGAAGATGGTGCTGTCATTCTGAAGTTGGCTGGTGGACTTACCATTTTGATCTTTTGCTTGGAGTGGGTGGTGCTGACTCTTGCCTTTTTCTTGAAGTATTATGCTTGTGTTGAGGGGAGTAATGGTGCCATTGTGGCTATGAAGAGTGGAAAGGTGCAGCAGGATGAGGACTTGAAGGATTGGCCTTGGCCTTTCCAAGTTTGATTCTTGTTTATGACAAGAACAGAACAAGAACAAGATGCTTCTCTGCTGATATATGATCATCAAATTCGTTGATTTGTTGGAGAATTGGATGCTTATTTCTCCTAATATAGATATATGTGTGTTTGCTTGTCTGTCTCTGATGTAATTAGGTGCGTGGTTATTCTTTACATTCATCCTTTTGTTGTTACCTTCATTTCCTTGTCAATCTGAAGTTCAATTACTATAATATCAGTTTTGCCCATTATATCTTGCCTGTGAGGTTTTTATCTTTCGAATTCTGTTGTTGGATGTCAAATTCTGAATATCGTAATTAGTTTGGAAGAATTTGTCTTTATTTTAATAATCTTTAGCTCTCAAGAAACAGTTTATAAAAATCATTTTGAAGCAGAAGAGCTAATATCTTAATCAATTTTGAAGAATTTGTCTTTATTTTAATAATCAAGAAATACTTATAAAAATCATTTTGAAGCAGAACAGATATCTTAATTAATTTTGAATAATAAGTCTTTATTTTAATAATCATTAGCTCTCAAGAAACACTTTATAAAAATCCTTTCACTTTCTTATTCAAAATTGAATCTTTTTTGTACCCATTTTTCCTATCTGGTTGAACACGGTCAACAATCATCAGTGAAGTAAGTGCCTTTTGTATAAAAATTGTTTAAAAAAATTCCTCTTAACTAAAAAATTATATCACTTATCACATTATCACTGCATGTAAATAATGCAGTGATAAAAATTGAAAACATCAATGTGAAATTCAAATCTCTGTTTTACAATGTAAGATTATCAATATAGTGAAACTCAAATCTATGTTCTCATTTTTTTTAAATTCTACATAATGCAGTGATAAAAAAATTGAAAGGTTTTTACAATGTAAAAGAATATGTAGTGAAATTCAAATAGAAGAACTACTACGTTTTCATTTTTGCTTTAATTCTTCAAGAATCGTTACGTCACTCTGGGAGACTCCTTTCACATTTTCCAGATGATGTCTAAACATAAACATCATAAGATAGTTTGCATAGTTTGTAAAAGAATATGTAGTGAAATTCAAATCATGTAAAAGAAGAACTACGTTTTCCTTTTTGCTTTAATTCTTCAAGAATCGTTACGTCACTCTTGGAGACTCCGTTCACATTTTCCAGATGATGTTTAAACATAAACATCATAAGATAGTTCGCATAACAGTTTGTATAATTAAGATTTATGTTGACAGATAATCAAAGTGTTCGTTTCATAATCTTGTAACATAATTCTCTTTAAAGGAACTTTTTCTATTTCCAATTTACTTCTTAAATAAAATACATGACTCTCCTTCCCCATCTTCAATTGGGGATACATTTATAATTTATAAATGTAAACTGTATGGTCACACAGCTGCAGCTTTCAGGGAAAGAAAATCTGAAATTTTGTTGGTATAGAAGTCTGGTTGTATGGCGTTGTTAGGACTCTGGAGCATGGGCAGTGTGGTGACTCCTGAGAGCACAAGAAGAGTTTTGCAACCACCATTTTGCCCAAATAAGATATCAGTGTCTAGTCTGTCCCCAACCATGCATATCTGTGACTTCGAAATGCCAAATCTGTTCAATGAAATTACAACAGTTAAAAGGAAATTCTAGAGAGAAAAACTATTTACAGTTCACTATCCATTGCCTTAAACAGAAACTGGTCTACTAAAAATAGTGATGAAGTCTCTAAACTTTCTCATCCCTATATTCCCTCAGCTCCCGTGGGGCATCAGTGGCCAGTGTCCTTTTTCATTCCCCATTTCCCATTGAAAAACATGCGGCATAAACACTTTATGGTTAAAAATATATGATGAATAAATAGGACAGTTTAATAATCTGTGATCCCAATAAAAATCTGGATTTCTTGACAATTGAACAAATCAAAGGTTTCTTCTTTCCCTCTTTCTCTACAAAACTACGAAAGTTTTTTTATTAATTGATCACATTACCCTTAAAGGCAGGGAAAGTGATCCATTACAGCAACAAAAGATGGGAAATGTGAAGAAGTAATGATTTGGTGCAAAGATGTGTAAATAGATAAGAGTTGTGTCAAGATTTAAAATGTCATGTCATAGGAAGACCACGCATAAAAAACATTAAGCAACACAATGTCATTCACTCACGTCAGACTATTTATGCCACAGATAATTTATCTATCATGCACTGAGAATAAGAATAAGGTAATAGAAAGCTTTTTACTCGTTTGCTAAGTAATCCATCATAAACGTTGAGGGTTTTCCAACAACTAGTGGCTCACGTTGAGTAGATCCACTGAGGGCGCCAACCATAGAGCCCCCACCTGAAATGCAAGCACAAATTATTTAATACCATTTCAACAAGTGCATAATCATATTTCCCATGTTGTTAATGCTTTGAACTGTTACTAGTTAGTGAACCTGCTTTGAAAAACTTATTTTGCTGTTTTCTTAATGTAATCTGCTCTAATTCTGTGAGTGTAGCATAATAAAGAAAAATCGAACGGCTCACTAGATTATTATGCACAAAGTAGTAAAAGAAGTCAATAGGGAGAGAAGAAAGAAAGACAAACCTGCCCATTCTTGAGCATCTGTAAGATGAGTAACAGCATCTCGATTTGTAGCAATAAAAAGGCATCCAGGGTTTTCACGTATGCAGAGTGTTCCATACCTTTCATCACGAAGAAAAATTAATATTTAATAATAATACAGAGTTTCTATCTACCTTTAGCCTGACTTTTGAAATAGGATTGCCATCATTATCATTCTCATGCTAAAGGATATTATTTTCTCACACCCCTTTCTCTTACTTCATTTCTACCTATCATTTCCTTTTCCGTCACATAATGTATCACATTTTTCACATTTGTTTTTCTTCCTTTTCCCTTTCCATTATTTCTCTCTTCTTTCAGCTCATCTCACAACCCCATAAAATAGTGCAAGACAAACATTATTGTATGTTAAAATACATGTAATATCAGGTGCTTTAACTAAAACATTCCAGGCTCATAAAACCCAGATTTTGCTAACCGAAGAAAAGACAAATCCTCTTCTACATGAACAAGTACAGATTTGAAAGAATAAGATATCTCTTTTGCTTGGAACTCAATGACAGCAACATCTTATAAAGAAAAAGGAAAATAAAATAGAAACATTGCATGCTATCTCTCTAACTCTACTGCATATTCGTGTCCGTAATTTTTCAGTGACAGTTTTGAAATCTTACTGGATTTTATAGTAGTTGAAGTAGCGATCAAACCCAACAACAACTGCTCCAACCTAATAAATATACACATTTTTTTACAGGAACTGCAAATAATATCAAATAAAAATCTGAAAACTATCAATAAAGACAGGAAGCACATACATCTTCATCGTGCTCCATCAAAAAACCTGGCTTCAGTTCTATCTTTTTCCCGCCATCTTCCTAAATGAAGAACATGCATATAAAAGTGGGACAGAGAAATCAGACATAAGGATAATTCCATACTAATGGAAGACTTATACATTACATATGCATAACTATTTTTTCACTTCTTATTTACCCTTGGAAAGACATATAAGTACTATGTTCATCATCTAGTAGTTTTGTTTGACTTTCTGCGCTTTCTTCTGCATTAGATGCTGAGATCATTATATCCTATGCATTATCATTCAAATCTAATTTATATGCATTATTATATATCAAACTGATTTAAAAAGAAAAAAAGAAACAAACAAACAAATAATATTACACTGTGACCGACTGATCAGACCGTAAATATTTTGCATATGGAACTCAATAGTACATACCGGCCCACCAATGTATTGATATCCAGCAAGCTCAAGCTCTTTCAAGATGCCATCTTCTCCAATGACATAAACCTAAATCATGTTCATCTATCAGTCCTTTACTTTCAGCCTTATAAACTGGTTCGAGAAATAGTTAATAATTATGAAAGATATAGTATTCAGGTGCAACATGATTCAAATGATAATGTTCTGAAGTATTGCTTGAGAAATATAGTTTACAATTACATATATCGCGCAAGTATTAAGTTCAGCATTACAATTACTATACGAGTTTACACATAAATATCGTTAACTTCACTTGTTCTTAGCCTGGCCTCAAAATACAATTATTTTTTTGGATTCCAAATGTATCATATAATTCATATTATGTCATATGGTAATCAAAGACACTGCCCAGTAGGTTTTATCAAAATCCAAATTTGCATTGCGGCCATTTTGGGCAAGGCCCTTTTTAATTGTTTCTTCTACAGTTTTCTTAGGTTTTCCTATGCCCTATAAACCTACTAGAAAATTATTTGTTGCACCTCCATTCATCCTCCCATCTTACAACTAACCCAAAAAAAGATGCAGCTGCTGCTAACTGGAGATCAGTGTTAATTTACCCCTAATGTTAACTAAGGGTACCATTTGAGGTTAAAAGAGTTCCTAGATTAAATACTTGATATTAGTTTGGGTCCTACTGCAAAGCAAAAGATGATATATTACCTTTTTATCTTTTGGGAAATCAATGGACTTCAAATATGCAGCAGCAGCAAAGGATGACGCAAAAATCTCCTCCTGAAATAGCACAATAATTAAAGATTACAAATTCATTATTACTCACTAAACAATTTCAGTGCAAATAAAGTGTGAGGAAAAACAAATGTGGGCTAACCTCGCTGACATTCAGGCCAAGGGATTCAAATTTCTTTCCATACTGCTTCCTAGACTTCGTTGAGTTGTTGGTGACAAAAACTAATCTTTTTCCCTAAAGAAGTTTATTAAGAAACGCAAACCTCAGACTTTTTTGCTTAAAATGAACAACAATAAATTGAAGGATAGTTCACATTGACACTTGCAGGTAAAAGCCTAGTGCCTACATTAGCACACAAACCTTTGACCGAAGCATGTCAAGTGTTTCAGGCACTCCTCCTATTAATTTGTCACCTTTCCATATAACTCCTGCAAATTAAGTTTTAACGGTAAAGGAAATTCGCATAATGGCAAAATACTTTGAAAAATAACCCAAGGGAATAGATAAAGCAAAAACAGAACAAGAAGCAGGAATCATATTCATATTGTAATTTTGCCCCGAAGAACCTCACAAAAAATCAATCATCACCATTTTTTCCATAAATTGCTCAGGTCACTTTTGTGAGAGTTTTCTGTATACAAATATCACGTACGATATCTATTAACCTGACACGGACAAGCTGGAATATTAAACTCATAACTTCAAAACTAACTTTCTTTACAATTTAACTAAAATGCACCATAATCACATATTAGCAATTTATTATCATACTTTGATTTAATTGCATAACAACTCTTTTAAAAGTTGGCTTCTGATTGATTGATAATGTAAAGGAAATTGATCTAACAGCGTACAAAAAATAAACAGTATAGAATTTTTTTTGTTAAATTACTCATTCAATCTCTATAACCGACTTCATTTCAAGCTTTAGTCTAGTTTCAGTTTTGGCATATACATGTAATTTTACAATAGTTAGTTATACTTAGGTTGATCTTCAAGTAATTGAACAGAAAATATAAAAACATTTTAGTTGAAAATTGCATAAGCATTAAACTCTTCCTGAATCAGTACAAAAATGAAATGACGTAGATACAAATAGTTGAAGCCTTCAAAATCAGTAACAAACCGTCGCAGTCGAAGATAAACGTTTCGACGGAATCGATGAGTTCGTCGGCGTTGGTCAGCGGCTGCGCCAACGCGCGCGTCGTGAAGGTTCCCATTCCACAGCTGTTACGCTTACAATTCGATTTTCTATTCCACCTGAAGATCGCGGAGTTCGATGATAGACCGTTACGAGCAGCGTCACAGAATCTATAGTTCACGGGAATTGATTGGTGCCATTGTCTGTGACTGTGACGAACACAGGTGACTGTAACACTCTGTGCTAAAGTGCTGCTTCTGAGCATTTCCTTCAAAATTGCTAAGTTTTTTTGATTTTTTGTTTTGGGGGTTATTATTTGTGTGGTGCATGCATGTGATACCAAGGTGAAATGGTTAAGAGATTTAACATGGACCGTTGGTTTTTAGTGGACCAAGTTCGTGCGCTATTGGATCATAATCCGAGCCCAACCTCAATTTTCTGTGGATCTTATTTTTCTTCACATTACAAACATTTTTGCTCAACACATATTATGCATTTTACAACTTTTCAGAAAACAAATTTAAGAAGAAAAATTAATTCTATTGTCAAATCAAAAATAAAAACTTAAAAAAAAATACAATACTAAATTAAAAACTTCTCCAAATTCATAAAATACTTCCACAATTATTAACTTAAGTAAGAAAAAAAAAACAAGGATTGGATAATCACAATATAACAAATTATGCAAGGAAATAACAATGAAGGAAAATAAATAAAAAATATTAATCTACATTTTTTTCTTTTGAAAAAATAAACATTGGCTTCCAAATGAAAGAGAGAAGAGAATAATATTTTCAATGTATTTTTTTATTGGATTTATAAATTGTGATTTGAAAAATAATCCATTATTTAATAAAGTCGTATAATTATTGCACTAACTAATGAATGATCAATAATGTTGATATAGGTATTTCATGTTGAGTCCCTATCTTTTTATAGACTTCATAATTAAAGTCGTAAATTTAAAATCGAAGTGTAATAACACATTCTTAATATATATCTAACATCAAGTTTAAGATTTTTTTTTATCTTTCTTACAAGAATAAAACTTTTAAAAATTGAAACTGTAAAGTCAACAAGTTTCTTCGAGCTAAAAGTATGTTTGGTGGTTTTTATAAAAATAACTTCTTAAAAGTATTTTATCTAATAAAAATTATTTTGTCAGACAATTTTCCATTTTATTTTCTTGTCCTTAACAAGCAAGTAAAATATAGAGTATTTAATTGAAATTTCAAATATATATATATATATATATGTATGTATATTAAAACGTAAAAAATTAAGATATTTGATAGAAAAATATCGGTAATATTTATTTAGAGAAGAATGACATCCAGTATTGTTTAATTGGAATTTAAAAAACTAAAAGGATAATGATCTGGTATTAAAAATTATAAAAAAAAATTAAAAAAATATTTTGTTGATTGAATTTATAAGATTTTGTGTGTAGATATAAATATTATCTTGTTAAGTAATTTTTCTCAAATATGAGTTTCTCAATCCTAATTATGAAATAGATAGTGTTAAGCATAAACACAATCAAGCTTGTGGGTTTAATTATAATTACTCTAATTCACTTAGCTCTTAAGTTGAAAATACTAATGATTAAATTGTTCTCAAATACAAGATAAAAAATAATTGTCTTACAACTTCCCACTAAGAATGTTTCTCATACAAACAAAATACAACGGTTGAGTTTCATAACTATACAAGGAATCAGCACTTATAAAAATTAAACAAAAGGTTAAACGATTCAAAATAATAATTATTTAACAAACGATGATACCCATCAAATAATCTTGAATCACTATACGATTCAGCACCTATAAACGATCAAAAAAACTTCAACTTATATATAAATGGATCTTTACATATAAATTTCTATTTTAAATACTTTTTCTTAATGTTACTTTGTTTCATATTATTGTCATATACTATTGTTTTAATGGTATTTTTAGATTATTATTATTATTATTATAAAAAAAAGTTATAGTTGTGAAAATAATATTTTCTCTCTCTTTCCCACATGCAAATTTCTAAGTTTTTTTCTATCCTCTAACTTGAATTTTCACTTTAGTTCTCAACTTTTTTTAAAAGGTGAGTTATTACCCTTTTTACTTGATTAATTTTCATATTAAAGTAAATGTTTTTTTATTTTTAAAATCCTTTATTTTACTTTTCATGCTTATATATGCTTTGCTTGATACTTATCTTGGTTTAGTCAGTCAAGTAAAGTAAATCTCTCGGGTTTTATTTGATTTTGGTCGTATTTGATTATGTAGTTTATATCTTTTAAAATTTTGAAATTCTTCAGTTGTTTAGGTGGTTCCTTAGGTCAACCGATTTTTTAGGTAAGATAAACTATCATTTTTATGTAAGTAAAGGGTCAAAGTTAAGTTAATCCTAAGCAGTGAGAAAAATATTGAAGTTTAGAAATGTAGAATGATCGTGTCTTGTTTGATTGTGAATTTCTATGCATATGATAGTTTGAGTCTGAACATTGATTATGAGATAGTTGTATTTAAACATAAAGTTAAGTATATGAAGCTGTTCAGAATTTGAAGTTTTGGCCAAAATGTGTGCAAAAACTTATTTCTACTCATTCGTGTAGATTTTTTTATCGGAAATAAAAAAAAATATATGAATCAATTTAGAAGTGATTCAATCTTATACAAAATAAAATATTTAAGACAATTGATCTTAAAATTTTCTTCGATGTTGCTAAAGATTATAAAACATCATGACTTAACTAAAAGTTAGCACTCTAAAAATTAACACCTAAAGTGAGATATATAAAAAAATCATCGTTATACAACCAAAGTTGGACACACCACTTGTTTTATTTAGCTCTACATGTCTAACACTCATCTCACTCTACATTATACACGTCTCGCTTTGCATGTCCAACACATCACACTCATTTCACTACACATGTTGAACAAGTGTCACTCATTTTAATGTGCATGTCCAACAGGTAGCACCCATCTTACACCTTATGTTTGATGGTGATAACCACACACACATATATTTGACATGTGACACTTTATTTAATTTACATGTTTAACATGTCATAATCATCTTAATTTGCATGTTTGAGAGATCTTACTAGCCTCAATACATAAGTTGGACATGTAACTATTTATTTTTAATAACAAAATTGACTGTGATAAATTTCATATCTTAAAAACAAGTACTTCAACACTAAAAAAAAATAATAAAAAACTTATTTTAATTCAATGACACAGAAAATAAATTGTTGGGTGATTTTCCAGCGTGCTTTGAAATGAAACTTTCGAAGACCATGAACAATAAATTGTCTTGTTTGAGTAATTAAAAGGTATGTTCTCTTTGTAATTTCAAATAAATCTTTGTCTAACGGCTATGCTGCTCTGAACCAAATTTTGTTTCCCCATTCGTGTTTTTTTCTCACACCAGACATTGAAAGTTGCAATGGAGAGTTATGTAGCATCAGAGCATGGCAGAACCTAACAAATTGCCATTGAAGAGCGTGCCACAGACCTAACGGTAACAACATTGGAAACCATCTACAACTTTTAAATCCACTTGCTGTTACTTTTGAACAACAAAATAGATCAATACCCATAAAATGGATTTAAGAAAAAAAAATGTTTATCCACAATACTTTTTATTTTTTCTTCATTCTGTGTAAAATAAAAGTGTTCAAATAAACGAAAAACTGTTTAAGTCACATGTGGATTTAATAACATAATTACTCTTTATTGTTTATACTATCTCTAAAGTCAATCAATGACCATTATTTGTAAGTTATGAGATGATAAATTAAATTGCTAACTTAAAAGTGTTTGGTAGATCTAAACTATATTGTAAATGTAAATGTAAAATGACTTAAAGTAACAAAACTACATAGTATTTTTTTTTTGTTTTTAGATAAAAATATATAGTTATGTAATAATAATTTTAGATTTAAAAATAATTAATTTTTTAAGTTTTGTAGTTTTTATGTTTATTTTGAGAAGCCATTTTATTTAAACTATTTGATTTAATGAGTATTACTCGAATTTAAATTTTATTTTTTTAGAATTTTATTTCTTAATTTAAATTTTTAGTACTTTGAGATTTTTTTTTATCGTGTATACTTTTTACATGATATCATGCAATGAAATATTGATTATTTCAATTTTTAATGTTAACTATTTTAAAAAAAATTTAACTGTATACAAACTTAAAAAGTAACCCCACACAATAATAAAAATAGTGCAATGACTAAAATAAATATTCAACATCTTTTAAAGAAATCGGAAATAATAAAATAATGTATTAAATACTAAGAGATAATAATGAATGAATAAATAAGCTCCAAGCTATAAGTTAATTGAATTAACTTAGGAATACATTTAGTAAAGTCAACACATTTTTTTGGTAAATATATCAAAGTAATTTGTTTTAGGAGATTTATAAACTACCAACTAGCTTTTAAATTTTAGTTTATTTATTTTTCTTCCATTATCATTGCTTATACTTTAATATTTCTTCTTCTTATTTTTTAATTTTCTTTTGTCCATTTCAATTTATGAATTAACTATTACACTATTTTTAGAATTTGTTGAGTTGTTTTTAATGTTTTAAGTACTTCAAATTAAATAAAATTTAATATTACAAATTGGAGTAATAAATATTTGATCACATGACGTTAAGTACAAATTAAATACAATAACAGCTGTAAGAGAAATTCAATGTAATAATGATTTAAATTGAGTAACCAACAAATTAATCTTTTGAAAAAATAATTTTGGTTATGAGATAAACTTATTCAAATAAAATAATTTGTCAAAGTAAAAAATATATATAAAACGTGCCATCAGATTTTGAAACAAAATTTAAATAACAAAAACTTATTTTGAATAGGACTCACCCCCATAAGATTAAAGTAACATAAAATTATTAAAAAAAATAAATTAGCTAACAACAAATTTATTAACTAATTTTTTGATATAGACTTGCTTATTCTGACATAAAAACATCTAATAAAATAACTGATAAATTAGTTAATAAATGTAAAATGTTATAAAGTGATATAATTACATAAGTTTTATTACTCTTATTTATTTATTTTTTAAAATTACACATGGCTTTTCTATCTATACAAGTCATTTATTTAAATGAGTGTATCTATTACATATTAATCAATTTGTTTATTTTCATAATTTTTCAATTTTTATCTTTGTAAAATTAAAAATAAATAATAAGATATAAACAATAAAAAATTTAAATATTAAAGATAATAATAGAAAAAATATTTCCTAATTTATAAAGTAAAAGCCAATAAAATAAATTATTTTAAATAACTTTAACAAACCCTCTAATGATAATTAAACTAGTTTCTAAAATAGTCAAATAAACTAATAACAAACTTTTTAACCTTATCAAATATATACTTTTTTTTTTTTATCACATTATACTTAACCAAGATAATCTTTTGTCTAGGACTAGGTAAATCCACCACATTAATATAAAGTACTTAATCATAAATTTCCATAGATAAGTTAGAAACACATAATTTGGATCAACAAATATTTACCAAAGCTAATCCATAACTTGATGATATCTATAACATTGAACTACACTGCACGAAAAAGATAAAGCTATTGTAAATTGGAATTAAAAAATGTATATTAAAAATAATTTAAACAGGTCAATAACTGTAAAACTAGTTTAGAAATTACTCAAAATAGTTGAGTTTAGTTTACCAAAATTATATTCAATTTGTTGTCTTAAAACGTTATTCAATTTAATTTGACAAAAAAAAATTATATTGAATTTTAACATGCTATATCTCTAACTTTTTAAAAGCAAAAAATAAATATTATTTTTTCAAACCAAAATCATAACTTAATAGTTTCTTAACGATGGAAATAAGAATTTTAAGTTTTATAATATAAAACATATCTTTACTATCAAATCAATTTTTTTATTCATTTTCTGAATAAGAAAGGCAGCGAATTACAGGTTAAGTTTTATCATTAACGTATTATGATTTTAAATATTATTATCTATGTTTTTTTTAAAATATTTGACTAGTCATATTTTTCTATTTTCATATTTTTGGTTGAAGTCATGTTTAATTTTTTTTTATTCATAAGTTCATTTGTACAAGCTTTTCAATATATATATAGAATTTGAGCATAAATTAATTTTAATTTATGATTTTTTCTTCTTCTTTTCAATAGATATTTATGAAAAGTTTTTTCCACATATATTACTATTAATCAAGTAACAAAGTGATGATGCATTTTTCAAGTTATGCTCATATTTTATTAAATATTTTTAAATTAAAATATATTAATTTTAAAATATGAAAAAAATAAAACTTTAATAACAAAATTAAAAAAAAAATAATAACAAAATTAGGAAATAGTAATAATTGGATTACTCTGTAATACATTATTGTTATCGGGTCAAGATGGGCAAAAACAGGGTTCGGGATACCCGAAAATTGATTTGGATACCCGAAAAATACATTCGGCAATGGAGCGAAATCAATCGAGTTTGGCGCGAAAACAAATCCCTTACCCATTTTTTGTGTTTATATTCTCAACCTTTTCATTTCTTCCCCAAAACCAATTTTTCATTACCATAATTCTTGTTTATATATGTCCAACCTTTTTCTTCATCTATTCTCCTACACACTACATCACAATAAATAGGGTTAAGTTCAATTGTTTTTACCACAGATCTCACAGGTTCCGAATTCGTTGTCAAAACTCAAAACAGGTTTTGGGAAAAGTGTTGGAGGTGGAAATGGCAGCGCCGACGGGGGCCATGGCCGGGAACGCCGAACACGTGTCTACTCCGCCTCGTTCTCTTCCTCAAGATCCGAAATCGAATCGCGCCAAGACGACCACCACTCCGCGGAGTAGGAAATCGTTGCTGCAAAACCTAAAGAGTGCTGAGGAGAAGCAAGCGTACCTCGAAACCCTAGGAAATGAGCTCCAGGCGTTGTTCCGCTACTATAAGGACGCGATGGCTGAGAAAGTGCGCATCGAACTGAGTCAGTGCGGCGGTTCGCGAAACGCCGTCGTGTCGGCTCTGTTGGAGGAGAGCGACCTTCCGCTGTCGAAGCTTGTTGACGAGATCCACGATAGGTTGAACGGCGAGGTCGGTAGCGGCGCAATCGTGCTGGCGGAGCCGGTGACCTACGCTACTGTGAAGAGTAGCGTGTTGTTTGCTGGACAGAGAGTGACTTACGGCGTGCCTAATGCCGACGCTGATGTGTTGGAGGACTACGCGGAGTCGTGCCTCTGGTGTTGGGAGGTGATTGTGAATTCTTGCTTATCTTGAATTTTGGTTCATTAATTATTCAATCGTATAACATGCATGCTAGGATTTGATCATCAAAATTTAAATTGTTTATACTTGTTGTATCGGTGATGCAGACGAGGGATTTGAAATTGATGCCGAAATCTGTTCGAGGACAGCTTGGTGTTCGACGCATGTGCCGGAAGAAGATCCATGAGAGGATTATAGCTGTCTCTGGTATTGTGGCTTTTGTTTGTTTGTTTTGTACCTGTAATTATACTGAAGCTTGCCATAATTTACATTCGTAGTTGGTGTTTCATTTTATTTAGCCTTTCCAATAGTTATTTATTTGATCAAGTTTTGGGAATGTGGTTGTTTGCTTCTTTAATAAGTATTTTGCTAAAATTGTTTTTTTTTTCCAGAAATGATATCAGCTTTGAAAAAGCTAGAGAGTGAGCCAAATTACAATGATGCCTTGAAGAGGGCATCGACAAAGCTTAATAAAGCTTTTCCTGAGGCAGATATCCGCTTGTTAGTGGAAAGTTCGTTGCAGAAAAACTGTGAAGACATGTACACTTCCTGACATGATTTGGTTGTTGTCTCAAATATTTAAATGTCTGTGATGATTGGTTTAATTTTCTAACATATGATTGTAGGGACAAGAAAAGAGCAAATCAAGAAAGTAAATTGCTAATTAAGCAGCTGGAGAGAAATAGAAGAGAAGCTGAGAAAGAGAAAGCAAGCATGCACAATGAACTGCAAAGAGAAACACAGCCCAATGTAAGTGAGGCTATTTTGACCCTGTTATATGTTCTGTATCGCTGAAGTTGCTATTTCTTGATGTTGCTCTCATGGGCAGTGCAATCATGTTTTACATATGTTCAAAATGAATATTTCTACTAGCTAACAGCATTATAATAGTCTGTCGCATTAGATGGTATTTATTATAACTTATAACCTACGATGCGTGGAAATGTTATGAATTGGATATAGTGGTATGCCTATTCTTAAAATTTACGATGCTTTACTTTTTAAAGAATATATTAAAAAAATTTGAATTAAAAATATATTTATTAGACATTGATATTTTTGCAAGTATATAAGTGCAATTGCTAATCAAATTTATTTTTTTAAAGCAGTATTATATATTTTTTGTACTATATAATAAAAGTATATAGCAAAAATATTTAATACTTATAATATTAAAATGAAAAGATACTTATTATAATAGATGATGTAACAATGAAATGGTTTAGACAGAAGAATATTTTTTTTTTAATATAGTATAACAATACAGCTTTAGGATATAGAATAGAAATGTTATTATATACTATAACTTGAATATGTTTCACACGGTAAGAATTAACATAATAGTGACACATGTATTACTTTAAAAATTAACCTGACACTAGAAATTGCTTGTTAAGTTTCGGTGACCTTGTTGGAGTGCAAAACAGACAAACAACCTATATTAAAGAATTATTAAATATTAACTTTAGAGTGAAAATTGAAATGCAGCTTTAGGTGATATTGGTGCAGTTCAAACATTGAGAAATTAAGATTATAAAGGCAAAACAAAAATGCATTTTGAAAAAAGAAAAAAGGGACGGCAAAACCACCATTTGATTTCTGTGTACCGGGACCCAAAAGGATAATTGAGCAGCTCTGAATCTGGTGATACAGCAGCACTACCATGTAAAGCCAGTGGAGTTACAGTGTTCACGAGTGCCAATGGAGAGACTAGAGCACATGATGATATATTGGCAATTTTTTTATTTAAAAAAAATCACTTGTCCGAATGACTCTATAGACTGTATTAGACAATGGACACTGATTGCATAAGTATGTATTCCTTTTGTATCTGAAAGTATCAGTATCAGAGACATGGGATCAAAAAATGATGTATTGGTGCATCTACTGTTATAATTCAGTTTATGTATGTGTATGAATATGTTAATTATTTGTTTTATGACTGAATTCATGTGATGAAAAATTGAAATAAGATCGAGTTTTTGTTTATTAAAGACTTTATTTCTTCAACTACTTGATTCTTTTAGGAATCAGATTTACAATTATCACAAGGTCAGGCCAAAAATGATGAGAAATGTCCTGTAAAGAGGCAACAGCAAAAGAAGCAAGTAGAGGAAACAAAAAGGGATCAACGACGCCGAGAGAAAGCTGAAGCTGAGTTAAAGAAGAAGCGTAGTTTAGAAAAGCAAGCCTCAATTATGGAGCGTTTTCTGAAAAAATGTAAAACTAATTCCTCATCTGAGAATGACAAAGCTTCAACCAAATCAACTGATGATTTGTCAAGCAGCAAAAACGAAAGTTTGTATGAGTCAGCTACACTTTCAATGGATTGTACTCTCGCATCAAGTAGTGATGTAACACTTGAGGATATTCGCAAGCAAGTATCTTTCAACATTCTTTTTTTATACCGGTTGTTCTGTTTTCAGATCTAACTCAAAGTGTTCACTTTTCAGGTCACACTTTTCTTCATGGCGCTCTTTAAGACAATCAATTCGCTCTAACAGAAAACAGAATTGGGGCTTACGTCAGAAGCCTAGGACTGAAGCTTTTAAGGAGCTTAAGCTGACAGCTATTAAAACTGATATTCATGATGATGAGTTGGACATGGAGAAACACGTGGACAGATTGGGTGAAGATAGTTCTGATATCAGTTCATGTGCAGTGAATGCAGATAGTTCTCTTCATGATAGTAAGAAGTACCATAGGGCGAGACAATTATATCAGTTTGACAAGTCTCATAGACCTGCGTTTTATGGTGTTTGGCCTACAAAAAGGTTAGATTGTACTTCATGAATGAACTTTTTTTTATTTTTACTGTTCGTCTAATATTTAGTTATGCAGATATTGTCACTATTGTCAGAGGCTCTTTTGTTGATTTGATTAAACGCCTATAAATGATTACTTTAAAGCTAGTATCAACAGTAATTTTGCTTTTGAATGTTATGATGTGTTTTCTGTATTTTCTTGTTCGAGTTTGCTTATGTGTATTAAAATATGTATTTCTAGTCATATTGTTGGACCACGCCATCCGCTAAGGAAGGATCCAAGCCTGGATTATGATGTCAGCAGTGATGAGGAGTGGGAAGAGGTGAATTGATTTTTGTTGTATTTAACTGAATTAATTTACAATGGATGCCATTCATCTGCTAACATTCTGTCTGTTTTAGGAGGAACCTGGTGAAAGTCTTTCTGATTGTGATAAAGATGAAGAGGAATGCCAAGAGGAATGCTCAAAATCTGATGAAGAAAGTGAAGATGGTTTTTTTGTACCAGATGGCTATCTATCCGCAGATGAGGTATATGCTTGGTGTTTTTGCTGTAATCAGTTTGTGTTTGTTATGACAATGTTTTGCATTTCAATGATTCTGAGATGAGTGATGTTTAGACCTTTTGATGTCTCAATATCCATATGCATGCTTTGTATTCTTTTATCAGCCTATTGCAAGGGCTGGGATAGGTGCATGAACAAGGGCTTGTTTTATTTCACCTTGAACAGTTGTACCGGTAACAGGCAACTGTTTTTGAATCTTAAAGCCACTACAACTGATTAGTCATATTTGTTTAATTTATATAGGGTGCTGCACAAGTGGACATGGAAATAGATGATGAGATTGAGGGGAATGATAGCTCATCTAGCTATAAGAATAACGTTGAGAGTGTGGAGTTTTGTGCTTTACTTCGGCAACAAAAATATCTAAACAGTTTGACAGAGCATGCTCTCCGGAAAAATCAACCCTTGATTATATCAAATTTGTTTCACGACAAGGAGTGTTTATCAAATCACAATATCAGTGGTATTTCTAAGTTGGAGCAGACGTGCTTGCAGGCCTTGAGTATGTACGTAATTCCTGGCGGCTCACTTGTAGAAATACCCATAGCTAAGATGCAAGACGAGGAACAAAAGGTTCGTCCCTCTATTGGTAAAGGTGGTGCTAGTGCAAGTTCTGGTATAGCGGCCATTCCTGACTCAGACCTACCCATAATTGTAAGTTATGCGTTTGAGTTGGATAATTTTCATGTATCTATCAAGATGTGTGTAGTTTGGTAGACTCAGTGTAGTGAAGTTGGTTGAGGGAACAATCAATCATGATGTCAGTTGTTTGCCAGGTGTAGGGATTTGGGAAAGCTTCCCTTTTTATTCTGTCTCCCACTTTCATTTTGTGGCTAATTTTATTGCATAGCATGCAAGTTTTATCACTTTACAAAGGTTTTGTTAACATTTCAGGTGACCACTATTCAAAGTTGTTCTCAAGGTATGAATAAAGTGCTAGTGTCTTTGCAACACAAATTTCCTTCTGTTCCCAAGTCCTGGATGAAGAATAAAGTGCGTGAAGTATCTGACTATGTTGATAACCGTTTGCAGGTTAGTTTGGTGGAGATCTCACAATCTAGCAATTGCTGCTAATTATTTTAGTGAAAGACATTAAAATTAACCGTTTAAGTATAATTTGCAAGTAGATTTATATTACCCACCTTACAACATTATCAAGCACATTTGGATACCAATTAAACTGTTTACAGTTGTGATTCTTGGTATGTTGTGTAAATATCATTTCTTCCCATGAAACCCTTAATGCTGCTATTGGTGGATAGTAGTCACAAACCCAACAAACATTTGACCCATAATGAACTTATATGGAGTGGACATGCAAATTGTCTTAACCTGGTTGGGCCCCTTAACAATTGATTTTACGTTGAATTGGATTCGTATGGAGTTGTGTTGAACCAAAGCCATCCGAAAACTTGCAATGTAGTATCTATTTATTCATCGGGATGGCAGTAGGTGACTGTTTATCATCATTTGGCAAAGGGTTGAATAATTCCTAATAAATCTTTCAAATTCCCTCTCCATGATCAATAAATGGTTAATAAAGTTAATGAGGGTGATCCTTTACCTTTTTTTTTAATCCTGGACTCCAAGTTTCTGTGTCATTGAGATGCCAAGCTGTAAATAAATTTTGCGCATCACGACCTTAAAAGCCAATGCTATTTTGACTGTCTGGGGACACAAGCACTCTCTCTTCGTGATTGAGTCTAGTACACAAGCACTCTCTCTTCGTGATTGAGTCTAGTGTGTATATGCTGAAATTTATTTTTCTCATTTTTATCCAGGTGAAGAAAGAAGTTCTGGATAAGCTTGGTTTGGCAGTTACACCTGGTATGCTATCTTCACTATCCCAAACATTTCTCCCCGAAGTCTTGATGCTGTTTGTTTCAATATCTAAACTATGTCTGATTGAACTGTCAGAAAAAAGCAGTGAGGGACCGAAGAGTATTGCTGCATTTTTTTCAAAAAGGTGCTTACCGCCGGGTCGTGAAAGTGTGAAACCTGGTGAAACTTCACCGCTGCCATCCCTGAAATCATCTTCTGCCGCCATTGATGAACGACCACAAAGTTCGTATAATGTTTGACATCTTATTCGCTACTTTCAGATTTCTTAGTTTAGACTTCGTAAAAAGTTTAAGATAGTGGGTTGCACTTAATGCTTGTTGACCACTGTAAGCAAGTTCCTGATTACCGTATATCTCAATGCTCCCTTTACTTTGTTTTGCAAGCTTAGACTTGATTGTGTTAACTAACTGTAATGTATAAAAGGATAATATTCCATTTGTACCCTATTTTTATTTTTCCAACTCTCTTTTAATAACTTCTTTGTGTGGTTTATTTATATTTGTCCTTGATCTTTTTAAATAATGTATTTGATTTAATTTTTTTTTGGCTTGGATTAAAACTCCTAATATTCCGAATACATCTTAAAATGTTATACAAAAAATGGGTGTGAAATAGTAATGAAGCCATATTTATTAGATATATTTCAAGTATTATGAATATAAATATACCATATGGAATGTTATTTATTAATTGACCTATTAATTTGTAATTTTTAAAACAATCATATTTTATTGAATTGTGACGTTTAAAAGTATATTAGATGTTCTTAAAATAGTTGAGTTTAACTTCTAAGATTTAAATTCATTGAAAGTAGATATAATAAATTTAATTTTAATGGTTAATATTTCTAGAAGTTTTTTTTATTTCATTATAAATGCTTACGAATACTACACAATTTGATTATATGTAAATTCATATTGAATTGCAGAAGACGACATTCATATATTTTAGCTAGTCTATTCAGAGCTGATTAAAAAAAAAGCTAGTCTATTCAGAACATAATTGGTACAGAGTCTTAGATGTTGAAAGCTGTAAGATATTGGAAATTATTGAACTTTTAATTGATTGTACTTTTTAAAAAATTTTGGAGTTATGAAAATGATTTGAAGTACTTTTTTTTTTAAATGAATTTTTCTATTTGCCGTTAAACTGAATCTGAATCTGAATCAATGTTTAAATATAGTTCTCTAACAATTATGATTGCACCACATTGGTAAAAAATCTCAGAGACCAAAGTAACTTGTTGCATACTTCTTCAACCCATGTTAAACTAAACCACTACCATATTGGATAGGTCCTTTTTGGTGCTTCTAACAACTACAAGCGCATACTATGAAGGACAAGCCCTATGAATTCTGACACAAAAATGTCATAGTGAACGAGGTTAGTTGCTGGGTGGATGAATATACCAGACAACTAGTTGATGGGTCTATAATGTTTGTAGAACCCAGCTAGCTTCAACCACAAGTGTTTGCTCTGGTTGTTGTTAAAACATGGAGACTTGGTACATGTGAACCTCTGGAACAAGTTTCATCCAGCATTTCTGGTTTTGATGATACCATATGCCAACAAGAAGGGAACTGAAATCCCATAGCCCAGGAAATGGAGAACTGGGTTCATCTCATAAGCTTTTAGAAGAGTTCTGCAATTCTGTAACGGAAAAAGTAAAGTAAATGACAAGATGAACAAAAAGGAACGAAAGAAAAAGGAAAAAGCAAGGACAACCAAAAAATCTGTCCTGAATTAGCAAGGGGAATAACTTTAGGTGTACAACTTTAAGTATTTGGTGTTATTTTCTAACTAAAATAAGAGTTTCATATTGTATTATAACATTGACCTATTACGGTGTAGGTTATCAAGGTGGCACTTCAATTTTATATGAGAACATTCTAAAAAACCACCCAGGGAAAGGTATTTGTTTCTTCTCCTCCCCTCCCCACCAAAAAATAGAGAAACTTATAACTGTAATCCATGTTAAACCAACTCTTAATTTTGGTTGCATTCTCTACAAACTATCGTTTTGATTACTCTATTATAATTGGATTTGACTATTTCAAAGAGGGTAAATATAATCTAAGTAGTATCAATTGTTGAAGAGAAATTTGGTGCTTGATATGCTAAGACATGGACGCTTTGTTATAACTACTGATTTTGTCATTAACAACTGAAATTGTTTTACCCTTTAAAGTGTAGAAGATCCCATATCCATTAAAGTTAAGGTTTACTATTTTTGTACTCTTTTTGCATGGACTTCACTGCAAAGTTTTATTTTAAGCCTTACCATAAAATGTTTCCAACATATTGCCACGCACACCACACACAGAAGCTTCCGAATCCATCGCTTGCAAAGGTGAACATTTGATACTATGCTGCTCTGGTGGTCATTTAATACAGTTTTTCTAGAGTCCATACGAAGATCATCTTTTTTCTTCTCCAAGAATGCCAACACATGTTCCCGGAAAATTGCTCTTTCTGCTGTCAGAGCACCAGTGACCAAAATTGCTGGCAAAACCACATATAATAGATGGGGAAGAACCACCACCATGATATCAGGAGATCCAACATACTCAAGCTTCCCCTTTCCATTAGAAGTCTCCATGACCCACCCCATATAGGTCATGTATACCATATTTTCCCCTTCATTAAAAACTTGCCCCATAAACCAGGGGAACAATATCAGATAAAAGAGGTATGCTATCCAACCAAACCATAATGTGTGGATCCTGCAGAGCTCCTGGAGAAACCATAATACACCATTTACTAAGTCTTTATTGGCAATGAAGTTCTTGTAAGTGTATATCTTCTTTGGAAAAACTAGGAGAGCTTTAGGAAGAAGAAGGAATATAAAAAAAAAGTAAAGTGCAGACCAGAACATTGGGTAGTATAGGGCAGCCCATTGGCACCCCATGACCAAGAACTCCTTCCAGCTCCAAGAAACTTTGAGGCTATGACCATTGATAGAAAACGGCCTCAACTGAGTCAAAGTTGATCTGCCTTCAGTGTCATTTGCTTCAATTTGAAGCCAATATCTATCAGGAGAAGCATCCTCAAAGGCTTTGTAATTCCATGGTGCAAGATAAAGGTCTCCCGTGGCGTTCTCATCAGCATGCCTGATCATATGTGTTTCTACGACTAAATCAAGGTTTCCAGATTTTGAATCGTAGATCCTAGCTACAACTGATACAACCGGGGAAACAGAAAACACCAGAGCTCGAATTTTCTCATAAGATGAAGGGGGTACAAATTTACATTCATAGTTGTGATGGCATGAAGATGTTATCATGAAGCGAGAGTCTAATGGAAAAGTTGGCAATATAATTGCATGTTTGGTTCCTGATTTGAAATCAACATCAACATATGAAACATGGCCTCTATCCATGGCTAAAATTCGAAAGGCTCTACTCTTTCTCCAATCACCCATCTCCCACTCCCAAAAGTCTTGAATTGGTGTGACTCCCATTGAACAATTTACAGTACTTTCAAACGAACTCTGATGTATATTGAACTGAAAAAGTTTCTGCAAGGGTGAAAAATGATTATTCAACTGATGGTGCCGCTTTAAGTTCAGACCAAATCCAGTATGGAGATGCCCACACAGGTAAGCTGATATGGAATGCTTTAGGAAAACATCTTCCAAGGTCCTTCCGGAAATTGAGGGTGCAGAAAATGAGAGTGGAAAATGCCCAAAGGAAATTTTGGTAACTGGTTTTTCTGACTGAGAATCCCACTGTGAGAGTTTCAAGTCTAGATCCTTTAGTAATTGATCTGTGGGATGCCCAAAAAGATTGGTTGGACCTCGTAAGCCAGTTGACATTGAGCTGTCAAACCCAACAAAGAGATGTTTTCGTTCCTTGGTCTGTGTGATACAATGCGAGTATGTAAAAATAAAATAAGTAAGAGAGAACATCATAGCACCAAGCAACATAATAATATAAAGAACCGAGCCTACAGTTTGAGAGCTCTGAATTCTTTAGTCTAGTTCAAACATATAAATGCATGATCATCCAAACTCTGATTTTACAAAAATGGTTCCAGGGTAATCCAGAAATTGGCAGGATAAAGTAACATGTTGCAGAAAACATATATTGGAGTAAGAAAAGATGAGAGCCCTTCCCTTAATTTTATTAATATCGATATTTAGTCTCTAAGGATTCAACTCCTATAAAGTTAAAGAAGTAAATAGTTACAACAACTCAAGAAAAATCAAGGAGCTGGTTTTAACAACTTTATAGTTCAGTATATTGCATGTATTTCATCATGGTTTCAACACTTAATTTTCTCATCCCATGGATCCAAATGGAGTCTGTTATCTAAATTTCCGTCTTACAATATGCCTACTGTGAACATTAAAAACACCTTAATGCTTGATCTAAAGTCAGGAAAACAGCAACATTTCAATTTCATAAATTGATATTTACTCAGGAGTAAATGAATATGCGACACTGACCTCAACTGTGACACTATTGACACGCCCATTTCTTCCCAACTGCCCACTGATGCTGTATTTAGAAAAAAAATCAAAGGAACAACCAACAACAGGAACACCAAAACTATCATGGTTGCCTCTGAGATCAAAGAACAGGCTCTTGTTGAGTCCACTTCTCTCAATAACAGTGTCCAGCACTCTCTGGTATTCCACCCATTCATTCTCATTCTGCTTCATTGTCAGCAAATCCTTGCTTTTACCGTCTGGTAAAAATTAGAATAGAGAGTTTAATCTTCATACATAATTATCTAATAAAAAATCATCTCTATGAATAACGTTTAGAGTAAATTACAATTACAATTTACAACCATGAAATCTCATCAACTACCACCTGGTATGGTATCTCTTACACTAGCTTCCCTTAATTCAGTCATTTGTTTAAAAATACATCACACTCATACCCTTTTATTACCTAAGAAACATGTATACGTAAACAAACAGTTAGGAGTATGCTCTCTATTTTAAAATTTTCAAGACTGACAACCAATCAGAAATCATAAATATTAGCAAATTTACACCTTTAAATGTACATTCTAATTAAATTCTATCTCTCCAAGCAATTATTTCAAAAAGTCAACGCTTACTACCCCAATTTATGATTAGACGACTATAAAAATGCATTCTAGGCAAATTCTTAGAACAAATCCTACACGTCATTATTCGAAACCCCATAAACAATTTTGGCTTCAAAATTGAAACTTGAAAGGTGGGCAGTGAAAAAGATAAGACGAACCAGTGAGGTCGCCAGTGATGAGGACGAGGGAGGGGTTGATGAGGGAGAGAGCGGGCCCCACAAATTTGGCGAAATCGCGGGCACGGTTTGGATGGTGAACGCTGAAATGAAGATCGGAAAGCTGAACCACCCAAACCACAGAATCTGGGCCTTCTTTGATGTGTGTAACTCCATCATTGCTTTCAGCTATGGAAATTTCACACAGAATCGCAACAGCAAGAAGAAGAAAAAGAAGTTTCGTGTTCCTTCCTCGGTTGTTTTGGGTTCGCAGTTTCATTTTGAATTGTTCAAATTCAGCTCACGGAATTTGAGTGCTTTTTATGCGTTGGTGTCATGATCACTGTAATGAACTACAGTGAGTGAATCATGTTGTTGCCTACACTCACATTCTTTTATTGATTAACAATCTCGTTTCCTAAGTTTAAACTAATAATTTATAAGCTACCTTATAAATTAGTCTTTCAATTTTCTCTGAGATTTTAATATTTTATTTTAAAGAAATAATCTTGGTTAAATTTTAAATTATATGTATTTATATTCTTTTACATTTCAATTACTTATTGTTTATGATATTTTAAATAAACGAGATAACTTTAGAGTTTAATTGAATAAAAAGAAGAGAAATTAGCATCTACTAAACTTTACTCCATTTAGAAACCAAACTCTCCAAGTCTTAATTAATCTCAAATTTCATTCATTATGAATTTAGTTTTATTTCAATTGATTTTAATCTTTATTGCTATATATATTATAAATATAATTTAATTTTAATTATTTTAACTTTTTATAAATAATTTTTCTAAAAATTTCGAGTTAAATAATTTTCATTAAAAAATAATAATTCATTAATATCTTTATAAACTTTTTTCTAGGAATTTTGGTCTTAAAAATCTATCATTGAAGGTTAATATTCTTGGATCATTTTATTGTCGTGGATAATTTTTTTAAAATTATTTTATAATGAATACGGCTTTAAAAATAAAAATAACAAAAATAAATTAAACACGTAATTTATTTGCATTTTTTTTCAAAAATTTATTTTTTGTCGCATTGACTATTAATAACAGTTTAATATGCGCGACTTATAAAATGAATTTTACTATTATTTTGTTTCTATTGAGTAAATAAAAAAATCAGCATCATATAATTTACGCAAATTAATATAGTTGTGTAATATAAAAAATAATATAATATCCATTAAATTTAATAGTGATGTAGTGTAAGTCTAATTTTCCAATAATGATGAAAACCCCATTAATATAGTTTTAAAATAACTATAATAAAATTCTGCAGATTTTATATATAATGTATAATGATTTACAAACATTAAAATATAATAAAATTTAAAATTGAAAATTAAATACACCTTTTAATCGTTTTCTGATTGTTATTTTATATTTTTAAAATCCTATTTTTAAATTATTTAAATATATAAACAAATAAATTATAACAAAAGAAGAAAATTATTATTTTATTTTATTGAAAATTTAGTGTAAATTATTTAACTTGATGTTAATAGAAAAAAGTATTTACAAAAAAGTGATAAATTTAGGGATTGATTCGAACGAAATTGAAATTTAGGTGTCTAATAAAACACATAATAAAGTTTAAAAATTAATTAAAAAAAATCAAGTTCAAAGTTTTACTTGTAAATGATGAGTTCGAAGATCAATTAATGCAAATTAAAATTTAGAGTGTATATTTATAGATTTTTTTTTTAAGAAGGTTAAATACTCCTTCTCCTTACATTAATAAAGTATATGTAAAATTTAAAACTTAAATAAAAGTACAAATATTCAATAATTTAGAGACTACAATTATACAGCAATAACCAACTAAAATGATTATTTAACTGAGTTTATATTAATAGACCACTCAAAGTACATGATAAAATGCATACAATATATTTGTTGATATTAATATAACATCATAATATTAAATAAATAATATTTTAATACTCATATATTAAAGGCTTAAAAATCCTAAAATGATACTAATAAAGTAAGGAATAAATTTATATATATGCTAACATAAATAATTGTATTATATATACTAGTGTAAGAGTTTTTTCAAATTTTAATACTCATATATTGTAAGAGCTCGTATATGAGCTTTTTGAACCTAGAGATTTACTTTAATTCGAATAAATATTCAAGACTTAACTTATCTAAATTTATATAATAATAAATTAGTGGTCATTTATGGGTTTTATGTTTTATTAATTCAATAAAAATATTTTTAAAGTCAAATAATTTAAAATACATGACAAGAAATGGATGCACATGTACTAGTTGGATTGTAACATAAACAAAATCTAATGAAAACATAATATAAATAAACACACAAAAGATAAACATAATTTAATGAGATTAAATTATGTGTATGTGATTGAGAGCAAAATAGTTTACGTTTGTATCATAGATTATAAATGGGGTTACATCTTTAGTAAATGTACATGCATAGGTTCATGCATAATATAATCACTCTTCTAAGTTTTCATTTGTAGGACAAAAAATACATGTATAAGTTAGAGAAAAAAACTTGTATTATAGATTCTCATTTAAATGTAGTAGAAAGAATCATATTGTAAGCTTTTTAAGAAAAATATTTCCTTTATGGAAATAATTATTTTAAACATTTTGAAAATTGTTTTTTTTTTTAAATTATACACGTGTTTGATGTGTTTAGACTTTATTCAACTCTCACAATCACCTCAAGTTTACCATTTTCTTTTTCTCCAACAAGTAAAATCATAAATACAAAGAGAGACAAAGAGTTTTTTCAAAGTTATATGAATTTGCGAGATTTTGAAACTCTATATCTTTTTTTTATTTGTGACTTTGTATTCGACTTGACCTTCACCTTGAATAATGAACTTTACAATTTGTTAATGTAAAAATTCTTTCCAAAGTAAGAATCAAATTTGAACTTAATTTAACTTTTTTTTTCCTGTTTTATCTTGTTTGTTGGAGATTAAACATCACTTAGGTATAAAAAAAAACATTTCATAATATGTAAACCTTATCTTATAAGTCGATTTTGTAAAATTGAGTTAAGTTTAAAGTTTACTTCTTAAGATGATATTAGATCATTTACAACCTATCTTATTGTTATCAGACCACCCATAAATATATAGTTTCACGCACAAATTATCTCAGTGTGAAAAAGTGATCACATCAACTAAAGTTAAAGACATTTCATAATATATATATATATATATATATAAATGAATATCATTTAAAGTCGAATTTATAAGATTGAATTAGACTTAAAATCCACTTTTAAAATTGTTTTCACCAATTAAAGAATTTCACAACTCAGTTTTCAATTTTATATGAGTTCAAATTATGTCTCTCTCCAAAGAAAATATAATACCATCTTTTTTATAATTTAAACTGCATTGTTTAATTGAAAATATGTTTTTTAGCGGTTTAAAAAAAGTGTTTTTTTTTTCTGCAATACAATACAAGAATGAACACCAAATTAAATGAGAAGAACATTTCCATCCATTTTTATAAAAATTTAAATATTTCTAAAATGCTATTTTTTTTATTCTATTTATTATTTGTTGATAAAAGAACACTCATTTCCATTGTTTCAACGATTAAACAATAAAATTATTCTCAAATTAATGCACATTCAAATAGAAAAGTAATGTAGTTAGGTTTATGTTATCTTTTGATACATATTTTTAACAGCACTGATAATTTTATATTTGACTTAGTTTGGTACATAACACAAGTCACAACTCATTTCAAAGCCGTATACTATTAAGCTTCTGAATTTTATTTATAGGAATATTCTCAAAACAATATTACTTAAAAAATAAAAATAGTAAACATGTAGTCAAAATAAAAGGCTGATATCAAAGGTTCCAAAAGTTTTTTTTTTAATTTTATTTTCGTAAACTTCAAAAACTGAACAAAAAACATTTTACCTAGCAATATTCTAAAAGCACTTTGTAGAAAAATTCATTTTGTATAATATATTATTTTTGTTGTCTTATTATATTGGTACAAAATATTACACACTTTTTCATGATTAATTTAGTAAAGAAAACCTATCTAAACACCTCAAACAATCTCTTTGACCAATCATGTTTTTTTAATTTAAAAAAGAAACTCAAGTTCAACATATCTTATTCAAGAAACCTGTTACTATATGTTTATTAAGAACACTTGTGATATACAATATAATAAAAATGAATTCCATTGATAAATTGTTTTTTATTTTTGTATAGCCCCATTATTTATAGGTCTTGACACTACAAGTAGGTCAAAAGTAGCTTTTTTTTTGTCAAATTACGAGGGCTTTTTGTCGATTCATTCTGGAAAAAACTTCATTATAAATATTCAATCCACTTCACAATAACTTGAGTTTTTTTTTACCTTGTTTTCCAATAATGTAGTCCTATGCCAAGAAACCATTTTAAAAAGGTTAATAAATGTATTTAAAAAATGAAGAAGAAGTCCAAAGTAAATAAATATTAATGTATTCCGTGACCATTTTCAATGTAACTTTGTCATAAACTCTAATAAAAACTTTAAATTATAATTAGAATATTCAATGGATATCTGAAAACATAATACTTATTTGCATAGGTCCTATCAACTAGCTCAATTAATTCACTACTAACAAATTATTAAATAAAAATTAATATTATAAAAAAAAGAATTAGTTAATATATTAGTCAAACTACATACTATCTAGAAGTTAAAAAAATAAATAATATTTAAATTAACTTATATTATTAATAAATAATTTTTAAATCAGTATCTAATTAATTATAAAGATTTTAACTATCAATATATAGAGTATATAAAATCTTAGGAAATTAAATATGAATTTAAAAATAATTATAAATTATAAAAATTAATTTAAATACTAATTTTTTTTAGTTTCTTTGTTTTTTTTTCTATAAAAAATAGTTTTTGTATAATGATTCTTTCTTTATAGTGATTGATAACATTTTTTATTAAAAATTAAAAAAAAAAGTTGTTTTGAATAGCTTAATGAAGAGTCACAGATTACTAGTAGTATTTATGATACCAAGGTAAACATTTACTAAGCATGTTTTTTACAGTGGGAAGAGGGGAAGATGGTTTAATAATATAATAATATAATAATATAATAATGGTAAGTTAATTTATGTTTAAAAAAGAATAAAGAAAAAGTGGGTAGATGTGTTTGATGGTCCTTGATTGGTTTGTTGTTGGTCAAAGTTACATTATGGAATTGCAGCATTCGAGATCAATCTTTAACTTTCTTTTATTAATTACCCTTTCTTTCTCCTTCCACATTTTAACCTATTGCATTCTTCTTCACCATGTGCCCTTCAATTAACTTCAACATCATTAATTTTCCACTTTCATTCAACATTAATGTTCTTCTCTTTTCACACTTCAACATCAAATCCCCACTTGCAAACAAAGAAAGTGTAAATGAAACTAGTTTTTTATAAATAAAAAATAAATTAAATAAAATTAATTGTTTAAGAGATTCTCTAATCCATATACTTAGCTCCAATTGAAGTGGTATACTAAAAATGTTGAGACTTTTTCAATAAATACTTTATAGCACTTTATAAAAATATTTTAATTTTTTCTTATAGAAATTATGTGGGAAAAGTCTTGCAAAATATCAAAAATTGTATCAATGATGTAAGAAATAATTCAGTTTATTTTAAGAGTCATTTAACAACTATAAAAATATACTAATATGAGTGATAAATATTTTTAAGTAAGATATGGATTTTGGTCTAATTTTTCGTAGTTTTATCTTTTTTTAATAACATTTTTTATGTGATGACAAATAATTATTGTTACTGGAACTATCAACTGAGATCTTAAGTTACATAACAATACATAAGATGAAATTTTTTATTTAAAAAATATTTTAAGTGAAACCTTATATTCCATTCAATAAATAAAAAAAAAGAACTTTATAAATATAATTACTCGGATAATGTTTTTGTTGAAAATATTATTTGTTTTGGAATTTTATCATATTTTTATTTAAAAAGTTCATTCGAAAATTAAGTGAAAAATTAGTGTGTATATAAGTTATTATTGTTATAGAGCCTAATCATTATATTGTACAGAACAGAGAACAGATGTCTCATTAAAAAAAATAGTTAATTTTTATTTATATTTAGATAATAATTAAAGAAAATGCTAAAAGTATTGATCTAAGAAATAAAAATGGAAATCTTTTATTGGAATGCAGAAAAAACTACAGTTTTTTTTAATGATATTTACGTATTTTTATACGTTCTTATACAGTATAGTAGTAGTAGAATGTGTAGGTGAAATTCCACATTGGGAGTTAGATTTTTGTCCGATTTGTCTCTTCACAAACTTTTGAGAATGAAATATGTAACCCGCAAGACAAGGGGTTGTTGTCCTTGCATAGGGCACAAGGACCAACAATTATTTCCCTAACTAATTTCTCTTTGCCCCATTAATTTATCTCATTACTCTATATATAAAAAATTACAATAAATACTTAGTGCTTATTCATATCCTATAACCACAACTATTACTAGCTCAAGCTTTGTCTTCAACTTTACTCTTAAAGGTTATTGGAATATCATTTTTTTAATTAAAAAAAATAATTGTGATACATTTTTATTATTAAAAAATATCTGTCATTTATATTTTTCTTTAAGGAAAAATAAAAAACATGAATTATTGTTTTTGGTTTTGTTGAGAAAAAAGTTCCGTTTGAAACGAGGGAGCAATTGATGATTGGGACGATGAGATAACACTTAAATAATGAACCCAATCTTACAGAGTTATGGGTTGCTACGTGTTTCTTCGTCTGCATATAAAAATACACAAAGAAAAATAATTCACAAACATTTCAAATTTTATATATATATATATATATATATATATATATATTTTGTGAGTGTGAGAACATACTATAACATAAATATAACATTTTCTAGGATAATTATTATATAATACCAATTTTAATATAACTACATAAGTTTTTTTTTAAAATACTAAAGAATTTTTTTACAAATTAATTAATACATAAACTAATTTTAACATACAATCAATCTAGTTTCAACTTTTCTTCTTGATTTTTCATAAAAGAAACATGTGGAAAAATTCATCTAATATATTCGTTGTTAAAAAAGGTTTAGTCTATAAAAATTTATATTGCAAACTCCCTTATTAAAAACTTATATTGTTAAATGATGGTAATATGAAAATTGTTTATAAGTTGAAACGTGAACATCCATTATTTTTAAATACTTGTTAATATTTATCACTTTTTATTTTTCTTTTTTTCCTCTCCCGTTACATTATCTACATTTATATTTCAACAGTCTAATAAAATTTATAAATTTATAAATTGAAAAATTTAAGTTAATATTATAAATGTTGATTTAATATTGAAAATGGCAATATATTAAATTTATTGTTAATAATGTCAAACATGTTATAATAATAAATTTTAGTTACAAATATATTTATATATTTGGTATCAAATTTATTAAAAAACATGTATAGAATACATAAATATTATTAACTAAGAGGATGATCATTAACCATGAAGAGTTTAATTATATGTTATTGACATGTTAATGAAATTAGTTTAAAGAAAAAAATGTTTCAAGTTGTAGAATGCAAATTACTTAGATATAAGACCATAGTTAACATGAGTCTTTAACATCTCTTTATAATTGGATATAAGATCATAGTTTACATAAGTCTTTAACATCTCTTTATAAGTTATTTGAAATTATTAGTCTATTTAAATCATTAGTGTATTTACGAACCTTACATTTCTTCATGCATTTTAGATCATTGATTACGAAAAAAGACAATTTGTTGTAACTAACTTGTGAACAATAACATCACATGATGTTGTTCATTTTGTAATCCAATTCTCATGAGTGAAGAATATAGTGTCATGTGAATTAGTGTATTTATTTAGTCCATTTATAGATTTTGCATTTCTCAATGCAACTTTTAGATTGTTGTTTTTTTATTGTAAGTAAGGACAATTTACTACTATGGAACTCAAAATTGCACTTTTCAAATTTTAAGATAAGTAAGATGAATAGAAGCATCAATCAGATTTGAGGTTCTGTGTGGGTGACAGTAGTAGTTGAAATGTGGAAACATAGGAATAAAACGATCTTCAATAGTGGTAGAGTAGATCACACTGAAATCTTTGGTGCAAGTGAAATTTGGTCATGGGTACACTTCAAAGTTCGTAGGGTAAGTTTTTTTTTACTCTGATTGGTGTCTTGAGCCTTTGGTCTATATAAGATCTGTTAGAAAAATTTAGATGGTTTTTTTTGTATTTGTTGTCGTATGGTTTAGGTTGAGGTTGATCTGTATTAGGGTTGAGGTATCCCTGAAATATCTCTATTTATTGATTTTTTTTTGCCGATAAAATTAAGGATAATTTACTACATGATACCTGACTTGTGAACGATGACATTATATGATTATGTTGATTTACTTTTCACATTATTCAATGAATTGTGGATCTCTATTTTTTCTTATCACAAAAGATGGATAGTTGCAAGATTACTAATTAGTGAATAGTAATGTCACATAAAATGGCGGTGTATTGCCATGATTGTTGTATGACATTGTAATGGAAAAAAATATTTTTATATAAGTTTAGGAGTTTAAATTTTGTAAGATGTTTAAATGTGTGTAAGCCTTCTCAAAAATAAAATTGTTATAAAACACAACTTTAAAGTACAAATTTGCACAAGATCACTTATATTGATTATAGTAAAGGTCTTAATTAGAGAAGGTATTATTGAAACATACTAAGACACTTGTCTTGTTTTTTCATAATGTGTTCAGTATCATAATTAGGATTATATTTATTATGTCGATTTTTATTCAAGTAATTATTGTGTTGATAATCAATATTGTCAATTAACTGTAATAAGACTCAGACTCACATGCATTTCTAACTAATTTTTCTTTACTTATTCTGTCATTTATCATAACATTTATTATAATAGGACATATTTGGCTAAAACCTTCAAACCCATATAAGTACGTAACTCCTCCTATCCAAAATCTTAAGACAATGAGTTTGTAGATATTATTCCTTATATATCACTCAATTTTCTCATTTATACTTAATGTGAGACTTAGACTTATTTGAGTTTGTTACAAATATCTCAGAATATCTATACACATGCCTTTATTACAATTACAAACCAAACTAAGGGATACATTGGTTTACAAGTACAAATAAGAGTGAAGTATGACATTTGATGTCATGTATAAGATATAATGTACAACTATCCATGATTTTGGAGTTTATATTTTAACTTTGCATATTTTCTTGTATAAAAAAATGTAGACTGATTATGGAAAAATTAGTAAAAAGTAATAAGTACGTAAGGAGAACTTCATTTTCAATCAAACTCAAAATGTCTGTCTTATTAGTTTGAATTTGTTCTTCTATTAGTTCACGTGAGAGTGAAAACCATGTTTTCTCTTAACTACTTCAATTTGATGCTAAAGATAATTAACGACTCTCTTCTAATTGATATTTTTTTACGATCACTAGTTCAAGTGGATGAAACATTTTTATATAAAAAAGTACATATGAATCTTACTGTGATTTTTGCTATGATTTAAAGTAAAACAATTAATAATATTATTTATTAGTATTTTAAGAAACCTAAGAATACATGTCATATAACAAAATTGACTAGTGTAAAATATATATTTTTCATCATAAGTTTATCATAAGTTTATCAAGAGTGTGTATAGTTTCATATATGTATAATACGTTTGACATGTTGAAAAACTTCATGTGATGCTTCAATAAGGTAAAGTTCAAAAATATAGTGAATGCATGTAAATATTCCATAAAAATACATTTATTTAATATTAATAAAAAAATGAAAATGAAAATAAGAATAAAAATATAATTTTATAAGAATTCTATTTATAAAAAGAATTATTAACAGTAAATTTAAATTAATAATAATGAAAAGTTCGTAATTTATTTATTAAATTATTTATAAATATAATTTTTAATTAATTTTAAATTTATAGGTTGATTATTAATAATAAATTTAAATTAACAATAGTATTTAATTAATTTGTTTCAATTAATAAACATTTATTAATTTTTAAGATCATTTTAATTTAATAATAATAACAAATTTAAATTTTATTTAAACTGATAAAAAGTAATTTAATAATTCCTAATTAACTATAACAATAATAATAAAATTTAAATAATACAAACTAATAAAATTTAATAATTTTTATATTATTAATTTAAAAATATATTAAAATTTCTGAAATAAAAATTACTAAAAAAATAAATTATGTAACTGAATTTCTGTGTTATTTCAGTTGTCCACTGTGTAATTTGGTTTTGAATATTGAAATTATTTGACTACAAACATGATAATATGGTAAATACATACATTTAACATCCTAAAATATTAATATTTTTATTTTATTTTTTAATTCAAAATATTATTATATTATTATAAAAAGTTGTGAACTATGTGGTGTAAAAGAAAAGTTTTCCATCTGGAAAAGGAATTGAATAGAAATATTTGAGTATTGAAGTTAAAATTTGAAAAGCAAGTTAAGGTTCTGACTTATGATGGTGATAATAGGTCTGACATGAGGTGACTAATGTCCAAGTGGGCTTGAATAAATGGGTGTGGCGAGGGGCTGCGTGTGGTTTTTTGTCACGCTATTTTGTCAGAAAATTATTATTTCAACCATTCTTCTCTCCTCTCTTCTCCAACACAAACAAAACTATAATTCATAATCATTTCAACTCCAAACAAAAATCCTTCAATTTCTATCACTTTTTATTTCAGTAAAAGAATGTTTATCTGGTTTATGATCAATCACTTTCATGCATGTCTCTGGTTAACTTACTCTATTTTTTCAAGACTTTGTTTGATTTTGTGTTTGCTGATGAAGAACTGTTAGTTTGATTTTGTGTTTGCTGATGAAGAACTGTTAGTAACCAAATCAAAACCTACTTTGCAACTCATTGCATAATCTTCTTTTTCTATTCTCTCACAAAAATAGTATTTCACTGCATTTTGAACAGTTTGGACTGAAAAAACACTGCTGCATATAGGATATAGATGATAAATTAATTTATTGTTGCACATGTGACTTTTCTTTCTTAAACATTCTTATTTATGTGCAGTGAACATTATTATATGAGGTTTTTTTAATGGACTTTAGATTAAAATAACTCATTCATACAATAAATTTCATACATGATAACTAGATCAGTATCCGTACAGAAATATATTTTAATAAAATACATAGTTCAATTATGCACCAGACTGATCATTCATGTCCACACGTGTTTATGCATATGAACAATGAGTAGCTTATCTTTGAAAAAACTGCAATACTGCAAAAATCTAATCTTAGAACCATAGTTTAAGAACAGTCAAAAAAATCAAATTAACTTGTCAGAAAACCATTTTTATACAAATTTTCTTAAAAAAAGAAGTAAGAACTAAAACTTCTTATCACAGAATAAAACATTAACACTGTTAATACTAATACTATATTTCTTTAATAAAATGAGTTCATTTATTGATGTCTTTTGTATCTGTTCAAAAAAAATATTAATCAACAAATCAAAACTCATAATATCTAACTTTTCACTTTGTTAAGAAAAGGGTATCAGATATCACATCAGATATTTTTTTTTGGTTCATGAAACGTTGTGTGTGATGATGTGTCACAAGTCACAACTGATGAGAAAGGCTCTGAATGAAGACACCGAATCAGAAGAATGCATTATTTTGGAATGCCGAGAGAGCAACTAGGGTTGAGTTTGGAGTATTTATTACGAAACGGTTCTCGTGAATGTGTGTGTGTGAATGTATCTTTTCATTAGCCTTTGTCTACCAAACTGGTTCAAAGATTTTCAAAGTGCCCTAGAACATGTAAGACGCGTCTCATTTCTATTGTATGCGCGTGTGCGTGCAAATAAGCCAGAAAGAGAAAATTCAGAGTATATAAATATAGCTTAAATATACTATAAATGTTCTCTCATCTCTATGCTATAAATGTTTTTTTTCAATTTTTGAGCTCTTCAAGAATTTGACCCTTCTTCTCCTCCTCCTTCTTCTTTTTCTTCATACCCTTTTCATATAAAAACTATAAGCTGCTTCTTCCTCTTCATGCACAAACTTCTACTACTTTCACTCTCTCTATATATATCTAGTTCTAAGGAGTTTTCTGAAGATTTTCTGATCTCTCTGTGATATTCATTCAATATCAGGACTATTTTCTCCAAACATGGGGTCTATGAACTTGTTGGGGTTTTCTCTCTCCCCTCAAGAACACCCTTCTAGTCAAGATCACCCTCAACCGGCACCTTCTCGTTTTGGTTTCAACCCTGATGGAATCTCAAGCACTGATGTTGCAGGAGACTGTTTTGATCTCACTTCTGACTCAAGTCCTCATTTGCTCAACCTTCCTTCTTATGGCATATATGAAGCATTTCACAGAAACAACAGCATTCACACCACTCAAGGTTTTCACTCCTCTTTCATGAGTTCATATAACATATGTTGCTTTTCTTTGATTTTCCACAAGTGCATATACTAAAATGGAGGAAATACAAAACAAAAGCAAGTTCAATCTTCACATTTTGTGCTTATTCCTACCAAGGATTTGGTTTTTAGTTTTTCATTCATTTAGTCTTTTTTTCTTTTAATCTTTTGTTTTTATTTCTCAGATTGGAAGGAGAACTACAGCAGTCAAAACTTGCTACTGGGAACCTCATGCAGTAACCAAAACATGAACAACAATCAACATCAACAACAACAGCCAAAGCTTGAAAACTTTCTGGGTGGACATTCATTTGGAGAACATGACCAAACCTACGGTGGTAACTCATCCTCAACAGATTACATGTTTCCGACTCAGCCAGTAGCAACCAGTGGGGGCAGTACTACAAGCAATAATAGTATAGGGTTATCCATGATAAAGACATGGTTGAGGAACCAACCACCTCACTCAGAAAAAAACAATGAAAGTGCTGGGAACAGTGGTAGTGTGCAGACTCTATCACTTTCTATGAGTACTGGTTCACAATCTAGCACATCACTTCCCGTTCTCTCTGCAAGTGTGGAAAATGGAGAGAGTTCTTCAGATAACAAACAACCACCAACCACTGCTGCACTTGATACCACCCCAACAGGAGCCACTGAATCTGCACCCAGAAAGTCCATCGACACTTTTGGACAAAGAACTTCTATATACCGTGGTGTAACAAGGTTTTTTTTTTTATATACCCTAATAAAAGATATACATTTCTATATTTGAAGTTAGCTCTCCAAATCTTTCATTCCTGCTTCAAATCTCAGTTAAAAGGTTCCTTTAGTCAGTTTCATTGTTGTTGGAACAAGGTTTTTTTTTTTTTTTTTCTCTTTTTGTATTTTTTATTTTGAAATGATGATGAAATTATTTATTAATTGAAGGCATAGGTGGACTGGGAGGTACGAGGCTCATCTGTGGGATAACAGCTGTAGAAGAGAGGGACAAACTCGCAAAGGAAGACAAGGTAAATGATCTACCATGTTCCTAAAATTTTATGCTTTTTTTTGTCAATGTTTTTTCTTTTGTCTTCCTTTGCCCTTTTGGTGTTTATAACTAACAGAGACACTGTCAATCTATGTTCCTCTCATCTCCACATCCACTATGGGATAATGGCTTTCTTCAACATACATGATCTTTTAGTTTACTTGGGTGAGTAGAAAAAGACACATTTCTTAATTTGTTGAATTATTACTATTTTTTTTTTTGCTAAAAGTAAGAAGAGAACCATAAAATTCGTTAACAGTGGTTATCATTTGTTGTCACTACTTTCAGGAGGTTATGACAAAGAAGAAAAGGCAGCTAGAGCCTATGATTTGGCAGCACTAAAATACTGGGGAACAACTACAACAACAAATTTTCCTGTATGCTGTCATTTCTTGATTTTGCTGGTCACTTCTTTTTTATTTTTTTTCCTGTTTAAGTTCAATAAATTAAGGTTGTTTGCACATATTGCTTTAGACAAAGTTTCTATTGGTATTAACGAACAACTTACGGAATTATACTACCAAGGGCACATTGTTTAGAGTGTGTCCCTGTACACTGAAAAAAGTTTCCTCATTTGATGGGATGTGTCTTTTCATGTGAGAAACTGTTATTTGTCTGATAATATACATGATCACTTGATGTAATCTTTCGACATGGAATTCTTATGTCTCCCTCAACAATCAATCAATGCATTTTAGATTAGCCACTATGAGAAAGAGGTGGAAGAGATGAAGCACATGACCAGACAAGAGTACGTTGCTTCTTTGAGAAGGTATTTGCAAGTTTCACTGCTAATCTAATACTGATTTGTTTACTTTTATTAATTTTTTAAACGATGTTATTGACAATAATAAATCACTTTGGTGCAGGAAGAGTAGTGGGTTCTCTCGCGGTGCATCCATTTATCGAGGAGTAACAAGGTATATAGTTGACTAGACTCTAACATGTACACAAAAACTAATTAGTGATGTTAGTTTTGTATTAGCCAACTATGTCATTTGAACTGTGTTTGTTGGAGTCTACTGATTTAAATTTAGAGAAAAAAAGTTTGTAAGATTAAAAAATTTACTCATTTTTATATGTAATATTTGATGGACAAGAAAAGAAAGACTTTATCTTGTATAAATAAAAATATCACACACACACACACATATATATATATATATATATATATATCCCAAATGATCTTCTGTTTATTTAAATGGTGTAATTGCAGACACCATCAACATGGTAGATGGCAAGCAAGGATTGGGAGAGTTGCAGGCAACAAGGATCTCTACTTGGGAACATTCAGTAAGCTTATATTTTAGATATTAATATCTTTTGCACAGAAAATTATTGAAGCTTATATGACACTTTTTCCTCACGTTTATCCAACTTAATCTATGATTGTATGAATATGATAATCCTATAAAGCAAAACATGAAGCTGGATACACACTACACTATGTGCATTTAGTTAGTTCTTTATTATATGCAGAAGTGAACTGTTAATACAATGAGAACCAACTAGATAGAAGAGAGTAGGTAAAAAGTGAGCACCACCTCGAAGCAATAAAACAACCTGGAGAAATTAAAGGCACATTTATTGTCATTCAGGTCACCAAATTTTAATATGATCTGCAGAATTATTAATTTCGTAAATTTAATGTGCATGTTTGATGATTTAGGTAATAAATTTCAGTTGTATTCATAAAGTGACGAAATCAAAGCCCTTGCAGTGCATGCATTTGTTCTAAAACCAGTGAAACTGCATCTATGTTTTTACTGATGATAAAATTTTCAGGCACTCAAGAAGAAGCAGCAGAGGCTTATGATGTTGCGGCCATCAAATTCCGCGGACTTAGTGCTGTTACAAACTTTGACATGAGCAGATATGATGTGAAGAGCATACTTGAGAGCACTACTTTGCCCATTGGTGGTGCTGCCAAGCGTTTGAAGGATATGGAACATGTGGAACTGAACGTGGAAGCTCGTAGAACAGACCAAGAAGATCATAGCAGCAACATCTTGAACAACTCTCACCTAACTCAGGGAATCAGTAATAACTATGCAGGAGGAACAACTCATCATCATAACTGGCACAACACTCTTTCATTTCACCAACCTCAACCTCAAGCTTGCACCACCATGCACTACCCTTATGGACAGAGACTATGGTGCAAGCAAGAACAACAAGACAATTCTGATACCTCTCACCCTTTGTCTTATCCTGATATTCATCAACTACAGCTAGGGAATAATGGCACGCACAACTTTTTTCACACAAGTTCCGCGTTGCACCCTATCATGAACATGGATTCTGGTTCCATTGACAACAGCTCTTCATCTAACTCGGTAGTTTATGATGGTTATGGAGGAGGTGGGGGCTATGTGATGCCTATGGGTGCTACTACTGTCGTTGCAAGTGATGGTGATCATAATCAAAGAGGCCATCATGGTTTTGGTGACAATGAGATGAAGGCACTTGGTTATGAAAGTGTTTATGGATCTAATGATGCTTATCATGCACATGCAAGGAACTTGTATTATCTTTCCCAACACCAATCATCTTCTGTGGATGCAGTGAAGGCTAGTGCATATGATCAAGGAGGTTCTGCATGCAACACTTGGGTTCCAACTGCTATTCCAACGCTTGCACCAAGGTCTACCAGTATGTCTCTATGCCATGCTGCTCCACCCTTCTCGTTATTGCATGAATAGGTGGAAAACCAGGGAGAAGTTTGAGTCACCAAGGTGATGATGGATGACAATGATGCATATATTTCTGACTTTCTTCTTCCTCTCCTATGAAGTTGTTAATTTGACAGTGTGCACCTTTTGAAAAATGAGAATATAGTGTTTCTTTCATCATCTCTAACTTGAAGATCCTTATTTCACTATAGGGTCTAAGTAATCTAGCTAGCCTCAAGTTTAGTCATGGCAGAACCATTTGCTGTGAATTTTGGTAATTAACCTGGAGAATATGTGGACAGATAGATCATTGGGATGCTTTTTATTTTCACTGTTTTTTTTTTAAATTCTGGAATAACAAGGATCATACAAAGGGTGGAGTTTTCATCAATGTATAAGCTTGTCCCTAGTTTTTCTTTAACAGAATTCTTTCTATACATTCTGCACCGCAATCACAAATTATGTTCACCTTCTACAAACATTCGATTCGTTTGGTTCATTTGACATATTATGAAAAATATTTTGCACCTTATATTACTATATATGGTCACTCACGAAAATATTACTTAAATTCTGAATGCCTTATATAATCTATATATCTTATATATAACGAACGTGTGTTGAAAACGTCTATGTTCTTGTTTAATTATTCGAAAATAGAGGAATGTCAAAATGATGCAATAAGAATAAAGTTAAACAACGAGTACAAATTAAAGTTGTAAGCACATGCCTATATGTATAGTTTTTTTACATGATTTGTTCCACCTTAATATAATTTTCAAATAATGATAAAAAAATAACAACTTAATTATTCGTAGTCCAAATGATTTAGGAAAAGAAAAGGGATGGTAGGCTGATAGTGAAGACAGAGAAAGAAACGAGACAGTCCAAAAACAATGTTGTCTAAAACCTTAGTTTATTGAAGGTTTGCATAGGTACAAGGCTGTTTTGGTGGTGGTCAATATCTTTTGTCCAGTGATTCAATCAATGAGAAAACAAGAAAGTGAATCTTAGTTTTTGATTTCCCCATTTTGCTCCTTGTTTGTTTGTGATTGTTGTGGTAGTGATGGTGATAAAAATATGAATGAATGAATATAATAAGAAGAGGTGAAGGGTAAAAGAAAATGGCATGAAAACAAGTGAAGGAAACAATGAGGGAAGGAAATCGATATTTATCGGAGAAATCAGCGGAGTACCCGTGCCTCCTCGGAAAGAAAACCTAATATTATTTTATGAATCATTTCTCTCTCTGAGCATCTGCTTCTTGCAGGATTGTTTTCACCCTTATCCATGCACAAACACTGCCCCTTCTTCACCAAAGAGATTTCCAAGAAAAGTGAACTTTGTTAAAGTGTTGTAGCATGTACTAGTGTAGTGGGTCTCAATCCTTTTCCTTACTTTTTGTTCCCATGCTTTATCTCTCTGTTCATACCTTTAACCCTACAGCAAATCATTTATCAGGGTTTTAACACCCTTTTACCTTCATTCTTCAAATTATTATAGATTATTCTAAACTGTTGCATGTATGATTAATACTCACTAACTCACCCTCATAACATGTTTTATCACCTTCTCACTCAATCCTTAGGTTTTGACCCCACTGCATGGCTTTAGTGGGTGAGTGATGGAACCACCAAATTAGGGCCCCAGAGGTACCTCTGGAGGACTTAAACCCTCCATTTTTTTAAGCTATTTTCATGCTTTTTGGGTATGGGATATAATTTGATGGACTTGAAACAATATATAGTGACATCTTTAGCTTCAACTTTTGTCTTTTACTAAAAAAACAAGTAAAAAAACAGTGTTATAGCAACTCCTTTTTTTTTAATGTTTCCATTGATGTGCATTCTTTTGTTTAATGATTTATAAATGAGTCTCATTGAATAAAGTGTGATTTTGGGTTGTTTAATGAAACTTCCACAAAATTGATCTAATGTTGATTCATTATTTTAAAGGGTGTTTGAGAAAAAGGTGTGTTACTACTACATTTTTCATTAGGGTCATAATGATTGAAACTTGGAGGTCACAGATTTGTGTTTATTTGGTTTATTGTATTAAAGTTTACAATGAAGACAAGAATTAAAGAAATGAAATTTAGAGTGTTAAAGATGAAAGAAAGTAAAAGGGTTTTGATTATGGGATTTGGGTTGGAATAATCGAATATTAAAAAAATGCATGCTTCATGCATGTGCTTCTGTGTCTAACTTCTCAAATAGAATCCTATCGTAAGCTAACAAGCTCTAGGAATGCTCATTCATGTCTTTTTCTTGGGGCTTTTATTAATTTATCAAATCCAATGCCCTAGCTTTGTGCTTGTGGAAACTCTGTTTGGGATTTCAACTTTTTTGACTTTGACTACCTACCCTTTCCTTCCACTATTTATTAACATTCTTTATATAATAATAAAATATACACCATATGTGGACCTACCCCTAATTACTATTTTCTTAATCAACTCTCTTAACATTAAGAATAACAAACCAACTCTTCAAAGTTTTAGATATTTTGTTTTATTTATATTACTTTTGAAAAGTGACAAGGTATTCACTATTATTTTTTATATTTTCTCATTAAGTAAAATGGGACACGATTTATTAAAATAGAGTGAAAATGTAATTTAGTCAAAGTATTTATTCTTATAAGCATAAATACTTTCTTAAATAATATATGAATTAATAACTTTGTTGGCTTAAAAACCATTTACTGCTTATATTTCAAAATGGAGGTGATATGCAAATATATGCATGGGTGTGTCTTAAACTAATAAACATACAATATCATGAAATAGAAACCAATTTATAGAAATCAAAATAATTAGTTGCAATAATAACTAAATTAGAAACCATTTTAGAAACTAAAAAAAAAATTGGTTTTTAAATTAGTTTCTATTATTTTTTATTATTGTTAAATAGTTTCTAAATTGACATCTAATTAGCAAAATGTTTTTGCTACCAAATTTAGAAACTAAATAATTGGTACTTAAAACCTTGGTTGCTAATTAAATATCAATTTAGAAACTATTTAACAATAATATAAACTAATTTAGAAACCAATTTTTTTTTTAGTTTCTAAAATGGTCTCTATTTAGTTCCTATTATAACTAATTATTTTGGTCTCTAAAAATTGGTTTTTATTTCATGATTTTCTTGTAGTGATACTTGTTTAATCAAATTAATATTAGTTAAGGATAAACTATATTTCTCAAAATTAAATATTGCTTATTATATCTAATAACCCAAAACTGCTTATATTTGAAAACAAAAATATAATATATATTTAATTTTGTATGTGATGAATGATTAATTAAGAAAAAGAAGAAGAAAGAGAGGTGAAAACTTGTGGATGGGGGAATGGGTCACAATCACATGAAGCAAATGGTTAAAGAAATGCATAGTTTGTTGAGCTTGATCAATTTCCTATTCCCTCTTCAAAGAATGTGTCCCAATCACTAATGAACTTCTACATTGTCTTGTCCTCTCAAGAATACCACAATCAACCTCGCTGTGGGGAAATAATTAAACACTTCCCAAAAAGTTTGAGATAATAAATAGATTCACCAATTTTGTTTCACTTGTTTAGTATCAGCCATTCCTTCGCCACCAAATAAGATGTATATGCAGAAGATATAACACAAGATCCATCAACACACATTGACCAACACCCACATGCAACACTTGCTTCAACTTTGCATACATTACTTCTGTCCCAAAACAATGAATACTATTGTTCCTCTCTTTGCCTTGTAAAACACTTTTATATATGTTCATCAATTAATAATATTTCACTCATATTAGATCTATTTATGCTACACTTAAGTTACAAATATGAAAAAACATATGATTAGGTAAGATGTAAATTTCTCTTATACATGATAAGAGAAAATCCAATGGACATAAAGGAAAATCCAATGAAGGGCTCATGAGACTAGTCACATTGCATCAATCAATTACCATGAAAAACATGTACATTCAAATAGATTATCACAAGATCAATGAACTTAAGTCTATAAATATTTGAATATCATAATGTACTTTGGGTGTATGATTTATATCAGGGTAGGACATTATTTATATATATTTTTTGGAAACAATAGGAATCACATATGTTTTTGTGTTGTACAAAAAAAGTTGTAGTGATAAGAAAAATGAGGTGTATTTTTGTGTATTTAGCTTGAGTGAATCATCCCTCCTATGTGTATTTTTGTGTATTTATTTTGCTTGTATATGGTTGAAATACCTTTTTATATTCATATTTTTTTTAATAAAAAAATAAGTTATAGCCTATTTGACAATATTTTAGCTGACATTACAAATTTTTACTGTAGTTTCCATGTGTGATTTTAAGTATTAAATAATCATTTTTTTTTAACTTGGCTAACTTCTCTAGAGGAATCTTCCTTGGAATATAGAAAATATGGATGAAATTTCTATATCTTTGTTAACAACATCATGAAATATATATTGGTTAAGGTAGTTCTATAGAATGCTTTTTAAGTGATTGGATGGTTTAAGGTGGATGAAACGATCATATTAATTTATTTGCTCTGCAAACTTGAACTCGAAGTACATGTCGAATGGATAATACTATCTTTTAAGTTATTTTGTAGTTCGGGAAAATAGACAAGGCTTGAGTCCCATCCATTTAAACATAAATTTCTCCACTTGTACTTTTTTTAATAATTAACCCTGAAAATTATAGTTTTGGTTTTGTTAAAATACTCCATGAAAAAAATTAATGTTGTATATTTAAGATACTTTAAAAAAGCTATTTTTTTGAGATATTTTAATAAATAAAAAAGCACCCCAAAGTTAAGGTTATTTTTCCTCTATTATTATAGTTTCTTTCTACACTTCCATGACGTGTTAGGAAAGTTTAAAAAAAATTCATGCTTTAAAATTTTGGAATGTGGAATTTAGAAATATATTTTGAAATTGAACAGTATTATGAAGTGGACTTTAAGCCTAACTCAACCCCATAAAACCGGCTCAATGGGGTGAGGTTTGCACCCATTTATATATTATGAAATGTCCTTGCTCGTGCGTGGGACTATATATTTTGGGTGGTCCGATAGCGGCCCGATAGCGGGTGACACGATAGGCCCAACAAATACTCGCTAGGATAGGCTCGAAAATGGCTCTGTTACCATATTATGAAGTGGACTTTAAGTCTAACTCAACCCCATAAAACCGGCTCAATGGAGTGAGGTTTGCACCAATTTATATATTATGAAATGTCCTTATCTCTAGTCGATGTGGGATCTCCAAAACAGTTTGGTGGGATGTATGTCTGGCCATGAAAATACATTCCAAATTTTCATGCTACGCAATTTGGAAATATATTATGAATAAGTGAATTCCAAAATATTTCTAATAAATAGATAATTTGGATTTTTTTCACTTATATAATGCAAGAATATACTTTTGAATTTTGGATTGTAGAATCTATAATGAATAAGTGAATTTCAAAATATTTTTAATAAATAGAAAATTTGGATTTTTTTCTACATCTATAAAAGTGCAATAAGAAAGTATTTGGTTATGAAAGACTAAACTTGGAACATATAGTTACGTGGGACCAAATTCAATTGCATATTATAATGAATGGAAGGGGTGACAAACGGCCAACCCGCCCTGTTTTGACTTGACCCATCACTAGCCTGGCAAAAGCAGGACAAGATAGGTTGGTTCGTCAAGGTTATACAGGCTAAAATTGTTAACTCACCCCGTCATAGGATGGGTCAGTCAGATTCACTACTTTTCAATTTTATTTTTTTTTATAATTTTTTTGTTTGTTTTAGATATATTCTTTTGTTATAGTAATTGATATCACTTTTTGGACAATAAAAATGCAATGAAGAGCAATAAAATTGAATCAAACCTTAATATTCTAATAAAAAAGGTTTAATGTCTAGCAAATAAAGTAAATATCAACACTACTTTAATAAATCAAATTATGTATACAAAATTATTGTAAATAAATTTTTATATAAAATATTGATCATCACTAACTTTAATTCCAAAAGAATGATATTCTCTTTAGGACCTGTTTGTTTTTGTGGATGTACAGTTCACAAACAAAGAAGTGAGAGGATATTTGGATCTAGGGTTTTACGGGGAAGAGAAAGAGAGAATATATCTGTGAACGGTAAATATTCTTTTTCTGCCAAATGCAAAGATGTAGAGGAAAAATCAAGTCAGCATATGTTATTTTCAAATTTAATCTCATTTATTTTATTATACTGTTTGTGGTATTTTTTATTTTTTATTACGGTAAGGTTTTTTAATATTAAAAAAAGTATTTTTTATTTATATAAGATGTGATTTATTTTCCAATTTTATAGTATATATTTAATATTTTAAAAAATTACTTGATGTTCTCTTTTTATTTAATTTGTTGTTGTGTTTATATTAATATATTTTGTGTATAATTATTATGTTTATGAGTTATAATTTATTTTATAATAGTTTATTATGAAATTCTTTTATATTGTTAATTACATTATACTTTTTTTTATTTTTCAATACTACATGGTTTTTAATATTAGAAAATAATTTTTTTTTTTTATATAAGATATGATTTATTTTTAAATTTTATAGTACATGTTTAATATTTTAATAAATTACTTGAAGTTCTGTTTTTATTTAATTTATTGAATACATATTTTTTAAATTATACTTATTTTACATTTAATACATATTTATTTTCTAAGTATAATTTTTAAATCTATTAATATGTGAAAGTTGTTTATTTTTAAACAAAAATAACTCATTTCATTATTAAATTTTTTTAATAGATAAGGGTAAATTTGTAAAATAATATTTTACACCTTTAAAAAAATTTAAAATTCTCTCACAGTCATCACATCATTCACAAACTCCCATAAATTTTCCTCACATATTCTCTCTAACATACTTCAATCAAAACAACCTCACTTTTTTCACACATTTTTCTCACATTTACATATTCACTCCATCAAATCCTCACACATCCTCTCCTTAATCCAAACACACCCTAAAAGTGCCAAAAATATAGAAGGATGGGTTGGTGGGCTGACCCGTCCCGCTCCGCTTGTAGTCCACCGGGTTGGCAGATTAGATAGATCAAACAAATTCAGACTGACAAATTCAAAAGATTGATCCGCCTCACCTAAATGATGATGAATCGACTTGTCAAATTCGATTCACTTTATCATACCTAAGTAGAGTAACTTGAGGTAGAAAAAAAACATTTTTTAAACCATTTCTTCCTTTGTATTCACACTTTCTTCTTCCAACTTCTTAATGTAAAAAATAAAGATCAATATGTCATTATTATAATTTATCAAGAATATATTTTTAATTATCTAATATAAAATATTCAAATTACGTAATTTGAAATAAAATATTGGATCGTAGAAATCCAAATTAGGATTACATAATTCATAATATAATTATATAATATAATAAAAAATTATGTGATTTGAATTTCAAACTAAGTAAAAAAACAATATTTTAAATTAGATAATTTGGAAAAATATTTCGGACTGTATAATAAAAAACATGGTTTAAAAATTGAGATTAAATTATTTAAAATATAATTTTTAATGACATAATACTAAAATATGGTTATTTTAAATAATTTTGAATTATATAATTTAAATATCTCATGTATTCTATATTATAGTTTCGAGTTAGATATTATGATAAATATATGTTGGTGTTTTATATATTATAAGAATAAGAGAATAAGTTATGGGTTGCAGTAAGAAAAATGTTCTCCCATGAAAGAAAATAATTAGTCTCACAGCAGCAAAGGGAAGTGTAGAGTAGTATAACCTTTTTGCCTTCAAATAGTTTAAAAGTGTTTTAGGGATTTTAGGTTGCATATTGATCCATCAAACTTTCGAATAGGGCAATCGATTCCTGCTTCGGATGATTTTTGACATGTATTTAATCAACTTTTGAATTTTTAAAATTATTTTTTATTTTGGAATTAAAAATATGAAATTAAAAAATACATTCTGAAATAGTTTTTTTTGTTCCAGAAATAAATTGGAAAACCAAAATCATATTCTGGAAAAATAATTTGAAATAAAAAAATTATTTTAAAAACATATTTTAAGATAGGGATTCCAGAATTTAGATAAGTATTTTGGAAATCAAAATCTAGAAATATATTTTGGAATATCAAATTCAGAATTATTTTGATCCACATTTTAAAAGTAAAAATAATATTTTTATCATTTTAGATGAGGCATTGGATGCAGGTTCAAAAACATCAGGTGGGTGCAAGAAGTAATTTCCTAAATAGAACGGATTAATTATCTTTCTCTTCTAAAGACACCATAAAATAAAGGGGACTGTTTCTTCCTGCACCTCCATATCTTCTTCTGACACCTCCATACACAACATGAAAATACATTTTTATCCTTCTTGTGCCACCCCCATAGAATAACTTCCGGATTATGTAATCCGGAAAGACATTTGAAAAAAGACTTCCGGATTACATAATCCAGAAGTTAAAAAAGACTTCCGGATTATGTAATCCAAAAAGTAATCATGCATCTGAAAAAAGACTTCTGGATTATATAATCCGGAAGCTAATTACAAATTTAAAAAATGATTTCCGGATTATGTAATCCAGAATATTACAGAGGGGTAGTTTTGGAAATACAAAAATCTGGGGGTGAGAGAAGAAGGTATGGAGGTGCAGGAAGAAGCAGCCGTTATTGGGTATTTCTTCCTGTATCCATATATTTTTCTTCCTGCACCTCTACATTCTATATGCAATACCACAATTATCTTTGATAATTTTGGATGATTCTAAAATAAGGATTCCATAAACAAAAAATATTTTGGAATAGAGATTCTGTAAGCAAAATATCTTTCTAAAATAAAAAATATAAAACATCATTCCAAAATATCTTTTTCCGAACACATTTTTTTAATTTTCAGAATAATAAATCCAAAATTAATTAAAGGTGTTCTAGAAAGTATTCTGAAAAAAATAATTCGAAAGTTATTTTAAAAGGGATAAAATAATCTTTTCGAAGAATGATAGGGTGAAGAAAGTCATTTGTTGGGATGCAGGAGAAACAACCTTAGTTATTTTGTTAAACTATGAACTTAATATTTCAATTAAGTCCTTTTTAATTCCTTTTATTTTTAACATGTTAAGTTTTACTTTTTTATTTCAAAAAAGTAAAATTAGCATTTTAGCATGTTGAGGGAATGGATATGATTAGATTCAATTAGCTTTCTAACCACTAAATATAGTACACAGCCCAATAATAAAATCTAAAATAAATTATCAAATTCGTCTTTGAATATATGACTGTCAATTTAATTCTTGAAAAAGTTAAAATTTTAATTTAATCCTTAAATGTAAAAAAAAAAATCAAATTGCTCCATAATATCATACTTCCATGCCATTATATTTTAATGACACAATAATCTCAAAAAACTTAACAAAAAACGTAATTTGCATTATTTTTTACATACACAGTACTAGAATAAATATTGTTTTTTCAATAATTAAATAGATAACATGTCACATTAAGAATCAAATGGGTCACTTACCCTAAAGTTTACAGTGAAAATTACAATGAAGTTACAATATAGCTAGGCAATTTAGATTACCCGAACATGCACCAAATTATTTATTGCACTAAGACCCGTACTTTAGGTCTCTCTTAAGCTTCTTTTCCTTTTTCTTAGAAGCAAGGAATGGCATTTTCATTTGGTAAATGAGGAACGAAAGTAACAAGTTATAGAGCCATATGCACGATTGGATCAGCATCTGCAACTTTAGATGTTTTAGATTGCTTACTAACCATTGGCTCAACATCCAACCATTTTTTAATAAGTTGAAATACTGTTTCATCTCGTAATATTCCACGATGAGAAGCAGCAACTCCCACCCTTTCTGTGGCTTTCAGTCCATCACCCTGTAATACGAAAAGACAAGAACTCCACAAATTAATACTGTTAAGTAATTGCTATCAGAAGATAAATTTGGAAGTAATATATAATGAGAGCATCACATAGTTCAAATAAATGCCCTTCTCTTTGGACTACTTCCATACGCATATCTATCTGGTTTAGCATTACAGCTCTGCTCAAAGCAGTTTACAAAAAATTTCAATATGGCTACAGGTAAGTGTTCTACAGAATACAGAAAGATCGGAGAGAGTACCTTCGCAGATTCAGTAGGAACTGTTCCATCTCCATCGACATAAGAATATTGTGGCTGAAAACATAGAGGAGAAAATTTCTTAATACATGCATGCACACACAACAACGTATTATTAGCAAGAAATGAGAGAATTATATCCTAGGAACAAAAAGAAAAAGAAAATACAGTGTCAAAATGGCATAAAGTAAGTAAAAACAATTTAATATCTTTCACACCAGTTATATTCCCTTGAAACTAACATGAATTAATTAAAACAATGCAAGGGAAATATGCACATTTCTCTCCAACTAAATATATTGAAGGAACTACAAAAGCAGCAGCCGGAATCATAGCCTCCTTATTTTTATCAAAACCCTTAAAAGCAAAAAAAAAAAAAGGAAACTAAAGTTGTGCTGTAAATAGGCACTAATTTATGAGAGTATCTCTCTATATATTCATATTATATTTTGTAATTATTACAGGAAATATTGTATTTTCCGTCTTTCGTTCGTAGGTTGAGCCTATTTATAATTCCATCTTTCCCTTAGTAGGTTTAGCCTATTCCTAGCTTCCATCTTTCCCTTAATAAGTCTATCTTGTTCATAGTTTCCATCTTTCCTTTAACAAGTTTAATTTTATAAATATGGCTTTGAGCTTGTAAAGAATCATAATCCGATAATATTGAGTTCTTCTCTTTTCAAGTATCTACAGGTAAGGACATAAGGAGCCAGGGCTGCCCGAAGTATATAAATTAGCAACATGTCACTTGTACTAAGCCTGTTATTATATAGCATTGCCAAAACAGATTAGATCTCATAAAGTCTTGGACATCCCAGAGCTTGTCAAAAGGAAGCTTCAATTATTATGACCATGATGAACTGGAAACTCAGAAAAAAGGACATGCAAGGACAAAATGACTAAAATCAAGTAAAAGAATAACGGACTTTAATTGACTAGTTTCCCTATCACAGTGAAAATTACAAGAAATGTGAGGACCTTTAATAAGAACTTAAGGGGAACTGTGTATAAAGGATAGATTATGGAGGCAAAAAGAACCCTAAGAAAGGAACATTCCCCATTTAACTGTGCTCCTTGAATTTTATACGAGACAATGACAAATCCCAAAGAAATCAACGGTTTTCAAGAAGTATATCCCTGAGAATAAAGTCACTGATCATCGTGGGTTGGCACCCTAACCATTTTGATCTAAATCTTAGTCAACATTCGTAGCTAGTTCCATGGGAATACCCAATGTTTTTTTACATGAATTTCCAACCCCTTCATACTTTGGCTTACTGTAAACTTCCCAACAGACAATGTAATTTTTTATATGCTTTCAGACCATAGCATCAGAATTTTATCTATCCTCTAAGACTTCTGCAGCCATACACGGAACAAAGTCTCACATTGAATAAGGTATGATGCTTGTTGAAATATTTAATCAGCTTAGTTCTCCCCCTTTGACATCTAGCTTCTAAGGGAGAGTTCCCCAAATGCATGGGTGCTTATCCATCTCAAGGGTTGTGGTACCTGATCACTGAACCTTCTTTAAAAGAGTTGCAATGGGTCAACATCACACTCAACTGTTACACTTCAAGTTATGTCCCCTTTCACCTTCCCATCAAAGGTGGGTAAATCCACCTTTAAATGTCCAAGAGGCAAGAACGACCCTTTACTTCACCGCATTCTGATCCACCCTCCTCCATGCTCTTGTCCAGCCTGATTGAGTAGCTATCATCCTCCCCATTCAATATATTGTGCAACATATGTTTCAGGTGTGAGATGCTGGTGGATCACCCAGCAGACTAAGGTGGATGACCTTGATAACCTTCAGCTGCAACATGAAACACTATGTTTCATGGCCAAAAATGCCTCGGGAGGAAACAGAGAAATAGAGAAGAATGAATGGAGGCACTCGCATATTTGCTTCTGTCCCAGGACAATTTAAATTTATTTTCAGCGGAAGTTTGGTTAGATTGGTCACCATGCTTCAATCAGTTGGAAAACTAATGGGACTTTATTTCAGCAGCCACAGATTGGTTGGCTAAGGGATGAATACCCTTTAGTTAATTAGTTAGGATAGTTGGTTCAAGAAATAAGGAATGTTACCTAAAAATAAAAGTGCAGAAGAGAGAGATCACTAGTCAAAGTTAAGTGAGATAAGTGAGAATGTTGGTTGTTTAAGTGAGAATGTTGGTTGTTTAATTCAGAATGTTGGTCGCTTAAGGGAGAACAGCAAAGATAAGTCGTGAACTTAGCCCATTATGATTCTTATAGATTAAGACCTAGAGAGATGTTTTATATAACTTTTTATGGGTAAACAAGATCCTAAATTCATCACAGATCAACTATTGATCATAAGAAATTACTCTCTAATTAAAATATTGGTGATTAATTTCCCTTTTTGTTAGGCTTGGATGTAACATGACTTAAACTCATGTAAACACCTCATTTTAAATATATAAAAAATTTATTCCAATTATATTGTTATTATATACACTCAGTACTAGTATTAGTTTGATCACCGTTTACTTTATTAATTAGGATTTGATTGAAATTGAAAAATGCTTTTAAACTTAGATTATTGTAAGGAAAACTTAATTTAGAAACAAATTGATTTTAATTTGGCATTTTTAAACTTTTATCGATAATGTTGATTGATTATTTATAATTTGCACGGGATTGAGATTATAATCAATTAATTTAGGTTTATTTGTATAAGAAATTAAATTTGAATAATTTAATTAGGTAGTGATAATATGAATAGGATATACCAAGATAAGTTTATTTTTTAAGTAATTTATATGAAGGTTGTTTTCGTAAAACTCAAACTTCACATCTTTATACCTTCTGTAGTAGGTATGGTGATTATCTATATTCCCAATTTTTCCCTTTGTATACCTCAAATGGTCCATCATAGGGGCACCAAAGAGATCACTCATGAGTAATGAGTTATTAATTTTCAATAAAAGTAGATCTGCAATCATTTGAAGATTTGATTTTTTAGAAGAAAATAATAATGTTCTTGTTAATAGTTTTCTATTCAGTCTGTAGAGGAAGCCCTAATTCCCAAGAGCAAGAATTGATTTATGTTTAAATTTAGAATTCAGGATTTTCTGGTCTAAAATTTAGGATTGTGGCAAATACTAGTCTCTCAGTAAAGATATAATAAAACGATGCAGAATCAATGAACTATTTTTAAAGATTGAAGATTGAAGATAGAAGAGTCTCATTAGCGGTCTTCCTCTTTGGCATGTAAGAGATTTAAGTGACTCACCATTGTGTGGCAAATTTCGGATAAGTCCTCAATTGGAGAATCTTCCGAACCATAACTGCATTAAGCCCGAAAATCAGGACATGTCATAAGCAAACATAGTATAGAAACCTTTGAACATCTAGAAGTGTAAATTGCATCTAAACTCTCATGAGGATAAGATTATCCTTCTTTTTTATCAAGCTCAAATGCTAATGATAAGATTCCCCTTCTTATGTAGACCAAAATTATGAAAAAGGGTTTTAAACTTCAATAATAAAAAGAAGTCCAGATAATGGGAAAATATAAGAAACTGGTTATGGGGCTTCGTAAATTCAGATCAAAGTTGTAGGGAGGATAAACATTCCAATATCAAGGTGATCCAATTTCTACCAATTTTCTTATCTCTCAACCTAAATTAACGCTTCAGTCAAAAAAACAAAAATCTAAATTAATGCTTCTGGATTATAGATGTACTATTTTCCAACAACAATTTAATCACATACCAAACATCAAAAGGGGTGTCCAATGATGTCCCATAAATGTTATAGAAGCTGACTCCATCTGGCAGTGTAGCATTTGCGGTAAGTTGTCGTGTTTTAATAGCCCAGTCTAGGATATCAAAGTTAAAGGGCAGCGATATCGTTTTCCCATTATAACTTAGCTGCAAAAATAACAACATAAGTCCTTTGTACAAGTAAAAGGAAAATTGGATGAGAAATCATTTTTTGTATTAGAAAAGGAAAGATAACAACTTGTATGGTTTTCATGACTAACACGATCATTTCTTTCTTGGCATTAGAGATAAAATTTGCATAATGACATTTAATTAGCTTACTAAGCGAAAAACATCATGCTGACTTCAGATCTTCCTTCAAGGAGAGGTTACCTGAGCTACAGCCAGAGTCCTCAGAACAGGACCAGATCAAAACAACCAGTTTTCCTGATTGACCCCGGAACTCATCCAAGGTCTGTTCAACTCTTATCTAATAACCACAATTGGTCATAACTGGTAAAAGAATATGCATGTCAGCTGGTTTTTTCAGAAACTGTCAAACACACTGTAGAGCCTAGGTGGGTCAACCAGTATAAGTTGGTGTGGCATAGCAGCTCAGCTCATGAAGTGCCATGCCACAAATGGTTAGGGGCTTAACTCGAGAACTTGACATGCAACGCAAAGGAGTTAGCCATTAGGCCAAAAACACCTTAATAATGGATGCAGTAATATATCTATTAATCAGATTTAGTTATCACTAATATTCCATTAATAACATTTCTTTTACATTTAAAAAAAAAGTGTAATCATGGATGATATAATTTGAAATATTGATTTCTTACAGAAAAAAGATATATACAAAGAAATGGATAACTAAAACTAAGGGAGAACAAGTTATCCTCCAAACCAGAAAAAGGATACAAGAAGAAGAAACATGAAAAAAAAACCCTCAAGAATACAACAAGTCTAACCATAAACAGAATATTAATATATGCCAACAAATTACTTGGCAATCATACAAGAAAAATCAAAGCTTCATCATATAAATCCTTGAACATTTTAAAAAGCATATATGCCCACATATCTTACATTCATCAACCTAAAGAAAAGTTCAAATAGATTACCTCATTATGCCTCAGTGCTTCTTCAAATAAAGATATACTCTGGGTTGGTCCATAAGATTCCAAATTGCTGTTATTCTCCCCGTCCTTTGTATGCTTTCGCCAGACTAGAATTTCTGGCTGCTTTTTCCATTCATAAGATGGATTTGCCAACATTTCATAGACTGATGGACACTCCACTAGCTAATGTGTAAGATTCCAAAAAAGTTAGTGGTTTTACAGCATATTACAGAGAATAAGAAAATTGTGACTGTTTAAAGGAATGAATTGGACTTCGACCAGGCTTTGGATCTCAAGAACCAATAGATATGAGCTGCAGACATCGATGAATCACTGTAATGGGTGCCAGAGAGGTTCAACAAAGTGGGGCCTTCAATAGCTAAGTTAGAATGGTTAATTGTAGTGAGAAACTCTCAGAGAATGTGTGGAAGTTATACATGGGGAGTGGGCTAAGCCATTAGAAGCTTCATAGCAGAAAACAACTCCAGCACCCCTCGGCCATTCTGTCCTTAATGTAGCTCATATCCACTAGTTCCAAAGGGATTCAAAGCTAAGTCACCATCCAACTCGTTCCTTTGAAAAGGCAGTTCATTTGAACTGGACCATGCCCCCTTCCTTTGCAATGAGACCATGATTTAAACTTTTGAAAATACAATGGAAATCTGTCCTTGGAAAATTATTTTCCCAATGGTCAAAATTCATTCAAAGATGGTGACTGAATTAATTAATTGGGAACAAGAATTTACCAATTGATGCATAGTCCACCTTTTCACAAAAAAGTAGCTTTGAAAGCCATCAACAAACTCTAATCCAGTTAATAAAGAATCATTGATGCACCCTGGGGCTCCTGTTCATGTGGAATTCATATTCAAGCATGGATGGTTAAGACATCTGGGAAAATGGAAACAGATGCGTATAAATGAAAAGTATCTTAAGTTTTTTACAATTGTGATGCAGAGCACTGGCAATGGTTCGACATATTCATAGTTGCACATTTTTCTAACACTTTCATCACATCAATATATTTTTAGTAGGGTCCATAGGTTAAAAAAGTTCGACAAGAAAAGACATTTGTTTCTCTTAGTAACTAATGTTGGAAGACAATAATGGCTCGGTATTTATTTCACTCCAGTGCATGGAAAATGTCAGAAAAAAATCAAGTTCCTCATAAAGAACAGACACATAAAATTATGGATTTTAATGGGGCCCTTGCTAATCAAATCAATGAGGTGAAAATATCCATTTGAGTACAAAGAGTAGACAATTAGTATTAAGTAGTTTCACAAATTGGTAGAATAGCAGGTTGTCCATAAATTACACGCTGTTAAGAATTTATTTCAAATTCATCTTATGAGTTTCACATTGACTATATCATTGGTGTTGGATCTATTTTTCATTCATGAGAATTTTGTTGGTACCAATCCGTTCATGTGTATCAATGTGCAGATATTCTCACTAAAGCTCTCTCTCCCTTTTGGTTTTGTGCTCTTCAGTCCAAGCTCAGAGTGGTTGATTAGCATGTTTCTCACCCCTCAGGAGCTTGCAGGGGTATTGAAGCATAGTTTTACTCCACAAGTATACTTTACTTATACAGTAGTAATTTAGTAGCTTCTTTGACAGTTGAATTCTCTAACTAACCTAGAGTTCGTTAGATTCTGTCAGTACTTTCTTTCTGTTAGAAGCTAGTGTCACCAATTATATATATAAATCTGAGGTAACTCAAATTCTTGGGGAGTGAATTCATTTTCATTGATTACAGAAACTTCTCTCTCAGAAACTCAATATATGCTATAGTCAAGAGCAAGTTTATATAAAGCAAACCTAATGTTTTTAAATTTCCTATCATAGTCCAATACAATTGACTGCTGATTACTGAAAATAACAGATAGGCCAAACGAAAGGAAAACATGCGACGACAAAGGAATCACCTTGGAAAGGACAAGCCAAGCAAATCCACTTATTCACATATTTCGTAAACACCTGCCAAGGAACAATGAAAACAACCAGTAGTTACAATATAAGTTCCCTCTCTATAGTTACAATACAGGCATTTTAAGAGGTCATTGAGAAAAATTATACACACATCTCTGTGAAGCGACATGAAACACGAAATCATAATTCCTCCCATGGAATGTGAAACTAAATTGACTTTTCTTCCACCCGAAGCTTTGTGAGCAGTCTCCAACTTATGTTTAAGACCTTCCATTGACTTGTCAATCCTACCATCAACAACATACATAGTGTGAAGTTAGACCCTAAACTCCTCCATAAGCATTTATAGCAGAAAAAAACAAGACAGTAAAATGAAAGGAACTTCTATTGTAAATTGAAATCAACTTATGTGAGTGGACGTTTTGAAAATTTAAATGAGACATATTCGATAAAACTAGGGCATAAGGACCTGTTTGGGTAAATTTCTCTAATAAAAAGAAAAAAAATGAAATGATTTTCTCCAAAAATTAAAATTAACTTATCCATAAACTAATTTGTAAAACTTTTCTCCTATTAGTTTCGCCAAAACCAAAAGCTACTTTTTAACTTAAACATAAGCTAATTATTGGAAAATCACCTTAATTGCAACCTCAAGGATGACTGTTTAGATCTCACGGATAAGGTCAAATTAAAGTAGATAAGTGGAGACAAAGTTTATCTTACAAGTCAATTTGGTAGGATCGAATTAAATCCTAAATCCAAATAAAATTCTAAGACTAGTTTTAACTTAAAGAAGAAGTTCATTTCCTATTTTCCTATCAGGTAAGTGTTTATGGAAAAATTTATCCAAACAATTCATAAGTTGACTTGAAGTCATGGAACATGCCAAGTTCGCTTGATTTATATGTTTTCTCCTATTAGAGTCTGAAAAATTCAGGAAACGACGTTCATAGTTCATTGCATTACCTATTGCTTTGGCGGAAATCATATCCGAACCCAAACAGCGTGGTTCCCTTCTCGTAACCGCATCCAACAAGCATCTCAATCATGTCGTGAAAATGATACACCTCCGTCAAATGCACACACTTCGTAAACTGCCGCACAACACAAGAGAAACAAACACTCAACCACAAGAACACACCAGAGAACTAAATAATTACGAGTAAAAGCATCTATAACCAGTGACTCACCCACGAAGGATCCAAAATATCGATCGCATAGAGACCGTGATCATCGTCAGGGACCACAAGCTTAGACTTCTTGTCCAACGTTTCACAGTAGCCTGAGAGTTGGCGTCAATTTGCGAGACCAACAACGACTTAACCGAAAACTCATAAATGGTGGAAAGAGAAGAAGTAGAGGTAGACCTGTTTTGGGATTGTAAAGAGACCAAATCTTCTTCCGGAACTCCATGTCAGCGAGCAGAAGCCTGACCCAAACCCGAGTGGTGAACCCGAATGTCTTGGGCTTGGAATTCACAATGGAGCCGCCCATACCCGAAACCAGCAGAACCGGGTCGCGATCGGCGATCGCCCTCACCTCGTCGGATCCAAAGCACGGGCAAAAACGCATGGCTTCGTCTTCTTCTTCTTCTTCTCAGTGAAGCTGGTGAGTGAGTTTCATCAACAACCAGTGAGCGAGCACGCACCATTTATTTATTAGTGTAGGGATGAATAAATAAATAATAAAATTATTATTAATTTTGGTTACTGCTTGGTGGAGCCAAAATATATACTTTTTGTTTTTTTAATTATTTTTTTCGTATATATTTATAGTTAATAGTCAATTTGATACCGTGGTTTTTAAAAAATTCAATTTGATCCCTAAGTTTTTTAAAATGTATTCAAAATGGTTTTTTCTGGTAAATATCACCAAACGATATTAAGTGGTGCTTATGTGGCAGACACGTGTAAGTTACATGGATTGTGCTTACATTACTTTAGTGAATACTGAATTAGGATTTAGGTTATTCAAATTGGGGATTTCGAATTTTTGATTTAGGACACCACGGTCTGATTTCGAAATCCCCAATTTGAGTAACCTAAACCCTAATTCAGTATTCACCAAAGTAATGTAAGCACAATCCACGTAACTTACACGTGTCTATCACATAAATACCACTTAACGTCGTTTAGTGATATTTAACAAAAATGACCATTTTGAATACATTTTAAAAAATTTAGGGACCAAATTAAATTTTTTAAAATCCACCATACCAAATTGACTATTGACTATAAATATAACGACGAAAAAGGTAATTAAATTTTTTTTTCTCTTATAAAAGCTTCCTCCTTAATTACTATTATAAATATAAACTGATACTTCAAATAATAAAATAATCTGCAAAATAAATAAAAAATTATTAAAATTAAATTAAAAGGTTTTGTTGTCCATTTTGGAAATATATTTCATTGGATTCTAGAATTTTCGGCTTTATCCTCTGCGTGTGTGCAATGTACGCCATCTGGATATCCATTTTGCATCTGCATCCTCCTTCTTTGGTTTATTTGCTTTGGCGTATTGTTGAGGCTCTGAATTTACAACTCTAGTCCCTAACATTTATGCCTAATAAATCATTCGCCAAATGGAATAATATCAGTTTTTTTTTTATCAAATTAGTTTTATATCATTACTAAATTCTTGAAGAATAAATTTAAGTATTTTCACCCACATTTTATGTGACATTCATTTTACCAACAATACATTATTGAATTTCAACACTTCACATGTTTCAAGTGTATCGAAACTTTGATTGAAATAGGATACTTCCGATACCGTATTATATCAAATATATATTTAACTAACATTTGTCAAATAATTATCTGAATAATATAGTTTATTGTAGCAATTCAGATTTTTGTTTCATTTTAAAATTAGTTTTCATTTGTTTTTTAAATAAAAACAAAATAAAGTTGAATTCTAACTATATTTAAATAATAATTTGACATGATATATTATTTAGATCAATATTTAACACATTGTATAAATTGTACAAATGTACTATTTTTTTGAAAATTCCCATGTACTCCTTTATAGGAGTTACGTTTACGAAATCATCAAATTTTTTCTTTTGAACACAACCAATCACGTACATTTTTTCCAAAAGTGTGTTTAGCACATTTTCTTTGTTCTTCCCAGGCAATTTCTTTCCATATTTCTTGATAAGTAGTACATGATTTTTAAAATTCAAAATTCAATACATTTAAATCAAATTATTTAATATATGATGAATTAAACTTGTTAAAATTTACCAAAAATAATATAAATAACACATATTTCTAGAATCATACGTCATCATGTACAATTAACTGAAAATCGAGTATTGAACATCTTTATTCACTTGAACGTCGTAGTGCCTTTAACATGTATCTTCAAAGTTTAGATTATGAGAAGACCGAAAACCAGACTAAGAAGAAAGAGCAAAGAGTTTGCTAGAAAGCTGAAAAACAATACGATCAACCGATATAAGGAGATAGAATAATTCTCTAGGTCCAACTCTAATGCGAGAACAATTACTAACTTGAAATACTCACAAAGATAAAAATGAAGGAAAAAAAAAACAACAAAAACACTATTACATTTTTGTTACTTACACATCACTTTACCGATGAAGCATATGAGTATTGGTTACTCAATTCGTTGCAGTATTCTGAATATACTTCTCATCTCAAAATAGGTGTATAAAGGTTTGTTTTTTTTTTTTACATAAAGAATATCCTAGATAGTGAAAGGTTTTACTCCAAAACTATTTTCTTAGAAGGTACTTTTTAAAACTAAAATCTGGGTATAGTTTCTAAAAAATAAAACATATAACTATAAATATTTTATAAGGAGCTTAATTTATTTTTCTGTTGAAAAGTAAAGATCATTGAAGTAAGTTTCTTTTCTTCCAATGAAGTTTTTTTTTATTTATATAGTTAAGAATTGAGTTATTAACAATATATTTAAAGAACTCAGCTATTTACTGAATGTGTAAGTGACGAAATAAAATGTGGGAGGTTTTGTACGAAAAACAAAATGGCAAAGTCAGAAGGAAAATAGTGTCAAATTGAGGAGGCAAATAATAAATTAATTAAAAAAACTAAAGGTAGGAAAATATGAGAGAAATAAATATAAAATTATAAGATAAGATATTGCTTTTCTAGCAAGAAACAATTAAATAGGTAGACACGTGCATTCCTAACAGACAAAATTGAAAAAGAAATGCAGCCACGTGTTTTGTCTCAAGAGTTGTAGAAAATCCTTATACGATACCTACATGTTCAAGGCATCTATAAAATTCTAAATGGTATATCCCTTAACTATATACCTTTGCTGGCCCAATGCCTACACATTATTTCACACTTTAGATTTCTAATAAAATATATTCTTTAATTAACATGTTATGACAGTTAGAATTAAGTACGGATCGACAGAATAATTCAAGTATTAGGTAATACACTTTTAATCATGATAAAAAAAAACAAAAGATTTAATTGTGGTTCAGTCCCCAACTGCAACCTGCATCCACACGGGTAACTATTAGGTTTTCATTCTATCTTGTTGCACACCAAATTATCTCTTTAAATAAAGATTATAAAAGGGACACAATGATTAAGCTCACCCACTAAATATGGTGCCTAGTTAGCCTAACCCAATTGGTCATGGCTTCATGCCCAACAATCTCCCACTTGAAGCCACGAAACAATGTTCATCTGCGCTTCAACTATGTACATGGTGTTTTGTTAGCCCAATTCAATTGGTATTGACTTCATACCCAACAATCTCCCACTTGAAGTCACGGAACAATGTTCACATGCGCTTCAACTGTGTACATGTACTTCTGTAATCTGTCGACGGAACTGTGTACATGTACTTCTGTAATCTGTTGACGGAACTAAATGTTCCACCTCTAGTTGCCACCGGCCTTCTTAATCATTTTAATGACTTCGTTAAAACTTCCCTGAGTTTCAACACGTCAGTCACTGACCCATTCTCTGTTCCTATCGACTCCCACTTACAAGAACTGTCGAATCCTGGAACAACCTGAGAATAAACACTCTCCATATTCAACAAGAATTTTTCTGAAGAAGTTTCAACCGCTGGAATACTAGTTCTCCTAACCCACTGTCGTCTAGGAACCTCAGCTGAAGCATGACACGTTCTCCCACTGCCATAAGTACCTCTGATTGGTCTACCTGAACCTTTCCATGCTCGTTCATCCTGAATCTGACATGTGGCTCTGGGTTTCTCTCTTGTAAAGACAACCCTCTTCTGCCCACGAGATTTTGTGAATCGGACTTTGTTTATCTTATGAACTGGGATGGTCACTTCATGTTCCTGTTCGTCCAACTAGTGTCTTCAACACTATGTCACCCATGCCCGTAACATCAAGAGTGTTGTCCGCTAGTCTTACCTTTCCAAAGTCCTCAATAACTAGATTCTGCAATGCTTCAGAATCCATGACCCAGGAATCCACAGTGCTATCCGCGCAACAGACTAAAAGGTCCTCGTCCGCGAAGTCTTCTGCAATGTTGACTTATTTATCATTTGGACATTGATTCCTGAAATGCCCCACCTCCTTGTTCCAACATGTTACACTTGAGCAATCCCGAGTCTTTGACTGACTCCTTCTTTTATTATTGCTCCCACTATCTCTGATATTTTTCTTACCTCTGATGACATATAGCGATTCACTAGATAATTCCCCATAACTCCTTCTTCTGACGTCCTCGCCAAAAACGAGATAACGAATCTTCTCAAAAGTAAATCCATCAGATCCCGCTGAACTGGTAACTACTGTAATAGTTCCGGACCAATTGTCAGGCAAAGATAATAACAGTAGTAAAGCTTGAACTTCATCATCGAACTTAATGCCCACTGACGCAAGTCTGGCTAAGATCATATTGATGTGCTTAGTAACTGAACTCGCAAATCCTCAATTTGCATTTTCAACTCACTGAAATTTGTACCATCGAATTTTCAATTCGGAACTTTCTATTTTCTACCATCTCAAACAACTAGTCGAGATACTCGGTACAACTAATTTCAGATCTTTGACAATCTTTTTTTTTTTAAATCAAGACCACAAAAATTGCACCACCCAAAATCAGTCACCAACAGACCTGGTCGCAGTCCCCAATGCACTAGTGCTCCGCACCACCACCGTCGCTGGTCACCACCGTCATGAAGCAGATATGGGAGCCTCTTCCTTGCACCGCCATGAAACCCTAAGCCTTGGGACGCTTCTGCCGCCTCTGGAAACCCTAACTTTGGATCTCTAGTGTGTAAACGAACCAAAGCTCTGATACCACTTGATGGGAAAAACGCACGCGAAAACAATACACAATCATGAATCAACTGCAGAAAAATAAACAACGACACAAGATTTAGCGTGGTTCGGTCGCCAACTGCAACCTACATCCACATGGACAACAATGATCTCTTTAAATAGAGATTATAAAGGGGACACAATGATTAAGCTCATCCTGCCTAGTCAACCCAACCCAATTTGTTCTGGCTTCATATCCAACCATCATTGTTAAGTACTGAGAGCACTAAGTATATCGAAGACCAAAATCTCACTTAATGTCAGAATATCTTTTATAAGTACTATCCGAATTTAAAGTTGACTAGAAGTAAAAAAAGTAAAAAAAAAGAAATGAGAAACAGAGGAACCAATTCACCCAAAACAACAATTATTGTTAGTGCTTACCCGTTTGGGAACACCTTGTATATACTTTTGCTCGCCCAATGCCCTACATATTATTTCACACTTTAAAATTCTAATAAAATATATTCATTAATTAACCATACATCAAAAAATAAATTTAAAGAAGTATTTCCACTGATATCTAAAAAGCACTGAACACAAAATTGCATTAACTAAAGTCATTCAAAATATTTAAAGTTAAACTGTGATTATTTTGAGCCCCTGATATTTGTAAAACTGTTACACATTATAATTTTTCGATTTTAAGTCATTGAAATTAATCCCAGACACAAGAACCAACTTTTTGAACAAAAAAAAACCTACTCTTTTCTAGTTTAGGAATCCATTTATTTGTTTAGAAAGTTATTTAAAATTTTGCAAATAATCGAAAGGAGGTGCTAAATAATTATGTACCAGTTTTTACGGTACAACTTTCTAACTAACAATAATTAATATCCTTTGATGTCTCTTTTTATGTGCCGACACACCCAAAAGTCTCTAAAAAGCTCATATAATAATAATTATCTAGACAATTTCTCTACACGTTTCTTAATATTCTTAATTATATAATACTAGTCATGTCAAAACAAAATTAAAACAAATCAAACAATAACATAACAATGCATTAGGAAATAACAAAAAATTAATCATATGTACCCAATATTTTATCATTCCAAACCTTGAACAACAATGCTTGCGAAATTATATATATATATATATAATATAATATATATTTTATTGTTTAATTACCGATTATTTAAATTTAATAATTTTTTTATAATTAATTAGATATATAAACTTTTTATTAATAATAGAAATTAATAGAATTCAATAATTATTTTAATCTTTAAAATATCTTTAATTTAGTCTCTATAATTAATTATTTTTTAATAGTTTCTATAATTAATTATTTTTTAATAGTTTCTATAATTAATTATTTTTTAATAGTTTCTATAATTAATTATTTTTTATTTATAAAATTAATTTTTATTTAATTATTAAAATTGTTTTTAGTAATTATGAGAAAAAGAAATATATTTTAAATATGATTATTTGACCGCTATATTTTACAAAATATGTAATTTTAGTCTTTAATTTTAGTACACTAATTTTTATTTATTTATAATTTTGATCTCTAATTTCTTTTATACAATTTTGACGGTTTAATTTTAATAATCCGTAATTTTATTCAATTTTTAGTTTACTTATAAGTAGTTTTTGTTTTACTTTAAATATAATATAGTGAAATGGAAAAAGGAAACGCTATACTCGTAATTTTTATGTGATTGAAAAGACTAATATTGTTGCAAAATATAATTATCAACAATTTCAATATAATTTTAAAATAAAAAAAAAAGAATGAAAATTGCGTAAAAATAAATCCAGCATCAAAATTTCAGATTATTACAAATTATAATTTCAGAAAAAAAAATCACCATTAATTCCATATTTTAAAAATAAAATAATAATAATAATAATATTTTTTGTTCATATATTTATTTATTTAATATTTTTGTAATCAGTTAGAGTGCGAACCAGTTTCTTATCTGGTTGTTGTTCCCTTACCTTACGAGCTCGATAGCCATGGAGGTTGTTTCGCAGCCTCTGTGCACCATTCTATTCGCCACGTGCAAACACTCACTTCTCATTCCGCAAAAAATCCCCAATCCTTCTAAACACTTTCCCTTCTTCTCTTTTCGCTCCACCACTCTCTCCTCTTCTTCGCGTTTTTCTCCTCCGTCTCGTAATTTCTTTTTCTTTTCCGCCATTTTATCACTATTCACTTTCTTCTCATCCTATTTAGTTAATTAATTAATTTAATTTCTTTTCACATTTTCTAATATTCGGTGCGTTTGTTGATTTTGTGGCAGTTTTGTTCGCGGCGCCGGAGAACCAATTGAGTGTTGGTGAAGGAGAGAACACCGATGCAAGTGATTGGGCACTGCAAGGTACTTGATTATTAGTTGATTTTTTTTAATCTTGTTTTAGTTCAACGTTTTAGTGTGTTTTTGAATTCAAGGAAGTTGATTAACCTGTTTTATTTTTTATTATCATATTATTGGTATGGAATATTATCGATTTAATTGATTATTAATGTTTGGATAATCATCCCCATAAGAATTTAGAGAGAGAAAAAATGAGGAAAAAAGTTAAAATTAAATCTGTAAGCCAATTTACAATAGCGTATCTGTTTCCGTGTCAATGGCCGTGTAGCGTCCTCCGGAAGCTATAAACTATTGCTTTTGCTAAATGAATAAATTTGGCATGGTTTCGTTTCTCTATGTGCATATTGGATGTGTATCCAAACACACTCAGTGCTTGTATTATAGTAAGGCAAAGGTGCCTGTTGCATGTACCTCTTTCCAATTATAAGCCAAGACCCTTGAGTGAGAAGTTCACAGTGAATTAGAGATATCGAGTTTTGAACTGCAAAGTTGTTTTCTGCTATTAACTTATAGTTGAATGGAAGGATTTCCTTGGATTTTAGGTTTACAATATGCCTCATAACCATAACCTGCTTCATTTGTTTGGCAGAATTTGTATCTTTTTTTTTGTATTCAATTACTGGGAGTTGGAAGCCTTTTAATTAAAGGAATGGAAGTGATTGAAATGAAACACACAAAGACTACTGGGCAGCCTCTGATTAATATTTGTTATTCATTATTTTCAATTTTCCAAATCCATGCAATCTAAGATATAGTTTGGAATTGAATAAGTTGATTTGTATATTATCCTGTGAACTTCTTTAGATTTTAGGCGCTTGAAATTTTCCTCTTTCCTCTGCTGTTTCATGATCATAATCATATAATTCATCATAATTCATGAATAGGTTTAATGAGAGGAAACTTGCTAAATCAATTCTGGTTTGTTGTTATAATTAGCTCATAACTTGGTATTATTTTGCAGATTTTTATTCCCTGAGGAGGGATGTTGAAATTATGTTACAACGTGTTGAAGAGATTAGAGAGTCTTCTGGTCTACAATTACTGGAGCAAGAACTTGCCAATTTGGAGGAGCAAGCAGCTGATAGCTCTTTCTGGGAAAATCGGGCCAATGCTCAAAAGACTCTTTCGACCTTGGCTGATATTAAAGAGAAGATAAAATTACTCAATGATTTTAAAACCCAGGTTAGTTTCTTATTTTGATTTTCAACAACGGGGAACCCCAAGTTTCAGTGTCCAATTATAAACTCCTGACTGAAAGAGCACTGGTCTAGATATGCTAACAATAAAAAGTGGAATGTAAAATTGAAATACATAACAGGTTTGTTTCAACTACCGTGTACAAATAAAAATGCATTCTTGTTGAGTTTGATATTTTTGTCCTGATAATTAAAACACCATGCTCTTCTCTAAAATTATTTTTGCATTACTAATTAAAATGAATTTGCTTTTACAATTATTAGTAAGTGGGTTTATGCTTAACTCAACTTCACAAAATCAGCTTGTAAGGTGAGGATTGCACCCCACTTATTCCTAAACGTGGGATCTCCAACAACAATTATAGAAATAAATTAGAATATAACGTTTTTGTACCTGCTTTTTGGGTGCCTCTTCTAGTTTGAAAGGAAAAAGATTGATCTATTTTCTAAGGAATGCACAAAATTGTCCCTGACCCTGACTTTAATTCTCCCATTTATGCTTTCATGCCCCCATTTTTTATAATATATTATCTAATACCTTTGTTTAAAAGAAATTTGAAAATTTTAAAAGTAATTTTGTTCACGGGTTTCATTTATATTGATATGACGGTTGCAGTGCTAGATTTATTATAAAAGTTGTTAGATTTTTGGTCTTGTATGTTGGGCATATGTGCTAAATATGTTTCTTATATTTACTGTAATAGGGATGGGAGTAGCTATAAAAGCTAGACTAGACTAGACTATTCGTTGCCTAAATAGCTATTGCCATATGTTCGAGACATTGGATTATGCCAGGCTAGTTACCTATCTCAGAAGGGGTTGTTGACTGGGGATTTTTTGAAAATATAAAAGCTTTGCCTGGCCTGAAAGTTTATTCAGAGCCCTGCAATGTTAAGTCCTTCAATCGGGCCAAAAAACTTAATATTGGTATAACCTTTAATAAAAAAAGTTGTATTTTCTTTAATATTGGTATAAAAGAAATAAAAGAAAACTTAGTGGTAAAAGAACATAAAAACCAAAAGGAACTAGCCCACTAGCAGACTGGGGAAAAGGAAACCATACCATCTGAAGACTTGGCTTTTAAAGAGGGCTGATTCATGGTAGGTGTATGGTGTATGCCTAAATCTTCCTTTTCTCTCTAAGGGCTCATTGTGTGCCCTTTTCTTCTCTTATGCAAATTAAGCTATGTGCCAATATGGATTTTCATCGCAATGAATGTAGGTTGAGGATGCAGAAACAATAGTTAAGCTGACCGAGGAAATGGAATCCATTGACAGAGGACTTTTTGATGAGGCCGCCAATCTTATTAAAGAACTGAATAAATCGCTAGATCGATATGAGCTAACTCAACTTCTCTCTGGTCCTTATGATAAAGAAGGTGCTGTTATCTCTATTACAGCAGGTGCTGGTGGTACTGATGCCCAGGTAAATAGGTTTCTATGTTCAGATGCTATATTAAGAAACTTGTTTCTGACATTCCTAGTTCGTGGTGAAAACATTTTAGTCTGATATATTATACTGGTAGAATGTCAGAACTTGACTGCCAAGAAAAGCTACAATTTGACTTTTTCCTTGTCCTGCAGTTGAGTTTTGACTTTAGAATACTACCTAGATGTCTCAACATATTTAACCTTTCCTGGCTTTTAGTAATATTTGTTGATCTCTACTACCAAGTATCTATAAAACAGTCATATACAATAAATCTGGACAGGCGATCTCCTAATATATGGGGTGTGGGTTTGTTAAGTAAATAAAATTCCACCATAGTTATATGCGGGAGCCTGTTTTACTATTTTATTTCCATCCCACAATACAGGGTTTTTTCCCTGTCTCGTGTGAGATGATGCAACCAACGTATCCATCTTTCCTTTTCCTTTTTCTATTTGGATTATATTTTGAAATTTGAATACTTAATGGTGATTCTGCCAATTCAGCTTTAACTTCTGTATAAAAATTATCATCTCCAGAACAGGATTGGGCAGACATGCTTCTTAGGATGTACGTGAGATGGGGTGAGAAACAGAGATACAAGACCAGAGTGATAGAGAAATCCCCCGGAGAAGAAGCTGGAATTAAATCTGCCACTGTTGAAGTTGAAGGTCGTTATGCATATGGGTATTTGTCTGGGGAGAAAGGAACACATCGCATTGTTCGTCAATCACCTTTTAATGCCAAAGGCCTTCGTCAGGTAATAACCAACATTTTGATAGCTGAAATACCGTGTTTGTGAATAACAAGTGTAATGTCCACTCCTCCCCTCCTAGCCCCACGAATCAAAATAAATATATGTCCTTAGTCATTTTCTACAGATTTGCTATTAGATATTTGATGAACCGTTAATATTATTTTTCCCTTTAATTATCAAATTCATAATATTTTCTTTTAAACTCCAATTTTTAATATCTATAAACAGACAAGCTTTTCTGGTGTTGAGGTTATGCCTCTTCTGCCCGAGGAATCTATGAATGTTGAAATTCCCGAGGAGGACCTGGAAATTAGTTTTTCAAGAGCAGGTGGAAAGGGAGGTCAAAATGTGAACAAGGTTGAAACTGCAGTTCGGATTACACACATTCCAACTGGTGTCACTCTTCGCTGCACAGGTTCGTTAATCTCCTTTGGGAATTATTTGATCCCATTTGTATATTTTTCTGGACTTATTACATACCTTTCTAAAGTACTATTCCATGTTGCACTGGGCAATATGCAGGTTGGTGCACATAGTTTTAAATATATCATAGTTCTAAGATGATGATAACTCAGATAAATTTGGAGACACTATACTTAACAAATAATTTAGTGTCAAATCTACTTTAATGGATCAAAATTTCAAACATATGCCGCAAAGTGTTCCTCATTTGGGAATTCTTATCCTCACTTTAACCCTTTCGGTATGACTAGAATCTAAAAGTAGTCGTTTAGGAAACTAATCTATAAGCACAAAGTCATCGCAGCAATATCCAGTAAGCTAATTACTACAGCCCTCTTTGTTTGGAACATGTATATGATAATCGAACTTGAAACTGTTTTAGGCGACCTTCTGAATTTTCAGTTATGATTACTTGGTTTGTGTTAAAACGTTTTATCAAAAGACATTTATTGTGAATTGCACATTTGCATATCTAACTGATTAAAATGTTGTGTGAATGGTATACTATGTAGTGTATTTGGACTTTTGTTAAGGAGGTCTCAGGTTTATATTTGGCATGGACTGTGTATTTTCTAGGTTCACTAAATACAGGATCCGGGACTACTAATGCTTTTGTTAAATTTTGAGGGTCACTTGCGCCATTTCCAGTCTGCATCCAATTCAAACATCTGTTTTTAATTGCAAGTTTTAACTTTAAAAAAGCATGGTTGCAGAGGAGAGATCACAACTAGCGAATAAGATCAGAGCTTTAAGCCGTTTGAAAGCCAAGTTGTTGGTTATAGCTGAAGAGCAGCGCGCATCAGAGATTAAGCAGATTCGAGGGGACGTAGTCAAAGCTGAATGGGGGCAACAAATACGGAACTATGTATTCCATCCATACAAACTAGTTAAAGATGTAAGAACAGGGTATGAAACGACAGATGTCATCTCTGTAATGGATGGCGAGTTGGACCCCTTCGTCAAATCTTACCTCAAATTCAAGTTCAATATGTCACTGTCGACAAGTGTCGTTAACTGATATACCCCCTTCGTAGAAATGGATTACGGTTTGGTTGTTGTATTAGTTGCTCTCTGTAGTCAATTCCAATGCAAAATTAAGTTTAGATAATATGTTGTTTTGCAAGTCTTTTCCATTGATAATTTTAATTATTGTTTTTTACTGCATTAATTATTAATATTATCTTAACTGGGTGTTGTATAAAATGGATAATTAATGCAACTTAGGAGCTCGAAGTATCAAAATAGTGCATTTTTCAATGGCTTCTTCCAGTGATATTTGGAATTTGAGAGTACCACCTGCCATTTATTTACCGAACTAGACTCTTTACATTGCAATTTTCTGCAGCTCCATTTTCAACAACAAATATACTGTAGGTAATTTCCTTAAAAAATCACTAGTTTATTTGCAGATTGATTGCTCTATATTTTATGCATACAAAATTGTTCTGAATTTGAAAAGTATTGTGGAGTATCACAGAATGTCTCGCCCATTGAAAATTTATAAACCTTCATTGTTCATTTTGGAATAACATATAACTCTATTCTGTCAATTGCCCGAAAAGGTGTTATTCATTTTGACAGAGAACCTTTAACTAAAATACATTTGACACAAATCTTTGAAAAAAACCATGCACAGATGGGCATCAAGGGCCCTTCTTTTTTCCAAACAGTAAGCTCAAAGAATATGTGTTTCCCTTCTTTTCAGCAGCTTCTACTCGATTTTTGCCAACCTACAGTCATTTGTACAAGGTATCAATGTGTATTCATTTTGATCGATGTCCAGTAGCACAAAAGGTAAAAAAAGTCGTAAAAAAGTTACAAAATGCATACTATAGAATTAGAAAATACCTTGTCCATGAGCCAATAACCAACAGATGGCATGTACTGAACAAGATACATAACAGCGAGCACAGGCTGCACGCAAAAGATTTAAGGATTAACGTTGCAATCTGGAAATTTTAATTCATGCTAATTGAAAGCATCAATTAGCCTATCTAAGTGAGAAACCAAATGCTTAGATGCAACAAAATTTTAAATTGAGGAAAACATTCAATATTGTGGGTCGAGTGAACAAAAACTCTTCTGGATTCCAAAAAGTAAAGCAGGAACAAATATTCCCAGAATCATCCTTGAATTTGATGATGTTGCAAATTGACAAGGGAGCATTACATCTTCACGTCAATTACATAATTATTCCGACAGTTGCATGAAATGTACCTCAACACACTGTCATAGTGACACATTTAATGATACATTGAAAGGATGATGCTTTAAGAGGCAAACAAAGTGACGTGTATGAAAAATGGCAAAACAAGTATTAAGCAGATTCATTGTACAAAATGCAGAGAATCTACGGAGACACGAATGTTGAAAAATGGTGACATATTCAAACATAAGTAAATTTCTAATCAATGCTTTTACCTGATATGATATCCAAGCTTCCTTTAAGCCATGGGTTGCAGCAATGATAGTCAGCTCCGCACACCTTTCAGATGATACACGCTTCTGTGGAGACAGAATTTCACATGAATGAAACAATCTTTCAATGACTCAATTGATATATCCAGAGCAGACAACATGCGAGTTAAAGTGGACAATAGCAATAATCAAAACGAAAAGGGGAGAGAATACTGTATACACCAATATCTTGCACCATGCTGCTTCTTTGCAATATGTCATTTTCTTTTCAAAATAACATTAAATATTTTTACATATTCTTAGCTCCAGTTTCATTTAGCAAACATCAAAGAGGAGACCAGCAAGCCACATTCCTAGTTTAAAAATAACAATTCAATGTGTCTACTAAGCGAAAGGGAAAATATGTATATAAATTACATTCATCAATTTTTGTTAAAAATGTACAAGAATTTTTTTTCTTCATTCTTGACAAGCATGTATCTACAAGCTCAGAAAATGGTAATGTATCTTGATTTATCGCTCTAGAGAATTAGAAGTTTCCAAAGATACATGTACTACGTACTATGGTGGGAAGAAAGTAAAGAAAAATTCACTCATGTTTTGTCTTTCTTTGCAGTAGTAATGGATGATGAATTAGCAAATACACAAACCTCAGATGGAACCTTTGATCCAGCATTATTTGATGTTTCTATTGGACCAGGACAGACCACAGTTACTCGGATTCCTTTCTGACAGAGCTGTCAACATTAAATGATTAGTAGTGCATGACTATGTACAGTATGATAATTACAATAAAACAACATTCATTATACCCATTTTTTTCTCATTAGACAAAAAAACTACTGCGTTTAACTTCCAGTTGTGAACTATAGTATGGTTTATCATGGTAAATTGCATCCCTTCCTAAGATAATAGACAGTCTACATACCTCTGAACGCAAGGTATGGAAGTAACCATTGAGCGCATATTTAGAAGCAGAGTATACAGCCTGACCTGGGGCAGGTGTCTTTCCTGCTGCACTACTCATCTGATTGTAATTGAAAGTAACAAAAGATTATCAGTTTATGAATGGGAAAGAGGTTAAAAGAAATACTGAATAAGTTTTCCAAAATTATGAGCATTAGTTCTTAGCATAGTCAACAATTAAAGCGAAAACATAAAACACGCCAATATAATTTTACCAAACAGTTAAAATTGTTATTGTTCGTTGACAGATAATATGTAACAGAAAAGTTGACTAGTGACTACTCTCCTTTTTAGTTGCACTTGTTTTGGTTAATAAATCAATGCAGTCACAAACATCTGCCTGCAAGCTCCAGCTGCTGTAGTGTCTGATCACTACTTAGAAGAGTGTGCTTGGTTTGCAGTTAGTGCATTTTCAAAAGCATCCAAACATGAATGGAAGAAATCCATGGATTGCCATTCAATGTGGAAATAAACGTGAAAACAAACACACATTTAATATACTATTTCCATTCAAATTTCATAACCAAAATAAGATATTGTTATGAATTCCTGCTTACCACCACAAAATGACCATGCCCCCTCTTTAACATGAAAGGTGTCAAGAGCTTTGTAAGAGTTATTGTCCCAAAAACATTGACATCAAATGTAGCCTAATCAGGAGAAAAGAGTAATATAAAACTTCAGATGACTACTTATAATGTTTTGAAAGAAGACTGAAAAAGGGGTAAAAACAAATTTAAAGTAAAGGATTGGTAATTAACAGCGGGAGTAAGAGTGTCCTCTATAAAATACCTTAAGACCTTCCTCAGTTACATCTAAAATTGATGTTTTCTGCACAACAAAATAATCAATTCACAATACAGTTAATTGAATGAGCATATATGATCAGCAAATTTTATCAGATTGGTGAAGAGAAGTTTTATGAGCTTTCAACAAAGCATCATCACTATATTATACTGGAATGAAATGATAAGCTAGCATCACCCAATGAAATTTTCTCAGTGCTGGTGTAGATAGTAGCTAGCAAATTTTATAAGCTAGCAAATTTTCGGTTAATGTAGATAGTAGCTACAAACATCCTGAAATGCGTGCTGACCAGTAAAAAGTATCACCTTTGAAGTAGGAATTTCTATTGATGAAATGTTTCTAAACTCATAGGGCCACGGATGCACACACACCTTATAGGATGAATTAGTGACTAATAATGTTGTCTTGAAAAATTATATTTCTAAACGAAAGGATGATAGTCAACCTCTATTTCCTCTTCTTTTACACTAATAGGTGTAACTTTTAACTTACAACTACAAGCATATAGAAGTACTAAACAAGACATTGGATAAAGCAGTCAGTCACTTACAGGTCGCTCAAAAGCTGCATTATGGATCATGTAATCAACACCAGAATCCGAAAAAAAGTATTCTGCTTTCTCAACAGCTATCCTAAGAGAATCCTCTCCAGACGATAAATCCAATGGTAAAATCTTGACTTCATCAGGTGCATGCTTACCTGGTGGTATGCAAACCACATATTAATAGAGCATGGTATGTGACTATATCATTATTTGTACACAATTTACAAACTAATTTAGCACATGTAACCAGTAATACAACACAAAATACCTTTCAGTTGTGCCCTTACTCGGTTTAGCTCAACTTCATTCCTCGCAGAGATTATAAGCCTGGCCCCTAAACTTGCAAGCTGTTTAGCCAAAATCTCCCCTTTATTACATCATTGAAGGAACCAAAAAGAAGAAGGAATCAGCTCTGCAAGCAAAATTAGTTACAAATAGGGAAAAAATTCTGGCTGTTTAAAGGAATCCTTCTTAGATTATACAGAACAAAGTAAGCAAAAAGGAATTCTGAAATAATAAAATAAAGTAAGAAAAAAGTGGCAATATAAAGCATTGCAGATTAGAGTAGTGCCAGTGATATACTTTCTGACACACACCACTATTAGCTAAGCTTAAAATTGATCGAAAAATACAAAATCGGAAGAGGGAACCATTAAATAAAAAGTGAGAACAAATAAAATTTGTTATTTCGAGTAATTTCAACCAATAAAAGAGTGCGTATTCAAACAAGTGACTTAGAAAGTGCGTTGCTATCATTAATCACCCTTGATTACATTTTTCAAAGGCTAATTATTTTGATTCCTCCACTTATCAAAGTGATTTTCTGCGCGAATTAGAATTCCAGATTGATTTGATCGAAGTCCAAGGTCAAAATGAGGGAACTAATCAACTCAACAGAAATATAATACTGAAATTGAAAAAAAAAAATCAAGAAGGAAGAGTTATTGTTATACCAATTCCACGGCTAGCGCCAGTAATCCAAACAACCTGGGTGGAAATGAAACATGAAAAGAGAAAGTCAGTTACGCAAGACACGAAGAATGAAGCACTCAAGTGTGTGTATGTGTGTGATTCTCGCAACCTTATCTTCAATTTCTTCGCGTTTAGGTTGCTTCTTAGACATCAGAGTGAAATCGCCTAATAAATCAAAACGAGAATTAGAACAAAAAAATGATAAGTGAAAAGAGAAAGCAACTGAATGAGAAAAATGAAATACCATAAGCGGCGATGAATTTGTATAAAAAGACGAAGAAAAGGAGTACACAAATGAAGAACACCAACATGAGGCTGGGCGATGCAATACAATACAATATAGAAGCTTTCGCTGTGCAGTTATTTCTGGTTTTGGTTGCAACGGAGTGAAGTGCCAACGCGATTTTCTAACGCGATTTTCCAACGCGAACGTGAAAGCTATTTACTAATCCCGATTTTGTTTTCGATACTTTAAAGGCGATTATACCGTTACAATATACAACTTCTTATTTCTGAATGATAAAAACAATGTTAAAAGTATTCCTTTATGCAGTTTAACCAGAATTGTTTTAGATTAAATATATATATATTTTTTAAATTATACAACTCAAAAGTTAAAAGATTAAGTTTTATATTTTGGATTAATTATTCTTTCACTTTTAGATCATACAGTCTCAAAATACATTTTGGATTATATAATTTAAAATTAATTTTATATTTTAAAAAATATATTTTAGATTGCATAATTTTATTTTACTTTTAAATTATACCATTTATTAAAAACATTCTAATTTGCATAACTTGAAATATGTTTTATTCAGATTGATTAATTCAAAATTAACATTTATTTTACTTAGATTACTGAATCCAATAGCAAATTTTTTTCTTTCTAAAAGGATTTGGATTGTTGTATCAGATTGATTGTTTTAGATATTTTTTATGGTTCGTTCAAAAGAATTTGTTCCTTATTTTTATAATCATAATAAAAATTTATACGAATTTTTAGAAAATTATTATATTTATACTTTTTAAAATTGTGTTAGAACAGTGCTAGAATTTTCAAAAATCCAACAAATATTTTTTGAATTGAACACTTCACCGATAAGTGTCTTACGAGTGTCGACACTGATACGTATGTCCGACACTGATACGTCATTTAAGAGGAGTGTCTGAGCCTCATAGATCCCAGAGGTAATATTATTTTTCTTACAATTTCTTCATGTACCTCTATGCTTTCTTCATGCACCTCCACAGAACACATGAAATGATAATTTTGCCCTTTTTTTCATTTTCTACACCTCTCCGATAAGGTTAGAAAAAAAAAAAGCAAGTGATATTAACCATTTGTGGCATCATCTACCAGCATTGCACAAGACTGAGATATAAATCGCAAAAGGTAAAATGGGTATTTCAAAAATTTAGGGGTGCAGGAGGAAAATAAAAAGGTGTATAAAGTAATTGAATGGAGAAAGAGGGCCGAGGCGGAGTCAGGCCTAAGTGTGAGGCCCATAATTGAAAAGCCCAGGACGTGCAGGAGATGGAAGGGAAGAGAGGAGGGTTTTGGGCATTATGATCCATCATCATCAAGCATAACAGAAGAAAGAAGAGAGTATCGAAAAGACGAGAAGAAGGTAGAGAGTGAGGTTTAGGTTGGTTTCACTGGTGCAGATCCATGGCGGCGAGTAGGAGCACTTTACCTCTGATCAAATACCTAAGAGTGCGCGTCGACGCTCTTCCACGCAACTCTCCCTTAACCCTCGCTCCTACCGTCTTCCTTCGCCGTTTCTGCGAAGAGGTTCGCGGCAGTTTTCTCGACAAGTCCGAGGTCGCAGATCGCGTTATCTCCTGCGTTAAAAACTTCCAGAAAGTTGATCCCGCCAAGGTTCTACTCTCCATTTCCATCTATTACCGCTTTCCGCTCATGCCTAATTTCTTGATCCTGTTATATTTTCAATTGCTGCCAACCCTACACATATGCCACGTCACTTTCTTCTTCATGTTAGTGACAATCAATCTTTCCAAAGTAGCCATTTCACCTGCAACGTCGATGATGTTGTTCGACTGTTTCGTGACTGTAACGGTTACTGATTGCATCGCTCGCATTTGTCTAATTTAGAATCTTAGAATAATTAAACCGCTAATTTTGTCGCCATTTCTGAAGTTATAAAAGTTGTGAATCGACTTTTCTACTGGATGGCTTTCATTGTGCATAATGTTAAATTTAGGTTAGGGAAACATTATTTTATTTTTATTTTATACTTTTTCTCATAACTGTTTTTGCAGAAAACTATCTGAATAAATATAAAATTATACAAGTAATACCTTAAGTAAGAATTTGAGTACGTAACCCATAATTTTTCCCAAGTCGTTAGTGTTGTTGCTTCTCCGTTTTGTGAGTTGGAAAATGCATATGGACGATTGGTTTCACAGAAATAGCAATTCAAAAACACATTAGTCCTAAGTATACGTATTTTAGTTAGTTTAGGGGCCAGTTTAGCACGAGTTAAGACTTGAGAAATTACTTATATAGGAGATAGAGTGATATTTCAAGGATAAAATGGATGGTTTTATTTGATGATGAATTTATATTTTCACTGATTAATCCCATGGGCTCTGTTATGCTATGTATGGATGAAACATTTTTTCCTATTTTATTTGGCTAAATTTTGGATTTCTTTTCATTAGTTTTGAAATTTTATATTTGTAATGCTTATTCATGTGATTGTGTGTTTGTATTTTGTCAGGTTACCCCTAATGCTCACTTCCAGAATGACCTTGGATTGGATAGTTTGGATGCCGTTGAGATAGTGATGGCTCTTGAGGAAGAGTTTGGGTTTGAGATTCCTGATAATGAGGCTGACAAGATCAACTCTATTAAACATGCTGTGGACTTCATTGCATCCCATCCTCAGGCAAAGTAGAGTGTATACTACTTTTTCTTTTGTTTCCCATTGTCTAGTTTAGTAGGTGCATCAGACATTTTTGCTACCAAAGTGAACTTTATTTTCTCATCCCTCAGAAGAGTGTTTGCTGGGGATGTGCCAGCGTCCTTTGGTGGTAGTACTGGCATCACAGAACTTCACATTTTGTTTCCTCCCTCATTCATGTCAATAAGAATTGTGTTGAATTTCTAATTATTCTTGAGTTCTCCTCAGCATTGGATGCATTGTGCTACTCTCTTTTGCTTTGTTTTTTACTTCATTTGTAATAGTTATACTCTTGTTTAGTCTCCATGCACCAGGATCCATGTTATACATTGCTGGATGATTCTTCTGCAATGAGTTGTTCCCGTTTTTAAGGAAGATCTTCTTTTACCCTGTATTTGTTTTGCATATTACAAGAATATTCATCATTGAAAAGGAAAAAAAAAAATTCCGAAATTGATAAATCAAAATGATTGAAGTTGACTTTGGCACAAACGTCTTTCCAGACTCTAAGGCAACTTGATGATCCTCCAAATCAAAAAAGCCTTAAACTTGATCTTCCCAATGGCTATAATGAACAGCGTCAGTAGAAGCCTCTGTTGTATCAGACTCCCTCACAGTCGCATTGAGAATGACAGAATTCACAACCTTGTCCTTCTTTTGCTTAGGAACATTTTCCACTTCCTTCTCAGTATTTGTAGGCTAAAGCCTCCTTCTGTTAGCTAAATTGTGCCCAATCATCTTGCAGGATGAACAGAAATGTGGTAAATTCTCATACTCAATATCAGCAACAAATGCATATCTCAGCCGCGCCACAAAAGATTTGATTAGGTGGTTCAGTAAGCAAATTAATATCTACTAAAACACGAGAAACAAAAACACGAAGAAAACCCCTCAACATATTCCAAGAGCCAACTGCCAAAACCCTTATCTTATCTTCTAAAGAGAAGGCAAAGCTCATAAAACCCCTTTTCAAGTGTTACGGCCATTCAAGATCCCAAATATTTCCAAGCTACGTCCAGTTTTTTGCACACCTCTAGATGAGTCAAAGGTTTATCTCGTTTGGATAGAATCACTCCATGTAAGTGATTTTTACAGTCCTCTAGACCAGATAAATTTCCTCAGATATTTGGACCGAAACCATATCCCCTTTTATACAAAAAGGCAAATGAGAAAGTGGAATACTGCAAGCATTATGCAGTACCTGAGCAAAGGTACGTTTTTGAGCCAATGCTACATGAGAAAACTTCGCAGCCGAAGGAGGATCATGATCTTGAATACATCCCCAAGTATTTCAAAACCTGCAGAATGAATTCCCATGAATGAGAACCTGGGGGACAGCCAAAACGCATAGCGTTAGAACAGAAGAAATGACTGAGACAAAACTCCAAACGCTTACCAGAGACTAAGCGTGGCGCGATAAAGAGACCCTCAAGAAAACTAGCAAGAAACAGACTCGCACAAAGAACACTGCCCAACAGCGCCAAAAGAACCACGAACGCAGAAGAACTGCTAATCAATCCACAACCAATTGCGATCAGAAACGATCAAACCACAAAACAGCACAACAGCAACAAAAAACCAAACAGTTGGCATGCAAACGAAACCCAACTCAGAAGGAGATGAGGAAAACCAAATAACCTGCACAGCACAGTGGAGTAGCAAAAAAGTTATTATGCATAAGTTATGAGATTTGAAGTGTTAATTAAAAGAGTTTTAATTTTATTCACAACAAATTGTATTTTCAAAATCTTGTAAAACAAACTTAATTCAAATTCACAAAAAATGGTTATTTTAAAATAATAACAACTTTTAACTTTAAGATTATTTTTATTATGATTATTTTAAATAGTATTTAAAAAATAGTCCACTTTTAGATTTTAAACTTTTTCTTTATTTACTAGCGCCTTATCCAATATTATAATCATATTTAAGTATTTTTTAAAGTTATTTAAGCTAAAATTGTAATTAATTGATAATGTAAAAATTACAATATACATAAAAATTAACATCATATTTTAAAATATATGACTTTGACCTCTATTTTTTTCTATAATTTTGGTATTCTCATTTTAAAATAAACACATTTTGTGTTTTTGTTTTGTGTTCGGATCTGAAAAATCAAAATGTAGTTGAATTTTTTGTGAGAAAACTAAAAAAACACAAAAAATTATTATTCCATTCTAACTTTACATATATGATGGTTTAGGGAGGAGCCAAAATTTATAAAAGATTTTTTTTCAAACTGTTATAATAGTGAGAATAAAAAAAGTAGTTGTTAAAGTCACAATTTTCAAGTAATATCTAGAAGACAACATGACTATTAACTCTAATTTATGGTACATATATTGTATACAAATATTTTAATTTGTAAATAACTCAAATATGTATACCCAAGGTAACTACACAAATCAACACTTGACAACGTCTGGAAATAGCCTGGATATGCAATATCAAAACTTGCTATTAGGTGTAAAAATGCACGAGCTTCCTAGGAATTTCCATTGCTAGCATCCAATATGAGTCTCCATTCCTCAACAATGGTCTTTGATAACTTCTGAAATTATATTAGAAACACAATCTTAATTGTTTGCTGAGGAAATCACACAGACATTCCATCAGCATGATACCTGTTTGACTTTTTTTTATCACCAATTGCTTTTTATTGTAGAAGATTTTTTTTTTTTTAAAGAGAAGAAATGCTAAACTAATTATCAGAAAACAAACCTCTTATAATGCTCAACAAGGTCTTCAACAAATTCTTCTTCCCAATAACTTATATCGATATATTACATACTCTGAAACAAAACCAAAGCCAATAATAAATTGTCAACTTCTTTTGTTCTTGGAAGAAAAAAAGGCAACCTTGGAGAGATGTTTTCATACATACCACAAACACCAAAGCTTCTAGAGATTTTCTAAATCAGCGATCCAAAGTCACTGCAGAAAACACCGAACATCCACAACCAATCAACAACAAAAAATACAACACTATTTTTCACTCAACAAAAGATAAAAATCAAAAGAGAGAGAAAAGAAACATGTGCCAATACGAAGTTCTTTGATTGAACTAACTAAAATGGTAAGAAATGACGAAATCAAATGAAAAACTGATCAGTAAATCAAATAGAAAATTTCTTATTATATCAAATGAAAAACTAATCTGTAAATTAAATAGAAAATTGTTCCTTATATCGAATGGAAAACTGCTCCCTCGCTTATTCAAATTGCGAAAAATGGTTGTATATCAAATGAAAATATTAAAATAGAGAATGAAAAAGAGGTTTGATGTAAAGCCTTCTATTTAGTTTTAAATTTAAAATTTTAAAATTTTAAAAACTTTCAAATTTTCAAACTCTATAACTTTTTTGAAACACTTCAAATTTCAAAATTTATTTTCAAATTTCAAAATTTTGAAATTTAAAATTTAAAAGTTTTGAAAATTTCAAAATTTGAAAACTTAAAATTTCAAAATTTGAAGTGTTTCGAAAATGCTTTAGGGTTTGAAATTTGAAAATTTGAAAAAATAGGAAATGACACCATGCTCATAATAATGAAATAAAATCACATATTAATATAAGAATAAAATAAGAAAAAAATTGAACGAAGTTAAAGAGTGAAATATTTTGAAAAGTTAAAAAAATTGAAAATTTAAATATTTGAAATTTGAAAATTTAAAAAGTTGAAATTTTCAAAATTTTAAAAATTGAAAATTGAAGTGTTTCTAGGGTTAGAAAATTTGAAAAATTTAAGATTAAAATTTTTGAAAATTTAAAATATAAAAAATTAAAATTTTGAAATTTAAAGTGTTTCGAAAAGGTTTTAGAGTTTGAAAAATTGAAAAATTTAAGATTAAAAACTCTGACAATTTAAAAATATGAAAATTTAAATTTTAAAAATTTAGAAATTTAAATTTTTTGAAGTGTTTCGAAAAGGCTTCAAGATTTAAAATTTTGAAAAATAATTTAAATTTAAAAAATTAAAAAATTTGAGAAAATAGAAAATGACACCGTACATAATAATGAAATAAAATCAAGTATTGATATAAGAATAAAATAAAATAAAAAATTAAGAAAAGTTAAAAAGAGATTACTATAAATCGATAATAATATTTTAAAAACGTATCCATTAAAATAACTAAATAACTGTATTTTTAAATTATAAAGATAAATAGATAATTATTTTATCAAAAATGTATTTTTAAAAATAACTAATATTTTTTAAATTATAGTGCGGTTAAGTTGTAAAGGTATGGGAAGATAAATAAGTAATTATCTTTTTTAAAAATTACATCTATTAAAAATAATTAAATAACTGTATTTTTTGAAAGTTAAGGGGTAAATAGCAAGAAAAATAAACGATTATCTTTTAAAAATAACGGAAAAACTGTATTTTAAAAATTGTAATATTGTTAAGCTGTAAAATTATATAAAGATAACTTTTCAAATTACAATATTGTTAAGCTGTATTTTTTAAATTCAAACTTTTCAAAATAACTATACTTTGAATTATAAATATTGTGACCCTAAGACACATATTAGAATGTTGAGAGTCAAATTGTTGAGGCATAAGATTAGTTTTCTGGGAAATGGTTGATTGAAGTAATAAGGTATGTAATTAATTTTCTATGGCGTTTTAGATAATGCATGACAATCACTTTTATTATCACACGATATTATTTTTTAGATATGTTTTAAAGTCTAAACCTTTAGCGTTCATGCACATCTCAAGAATTTATTAATAATTTTGAATCTTGGATTTTAAATATTTTGTACGATATACTTTGATTGGAGAAAAGATTGGAAAACTCTTTGATTTTGTGTTTCAATTCTATGGTATTTTAGTGTTATGCACCACAATCACTTGAATATATGTTAACTCTTTCATGGAATAAGGTATATACATCTCAAGAATTCATTAATAATTTTTAATCTTGGATTTTAAATATTTTTGCATTCAAGAATTCTTTACATAAGGTCTCATTTATGAATGGACAAGAATAAGTAGAAGAAATCATTTTTCTTCTGGAAAAATAGTTGATTGAAGTAACAAGATACGTACTTAATTTTTTATGGTTTTTTAATTGTTATTATCGTGGGTATACATGAACATAGATAGAAGAGTCCAAGTCATTGTTTTGTGCTTTTGATTCTCATAATTTTTTCATAAATATGAGATTGATCATTGTTATTTGAATACAAACATCCTCCATCTCTTTCCTTCCCTTGAATATGGCGTGAAAATGTTAGAATCTGGCGTGAAAATGTTAGAATCGTAGATTTTGACTTGAAAATGTTAGAAAAGTCTTGACAAGTCCAAATTCACAATTCTAACATTTTCGCACCATATTAAGGGGAAGGAATGAGAAGGAGCATGTTTGAATTCAGAAAACAATTATCAACTTCATATTTATGAACAAGAAAATGTTTTGATAATCAAAAGTTTAAACAATGTCTTGACTCTTTTATAATAGTTTTCTTCTAATCAAGTTTACAATAAAAGTTAAAAACTTCATGAGAATATGACACACGTGATAATCCTCCTCCATGCACATTAGCCTCTAAATATAGTGAGCAATCACTATATATTTTTTTAATTATAATCACTATCAAGCTTAAAAAATACATGAACATAGATAGGTAATTATTTTTTTAAAAGTATATTTTGAAAAATAAATAATATTTTAAATTATAATGTAGGTTATTTCATTATTATTTTTTGTGTTAGGTAGGACAATCATGTGCAATTATCATAAAGATATAATTTTTTAAGTATGTTTTAAACATTAAACACCAAAGTTCATAGTTTTATTGTAAAGTTATTTAGAAGAAAATCATTATAGAAGAGTCAAATCATTGTTTTGTGCTTTTGATTCTCATAATTTTTTCATAAATATGAGATTGATCATTTTTATTTGAATACAAACATCCTCCATCTCTTTCCTTCCCTTGAATATGGCGTGAAAATGTTAGAATCGTAGATTTGGACTTGAAAATGTTAGAAAAGTCTTGACAAATCCAAATCCAAATTTACGATTCTAACATTTTGACACCATATTAAGGGGAAGGAATGAGAAGGAGCATGTTTGAATTCAGAAAACAATGATCAACTTCATATTTATGAACAAGAAAATGTTTTGAGAATCAAAAGTGCAAACAATATCTTGACTCTTTTATAATAGTTTTCTTCTAATCAAGTTTACAATAAAAGTTAAAAACTTCATGAGAATATGACACCGGTGATAATCCTCCTCCATGCTCATTAGACTCCAAATATAGAGACCAATCATTGTATTTTTTTTTAACTATAATCACTATCAAGCTCGAAAGAAAATACATGAACATAAATAGATAATTATTTTTTTAAAAATGTATTTTGAAAAATAAATAATTATTTTTTAAATTGTAATGTAGGTTATTTCATTTTTTTTTATGTTAGGTAGGACAATCATGTGCAATTATCATAGAGATATCATTTTTGAAGTATGTTTTAAACATTAAACATTAAACATCGAAGTTCATAGTTTTATAATAAACTTATTTAGAAGAAAACCATTATAGAAGAGACAAGTTATTGTTTTGTGCTTTTGATTCTCATAACACCTTTTTGTTCATAAATATGAGATTCATCATTAGAACAGAATAAATGACTGAGACAAAACTCCAAACACCTGGTGAGTTACAAAATCGCTTACAAGAGACTAAGCGTGCGCGATAAAAGACCCTCAAGAAAACTAGCAAGAAAAAGACTCGCGCAAAGAACACCTCCAAAAGAATCACAAACGCATAAGAACTGTTCACCAATTGCAATCAGAAACGATCAAACCACAAAACAGCCCAACAACTAAAAAAAACCAATCAGTTGGCATGCAAACGAAACCCAACTCAGAAGGAGATCAGGAAAACCAAAAAACCTGCACAACATAGTGGAGTAGCAAAAAATTTATTATGAAATTTGAAGTGTTAATTAAAAGAGTTTTAATTTGATTCAAAACCAATTGTATTTTTAAAAACTTGTAAAACAAACTTTATTCAAATTCACACAAAAAAATGGTTATTTTAAAAGAATATCAACTTTTAACTTTAACATTATTTTTATTATGATTGATTTTAAATAGTATTTAAAAAAGTAGTCCACTTTTAGATTTTAAACTTTTTCTTTATTTAGTAGCGGAACAGACGGGCACTGTGTATCCCAAATTTTATTTTTGTTTTTAATATATATTTGTATTTTATTATTATTATTATGTATTCAGTATTTTATTGTTATTATGTATCTAATATTTTAAAATATATAATTTTTGTCTTCTATTATGTATCTAATATTATAGTCATATTTAAGTTTTTTTTAAAGTTATTTAAGATAAAATTGTAATTAATTTATAATGTAAAAATTATAATATACATAAATATTAACATCATATTTTAAAATATATATAACTTTTGTCCTCTATTTTGTTGAATCTATAATTTTGGTATATTCATTTTAAAATAAACACATTTGGTGTTTATGTTCTGCTATGAAAAATCAAAATGTAGTTAAATTTTTTGTGAGAAAACTAAAAAGACATAGATTGGTTTGAGTGTGTGTTTCTAGTTACAGCTCAATTCAATGTTCAATGATTCTTCACACCTGATTTTTCAAGTCCAATGCTATCATCCTCACCAATTATTATTCCATTCCAACTTCATATATATGATGGTTTAGGGAGGAATCAAGATTTATAAAATATTTTTTTTCAAACTTTTATAATAGTGAGAATAAAAAAAGTAGTTGCTAGAGTGATAAGTGCCTGATTTAAGTAATGTTTTATATTAAAATATAGGCACTTATGAGGATTTATTGTTAATTTACATATAAAATAATCTTTAATTTATGAATTTATACCTTTTTACATTTTTATGAGCTTTATTTGAATAAGAGCATTTTATTTCCAAATTTGGTGTTAATTGCAGATTTATAGAGAAGATTGAAGATTTGAAATAAAGGAGAATAATTTGAGCTAAAAAGATAAAGCCGGAAGGTTGTAGACCGGAAAAAGATGCAAAGACAGATTGGGCTTTTTTTTATGTTTTATCATTTAGCTCATTAGGACGACATAGGAAACAACATAAGCCTAGAAAACTAGTATAAATAGAGGGCTAAAGGCTCAACCCTAGTGTGGTGTGCCAGATTGCAATAATACTTAACATATCATATTTGAGTGCTAGGAAGAGACTTGAAATGTTAATTGCTATTAACGTCTGAGCTTCGTTCTAAGTTGTTCTTATAATTATGCGAGGAATCGATAGTTAGGGAACATTCTTAAGGATTTTATATGCGAGGAATCAATATAAATGATTTTTATACAGGCATCAATTTCAATCAAATAACTTGACATGCTAATCAAAATACATGAGAGCGAGAGAGATGAAACTTAATCCCTATTTTTCCAACTTGAAGCAACCAACTCTTTGTCTATTTTCTTATTGATCATCGCCAACACAACCACTTTCAATACACTTTTAATTGTTTTGTTTTATATTTAGCGATTATTGTACTTAATAATTCATTGTTCCTTGTGGGATTGATATCCGTCCTTAGGGACAATTATTACTTCTGACAAACGCGGTGCACTTGCCGTAAAAAGTCATCATGTTTCTAATAGTGAGAATAAAAAAAGTAGTTGCTAAAGAAACAATCTTCAAGTAATATCTAGAACACAACATGACCATTGACTCTAGTTTATGGTATATATATTGTATACAAATATTTTAATTTGTAAATAACTCAAATATGTATACTCAAGGTAACGACACAAATCAACACTTGACGACGTGGAGATACCACTAGAATTAGCCTGGATAACTCCTCATATAAAAACATATGCAATACCAAAACTTATTATTAGTTGTAAAAATGCATGAGCTTCCAAGGAATTCCCATTGCTAGCATCCATGTCAAGAGCAGATTACATTGGCATATTGCATACTCTGAAACAAAACTGAAACAAAACCAAAGCCAATAAATTGTCAACTTCTTTTGTTCCTTGAAAAAAAAGGCAACCTTGGAGAGATGTTCCCACAACATACCGCAAACACCAAAGCTTCTAGAGATTTTCCCAATAGCGATCCAAAGCCACCGCAGAAAACACTGAACATCCTCAACCAACCAACAACAAAAAGTACAACACTAATTTTCACTCAACAAAAGATAAAAATCAAAAGAGGGAGAAAAGGATCATGTATCAATACGAAGTTCTTTGATTGAACTAACTAAAATGGTAAGAAATGACAAAATCAAATGGAAAACTGATAAGTAAATCAAATAGAAAAAATTTCATTATATCAAATGGAAAACTAATCCATAAATCAAATAAAAATTTGCTTCTTATATCGAATGAAAAACTACTCCCTCGCTTATTCAAATTGCGGAAAATTGTTGTATATCAAATGGAAATATGAAAATAGAAAATGAAAAAAAGGTTTGATGGGTTTTATAAAGCCTTTAGTTTAGTTTTAAATTTAAAATTTTGAAAATTTAAAAAATTTTGAAAATTTAAAAAATTTCAAAATTTCAAACTCTAAAGCCTTTTCGAAAAACTTCAACTTTAAAAATTTATTTTCAAATTTAAAATTTTTGAAAACTTAAAATTTCAAAATTTGAAATGTTTCGAAAAGACTTTAGAGTTTGAATATTAAAAATGTAAACAATTTTGAAAATTTATAATTTAAAAATTTAAAATTTAAATTTTTTTAATATTTTAAAAAATAGGAAATGACGCAATGTCCATAATAATAAAATAAAATTAAATATTGATATAAGTATAAAATAAGAAAAATATTTGAAAGAAGTTAAAGAGTAAAATATTTTGAAAATTTAAGAAGTTGAAAATTTAAAAATTTGAAATTTAAAGTGTTTCTAGGGTTTGAAAATTTGTAAAATTCAAGATTAAATTTTTTTAAAATTTTAAATTTTGAAAATATGAAAATTTAAAATTTTGAAATTTGGAAATTTAAAATTTTTGAATTCGAAAAGGCTTTAGGGTTTGAAATTTTAAAAAATTTAAAATTATAATTTTTTAAAATTTTAAAAAATTTAAAATTATAATTTTTTAAAATTTTAAAAAATTTAAAATTTAAAAGATTTAAAAAAATATGAAATGACGCAATACACATAATAATAAAATAAAATCAAATATTGTCATAAGGATAAAATAGAAAAAAAAAATTAAAAAAAAAGTTAAAGAGGAGAATTCCCTGAATCTATACCTATATATAATGGGGATTCCCTCATAATTGTTTTTTTACATAGATAACTGTTTTTTATCTATACCTATATATCTATACCTATATATAAAGGGGATTCCCCTTCTAACTGCCATATAATATTATTTCAATTTTATTCTTAGATTTATATTTTAAAAATTTAAAAATATATTATTTCATTTTTTTAACAGTTTTAAATGTATAACAGAAATATATAACAGAAGAGATAACATTATTTTTAAAAATCAAAACTAAACATATCTTTTTCTCCCATTATTTTCTCTCATCAAACGATCTTTTCGTCTTCATATTCAAATTCATATTCAAAATATGAGAAGTTTTTCTTACGTTCCACGACCACGAACCCAGGAACCCAACCAATAATCTTTCAATTATAAAATAGAAGATGAAATTGCATTGTATGAATTTACTTTTATTTTTTATTTTTTATGTTTTATTTATTGATAATAATATTATTCTTATTGTGCTAATACATAAAACATTGAAAGGGAAAGAACGCTGCAATTGTCAGGTTCAGTGCCATGGCAGTAATGGATTCCGACTCAACATCGAGTGTGGAACGGATGACGGTAGTAACGAAGTCGGCGATTTTGATTGACTCACCGCAGACATAGACAAGGAGAGAGTGTGGAACGGATGACTCATAATGATAGTTAGTTTTCAATTACAAGGATTCCATTTAGAAACTGCTGCCACTGTGTAAAATCCTTCAGGTTTCAAATTTTTTCAAACTTTTTAAATTTTTTAAACCCAAAAACATTCCATTAACAAGATTCTCCATTTTTTGTTTCGTGAACATTTATAACTCTCTCAAATTAATCTTTTGGTCTCATTACCTTTTCTCTCTCTTATTTTCTCTCTATTCTTTGTATCTCTTTTCTTCCTTAATCTCTTTTAATTTTATTATATGCGATTTGCAGTTTGAAGAACTTTCACGCGTTATGGCCTGGGATTTGCAAGCTATTGTGGGATGCACCATTGCCCTAGCCACCACTATGGACAACCCGAATCTCATTCTTTCTCAAGGTTTTTGTGCTGAACAAGATGACCTACTTTGTGATTTTCATAAATTCTCATAAACCAAAACGATGAATTTTAAATTTGCGAAATTTTTAAATTTCAAAAAATTTCAATTTTTCAAAATTTCAAACCCTAAAGTAAAACACTTCAAAAAAATTAAAATTTTAAATTTTAAAAATTCTTAAATTTTCAAAAATTTTAAATTTTTTAAACCCAAAAAATCTTTAAATTTTTTAAACCCAAAAAATCTTTAAATTTAAAAATTTAAAAATTTTCATATTTCAGAATTTTCAAATTTTTAAATTTTTTAAATTTTCAAAATTTTAAATTTAAATCTAAACTGAAGACTTTATAAACCCATCAAATATCTTTTTCGTTTTTTATTTTCTTATTCAAAATATTAGTCGTAATTTTGTTTCAAGAACCACGAAATCAAATCAACCAGTAAGTAGTGTTTTTCAATGGCTTCTACACAGTTGACTCTTGCAAATTCGTAAGTATGTATATAATTATTGTTTTGTGTTTCTTATAATAATTACCAAAACCATTCCATTAACAAGATTCTCCATTTTTTGTTTCGTGAGCATTTATAACTCTCTCAAATTAATCTTTTGGTCTCATTACCTTTTCTCTCTCTTATTTTCTCTCTATTCTTTGTATCTCTTTTCTTCCTTAATCTCTTTTAATTTTATTATATGCGATTTGCAGTTTGAAGAACTTTCACACGTTATGGCCTGGGATTTGCAAGCTATTGTGGGATGCACCATTGCCCTAGCCACCACTATGGACAACCCAAATCCCATTCTTTCTCAAGGTTTTTATGCTGAACAAGATGACCTACTTTGTGATTTTCATAAATTCTCATAAACCAAAACGGTGCTTAATGAATTGGAAGAGATTTACAAACCTTTCTACCCTCATGTTCATAACAACCCTCATCCCATCATTTCATGTTTCCAACCTATCCCTCATAAAAATGTCAAAGAACTCAAACTATCAAACAAAGTAGATGAATAAGCACAAGATTTGCACGACACGGAAGCATCTAAATGCAGAAGAAGGTAAGTCATTCATCCAACTGAAATTGAAAATTGATGGTACATGTATAATTTTGTTTTGTTACATTAAAAGTCAACATGTTATGTAATATCATCAAGAATTTTAAACATTCTCTTTATTTATAAAGAAAATATTACACATTATGTAAACATGTATGCCTTTAAAAATAAATAAATAACTGTATTTTTTTAATTATAATTACTATCAAGATGAAAAAAATACATGAAGATGGATAGATAATTATTATTTTTAAATATATTTTGAAAATAAATAATATTTTAAAATTATATTGTATGTTATTTCATTATTATTTTTATGTTAGGTCGAACAATCATGTGCAATTATCGTAGAAATATCAAAACATTATAGAAGAGTCAAGTCATTGTTTTGTGTTTTTGATTCTCATAACACTTTTGTGTTCATAAACATGAGATTGATCATTGTTATTTGAATACAAACATCCTCCATCTCTTTCCTTCCCTTGAATATGGCGTGAAAATGTTAGAATCATAGATTTGGACTTGAAAATGTTAGAAAAGTCTTGGAAAGTCCAAATCTACGATTCTAACATTTTCACACCATATTAAGGGGAAGGAATGAGAAGGAGCATGTTTAAATTCAGAAAACAATGATCAACTTCATATTTATGAACAAGAAAATGTTTTGAGAATCAAAAGTACAAACAATGACTTGATTCTTTTATAATAGTTTTCTTCTAATCAAGTTCACAATAAAAGTTAAAACTTCATGAGAATATGACACACGTGATAATCCTCCTCCTCCATGCTCATCAGACTCCAAATGTAGTGAGCAATCACTGTATTTTTTTTAATTATAATCACAATCAAGCTGACAAAAATACATGAACATAGATAGATAATTATTATTTAAAAAATGCATTTTGAAAAATAAATAATATTTTTTAAATTATAATGTATGTTAGTTCATTATTTTTTTTGTGTTAGGTAGGACAATCATGTGCAATTATCATAGAGATGTCATTTTTGAAGTATGTTTTAAACATTAAACACTGAGGTTCATGTGCAACTCTCATATGTGTTCTTTAAGTCTAAACAATTTTTTGAAGGTATTTGGAGTCTAATGAGAAAGAGGATGATTATTATGTGTCATATTCTCATGAAGTTCATTTATTGTAAACCTATTTAGAAGAAAACCATTATAGAAGAGTCAAGTCATTGTTTTGTGTTTTTGATTCTCATAACACTTTTGTGTTCATAAACATGAGATTGATCATTGTTATTTGAATACAAACATCCTCCATCTCTTTCCTTCCCTTGAATATGGCGTGAAAATGTTAGAATCATAGATTTGGACTTGAAAATGTTAGAAAAGTCTTGAAAAGTCCAAATCTACGATTCTAACATTTTCACACCATATTAAGGGGAAGGAATGAGAAGGAGCATGTTTGAATTCAGAAAACAATGATCAACTTCATATTTATGAACAAGAAAATGTTTTGAGAATCAAAAGTGCAAACAATGACTTGATTCTTTTATAATAGTTTTCTTCTAATCAAGTTCACAATAAAAGTTAAAACTTCATGAGAATATGACACACGTGATAATCCTCCTCCTCCATGCTCATCAGACTCCAAATGTAGTGAGCAATCACTGTATTTTTTTTAATTATAATCACAATCAAGCTGACAAAAATACATGAACATAGATAGATAATTATTATTTAAAAAATGCATTTTGAAAAATAAATAATATTTTTTAAATTATAATGTATGTTAGTTCATTATTTTTTTTGTGTTAGGTAGGACAATCATGTGCAATTATCATAGAGATGTCATTTTTGAAGTATGTTTTAAACATTAAACACTGAGGTTCATGTGCAACTCTCATATGTGTTCTTTAAGTCTAAACAATTTTTTGAAGGTATTTGGAGTCTAATGAGAAAGAGGATGATTATTATGAGTCATATTCTCATGAAGTTCATTTATTGTAAACCTATTTAGAAGAAAACCATTATAGAAGAGTCAAGTCATTGTTTTGTGTTTTTGATTCTCATAACACTTTTGTGTTCATAAACATGAGATTGATCATTGTTATTTGAATACAAACATCCTCCATCTCTTTCCTTCCCTTGAATATGGCGTGAAAATGTTAGAATCATAGATTTGGACTTGAAAATGTTAGAAAAGTCTTGAAAAGTCCAAATCTACGATTCTAACATTTTCACACCATATTAAGGGGAAGGAATGAGAAGGAGCATGTTTGAATTCAGAAAACAATGATCAACTTCATATTTATGAACAAGAAAATGTTTTGAGAATCAAAAGTGCAAACAATGACTTGATTCTTTTATAATAGTTTTCTTCTAATCAAGTTCACAATAAAAGTTAAAACTTCATGAGAATATGACACACGTGATAATCCTCCTCCTCCATGCTCATCAGACTCCAAATGTAGTGAGCAATCACTGTATTTTTTTTAATTATAATCACAATCAAGCTGACAAAAATACATGAACATAGATAGATAATTATTATTTAAAAAATGCATTTTGAAAAATAAATAATATTTTTTAAATTATAATGTATGTTAGTTCATTATTTTTTTTGTGTTAGGTAGGACAATCATGTGCAATTATCATAGAGATGTCATTTTTGAAGTATGTTTTAAACATTAAACACTGAGGTTCATGTGCAACTCTCATATGTGTTCTTTAAGTCTAAACAATTTTTTGAAGGTATTTGGAGTCTAATGAGAAAGAGGATGATTATTATGAGTCATATTCTCATGAAGTTCATTTATTGTAAACCTATTTAGAAGAAAACCATTATAGAAGAGTCAAGTCATTGTTTTGTGTTTTTGATTCTCATAACACTTTTGTGTTCATAAACATGAGATTGATCATTGTTATTTGAATACAAACATCCTCCATCTCTTTCCTTCCCTTGAATATGGCGTGAAAATGTTAGAATCATAGATTTGGACTTGAAAATGTTAGAAAAGTCTTGAAAAGTCCAAATCTACGATTCTAACATTTTCACACCATATTAAGGGGAAGGAATGAGAAGGAGCATGTTTGAATTCAGAAAACAATGATCAACTTCATATTTATGAACAAGAAAATGTTTTGAGAATCAAAAGTGCAAACAATGACTTGATTCTTTTATAATAGTTTTCTTCTAATCAAGTTCACAATAAAAGTTAAAACTTCATGAGAATATGACACACGTGATAATCCTCCTCCTCCATGCTCATCAGACTCCAAATGTAGTGAGCAATCACTGTATTTTTTTTAATTATAATCACAATCAAGCTGACAAAAATACATGAACATAGATAGATAATTATTATTTAAAAAATGCATTTTGAAAAATAAATAATATTTTTTAAATTATAATGTATGTTAGTTCATTATTTTTTTTGTGTTAGGTAGGACAATCATGTGCAATTATCATAGAGATGTCATTTTTGAAGTATGTTTTAAACATTAAACACTGAGGTTCATGTGCAACTCTCATATGTGTTCTTTAAGTCTAAACAATTTTTTGAAGGTATTTGGAGTCTAATGAGAAAGAGGATGATTATTATGAGTCATATTCTCATGAAGTTCATTTATTGTAAACCTATTTAGAAGAAAACCATTATAGAAGAGTCAAGTCATTGTTTTGTGTTTTTGATTCTCATAACACTTTTGTGTTCATAAACATGAGATTGATCATTGTTATTTGAATACAAACATCCTCCATCTCTTTCCTTCCCTTGAATATGGCGTGAAAATGTTAGAATCATAGATTTGGACTTGAAAATGTTAGAAAAGTCTTGAAAAGTCCAAATCTACGATTCTAACATTTTCACACCATATTAAGGGGAAGGAATGAGAAGGAGCATGTTTGAATTCAGAAAACAATGATCAACTTCATATTTATGAACAAGAAAATGTTTTGAGAATCAAAAGTGCAAACAATGACTTGATTCTTTTATAATAGTTTTCTTCTAATCAAGTTCACAATAAAAGTTAAAACTTCATGAGAATATGACACACGTGATAATCCTCCTCCTCCATGCTCATCAGACTCCAAATGTAGTGAGCAATCACTGTATTTTTTTTAATTATAATCACAATCAAGCTGACAAAAATACATGAACATAGATAGATAATTATTATTTAAAAAATGCATTTTGAAAAATAAATAATATTTTTTAAATTATAATGTATGTTAGTTCATTATTTTTTTGTGTTAGGTAGGACAATCATGTGCAATTATCATAGAGATGTCATTTTTGAAGTATGTTTTAAACATTAAACACTGAGGTTCATGTGCAACTCTCATATGTGTTCTTTAAGTCTAAACAATTTTTTGAAGGTATTTGGAGTCTAATGAGAAAGAGGATGATTATTATGAGTCATATTCTCATGAAGTTCATTTATTGTAAACCTATTTAGAAGAAAACCATTATAGAAGAGTCAAGTCATTGTTTTGTGTTTTTGATTCTCATAACACTTTTGTGTTCATAAACATGAGATTGATCATTGTTATTTGAATACAAACATCCTCCATCTCTTTCCTTCCCTTGAATATGGCGTGAAAATGTTAGAATCATAGATTTGGACTTGAAAATGTTAGAAAAGTCTTGAAAAGTCCAAATCTACGATTCTAACATTTTCACACCATATTAAGGGGAAGGAATGAGAAGGAGCATGTTTGAATTCAGAAAACAATGATCAACTTCATATTTATGAACAAGAAAATGTTTTGAGAATCAAAAGTGCAAACAATGACTTGATTCTTTTATAATAGTTTTCTTCTAATCAAGTTCACAATAAAAGTTAAAACTTCATGAGAATATGACACACGTGATAATCCTCCTCCTCCATGCTCATCAGACTCCAAATGTAGTGAGCAATCACTGTATTTTTTTTAATTATAATCACAATCAAGCTGACAAAAATACATGAACATAGATAGATAATTATTATTTAAAAAATGCATTTTGAAAAATAAATAATATTTTTTAAATTATAATGTATGTTAGTTCATTATTTTTTTTGTGTTAGGTAGGACAATCATGTGCAATTATCATAGAGATGTCATTTTTGAAGTATGTTTTAAACATTAAACACTGAGGTTCATGTGCAACTCTCATATGTGTTCTTTAAGTCTAAACAATTTTTTGAAGGTATTTGGAGTCTAATGAGAAAGAGGATGATTATTATGAGTCATATTCTCATGAAGTTCATTTATTGTAAACCTATTTAGAAGAAAACCATTATAGAAGAGTCAAGTCATTGTTTTGTGTTTTTGATTCTCATAACACTTTTGTGTTCATAAACATGAGATTGATCATTGTTATTTGAATACAAACATCCTCCATCTCTTTCCTTCCTTTGAATATGGCGTGAAAATGTTAGAATCATAGATTTGGACTTGAAAATGTTAGAAAAGTCTTGAAAAGTCCAAATCTACGATTCTAACATTTTCACACCATATTAAGGGGAAGGAATGAGAAGGAGCATGTTTGAATTCAGAAAACAATGATCAACTTCATATTTATGAACAAGAAAATGTTTTGAGAATCAAAAGTGCAAACAATGACTTGATTCTTTTATAATAGTTTTCTTCTAATCAAGTTCACAATAAAAGTTAAAACTTCATGAGAATATGACACACGTGATAATCCTCCTCCTCCATGCTCATCAGACTCCAAATGTAGTGAGCAATCACTGTATTTTTTTTAATTATAATCACAATCAAGCTGACAAAAATACATGAACATAGATAGATAATTATTATTTAAAAAATGCATTTTGAAAAATAAATAATATTTTTTAAATTATAATGTATGTTAGTTCATTATTTTTTTTGTGTTAGGTAGGACAATCATGTGCAATTATCATAAAGATGTCATTTTTGAAGTATGTTTTAAACATTAAACACTGAGGTTCATGTGCAACTCTCATATGTGTTCTTTAAGTCTAAACAATTTTTTGAAGGTATTTGGAGTCTAATGAGAAAGAGGATTATTATTATGTGTCATATTCTCATGAGGTTCATTTATTGTAAACTTATTTAGAAGAAAACCATTATAGAAGAGTCAAGTCATTGTTTTGTGCTTTTGATTCTCAAAACACTTTTTTTTTTCATAAACATGAGATTGATCATTGTTATTTGAATACAAACTATTACAGTAAATGAAGATAATGAATATTCCTTGCTTGATGTGATGTTTTAATGTAGTGTACGTAATTGTACGTAATCGTAATGAAAAAAAGGTTTTGATAAACCCTACTTGTAGAGAAAACTAAATATAAAATAAACTTTTATTCACTGGTATATTAAAGAGTAAAATACATGGTGTATATATAAGAGAAAGATTAAGACCTAACTAAAATAGAAAAGGAAAGTTGGGCCAAAGAAACAAACCCCAATAATTTACAATAGAAAATTAAATATTGTAACACCCCCCCTCAAGCTGGGGAGTAGACATTTGTCAGACCCGGCTTGGATTTGAGAGTAGAGAACTGTGCGAAAGCAAGGGGTTTGGTGAATATGTTAGCAACTTGCATTGCAGAGGTAATGGGCAGCAGTTTGAGGAGACCAGAGTTAAGTTTTTCACGAACTAGGTGACAATCAATTTCGATGTGCTTGGTTCGTTCATGAAAAACTTGATTGGAAGCTATTTGAAGGGCAGATTTGTTGTCACAATACAGGGTTGCAGGCTGGGAGAGAGGAAGATGTAAATCCTGAAGGAGGTAAGACAACCATTGTAGCTCACATGTGGTGGTGGCAAGTGCTCTATACTCGGCTTCAGAGGAGCTGCGAGAGATAGTTGGCTGCTTTTTTGATTTCCATGATATTAGGGAGTCTCCTAAGTAGATGGAATATCCAGTGACAGATTTGCGTGTGGTAGGACATGTTGCCCAGTCAGAGTCACTAAAACCACAAAGGTGAAGTGAACTAGTGTGAGAAAAATATAATCCTTCACCAGGGGTGCCTTTGAGGTAACGCAAAAGACGGGAGACAACTTGTTGATGATGAGTTGTGGGTGCAGATATGAATTGGCTTAAATTGTGGACAACGAAGGCGATGTCTGGTCGCGTGTTGGTTAAGTAAATTAGATGTCCAATGAGTCTTCTGTACTGGGAAGTGGCATCAGCATCGAGAGGTGAGCCTTGGTCGGGAGAGAGACGGGAGGTGTGAGTCATAGGAGTGGCCACAGGTGTAGAGTCAAGCATGCTAGTTTCTTGAAGGAGATCAAGAGTATACTTGCGTTGACTTAAATGAAGACCAGTAATGTTGCGAGCAATTTCCAGTCCCAAAAAGTAAGTGAGATTACCTAAATTTTTTATCTTGAAGTGATGGTGAAGGGATGCAGTAATTGTATTGATTTCCTCCGTGTCATCACCAGTTAAGACCAAGTCATCAACATAAACAAGAATAACAGTGAGTTTATCATTATTATATTTAAGAAAAAGAGAGTCGTCAGCAACAGAGATAGAGTACTTATTTGATAAAAGAAAAGTAGAAAGTTTTGCGTACCATTGACGACCAGCTTGACGAAGACCATACAAAGACCGTTGAAGCTTGCAGACATGCTGGGGAGAAGGAAGAGAGAGGCCAGGTGGGGGGGGGGGGGTCATGTATACCTCTTCATGGAGATCACCGTGAAGAAAGACATTATTGACATCAAGTTGTTTTAAAACCCAATTTTTGGTAGTGGCAACAGCAAGGAGAAGGCGAACGGTAGTGAGTTTAGCAACAGGTGCAAAAGTGTCTAAGAAATCAAGTCCTTCAACTTGGGTGAACCCTTTGGCAACAACTCTAGCTTTGTGGCGCTCAACAGTGCCATCAGAATGATATTTGATTTTATATACCCATTTACAACCAATAGTTTTCTTTCCTGGAGGGAGAGGGGTAAGTTGCCAAGTATTGTTAGCAGCAAGAGCTTGAAGCTCAACTTGCATGGCAGATTGCCAAGAAGCATGTTTGGAGGCTTCGGTATAGGTGCGAGGTTCAGGATGAGAATTGATAGAGGAAATAATATTTCTAAAATTAGAAGATAAGGAATTGTAAGACAAGTAATTATGAATAGGATATTTACTACTTACAGTGTTGGTTGCTGTGTGGAAATCAGCAAGATAGGCAGGTTGTCGGTGAGGACGAGTTGATCTTCTTGGAAATTGGGGTGAGGTGCTTCCTAGAGGTGCAGGAGGTGATGATGCTGGTGGAGGTGCAGTGTTGGATGCAGGAGCAAAGACATTATTTGCTGGAAGATCAAAGGATAATAAGGCTGGTGGAGGGGCAGTATTGGGTGCAGGACTAGAGGCACACGGCTCGGCAAGAGATGCAGGAGTAGAGGCACACGGCTCGGCAGGAGGTGCAGTATCAGAAAAAAAAATCAAGAGCAGAATTATATTCGTTAGAAATAGGGAGAGATAAAGTGTTGGGGTCCCTAGGCAAGCCACCATCCAATTTATATGGAAAATGGGTTTCATGAAAGATTACATGTCTTGATATCTCTATGCGATGAAACTTTAAATTTAAGACAATATAACCTTTTGTATTTTGCGGGAAACCAAGAAAAATACCTTTGATAGATCTATCATCTAATTTCTTCCTATGTGCAGTAATGGTACTAGCATAACATAGGCAACCAAACACTTTTAAAAAAGAAATGTCATACGGTTTTCCAAACAATTGTTCATGAGGAGTGATGTTATTAAGTAATGGAGTAGGAATAGAATTTATTAAGAAAACAGCATGATTTATAGCAAATTCCCAAAAAATAGGAGGAAGATTTGCTTGAAAAAGTAAGGCCATGGTTACATTTAGTATGTGTTGATGTTTACGTTCCACAATGCCATTTTGTTGTGGTGTTTCTACACAAGATGTTTGATGTATAATTCCCTTTGAAGCATAAAAACTGGACATAGCAAACTCAACACCATTGTCAGTACGAATTGTTCTGATATTAGTTTGGAAATGATTTTGAACAAAAATAGTAAAGTTAATGATGTGCGAACGCACTTCAGATTTATTATGCAACAAAATAACCCAAGTATAACGCGAGTAATCATCAACAATAGTTAAGAAATAACGAAAACCTTGCATAGAAGTTATGGAACAGGGTCCCCAAATATCAAAGTGTACAAGATTAAAAATAGCAGAGGTAGCAGTAGTACTTAAAGTGAAAGGAAGTTTTCTCTGTTTTGCACGACTACAAGTGTCACATACATGATGAGTATCAATAGTAATAAAAGGGTATTATTTACGTAAGACATGTAATCTTTCATGTGAAGGGTGCCCCAGTCTATAGTGCCACAGTGTTTTGTCCGTGATATTATAATTAATAAGAGGAGCAAAGTTATGTGGTTTAGAGCGACTAGAAGCAGGCAAGGTAGTGACAGGGTACAAGCCACCAGTGGCTTCAACTGTACCAATCCTCTCTTGGGTGAGATTGTCCTGTATAATGCAGTGAGTTAAAGTGAAAGTTAAAGTGCATTTAAGTTGGTGTGTGAGTTTAGAAACAGATATTAAGTTTAATTGAAAATGAGGCACATATAACACATCAAAGAAATAAAACTTGGCCGAAAAGTGTACTAAACCAGAATATGTGGCATAAACAGTTTGACCATTTGGGAGACTAATTAAGACAGGTTTGATTTTAGTCCAAGTAGTAAAAGCGCTCAAATTGTGGCAAACATGATCAGTGGCACCAGAATCAACAAGCCAAGATTCTTTTATAGCAGATAGTGAAGAGAAAAACTTACCCGTTGAAGATTGCTCGGTATTGGTGATTTTGCCCGTCGAGAAGGTTTCGACTTGATTAATTTGAGCGTGAGGGACAGGATCCTCAAGGTTTTGCTGACGCAAAATGTTGGTCAGGAATTGACACTGTTGTGATGTAAGTTGAATCCCCTTTACATCCTGTTCTTTAGAAAAAGACTCAGAAGAAGAGTTAGTAGTAAACATATTGTTGGCTTGGGATGTCCTATTGATGGATTTGTAGCCAGGAGGAAACTCATGCTTTTTATAACAGGTGTCGACAGTGTGGCCAAGACGATTACAAAAGGTGCAATTTTTTCTAGTAGAAGAAAACTTTGAGGTTTTAACATCACTAGAAGGAAAACCCACTTTTCGAAAACAAACAGCTTCAGTATGACCGTATTTACCACAAAAATTGCATGTAGTAGTGCGACTACTGTTAAGACTATGAAGACTAGGGGCAGGAACAACAGTGGATAATTGTCTCTCTTGTTGAACAACCAAGGAAATTTTTTTGGATATGGCAGGAATGGGATCCATGAGCAAAACATTAGAACAGATATTTTTATACTGATCATTTAATCCTCTTAAAAATTGCATAGCACGATCCTCACATTTTCTTTGATTTATAATAGAAATGACAGAACAAGAACATTTTACTGGGCATGTGCACGTAGGATTAGGTCTAAAATTCTCTAATTCGTCCCAAATAATACGCAATTTTGTAAAATACTCTGTGACAGACATATCCCCTGGTTTAAAGAAATAGCTTCAAATTGCAAATCAGAAATGCGAGATAAATCCCCTTGTGAATATCTAACTTTTAAATCATTCCAGATGTCAAAGGCTATGTCCATCCAAACAATGCTTTGCCAAATAGGGATTGAAACAGAGTGTACTAACCAAGAGACAACCATGTTGTTACAGCGTGTCCAAGACGAGAAAGTGGGATCATCCCTTTGTGGGCACGGGTGTGAGCCAAGTATGAACTCCACTTTGTTCTTGGCACTAAGAGCAGTGATGAAGGACCGACTCCACGAATGGTAGTTTGTTGAATCAAGAACAGGCGACACCAACGAAGCTGCGGGATTCTCGCTTGGGTGTAAGTATAGGAAATTGTTCATCGGCTGTTCCAAAAGGGGCATCAGTGTAGGGTTTCCATTTGAAGAGGAAGCCGGTGTGGGATTTGCATTAGCCATCGCCTACAAGGATTTAAAGAAACAAAAAAAAAACAAAAAAAAATAACCAAGAACAGCAAAGAGGGAAATAAATATCAGAGAGAAGCGCAGCAGAGCTCTTCATTCGAAGAGCTCTGATACCATATTACAGTAAAGTAAATGAAGATGATGAATATTTCTTGCCTGATGTGATGTTTTAATGTAGTGTACGTAATCGTAATGAAAAAAAGGTTTTGATAAACCCTACTTGTAGAGAAAACTAAATATAAAATAAACTTTTATTCACTTGTATATTAAAGAGTAAAATACATGGTGTATATATAAGAGAAAGATTAAGACCTAACTAAAATAGAAAAGGAAAGTTGGGCCAAAGAAACAAAGCCCAATAATTTACAATAGAAAATTAAATATTGTAACACAAACATCCTCCATCTCTTTCCTTCCCCTTGAATATGGTGTGAAAAGTTGACAAGTCCAAATCTACAATTCTAACATTTTCACACCATATTAAGGGGAAAGAATGAGAAGGAGGATGTGTTAATTCAAATAACAGTGGTCAACCTCATATTTATGAACAAGAAAGTGTTTTGAGAATCTAAAGTGCAAACAATGACTTGAATCTTCTATAATAGTTTTCTTCTAATCAAGTTTTACAATAAAAGTAAAAAACTTCATGAGTATATGACACACGTGATAATCCTCCTCCATGCTCATTAGACTCGAAATACATTAAAAAATTGTTTAGATTTAAAGAACACATCTAATATGGAGAGTCGAGTTATAGTCTCCAAACGCATGATTCTAAGAAGACTTTGTGATGCAAAACTAGCTTGTTTTGTCTTCTTCTTTGTTGTAGTTTTGTACGTTGCAGAAGAATGGACTTGAAAGTGACATCAATGGCTGAATTGAAGTGTGGAGAAGATGAAATGAAGATGAGAAGTAGAAGCTTAGAAGAGGTTTGGCCAACTTCTAAGAAGATTCAGGCAAAACACTAATAGAAGTGCAAACTTGAGAGTGAGAATTTGAAGACCAATGAGCTAGCAATTTGGGCAGCATTTTATTATCAATTCAAATTTGAAAAATACATGTCTAAGAACTTCTATTTATAGCCTAATATAGTGCCACTTAAATCTTGACAAATACCACTATAATTGGAGCAAATCTTTTCCATTCATAGTGAGACAAGTGGCGATTTGTAAGTGGAGAAGAATCCTCTCAATTGAGGTGCAGCCATGTGTCACTCATGCTTTCCATGTGCTGGTTCAGCTGGTCATTCACACTTCCCTTGCCATGTAAGTGTTATTCATGCCTCCTTAGAATGTTTTCCAAAATCCTAAAAATGTCTAGGTTTTGTTTTAGGCCAAAAGAAGCCCAAATGTGGCTCTATCTAGATTTTTCTATCCTATTTACATCCTATTCTACTAGGTCCAATACATGGCCCAAAAAAATAGGCCTAATACATGTCCCAAGTACAAACCCAAATAAGTCCCAAATAAATATTTGGAGAAAACAATTATATAAGAGTCAAGTCATTTTCTTAATATCATTATTATGATGATTTGGTTGTTGACTCACTTTAGTTTACTTATGTTAAGATGTGATTGGGGTTTGAGATAGAAATTTTAATTTTAGATGAGTTTATAAATAGGTTGTAATGAAAAATAATTTATTTTGGGTATTATAATATGGTTAAAAGCAAGTGAGGTATTTTGTGCACATTTGCTTCTTGTTTCCATTGAATCATAATTTTCTTTTTCTCAGTATTTTCGTTCAAATGAAAATGAGAAGGGGGAATGTCTCCCTCTATTAGATGAATTTTTCTAAAATGATAATTTAGTTGTTTGAACATAAGTTATTAAGAAATGAACTCTAACTCTAGGATGTGGTGTGCATGTATTAATTTAGGGACTCCTGAGGAGACATAGATTCTAATACTTGTGAATATGTAATGGAGGTTTCATACACTAAAGTGATATATACTAAGTAAAAGTGTAGAAATCACTTTGTCATGGAAGGTTGGTTGATGACATTTAGACTTGGATAATTAAATTGTTATAGATAGTTAGTTGGTGACAAGTGTTAGCCTTTGAGCATGAACTTAACCCTAGTATTTAATGTATGTGATGTTGATGTTGAGTTTATGTGATGCGGCCTTTAATACACACGAGATGGATTTTTTTTTCTAAATTGTATCGTAAATATAATTTAAATATTAGGTCATTATTTATTTTATATTGATATTTGTGATCCTACTATGTATAGTTTTTTGACATGAAAGTAAATAATTTTACAAGTAACGAAGTCATAATAGGTTAATATTTACATCGTACCTATGTATCATACCTATGTTTACCCTCTTGGGATTCATTCTTGGCTACAAAGAAATTTTTCAATGCATTTGGAGTCTACTCATTGTGGAAAATGGTTATTTTCTCTACTATCTACTCATGGATTTTCTTCTTTTAATTTCTCTTTATCACCGATTTGAAGCTATTTATTGTTGCATAAAATCAAACATTATCTTTTTTTTCCCCACTTTTTAAGGATGATATAAAAGTATTGCATGTTTTGGATTATTCAAGATCAAGAAAAATGAGTTTTATATTGACTTTTGGAAAGATCAAGCTTATAGGTTCACCATTTTTATGCCACTAATCCTGGTCAAATTAAACACCATTAGATTAATAGTTTTTTATGCTTAAAACTAGTAAAGTGAGTTTGTTCCACTTATACATAGTAAATTAGTCTTATCTCTAGTTGATATGAGATATCTAATAGTATTAAAGTAGAGTAATTTAGGTATAATTCAACCATGAGGTTTATCCTTACCTAAATTGTATACTGTAAATTGGTTTTATCGCTACTTGATAGTTAAATCTGCAACACATCTTCTTACACCAATGACATCAATTGTGAGAATTAAAGGGATGAGTGAGTGACATAATAGATCCCAATCTCGACTAATATAAACTCTTAATGATTCTAATATCATAAATAGCAGAATTTAAATTTAATACAATCTCATAAAATTATTTCAATAAAGTAAAATTTACACTCAACTAATATTATTCTTAAAAATTGAAAGTAAGCTTAAGTTATCATCAAATCCCTTATTTTGATCTTTGGTTTTGAGCAATCCAAAATCAATCTTGAATTCATAATTTACATCATCCTTATTTTCGAAGAAAAAAAAATGGAGAATACTTTTGGATTTAGGTTACAATGAACAATTTCAAATCAATGAACACCAGAATCAATCTTATCTCCTTGAAGCTAAGGACACCCTTGTTTACTTTAAACTTTCACAGTTAATTATTATATAAATAAAAATTATATATACACACAAAACAAAAATAGTGATATTTATGTTATTTACAATTCATTTATGCAGTTTAATTAATGATCAACTTACCAACAACCCAGACATCTAATCTATAGTTGGTTCAAACTTTAAAACATTAACTACAAGAAACTGTTAAATTTGTTTATAATTTTAATATTAGTTATATGTTTTTAAAATATCAAAATTTATATGTATAATTAGTTTTTTTTATTAATATTGTAACTCTTTAGTGTTATTCTTTTACAAATTTCTTTTGAAAGGCGTCTTCTGTACAAATTACGTTGTTGTTTGTGCTTATCATATTGGTAAAAAAAGTCATGAAATAACATAATAATTTAAGTTTATTTATAAAACAATATAAAAAAATATTATTATGTATATAATTTTTTTTTTAAAAAAGGCTTTGATTATATAAATTTAAATAAATAAAAAATTGAAGGCACTAAAACTTTAATGTGAACATGGCTACGTTGACTGTAAGTCAACATTGACTCTTCAAACGCGTTGCTCAAGTCTTCTCCGAAAAAACGAGGAAAGAGATTGAAATGAACACAAAATGTTTTTTTCTTTTTCTCTAACCTTATGTGATTTCACCACTTTGCAATGACTCGAAGACTTTGACTTTCTCTTTATCTCATTTTTCTTAAATAAAAATGACACAAAAATGCAACAAAGAAACCACATCATTGGCTATTGCTACGTCAAATTGGCCTTCTACACCACAATTTCAACACTAATTAGCCTTCTACCATCCACATCATATTAACCCAACACCACGCCAAAGCACCATCACAAATCTAAGAAATAATCAAATTTACAAACAAATATAGTTTAGCTTAATTACACCTTAGTTTTTCACTAATTCTAATTTCATGATTTTAGTCTCCTTCATTCAAATCAGTTAAAATATTATAAACATGTTATTTTAATATTAGATATTATCTATTATATTAAGAAGTAAATCTGATAACAGATTGACCTGATAAGGTTAATAAATTTTCGCTGGAATAGATTCTAAATGATTGTGATAACATTTAAGAAGTGAACTTTTAAGTGTAACTCAATCTTATAAAATCATACTTATAAGACTTGCACTAATTTATATATTTAATCGATGTGAGATTTTCAATATATAAAAAGTAAAACTCTATTATTATAATATTCGAAAGAGATAATTGGAAGGGTTAGATTTTTGAGGAACTGAAATCACAGGTTTGTCATGCTTTGAGACCTAATTGTGCAATAATTGTACGATTATAATGTTTAATGTTTAAAGAGCAAAAGAAGAATTAAACATTTAATGTAATGTTGGACAATAATACTACTTTAGTGTGTGGCATATAAGTAATTATGATGAGATGAGGAGGGCAAAGAAGTACATTGCTCCTCTATAAGTACACTCCACTCTGCAATTGGAAGTAAGCAGTGACAGAAGGCAAATATTTGCTTATTCCGCAGATGGCGGAAAATTCTTCAACTGAGCTCAACAAGTTTGTGTTTTTTTGTTTGTTGCTGATACAAGTTGCAGTTTCTGAAATTATATTTGAAGAACGCTTTGAGGGTATTCCTATTTTCTTCTCTGTTCTTATTTTTTTATGCTTACTTTATATATATATTTTAATCGTTACCATATGTAGTTGGTTTGAGTTGGTGAATAGTTAGTTAATTGGTAATTAAATTGATGATTCATCATATATTTGTATTTACTCTAGTCCACGTGTGTGTGTATATATATATAGTATGGTCAATGTAGTGTAATCAATTTTTCTTATTTAGTAAATTTTAATTTCTTAGATCACTCTTCTCCACCAATGATTTCCATTACCAACTTCCATAACAGTTGTTCCTTGTTTGTGTATGAAGAAAGCACCAGAAAAACTGTGTTGGATTTGTTTTCATTTCCAACTCATAATTTTTAACTGATAACTACACGAGTGTCACTTTTTTCCCCTTTGTCTTTTGCTTTTCACAACTTTGTACGTTTCTCCTGTTCACAAAGGCAAATGAAATAAAATTATGTAGAAGCCATCATTAATTGAAATGAAAAAGTAAAAAAAACATATCAAAGGGTTTCAACGTATTGTTTGTAGGAGTTTGTGGTTTTTCACTGATGATATGAATATATGATATGAGTGTGATTATTTGTTAGTTTTTGTAAAGATGGATGGCGAAGCCGGTGGGTAAAATCAGACTGGAAAAGCAGTGAGGGCAAAGCAGGTTCTTTCAAGCACACAGCTGGGCAATGGGCTGGTGATCCAGATGATAAAGGTACTTTTACATTTAGTATATACTGCAGACCCATCAACTATAGATATATGAATATATGAGTGGCTGCAAATCTCATTAAATCGGTTTTATAAGATTGAGTTAGACTTAAAGTCCACTTATTAATATGGTATCAAAATCATTTTGAGTATATCTTAAGATTTTGTTGAGTTTATCAAGTCACCTACTATTAGACCACCCATTAATATATAGTTTCACATTTGAATTGGTGGATCTCGGTATGAGGGGATGGATGTATTGGAGTTCTCACATCCATTAGAAATAAAGATATTTTATAATATATAAGTGGATGCAAGATGATTTTATAAAGTTTAGTTAGGTTTAAAGTCTCATTCTTAATATTCGTAACTTCAATAGCTCTTGCTACACATGAATGTGAAAGTAAGTTTTTATTTGTAGATTTTAGCAACAGATGAACATTTGCATTTATATTAATGGTGTCAATGTTTAAATGAATGGAGTCTTCCTCTTTATCAACATATTAGGCTGAACAAGGGTAGGAAAGAAAGACAAACATCTAAGAGCCAATGATTCAGTTAGCATATCTGTTAAGTATGACAACATTTTGGAGTCAGATTGTATTTTTTTTATATAAATGTAAGCAACTTTTTGAGTAATTTTCATAATAGAGAGGAGCTTTGGGTGGCAAATGTAGACTACAAGTCAAGGGATAGTAATTTACTACCACAAAAAATTTCAATTAGTTAATGACACTTTACATTCTGAGGAATTTCTATTGTTTTCTTTTTAATATGTACAAAATAGTAGTAACAGGAATTTGGTTCGTCTTGTGACTTGTTGCCATTTTGTGGAATATTGTAGGTATTCAAACATCCAGTGATGCCAAACACTTTGCCATCTCTGCTAAAGTACCAGAATTCTCCAACAAGAACAGAACATTGGTCCTCCAGTATTCTGTAAAATTTGAGCAAGAGATTGAGTGTGGTGGAGGTTACATCAAGCTTCTCTCTGGATTTGTTAATCAAAAGAAGTTTGGTGGGGATACACCTTACATGTATGTTCCTAATTCCATGTTTTCCACTTTGCTTTTGCTTCTTGGTTTATATCAAGTGAACATCTGCAACCTAAATAAATTAACTTTTTAAAATAAATGAGCAATCATTATTGATCATCTCCTTTTTTGTATGATTGTTTTCTAGAAGTTTAAGTAAACTAATGATCATAACATCTCTTTTTTCTTCACCTTACATTGTTTTTATTGAACACCTTATGTACCACATATGTTGTAACTCATTTTCTTCTTCTTTGTCCATGTTTTCTATTTTTACCTTAAAAAAGGAAGGAAAGAAAGAAATATCATGCTGACACATTTTTTATAGTTTAATGTTTGGACCAGATTTATGCGGCACTGATACAAAGAAACTCCATGTGATACTCTCCTACCACGGTCAAAATTACCCTGTAAAGAAGGACCTGCAATGTGAAACTGACAGGTTAACTCATTTCTACACATTCATTCTGAGGCCAGATGCCACATACAGTGTCCTGGTTGATAATAGAGAGAGAGATTCTGGAAGCATGTATACAGATTGGGATATTCTTCCTCCACGAAAAATCAAAGATGTCAAGGCAAAAAAGGTTTCCATTTAATCTGTTTTATTCAATAGTAACTTCAGATGTTGTCCTTTAGCATATTATGATGATTTTGGTCTTCTACATATCCTATAACAATTTTATAACTCGGTTTAGATATCCTGCTTTACCATAAAGAGAATCAGCTTATCCCAACCAGATTATATTATTGAAATATCTTTTTTGTATCTAACAATAGCTAGTATTTTGAAATTAAAACATCTTCCAAATTGTAGCCTGCAGACTGGGAAGAAAGAGAATACATTGAAGACCCTAATGATGTCAAACCTGAGGTATCCAAAAGCTCTAACTTTTCCCTGATGATAATAGAACAAGAAGTTGGTAGCTTTGCTTCATGAGATGACAAGCTGATTTATTTGGTTATTGCTATTGCAGGGATATGATTCAATCCCAAGAGAAATTCCTGACCCAAATGCTAAAGAGGTTAGTTTTAGTTCCTTGCTTATCTGGCTTGATTGATTATTGGTTTTCTGATGTGATGACTTCTCAATAGAAGGATTAATGAGTTTGTCTTTTAATTTCATACAATTTTTCCCTTTTCATTAGCCTGATAACTGGGATGAAGAGGAAGATGGGAAATGGAAACCACCAAAGATACCGAATCCAGCATACAAAGGATCATGGAAAAGAAAGGTTTGTTGATCAAGTTTCACAAAAATTAACTTTTCCTTATTCTTTTTCAGCTTTCTTATTATTTTTCAGCTTTCTTTCATAGTCCATTCTCTCTTACTTGCGACCTCTATGTTAACAGAAAATCAAGAACCCTAACTACAAAGGGAAATGGAAAACTCCATGGATAGATAATCCAGGTATGTTCAATTGTATATCTTGGTTCTCTGATAGTTTCATATATTTTGATGCTACTAAGGAATGCTCAGAGTTCATTTATTTTCCCTTTTTCAGAGTTTGAAGATGACCCGGATCTTTATGTGCTTAAGCCTATCCAGTATGTGGGTGTTGAAGTTTGGCAGGTATGATGAATGTAAACTTCCAAATTTGGTGTTGGCTTGTTATACCACACCATAGACCTCTCTCTTTCTCCATGAAGTGCAAAGCTGTTAGGCTATAATAGGTGAATGCAGTTAATATAAGCTAAATATTCTGTTTCAGGTTAAAGGCGGTTCAGTGTTTGACAACATTTTGATATGTGATGATCCTGATTATGCAAAACAAGTTGTTGAGGAAGTGTTTGCCAACAGGGAGGTGAGTTTTTCTCTTGCCTTTGATTTAGCTCAATAACCGACTTGTAGGTGGAACTTAGGTTACATAGTAAATAGCATCTAATATTTTTTCCATATACAAGTGTATTGAACTATGCAAATTTAAAATGTATGGTCTAGAAAACTTAATCAAGTCTCTTGAAGTCATATTTGATTTGCCTCAACAAATGTCCATTTAGTAAAAAAAAAGTATATTCAGTTCTCCTTAGTATGTGTCTTGTCTCAAGATGATACATGTTAAGATGACCCTTAATTTTTGACATCTCAGATTGAAAAGGAAGGTTTTGAGGAAGCAGAGAAAGTGAGAAAAGCCAAAGAAGAGGAGGTACACAAACATGCACTTTCGAGTTCCATCATCCATATTGAGTCAAGCAGATTGCTTTTTTCCAGGATCCTAACTCTTTTTTCTGCAGGAGGCTCAAAGAGCAAGAGAAGAAGGTGAAAGGCGTAGAAAAGAGAGAGGTCATGATCGTAGATACCGGGACAGATACAGAGACAAATATAGAAGGGTATGCATGATACACAAATACATTCAATATTTATGCTTTTCCTTTTTTAATGAATCTTCAATCCCTTTTGAGGACAAAACAAATGGCATAGGTACTAGTTTGGAACAAAACTCCAGTACTAGAGCAGTGTTCTGGTGTTTATAAAATTGTTTTTCAACTATCCTCTCTGTTAAAATATGTGTGGAAGGTAAACCAATTTTCCTAATACCATTTTTAGAGCTGAATATTATGTGATACCGTTGAAACTAAAATGTTGGAAATTCCACCAGAGATACAATAACTTGGGGAAAGATGAACTTTGTTTTGAAATATTAGCCACAGTGCTTAAGATTAATCTCAATAATGTATTTTGTCAGAGAATAAAGACTTACATAGTTTGGCAGCAAACTGTTTCGATACTTGATCCTGAAAAAATAAAACAAAAAATGTTCATGGAATTATGATGGAGTGGTAAATAATATTCTCCATGATGTTCCTTTTCAAAAGAAAAAGGGCTCTTCCCATGGTGATGCATGTTTTAGGTTTAGATGCTGATTTCCCCAATACTTTCTGTTTGCCTTGTTTTGCAACAATGACAAACTTTTCTAAAACTTGGTTGTTTTCCTCTGTCCAGCATCGCCATTACGAGGATTATCATGTAAGTTGAACTTTTTTTAGTCTCTCTAATGTTAGATTCATTGAAATAAAGGTGGCATTTTTATGATCAATCTCAAAATTGTTTACTTTTTTTTATTTTCCATGTCATAACAATGATTAGAATACATCAATCACAAAAATTAAACATGGGAAAAAAGTTGTCTTTGTGCAATGGGTGTGATTGATTTGCCATCTTTCTGGATGTTCTTGTACTAACAAATATGACTTTCTTTGATCTACAGGATGAGCTTTGATGGGATAAAACTCCTTCTCACTTATGTGGTTGATGAGAATATTGAGATTGTTATGAATTATATAGTTGATGGTGTGTTCCATCTCGTGTTAATTTGTAAGGGGAACTTTTTAAACAAAAATAGTGTATTTGTTGCAATAAATGTTTTTTTTTTGTCTTGTCTTCTTTCAGTTGTCAGGCACTTCCTATATACATACTGGGAACTCAAGCCCATTTTGTCATTGATAGAATAAAAAACTTAAAAAATATTCGCAGATAGGAGTGACAAAAATTAAAATAAATTTTATAAGAAAAAATTAATTCATAAAACTTCTCATTTAAAATTAGTTTTTTAAATTTGAGTAAGTTTATTTTAATTTATAAAGAAAGTATTTTATTTTTTTCTTCTTCCATTACTTTTAGACAAATCTCTCGAAGATACTCAAAATATTGACAATACATTTTGGAATACACGAGTTATTAAATGCAGAAATAGTCATGAAGATGTGCAAGGATAAGTTGAAACGTTGCATGTGATAAAATCAACAAAGCTTTAATAATGGAATATTTAGGTATATAATCTTGGCCTTTCAAAATGTTTAAGGAAAAAAATAAATACGAAGAACTCAATAAAAAAATTATTCATTCTTCATTGATGTGTTTTTAATAAAGTTATCATCTGAAATAAGGAGTTGACGAAGTAGATGAATTAGATAAGTTTTATTTCGAATTGTAATGAATTCAATAAAAAATTCATTAATTTATTTTTGTCTATTAAAAGTCCAATTCATCCCATGCTAACATGGTATCAAACTAAGGAACCGGGATAATAAAGCTGCAATATCTTTCTTATTCATGGATTGTGTGGTTTTCACATAGAAAATAGGTGATACCTTCCAGCAATGAAACTCTAAAAGTTGGTTATCTGTATTTAGTGAATGCAAATAACTTATCGCGGCCATAAACAAATTGACATGAACTCCGCAAACCTTTAATGGGCACAAATGGCCCCAGAAACATCACACGATATTATGGGAACCATAGATATTCGTGTCAAAATTTCAATATATAACAATAATTAGTCAATCTAAACGGGAAAACTTAAAAAGACGTTGCTGTTTCAATGTTACAAGCTAATCGGAATAAAATTTCTTTTCATATGGGCACAAAGCTTTTAAATATGCAATTAAAATCATAAAAAATGCTACATAAAGGGTCAACCTAAGAATTCATTCACGGCCAATGTCCTCAAATAATGTTTTCCGAGGAAGAGAGGAAGCTAACTTATCATCTTCTACGCACAGCACCAGAACTTGGTCCACGCTGTACTGCAGATCCTGGCTGCTGCTGTGCTGGAGCACCAGGTTGCCCGCCAGGTTGTTCTTCGGGCATATTCATAGCTTGAGTAACGGCATTCATTACTATGAGTCCAAGAGGGATCAGGTACATCCACTGGTATCGAGAAAGATTCCAGATGAAAACCATTAATTCAGAAATACATACATTTATAGTTTATTTTGAAAGATAGAGAAAACAAAGTTGTGGCTTAAAAGATCATGCCAGCTTGTATACTCACATATTTAGCCCAAAAGGACCTCTCTATTGGCTTTAAAACCTCACCATCTCCCTCCTCCCCACCAAGCGCATCTTCAGCAAATATTGGAGCTCTGCGGAAGCAAAATATTTGTTGAATTAAAAACACAGAGATCACACTAGTAAAAACATGTCAAAATGATGATGGATGCAGCAACTCCTTCATGTATGATTTTAAAAAGCCAAAAGCAAGACGTTCAACCTTAATTTTCATCAAAGAATTCTAGACAAATTCACGGGAACATTTGGTTGGGAAATCTATTTTCCCTTTCTGATTTCCACATTTTTATTTTCAATTTTGTTTTTAATCCATTGTGATACTTCAGGAAAACATGGTTACATTGGAAACAAACTATTTTTTATTATTTTTAAAAACTGGACATGAATTCAGAAAACAGTTCAGAGCAAGGAGACATTCAATTATTTTCAGTGTAGTTGTATTTTTATACAATGAGCATATGAGAAATGTTAGTCACCCACACTCTCTAAAACACTCTGTAAAAGAACGGATATTCAGTTAACAATGTGATTACAGACTAAGTACAAGTAAATAATCGTATACTTCTGCTCTATCCTTGCAAAGTGCTATTTTGCAGAAAAATCAGTGAATAAAGAAAGGAGTGTGAAACTTGAGGAAAAAGGATATAGTGCGTGTAAAAAGACAAGAAATTGAATATCAGAATAATTGCAGTGCAAAAATAGCCATGGAACAATAGTTAAAAGTCCTTATCCCTTGATAATATAATCAGCAAAAATGCCACAAATGACTCAAAGAACCAGAGGACGAATTATTTACAAGGAAAAGACACCTCTGTTGTAGAATATAGGAGGAAAAAGAGTAACAATTTTCAAGATTTCAAGTATCAATTTGAAATTAACTAAATTTAAGCATTACTATTTGGAAGGGGAAAAAGATAATAATGTTAGTGCAAGAGAAATTACATGGAACATTGAGAAAAGACCTTTAGTCTCAAAAGTATGGACTCAAATTTAATACAAGAGGCTCATATTCATGGTTATCAAACTCGCGAGTCAACTCGTTGACTCGTCCGAGTTTACGTGTCCACATACCCTTACCGAGTTAACTCGGTAGTAAACTCGGTTTTGGAGTAAACTCGGCAGACTCGGAATGAACTCGGTGAACTCGTTCAAACTCGCGAGTCTGATCCGAGTTGGCGAGTTCAACTGGGTTTTCGTTTTAACCCAAAACGGTGCCTTTAGGGTTCGCGTTTCGTTCGTTTTGATGGTGTTGCGTCTTCTCTGGAGTGCGGAGGTCACACATCTTCTTTGAACAAGTGCGGCGGTGGGGGCAATCGAGCGGAGCAGGTCGCGCGGTGGTGGTGGTTCGTCCGGTCGTGCGGTTGCGGGTGGCAGGTCGATGGTGGTGCTGTTCATCATATAAGATTATTGAGATGGATGGTGCTAGAATTAAGCTGGTGCTGGATTAGGGTTTCTGTAATGTAATGTGATTTAGGAAATTAGGGCCTTTTTTATTGTACTGCATATTGGTTTTTTTTATTGGACTGCATATTGGGTTTTTTTTTATTGGGCTGCACTAAATTGGGTTCTTTTATTTAATTGAGGGGCAGATTTTTTTTTGTTTGCAGTGCTTTCTTTTTTATTTGGAAAAACTTGCAGCAAATATTTTTAACTTTTTTTTTCATGTGAAAGTAAACTCTTACGAGTTTACGAGTCGACTCTGCGAGTCGAGTCTACTGACCTCTCACGAGTCTACTGACCTCTCACGAGTCTACTGACCTCTCACGAGTCTACTGACCTCTCACGAGTCTACTGACCTCTCACGAGTCTACGGACCTCTCACGAGTCTACGGACCTCTCACGAGTCTACGGACCTCTCACGAGTCTACGGAGACTCGCGAGTTTGACAACCTTGCTCATATTTACTGGCAAATTCATTTAAGCAGACTTTCTTCTATACCAGTGATAAATATATGAGAAAATTAAACACTATCCCTTATTGAAATTCCTTTTCAAGAAGTATTACAGAAAGGCAAAGAAAAAAACGTATTTTCCACTTTTTAATACTGCTGCTACTATTACCTTAGCAGCCATGAGCTAGAAACACTGTATATGCTGCTTTTCTACTACTATCTGTATATTAATTAAAAGCTTGTATATCAAATAAAAAAAATTAACAATTGAGTGAGGAACTATCAATCATAGAACATATACCTTGGTGCCTGTTCACTGTTCTTTAGAACTGTGTGAGACTTGAAAGACCACTTTGCAGGCTAAAGAAAAAAAAAATGCACAATATTAGCATTTGCAATATAAAGTCAGGCAATAGACATTAATTTTAAGTTTGCACAGGCTTATAAATTGATTTGAAGACATGTACATTGGGGATTTTGCACACCTGATAACTCTCTGAGAACAAGGAAAAGATGAGGATTATATGTTAACAATTCAACCAGAACATGACTATAGATAATGGAATCTTCAGGTAGTTTCTAAAGGCGTAATACATGCTAAGTTTACTCTTTAAAATAAGCATGGTTCCGGATATAATACATTAACAAGTTAACTGTCTTCTGTCTAAATTGCCCCCAATCAGCTTGGATCAATTAAATAGTTATTTATTTATACATAGTATTGACATACACACCAACCATTCTAGATGCTTAAAAATAACTATATAATTATATATGACAAAAACAAAAGAGATGAATAATTTCTGTATTTATACCATTATGTGTATTTCAAGGAAGAGATAGTATTATTGACTCCTGGTACAACAGTCCCTGCCTTTTCAGGAAGTCAACTGTGTGTGTACAACAAGAGGCAGATAAAGTAGACGACAACAAAATATGTAGAGAAGTTTCAAAAGTTAAGCTAAGTTCAATGAAAACCAAAAAATAAGAGCAGTTATAAAAAGTAGAAGTGACTTAGAGGAGCTTCATAAGGTTTTCTTAGTTTCTTTTCTTCTTTGTAAATTTTTGTTTTGCCTTCGCATGGAAGGCTAAACCTTTTTGGTTAAAAAAAAGAGTAGAAGTGACTTACAAGCTTCAGTTGTCTAGGATAAGGGCAAGCCCCTGGGGCACCATAATTGACAGCCAAGACATTAACACCTTCCTGAAACAGAAAAACTGAAAGTGAGTCTCAATGAATTAAAGAGATAAATGTGAAGTAGATTTGTAAGAAACCTATACGATCAAAGTTCAGTTTTGTCTCCTGGTTGAAGTATATACACTATAGCGTAGGGAAAACCACCCATGGTCCCATGGTTTCTAGTTTTTTCTATCTACATAAATGTGCAGAGGAAAATACTAGTATGTACCCTTAAGGCACTTGCTGAGGAATAAAAAATATAAAGTCAAAAATGAAAAGTAAACAATATAATGGATCAAAAAATTGTTTCAAAAGGGAGCAAAAGAGTTCTTGTTGGGTCAAAGGGGTTTCAACTGTGTGCCTAACAGTAAAGATTTGTGGTGGTGAGAATGAAGTGTTCATGAGAAGGTTATTTCTACAAACTACTCAAAAGGCTAGAATGAATGATAAACTTGGATACTTTAACCACTAGAGAGGCTGGTCAAAACTGTGTTTTTTATTGTAGAATCTAAGAATTTGAAGTAAAGTACGCACAAAAGAAGATGGACAACAGTATAGATAGATAGTTAAGTGAACCTCAAGAGAAACCATTACAAAGAATTTACTCTGAATGAGCTTTAATGAAATTTTAAATTTGATGAAACATACAGAGTTACTTGATATACATGTAGCTTGATCGACATAACGAGGGTTGTTCTTATATAACAATTCATTTGTAATCCACATTCCTAAAACTATTTACATAAGAGCTGAAGTAAAGCATGTCATTATCTCAAGATGCACTGCTCGTGAACAGATAACCCATCCTATTCTACTTATTCCCTTCCCTCTACAAATCTACATCACAAGTTTCCAATACTTTTCCCCATTCCAGAAGACAGCTGAGTCTAATTATCAAGTGACACAATGTATCGGAATTTGAACTCAGTGGGGAAATTATCTTTGAAAACACAACACCACAGATGCAGCATAAACAGCATATTTTACTATAATAAGGAAAATTACCATGTGTATTACAAAATGCTCCTCCAATCCATCCCCAGGAAGACATCGCTAAATTCAGAAAGGCAAAACTGTTAGTTCTACTTGGAGTCAATAGCTCAAAAAGTCACTGCAACACCAAATAAAGAAGCCACAGCCACTAAAACAGTGATCAATGCAGTGAAAGCATAACAAGGACTACAACTTTTGATAGACATTCTTATAGTGAAAAACAAGAGAGATATAAAAAAGAAACAAACCATCCTTCATAAATATCACAAAATAAGTGCAGAAAAAAACATGCCAGACATCATTGGAACAAGGTTGCTAACTACCATACCACAGTACCACCCTTACTTACAGCACCAAAACAAAGCTAGAAAAGAAACAAACAAATCAAGGACCTAAAAGCTTAACACTCCTCAAGCACAAACCAAACTACTAAACCATAGTACTACTGAAAAAGGAACCTTAATTTTTTGTTCATATTTCATCCTATCAATAGACAAGAACTTGGTTCATATTCATACTTACTGATTTCACAGAAGAAATAATATATTCCCGGCCAGGAGGACTCAAAACATTGGACGGCAATCTAATCCTATAGAAATCATCTCCTCGCAACAGTTCCTGTAATATGAGAAGAGTGTCACATCTTTATACAAGGCAAAATACAAAGACAGTCACACATACACAAATAGTTCAATGGAAAACAAACAATTACTTGAAAATTCTTCTGCTCAACGTCAGTCAAAGGATCCCGCTTAAACCGCAGCTTCGTCAGCGTCTATCACAGATCAAAACCAGTTTTCAGCACAACAACACGAATCTCGCATAAATTCTATCGAGTATAACTCAGTGGAATCGGAACTACCGCGACAGAACATTATCGGATTTGAATAGAAGCAGATTCGAATCGAATCGCATACAAACTCTTTAAATTATAATAATAAGCAGAGGAAAAGAAAGAGGAGAGGGAAGGAACCTGGCCACCGTGGCTCCAAGTCTTGAGGCGAGCAGAGAAATTGCCGGCATCGGAGAAATCGGAGTCGCCGAACGCGTGTTGGAGAGTGAACTGGATCTTGGAATCGGAAGCAGACTCCGAAAACCTCTTCCGAGAGGTTGAGGTGGCGGCGGTGGAAGGTGGAGGCGAATCGGAGTGGAAGGAGGAGGAGCGTCCACCTTCGATGCCGAACTCTTCGTCGTCAAGGAGAAGCTCGTCGGATTGAAAACCTAGAGCGCAAGCGATCAACAGAGTCAGCACCAGAACCCACCGGAACAATAACACACCCATTCTCTCGCCGTCTACTTTCCCAAACTCCGTGTTAGTGTTATGCGCACAGTGGTTACTAATTGATTTCGTTTTTCTTTTTCTTCACCCCTAGTACCATGTGGGAATTTCAATTTTAATTTTTTTATTACCTTATATGTAATTTTCAAATAATTTAATTCAATAACTACTAATCGAAAACTATATTGCCTTTTTTTAATATAATGCTAAATCACATTTGCTTCATATTTAGTTTTAAAATAAATCATTTTCTTATATTTTCATAAAATAAATTTTTAAATAGATACTCTTTAATTTACTGTGTTTTTTAATGAATCAACATGCACCTTTTATCATGGTTTCATTTTTCTATATTTCAATGCTTCTTGTTGCGAAATTTAGGTTTAGTTTATTATCTTAAACTTTTTTCTTAACCATGTTTAACTTTGACTAGTAATTGACTTATTAACAAGTAGTTTATAGTTTTCGATTTGTAATATGTGCACTAGTTAACAATTTAAAAAAAAATGAAAATGATGGAAATACACATATATTTATTGAAGATTTTGAAAAACAAAATTATTTATTGGTGATATTATGACTAATTCTTATTTGTGTTGTCATGTTAACAAATATTAATAAGTTAGGTTAAGGTTCCACTAAAAACATGTATTAAAACTCTCAAAATAATAATATAAAGTACATACACAAGTATTAAAAAATATTTTTACGAAAATAATTTTTATTAAATATTTGAATGATACATTTGGATGGACTACTGTAACATCATTAAATAAAAATTAATTTAAAAAATAAAAAATAATTAATTAATATATTGATTAAATTATATACTATTTTAGAGACTAAATGCAATATCCCTGTTTTTACCTATATTTGATAATATATTATGTATGTAATATTTAATTGACATATAAACATATATATATATTTCATATTTTATCTTAAAATATATGTCTTTTCATAAAGATTTTAATATATATGCAAAAATTACAAACAAAACATTTAAAATGAAAATATTTGTTCATCTCATTCCTAACGGGTGCTCACGAAAAAGTTTTATTACCTACAACTTCATATGCTTCTGTGTAAATTAACACGATCATCACAAATTAAATAAAACAAACACAAAACATAGGGTAACCTAGCTATTTTTAATAATTTTAATACAAAATAAACTTTTAAAAGCACAATCCATCAAATTCTATAATTTGCACAAAGTTATTAAGTGTATATCACATTTATCTTCCACATTATTCCTGTCATATTTCTACTGACTCACATACTCAAACACTCGAATTACTTTTGAAAGACTCGTGTATTTGAAATTAGCATCCTGAGACCTACACCTGTCATATGAATCCACAGAGTCATGCGCATAATCATCTCAATATTCATCACCTCAGGGTAAATCCATTTGATCTACTCTAATCAGTTATTTCAAATCTCAGACTCGGGCAAATGAACCTCCTTAACTCTCACCAACTGAATAACTTCATTTATGTGACTCCATTATACCAGTAAAGATGAAATCGTCTCATTCATAAGACACTTACAACCCTAATAACAAATTTCAACACGGTATTTCCTTTCCTGAAAATACAATGTCTTGATCACACTTTCACATCATTTCCATACCTCATGTAACACATCAATACACAATTCAATCACATCATATTTTAAACTTTTTTAAACAATTTAAATATCTCAAATTTCACGTAAACATATAATTAAGTTCCTTTAATCACATTTTTAAATAAAAATTATAATTTCCACTTAAAAGCAATAATGCATCAGGCTTTCTAAAGCAAAAAAAAGAAAAAAAATAATAAGATTTTATTTATTTATTTACAAAGACTATAGCTTGAGTGAGAATTTTCTCGCTAGAGCAAGAATCGCTCAAGCAAAAATTCTCTCGCTTGAGCGAGATTCAACCCAAGAGCACCTAGAATTTCATCATAGATTTTGTTTGAGCGAGAAGGGACCCGAGAACACATTTTTTTCATTTTATTATCGCTTGATTGAGATATGCAAAAATATATGCTTAAATATGTTATATTACTGAACCAAATGTCATTCAATTCAACTCATAATTTTAATAACATACACTTTAAACTAAGAGTTATTACTCATAAGTTTTTTAAGTCAATCATTATTTAAGATCAAACAACCAATTCTCATCACATTTTAAGTAATTCAACAAACTATTCAAATCCAATTCAATTGTATTACTATCCAAACACTTTCAATTCTTAATCACAAACATTTTCAGTAACTTATTAACTTTAAATCAATATATAACATTCAAAATCAACAATTTCAGTTCATATATTACTTTACTTTTAATAAAAATTTATGGAAGCAAAAATTGGAATTGATGATTAAGTTACTCCCACATCCAAATAGTAAAATATAAAACTAAATATAATAAAAAGTGAAAAAATATTTTTAAAAAATAGAAACTCTTGCTCATTTCTCACCCGTCTTCTTCTATTTTTGAAGAAAAAAACAACTCTCTTTTCCTTTATTTAGCAATAATATTAGTTTTATGATATAATATTTGTTATCTCATATTTTTTAGAAATATAGAATGAAATGTTAATAGAATGAAATTTAATTGTTATGTATTTTTTTTATAATTATTTTTTTAAGTGTAACTTATATGCATATATATTTTTTTAGTAATTATATCTCTCAATGTTTAATTAGATTCTTGTAGTTTATTTTTAGCGAAAAGGAGAAAAACAGTTAAAATTTGTAACTCTAATATTTTATTCTTATGTTCCTAATCATATCTGAATAATTTATTGACTATACTTGAATTGTGTCATTTTTTTATATGTGTTTTTTTTTCTAATAATATTAAATTTAATATTATTTGTTTACCAGTTGAAATAAATTGTAAAATAAATGAATTTTAATTATTAATAGTTATAAATTATAGTTACATGAAAACAAGGGACAGCACTACCACCACCTGCACCTCTCTTAACCCTAATACTGGAAGACATAACATTATAGTGTTTCTGAGAGTAAATTTTCGTTTCAGATCCCCAACTCTCAACAACCCAAACCCACGATAAAAACACAGCACAAGAGTAAAGAAGAAGAAGAAGAAGAAAGGCTAATAGCATAGCAGCACTGAAGTTCGTGTCAGCGAGCAGCCATGGATGCTATACGGAAGCAGCTCGATGTGTTGATGGGAGCCAACCGTAACGGCGATGTTCGTGAAGTCAATCGCAAATACTACGATCGCGACGTCTGTCGTCTCTACCTTGTCGGTCTCTGTCCTCACGAACTCTTCCAGTTAACGGTAACTTCTTCTGTTTCGCCATTTGTTCTCGCATTCTAGGGCTTTGGTTTTGGTTATCTCATTCTGTATTTCGCTGTTTCCGTTTCAGAAAATGGATATGGGACCTTGCCCTAAGGTCCACTCCCTTCAGCTCCGGAAAGAGTATCCTTATCGATCTCTAGGGCTAGGGTATTGCAATCGAAGCAAAAACAATTTCGTTGGATTTTAGGTCTTCTTATGCCGTTTCGTTGCCTTAATTTCGACACTAAACTATGAAAAAGAGTTTTGGATGTCTGTGTCATTTAGATGCAGTGCCTTTGTTGTGTTTGTGTTACTGTTGTTGCTTAACTGATTTTAGATACGAGGAGGCAAAGGGGAAAGGGACTGATAATTATGACAGGGAATTGGAGGATGTTATAGATAAGCTTATTGGTGAGTGTGATAGGAAGATTGGCAGAGCTCTCAAGCGGCTCGAGGACGAGGATGCAAAGGCTGCCATTGCGATTTCTGTCTCTGAAGTTACTCAGGTGAGTCTTGATTGAGTTCTTGTTGTGTTAGGTTTGCCAGTGGTGAGTTGTGATAAGTAATATTATTCTGTTAATACTACTCTGTTTCGGGTTTGCAGACGCTTGAGGTGCTTGAGCTGTCTAAGCAAATTAAAGAGAAGTTGAAAGAAGCTGATCAATACGGTACTGTACTGGACCTGCTTTTAAATAAGTAGGGATGTCTTTAACTGTAGAGAAGTATGGATTGGTAGCGGAGATAATTCGTTACTTGGATCTGTTATCACTATAGACTGAGTGATACATTTTGTCCCAGAGTTGTAGCTTCTTAGGTTGAACATGATCATTTTTAATCATAACATTGCTTGATGGCTGTGTTTTGTTTTAGGGATTGAATGGACCCTGGTGTATAATAGGTAATTAAGGTCCTGGATGACTCATATATTATAGTCGGGTAAATTCTAGTAGTATGAAGACTGTAGATCATTGATTAGATTTAAACTTATTGATATTTGATTAAATGCTTTTATTCTTAGCTCAAAGTTGATGTGTTACTTAGTACCAAAGCTTCATTGGTGATATTAGATTATCGTTTATCATTCAAACATCTATTCAATATGCCATTTATCAATAATACTTGTCAATCCAGTGAAAAGAAGTTCAATTCTTGAAGTATTTGAACTTGCTTATTTTTATTGATGGTTCAAAATATTAATCTTATGTTACGAGAGTCATAGCTGATGCGAATATTTTCAGTTTGAAGCATCTCTTAATTTGTGCAAAACTGGTCTTTGTTATTTTTTTCTGCTTTGGTACTATAAAACATTAGAGAGTCATTTAATCCTCAGCTGAACTTACTGATTGGAAAAGGCTCAGTTGATCCATTTAGCTGAACTTAATGATTGGGAAAAGGCTTGGTCATCGAGGTTTGTGACTTTATCTAAGACACTCTAAATTGAATTTGCAGATCTTGAAGGAAAGACAGATCTCAAGATTCGAGCTCTAGAGGTTGTAGAGGAGCTTAGAACTAAGAGAGCAGACAAGCAGGTCAGTGATCTCCCTTGAACATGAATATCCCATTTGTGAGTGTTACTTTATTTTAGTAACTCAATGTTGTTAGAGGAGATAATTCTCTGATTTCAATTTTATGAGGAGCTACTAATAACTCATTTGGCTTTCTATCAATTTCCAAACAGTCTATGCTTCTTTTAGATGCCTTTAACAAAGATAGGGCATCTTTACCAACACCTCTGCCAAATCCACCACCTTTGGCACCCATTCCTGTAGTTGCCCCTGATCCTCGAACACAAGAGATGATAAATGAAAAGCTGAAGAAGGCCGAGGATCTTGGTAAGTCAGTGATAGTCTTTATACAGCTCACTTATATTTTTTATTGTTTATTTGCTTAAATTTTAGGCAGGCCGAACTCAGTTAAGACCATTTGTACTAAATTTTGATTATATGCTATATTATGAATAGTTGAGCAGACTGTTTTAAATACAATCCCAAGCAGACTATTATGAACAGTAAATACAATCCCAAGCAGACTGTTGTAATTGTGTATAAAGAAGCCCTTTGGAATTTAAGTAGCTCTGAAAAACTTTCTATTTGCATGTTTTTCAAATGCTGATGCATCCTTAGTGCATTATATCGTTATGAACAAACAATCTGATAGATTTCTGGAGTAACAGATAGAAAAAGAGAGCACAAGCACCATCTCAAAAGGACTGATAGTGTAATTTGGCAGTAAAACCTAATGATAATATTTTATACTGGTCTCTCTCTTGAGGTATTTTAGTAACCCTTCAGATCAATCCATTTGTTGTCTTAAGGAAATCAGCACACTCTGGTTTATATGAAGGTCATCTGCAATTCCGATTCCCCTTAAAATAATGCATATGATATGAAGGTTAAAATGGCATCAGTAAATATGATTACTAGCCCCTTCTCCTGTATCAGAAATATAAACAGTTAATGATCCGATATTGCTGTAAAATCAGTAGGAGGATTTGTCTTTAGAAAAGAATGAAACCAATAATATTTTGGTGTTAAATTGCATGTCACAGAAAAGCTTTACCATCAATATGATCTGTTTTTATATAGGTTTAGCCACTTAGAAGATTTGGTTTGCTTGTGTTCTAATATCAATATAATTGACTTCTGCCTGGTAATCATGGCTCATGATAGCATTTTTTTTTTATCTTGGTTTTGCATATGTTTAGCTTTAAAAAGCAAATTTGAACCTCAAGCTATGTTCTTTGCCTTCAGCTTAGCAAATCATAAGATATGAACAATTGTCTTTTTTAAAAAGGCTCCCTCCTTTTTATCTAATGATATGTATTTTTTTAATGAACAGGTGAGCAAGGAATGGTTGATGAAGCTCAAAAAGCAATGGAAGAGGCTGAAGCACTTAAGAAGGTCTTTCATGTTTTATTTTGTTATTGATTACTATACAAAGTTACAGAAATATTTGTACTGGTGTGTTTGTTTTCTTTCCTCATTAATTTCTAGATTATATTCATCTAGTGGCTCTAATGATCTTATTTGTTCTATTTCAGCTTCCTGCCAGGCAAGAGCCAGTGTTGGATTCATCTAAGTATACTGCTGCAGATGTGCGGATTGTGAGTAAATTTTCCATGATCTGTAACTAATTTTATATGGTTAAATAATTACATCTTCAATTTGGCATGCCTAGTTTTTTTTTTTTATTAACCTTTTGCCTAAAAATCTATGGCTTATATTTTATATTATAATTAATATATATATATATATATATTTATGTGTGTACACATAACTGTAATGATTCTTACGACTCTTTTACTCGTACATAACAATTCAGACTGATCAGAAGCTTCGTGTGTGCGACATTTGTGGAGCATTTTTGAGTGTTTATGACAGGTAACAACTGATTTTGTCCCTCCCTTCATCTTTTCCCTTTTCCCTTTATTTTTGCAAGGGATTTATGGTGTTAGAATTTGGGGTTTCAAGTGCTTCAGCTTTTGACCCGTTAGTAATACCTCCTTGTCACCAGCAGGCTCTTGTGCCAGTTTTACGAGGATAACTTTTGCAGCTAAAGAATGTGCGTCTTTTCTGTTTTTTGCTTGTAGATCATGATATTCTTGCCTAGAAGTTTTTGGGGAAATAATGCCATACATCAATATATTATTCTCTTGATGTGTTTTTTTTTGTATATTTTGCTTGAACAGTTTGATTTGTATTATTATTTACAGTGATCGCCGATTAGCTGATCATTTTGGAGGGAAACTTCATTTAGGGTATATGCAGATTCGTGAGAAGTTAGCAGAACTTCAAGTAAGACAGACATCTTTAATGCATTTCTGATATTTTGTTTTATTCTATTCTAAAGCAGGTTCTTGAATATGTATTATCTTTTTTATATGGAGAGAAATGTTAGGATTTTCCAGTTTAGTTGCAAGTTGCAACATGATTTTTAGAGCCGTAGTGTTTTCATCTCTTTTTGAGTTGTATGAAGAAAAAGAGTATGACTTTTTGAGTTGTATGAAGAAAAGGAGTATGAGAATAATGGCGTAACTGCTTTTAAATTAAGTCCATGATCTAAATCCATCATGTTTGGTTTGGGGTCTACGGAGATTCCCATGTAGTATATGATGAGTTCTCTAACGGAGTTTTTCTTTTTCCTTTCTACATTTTGTTGGTCTTCAATCTTCATTGATAAAATATCTATTTGGTCTGGAAGCCTGCAAACTGTGAATTTATATGCAATTTGTATATCTATAATTTTTATGTTTGCTCTATCATTTACATAACCTGTTGTCTTTCTTAAATGAGATATTTATACTTATATTAAACTATCCAACCTTTGTTGATAAACGGCATCTCTCATCAATTGGCTATCATGTACATTTTACATCTAGACCTTTATTTTTTATATATTTTTTATTTGCTGATAGGTTTGTTACTTGTGCCCCCAGTTTTGGTCACCCACACTATCACATGTCAGAAAAGTTTGTTGATTTGTTAAATGTTGTTCAATACTAAAGAGACTTCTTTTCTGCAATTGTTATGTCTAAATGTTACTTGTGATTATTTCAAATTGACCATTCCTAGGAAAAAGGAAGAATCAAAGGGTGAGGTTGACTATGTTCGGTCAGGGGTTTGTGTTCTGGGGAACGTCTAGTGTATTTGTCTATTTTGAGTGTTCTTCAATGATAGATGAACTTTTATTTTAATTGGATAGAGGGATGATCTCAGACTATTCTATTTTCTGTCTCAGGAAGAAAGGAACAAAAGCCGAAAGACTGATCGGCATGAAGACAGGAGGTAAATATCATTGCTTAATGATGGGCAGTTAAATAATTTTTAAATTTAGCTAAAAATCTTCTGCATTTATTTGGTATAGATCAAAAGAAAGAAGCAAGGATCAAGACAGGGAGTCAAGTAGGGACCGTGAACGTGGTGAAAGTCGTGAACAAGGGCGAGACCATGATCGTAGGAGTAGGGACCGTGACAGGCATTATGATAGAGATCGTGGCCATGAGCGAGACCGAGACAGAGTCTCCGACCGCACCCGCGGCTATGAATCAAGAAGTCGTAGGAGGTCACGCTCTAGATCCCGAGAGCGAACTAGAGATTATGATCGACATAGGTACAGGCTTCCCTGACTGTATAATTGGATGTTTTTGCCCTCAATTTGCTGTCTGTTTAACTATACGAAACAACTGCAGGGGATCCAATATGAATGACACTCTTAGTAGATGTCACTCTTAAAGCATACCTTTTGGTATATAACCATACTAGGAGCATAGTATATTTCTGTTGAAAGATAGTCTTTATCTACCATTATTTCATGAGCTTAGTTCCTGGTTATACTTAAGAGAGAGAAGTGGGGATTTCAAGTATCAAAGGAAGAAAAAACAGTAGTTGAATTTTTAACACATCCATGGGTTGTGCATGTACATATAACTGATTGCAAAATTTTACTTTAATTAGTGTCTGTACCTAATCCGCGTTGTATTTTTTTCAGGCGTCATGATCGATATTAGCAATTGCTATGAATCTTATGGATATGACAATCTCTAGTTTAGGTGGGTGTTGAACCTCATGTTGGACAAATAATTTTGCAATTTCTTGTGTTGAACTGTTTTCCTGATGATGGATGTAGCTTGAGCTTAGGTGTAGCTAAATTATGGTCTTGTGTTGCTTTGCAGATATTAATCAAATTTGTAATCTGCCTTACTTTGGAGCAGTTCTTGCTATTGTGCTTAAAAATAGTAGTTTGATTCGAATTGCTATTTACAGTCCTCGTGCTACAGATAAACTCACGCACTAGTGTTTTAAGTAGTTTGATTCCAATTTTATTTAACCAAACAATTATGCTCATCTTTTTGCTGAGGCGGTAAGGAGTTAATTTATTCTAGGGATTTGTTTTATTCTCACCTTTTTCAACCCTTCTTTTCTGTACTACTTTTTGTAAACCTTTATCATACATATTTTTTTGGGTTTAATTCTCTTTAGAAATTGTCACAGTAGCAATGAATAGTAAAATTGTCTATTGTTTTCATGACTGCTTAAAATCACCAGAAATTAAATTCTCTTTTTTCTGTGTTCATTATATGATCATAGCCATGCCATAAACCTTTCTTCTCATGATCCGTTGAGCATGCCCAAGCAATATAATAGCGTCATGACCTTCCCTATATGCAAATCTCCCTCGTCTTACACCCCCTCCACTCTAATTCAACTCTCCCATTGACTACTTTTTTAGTTCTTTCCTGCAATGATTTCAAATTGACAACAAAAATTTGTGGAATTTCGATGGGGAGAGGTTTCCTAAAATGGGTTCATCAAAAGTGAAGAATGAGAAAAGAAAGAAAATAGGTAATGTATGACGGTTTAAAACTGTCTATTCTTTTTGCCTAAAAGTTAAAATGATTAATGACGAATTTTAAACGTAAAAAACTGACATTGAACTTATAATACTTAAGCGATGGAAAGAAGCACATTGAATTACGTTAATAATACAACACTAAACTAATTTAAAAAAGAGTAGCACAATAAATATATACAAATAAGATAACAAATTTATATTGTGCAAATTTTATTGACTAAACAATATTATATATTTTTGTAGCATTTGATAGAAGAAAGTGTAACTAGTATTCTTCCATGAATTTTGCATTACAAATTAAATGGTTAGATTCCCCGTGATTGATTGTGATCGAATATGAAACGAGCTTTAGAAAACGATGGTGTATAATTTTGTTTTCAAATATATCAGATTACGTTCGTCTCATTTTCAGCTTCATTGGAACACGTATAGTGAAATGTAGAAGAGAAAAAAAAATACTACTCAATTATAAAAACTAATTTATACATAAATATAAAAAATATATATTTTCTACTTCTAAAATTGTGTTAGAAAGATAGTTATATCTATTTGAACTAGATCAATTTTACGGGGTAGATCATGATTAAGTCGACCGAGTTCGCAAATAGTTACAATAAAAGATAAGTATTTTTAATCAAGTCATTAATGAAATTACTTCTTTATTAATTAAATACAATTTATTGGTTAATTTTAATAATCAAAATTGAGGCGTCTTCCACAGTTAATTCCTTGTCCCGAATCAGAAAAAGGATTCACCAAAATCAAAACAGACAAACATATCCGGTTCGAACCAAACTCAACTGAACTGAACAGTTTTCGAACCAAATTGCTTTAGAACATGGTGTTTATCAAAATCAGAAGTAGTAGAATTTGCATTTAGAGCAATCTATAAGCGAAAACAAAGGTTAACTAAGTTATCGGTGGATTGAATCAATGGTTTGCAAAAGTATGATACAAAAATGCAGAAAGATTGGATTGGGGATTAAATACAAGGAAGAAAGCAGAAAGAAAAGCAACTGCAAAAGCCCTAATGAAATCATATTTGCCTGGAAGCAGCGTCGGCGACAAAGGGCAGATGCGGCGTGCGTCCCAAGACACACGAAGCGGCGCCGTAGAGGAAGCATAGCATGCTAAAGACAAAAATGGCGTTGTTGGACCAAATCATGATGGGGCCGCGGCCAGGGGAGAAGATGCGCGTGATGAGGAGAGGCAGAACGAGGAGAACGTCGAGGGTGACGGCTTGCATGGCGTTGAACCTGACGTAGCGGGGAAAGCTAGGGTTTCGCACGATGCCGAGGTAGAGGGCGAAGAAGGCGACGAAGGAGGCGTAGGGGATGGATCTGTAGAAGGCAAGGAAGGGGATGACAGGATCGAAGAGCACGGCGAGCTTAGGATACTGCGCCAGGAGGTAATGGCCGTACTGGAGAGAGTTGAAGAACGGGAGGGTGTAGGCGGCGATGGAGATGAGGCGCTCCGTCGGCGGAGGAGAGGTGTTCGACATGCGCGCCCCAACGGCGCCGTTTTTTAGTTTGAGAGGGAGAAAGGGTGTGTGTCTGGGGAGTGAGGGTTTGAGGGTGGGAGTAGGAAGGAAGCAGCTTGGGCGGAGGAGGGGAAGAGTAGCCATTGTTCTGACAGAATCGCCGCCACCACTCTCTCTCTTCTTCTTTCTCCTTTTCTGCCTATTTTTTTTTATCTCTAGGGCTTTCTCAATCTACTTCATTTTGCATCATTCATTGGGCTTCCCTGGCCCACTCTGCAAAATAAAATTAATATTTTAGTAAACCCTAAATTTACTCCTTCAAAAACTAATTTTTCCCCTCCAATATTGAATCAGTAAAACTTGTTACTATTTGATATTTTTTTTCCTAAGAAAATATGAATTTGGTAATCTAAATTTAGAAGTAACACATAACACCATGTTAGTACAACCTAAACTTGTAGCATTCATGTCTCTTTCTTAAGAGGCTTGTCACAAGTTATATGAATCAATGAAGATTTTGAAGCATATTTTGTTTTGATGATCGACAATAATTCAATTATCTAGAGTAAGAAATTATATCCAGAAGGCTATTTGAAGGACCAAATTTCCAAACAAAATAAGAGTCTTTGTTTGAAGTGCTGTTAGGGGTGCCCTTGATAGAGAGCTACAACACAAAGGAGTGCCATGCCCCAGTTCATGTAGCTTCTACAGGAACCAACTGGGGAACCAAGAAGAACAGTGGAGGATGTTATTCTTTGGTAGAAGCCAGCATCAAGAGAGTTAAAATGCAACATTGATGCTGCAATTTTTCCAGAATAGCATAGCAGAGGTATGGTGTAGGCCTGTGTGTCCCAAATGATGAAGGTGAGTTTGTCATAGCTTAAACTTTTTAGGATTAGTAGTAATATCCTAGTGGTTGAAGCAATCCAGTGTTTTTTTTATAGCTTCTGCGTCTTAAGATTTGTTTTGAAATAAGTTTTTCTCTTAATGTGCAGCATTCCAAATGACCATACTTATCCATAAAGAAAATAACTGTCCATTGACAAGAGTAATGTACCATTTTAATCTCTAAAATCGGTGAAGCATTACCATAACAGTTCTTAAAATTAGAAAAGTAATAAATACATATTTAAAATTGTTGTCAATTTAGTTCCTAATAATATGTAATTCTTACTATAATTATAGTTCATATTTGATAGTTTCTATTATTTTGTAGGCTCTAACAAGGTTAAAATGGCAACGACAGAACTACAGCCATTGGGGGTAACTCAAGGTTTTAGTTTATTAGTTCAAATTGAAAATGCTGGAAAGCCCAGAAAATATGAAGATACTAGAAGATACTCCAGTGATACATTTTTTTTTATCACAAAATCGTGGCAAATTATTTTGCAATAGCTTGTTACCCAACCAAAGCACTTCATGTATATGATTGCTGCACTAAACAAGTATTTACAAATGTTTCCAATTTCTAATTAAAGGACTAAAAAATGGAGACCAGACCTAAATACGTATACTGGCCAGAGAAAAACTTGATCTGATTAAAGGAGTGATCAATAGAGACTAATTTTTACTAAGGAATGATTTGGAAAAAAAAATCTATTACAGCAATTGTTTCTCCAGAAAAAAGTCAAGTGTAGAAAAGGGAGAAGCTAGAGGCTAGTACCCCCTTGCTCTTCTTCTGAGCTCATTAAGCTCTTTCTCAAGCTCCATGTCAGGGAATGGAAATTCTTTGTTGCTGGAAACACTTCTTCCTGGTGGAAGTTCTCCCTTCTGCAAATAGAAAAATGAAAATGAAAATATCACAATATTTAGTTCCTTGACTCTTCATTGTAATCAGCCAACAATGCTCCTGGATTGTTTACTATAGTCATGTAAACCTATTAACATTCCATGAACAGTTATAGATATATCCAGTGAAAATTTAAATTCAAGAGAGGATAAATGAAACACCAGTTGAAATTCAAATCAATCACATGGTTAAACTATTGAATAATTTATTATTGAATGTTTTACTTCCAAATTTCAGTGTTGCATTACTTATGATATATATAACATGGGATTTCATATCAATAAAAAATTGTCAGTTCTAAGTCCCCAGATATACATGTTTGTGTTGATAAATAGTAGATAGAGAAAGTGAAACAGTCATAGATAGAGAAACACCTTAGAGCTTCCAGATAATTCTTTCTTTAACTCTGCAAGATCATCATCGACAGAAGAGTTCTCCAGCAGCGCAAACTGTGAATGTTTTGCATTAACAACCATAAACTATATAGTTTACAATAAATCCATAGAAAGAGTTCCATGAATTTCAGATCCACTTCTAGCACACATAAACATATATCTGTACATAAGTGCAGTATTACTAATAATAAAAATAAAGAAGCATTTTGATCAGGGAAATAATAGCACGGGCCAACTTTAGTTGTTTGTGACATGTACAGCCCAAAACTTCAAGATAAAACAATCCCTTTGTTTTGTTTCAAGATAAAACGATCTTAAAAGATATACAGCTTAGTTATATACAATAAGTTATACTACCTTCCCCTCAAGATTGTCAGTGGACAACTGATTCAATGCATCTGCCTGAGCTTCCATGGTTAATACTGGAAAAATAAAGTCAAATAAGTTTGAAAGGTTTGATTAAAATAAATAGTATAAGATATATGCACTGTCAACTATTGATACATGAATGGAAGCTGTTTCTTCCATATGGTGCATTCAAAAGGGTTTTAAATAGAGTATTAAAAAAAGAAGAAAACTAACCCTTTTCCTCCATCTTATCAAAAGCTGCAAGGGCACTGCTTGTGCTGATATTGCCCACCATCTCACTGACTACGGTTGAAGTCCTAAGGAAAAGAAAAAGAATTAGCAATTTAGAAGAACAAAGGTGATAGACAAACATGACTTTTAAATGATGAAAGATGAGCCAAAGACAAACTTTGCAGACTGAGCTCTTGCTTTGAGGGTATCTTTCTTTGACTTTGCCTCCTGTATCTTGCTTTCCAAAAGCTGTTGAAAAAAATTGTAAAATAGTCACACAAATTTCTCCAACATGATGGCCAAAAAGTGCTAATTTATTGTAAAAGAACTCAGCATTATCAACAGTATGCAATAATAGTCTGACAAACGTATTTCTTTGTTCAAAACAGCACAAGCTTAAAGTGGCAGCAAGAAGTTTTCATTAACCAAGATAAAATACATATGCCTGCAATATAGAGATGAATCATAAGAAAGTGGTTTACTATTAAAATGGGAATTATACATCTTCTACTTCTACCATTCAAAATTAAAATTTATTTATATGTAAATAGTATAATTGTAAATTGATTGAAGTTTGTCAGATGACGACATGCGTATTACTACTGATTTCAATTCTTTCTCTCATAATTCACTCCACTTCCCTAGTTCTGTTTTCATTTTCTTATTGTCTTCCATTTAAGCTCTCAAACTACCTCACACCTCCACATTATCCTCCTTGTCATTCAATTTGAATTGGAAATAACTTAAATTAGTAAAAGATAGAAGGCGAGTTAACTAAGGTATTCTTGGAAAGTTATGGAATGGTAACTAACCAGTGCCAAGCTTAACATAAAATATGGCAACTAACCTGTGTTTTGGACACAAGATCATCAGCAACATTCTTTTGCTGATCAAGCTGTGTCTTCAGAGCAGTTGCATTATCCTGTAAACACCACATGATGCAAATGGCAGAAATCAACTTCAATATACCCAAACAACTTATTTTCAATTTATAATGACTTATAACACAGACACAAAATAAATGAGTTTGCACATACAAATGCACAGGGCAGAAATCAATATCATACTTCAATCTACCCAAACAACTTTTTCAATTCATAATGACCAACAAGTCCTGAACAACACAGATACATAATAAACGAGTATGCATACATGCACACAAAGCAAAAGGCAGAAATCAACGTTCAAAACCAATGTTCTCTCAAGTCAAACAACTTGTTTTATGAGGGTTTACAATAACTTCAACAACAAAAAAAAAAACAAGTATGGTATCTGTTGTCATTAGGGATTACGAAATCATTCCTTTGCCATTGGTTTCCAAGTTTATATCCATGACAACAAAGGGATGCTTTCATCTGACAAGAGCTGTTTTGAAAGACCGATCTTGTAAAGCCAAGAAAAAGGCTGATTAAAAGAAGTAACACTAATATATTTTTAAGGCTTTTCAGTAGATAAGTAGGGAAGGTACTTTAGATTAGTGACAGGTATTTAGGATTTCTATTAACAACCACAACCAATTGTCACTTATCACAAGCCATCTTTGTCAACTAACAATCATAGTAAATACAATAAAAGAAAATACTATAACAATTCAGAAGACACCATTCCCCGGCTAGAAGAATCAGATGCATACAAGCTGTATCAATATAGTGTGTTTCTTTGACAAAAACATGAACTAGTGCACAATCCAGTAAGATCTTTGCCAATTGAATAAATCTAAACATTACTTGTTTAGAGATTCCTTTAAATAAAAAAATTATAGTGCCTCTGATACTGTAAGCATTTCCTTACTGCTATAATAAATTTCAAAATATTGGAAACAGTAGGGAAAAAAAGAAAAAAAAAGGAGAAAAGTTGGAGAAACCAACAGTGACCAAGTTTAACTAGCAAACAGAAACGAAACCAATTATAACCAACTCAATGTAAAAGAATTAACAAGAATACCCTTTCCTTTTTCATCTATTGACAAAAATTCATAAATAATGTGGGAACTGTGTACATATAAAATTCTTCATCACAAGTCAAGATCTATCATAAAATGCATATTATTCACATTTATGACACATAATCTCAAATACAACAGAGCTTTCAGATAGGAAAGTGGCATACGGCATAAGACTTCCTTCTCTTAAGAGCCTCACGAGCAAGATCCTCGTCTCCCCTCTGAAGAGCAAGCTGTGCCCTTCGATACCTATTATTAAGGGAAGAGAAGAAGAATAACGACCAAACAAGGAATGATGAGTGCAACAAATAAAGATAGAAGTTCTTTAAACCAAAGAAAACTATGAAAAATGAATACCATTCATCAGAAGCTTTTTGTACAGAATTGTACTTGCCTTCTAACTGCTTTTGAGATGCAAGAACCTGGAGAAAAGAAAATACACATGTTTACTGAAAACATTCATTCAGCTCAGTATCCTTCAGACCCTTAAACATTAGCAGTGCCTTTTTTTTACAAATTTAATAAAAGTAAAACCCAGACCTGAAGTGAAATAATAAATTGACCACTCAGGAAAAAGGGACACAAACTATAAATGTGAACAAAACAAAAACTCATTACATACCTGTGCTGTAGCTTGGCGAACCTTTATCAAATCATTGTTCATATCCAGCACAGCTTGTTCTAATATCTTCTCAGGGTCTTCAAAGGAGCTTATAATGGCATTAGCATATGACTGCATTAATTCAAACTTATCAACACATAGTAAAAGTTGAAGCAAAAGTAGGAAATACAAAAAGATCAATTCCATATGTCATCTCTGAATCAAAACAAAAATCTCAACTATATGCATATCCGAAGGTTACCTTGATAACTCTAGCAAATCTGCTAAAAAGATTCATTTGAGTACCAAGGGCACCGCCACCGTGACAATTACATTTCAATCTATCCGAGTAGGATACCCTCATACCAGGAACTTCCAGTGCTCCAGCTGCAATAAGACCCCATTCATATGATCAAGTTTCAGTTGAAGAACACCATAAAAATTATACTTTTACAATCACTACGACCACCCTTTTTCTTAGATTGGTGAAATGAAATTTCTGCCATCAAACGGCTCTAAAACTTGCAAACTATTTTGTTTTTCAACCTTCCCAGCTTTTGGGTGAATCAAAGGATGAAAAAAATTAACAACCACAAAAATGATAACACGTGATCATACATGGGTTAGAAGAAATGCAGGGACTTACAGCGGTAACTGAGAAACGATGATTTGAAGGGTGGAAGAGTGGAAGATTTTGTTGAAACGAAACCCGCAACCGTGATTGGCGTGGCCTTCAAAGCCATAGCCATTTTTCTTCGTCTCTGTTCTGCACCGATCACAATCTGGTTCGACCCTCTTTTCTCCAACTATGACGGTGTTATGTCACAGTTCAAGTAAACCAACCTTAACCTTTTTTGACAACAATAAAATAAGGTGGTAATAGAAAATCTACAAGACCAGTGTTTTACTTTTAACCTATTTTTGCATTTATATAATAAAAATTCATATTAACTACACCATTTTAAATATATGAAACATATTTTTGATAAAAAAAATGTGTTAATATGTGGGTTTATTTTAAATTTACAATGATAAACCATTGAAATTGGGATATCTGTTTTTTAATAATTAATTTTAAAAAATATCAAATTTATTTTAAATATAGAAATAAAATTGTTCTATTTGATTGATAAATGATATTTTTTTTTATCAATTATACGAGTATTGGGTGAAATGATTTCCTTAACAGATAATAGAAAAAAAAATATTAATAAGTGTTGATTGAAATAATTAAAAGGATGAAAGTTTCGTTTTCTAAATTTTAATTAAACCATATGAGTAGATTAAAGAACTTAAAGCGTAACGGGATTGGAATTTTATTTAACAATGATTGGTATGTACCAAAACAGATTTTAAAATTAAATATTTTTTAAATTAAACTTTTTATTATTGTTGTTATGAATATTATTAGTTTAAAATTATATTTATATGAAATTATAATATATGACAAATTATAAAAATAATGTTTTTTTATATGTTGTTAGCCTAATTTTTCTCATAGTCAACCAAATAATTATTTATAGTATAATTTTAAATCATTTATTTAAACACGATCAATGATATATCAATGTTAGTGATTAAACAGTAGACCCATTTACATTAAAATATTATATATATCTATCCTAATTTGGTAAGTATAATAAAATTCAAAATGTATATTTAATAAATATTTATTAATAAAAAACCATTTTATTGATAGAAGAGGCTTCTATCTAGTCTACTATTAGAATTCTTTATGGGTATGTATAGTCTATCTATCGTTGTGTTAACATATGTGTTTTTATATTTTTTTTAATAATAACACTTTTTTTCCATGTGATGAAAGATGATTGTTGTTACTTAAGGTGTCAGCCTATCTATGATGTCTAACATAAATTTTTTTGTAAAAAGAATATATATTTAATAAAATGCCAATAAAAATAATAAATAAAATTCAAGATAATGTAATTTTATATTTTTTAAACACTAAAATAATTTCCTTATTAAAACCACAAATTAATAAATACAAATAAACAATGTAATAAAAAAATTAAAAGTGTTATATATATATATTAAATTTAACAACAAAGTAAAAAAAATTCAAATGGGGTAAATTCCCTATCTAGCACCATTTACATTTTTACTTCCCTAGCACCCTTTTGTTTTTATTTTCCTATCTAGCACCCTTTTGTTTTTATTTCCCTATCCAGCACCCTTTTATTTTTTATTTCCCTATCTGGCACCATTTAAAAAATAAATAAATAAAATAATAAATTTTTTGTTGTTGATAATTTTAATTTTTAATGCATTAAAAAATAATTATTTTTAATGTTTAAAATAGTTAAAAATATAATTAATGAATAAAAATAAAAAAAGTAATAAATTAAAAATGTTTAGTTTAAAATTATTTTTTTTAAGAATGAAGAAAATAAGAAATTAAACCCTACAACAACATAAAAATTGAATATATAAACATAAATTAGTATTTATTTTTATTATTATTGCTGATGTAATCATGTTAATTTCAAGTAAAAAATACAGGACATAATTATAAAAAAACCAAAGTCAATTAGTATTAATTAATAGTGGACACACTAATAATATTGAAGTGTCTACCCTAAATGCAAAATCCTAAAAAAAAACTAATGCAAATGCTACACTTAATGCTTAAAAATTAGAAGAAAAAAATGCAAAAATAAATAAGTATAGAAAATAAAAACAACGATAATAAAATAAAAACAAAAAACAAAAATAAATAAACAATGAAAGAAAAAAATAATAATAACTAAAAACATATAAGATATAAAATAAAAGGCAAAACAAAATCAGATAAATATACAAGATATAAAAAAAATAAAAATCCAAACAAGATAAAGATAAAAGATATAAAACGATACTAAATAAGTAGATGTTGATCATAAAAAGAAAAATAAATGAAATATGATCATTCATTTAATATTTTCTTCAATGATACATTAAATAGTTTGTGCGAAATGAAACATAACATAATTAATGACGAGAAGTGCACAATCCAATAATGTTGGGACATGTTCTTTTTGTGTGCCCTGGTGTTTGACAATATGAACATTTTTTTGTTCGATCATGTTGTTCTCTTATGTTCATATAAACCCTTATTCGACTTCAGGTCTCTCCTTTAAGGTTATTTTCAAGTCGGGACTTGGACATAGTATTTGACTAGTGTATGGAGGCCAATACTCTTCATTTTTTAGTTCCATCAAATAGTCTTTAGTAACATGAAAGATATGTTGCAATGTTGTTGTTTTTATTTTCTATATTTATTTATTTTTACATTTTTCTTATTCTCATTTTTAAGCATTAAGTGTAGCAATTGCATTAGTTTTTTTTAAGATTTTGCATTTAGGGTAGATAGACACTTCAATATTATTTGTGCATTTAATATTAATTAATATTAATTGACTTTGATTTTTTTATAATTATGTCATGTATTTTTTACTTGAAATTAACATGATTACATTATCAATAATAATAAAAACAAATATTAATTTATGTTTATAGATTCAACTTTTATATTGTTGTAGAGTTTAATTTTTTATATTCTTCATTTTTAAAAAAAAATTAAATTAATTTTTTTTAATTTATTACTTTTTTTATTTTTATTTTGTAAAAACTCATTTCTTTATTCATTAATTATATTTCTAACTATTTTAAACGTTAAAAATACTTATTTTTTAATATATTCAAAATTAAAATTATTAAAAAAAATTAATATAGTATTTATTTATTTATTTTTAAAATAATGCTAGATAGAAAAATAAAAACAAAATGGTGCTATATAAATAAATAAAAACAAAAAGGTGCTAAATAGAAAAATAAAAGTGTAAATGGTGTTAGACAGAGAATTTAACTTCAAATTCAAATTGAGTTAACCAACTCAATGGTATATTGATAGAAACACATCTATCCAGCCACAGGAGGATCAGTCAAATTGATCAGGTCCATCCAATTTTTACACTTTTCCATACATTGATTGTATTTTTTATAATTCACTACATGATTTTGTGATGAGGTGTTAATAGTTCTTCTTACTTCTAATTAATTTGTAGAGTGTGATGTATGGATAATTATTAACTAATATTCTCTTACATTTATGATTTTATGGTTAATAATAAATTAATTTCTTTTAATGCCAATATCTATTTAGGATAATATTAAAACAACATCGTAATTATTACATTGAAAGAAGCTAATAATGGTTAATTTTAAAATTTATCAAAAAGATTGTCAACTACATGAACAGAAGGACATAATTATTTACCTGTATAATTATTATTTTTATGATAAATTTGAAATATTATGTTATTTATTTATAGACCTAGATATTTAAAAAAATTATAAGTAATTTGACATTAATTAAAATTGTGAGAGTGACAGTGAGAGGTTGAAGAAGAGCCAGTGAATGTGCGCCGTGTGTCACTGTTCCACCCATCACTCTTTGTTTCCCTTCCTTTCATCTTCTCTGCTCTCTGCTCTCTGCTCTCTGCTCTTTGCACACTGTTTCACTTTCACTCTTTTCAGACAACCAGCGAAACATGGCATCCTCTTCCTTGCCACCTGCGACCAAAGCCACAACCAATTTCCCTCTCACACACTCTTTTCGCCTCTCTCCTAAGCCCAACAACCTACGTTTTCCCCCCACCAAGGTTCTTTTTTTCTATCTCCCTCTCACTTAATTTAGGTTTGTGTCTTCCATGTTGCAAAAGCAACACACGCACGTCTTATGTTTTGTTTTGATGTTTCAATTATGGCGCTACTAATTTATGTGTCTGATTTTGTGTGCAGCCTGGTAATTCGTTGTCCTTCACAAGGTTCAAGGCGCAACTGAATGAGGTAATCACTCTTCCCTTTACTGAATTACTATGTAGTATATATGGTTGATCTCAAAATATGATTTTGGTGAAGAGGGCAGCTTGAAGGAAAATTGTGAATTTGTTGGAGGGTACCTAAGATGGGATGGAAAATTGTGGATTTATAATGATTCATTAGAAAATTGTGGATTTATAATGATTCATTAGAAAATTGTAGGATTGGGATTGTCATTTACTGTTGTCTGAATAAACTTCTTCCCTAGTATTTATAGAATAGAGAATGAAGAGGTAAAATGATAAAAGCAACTTATGCACTTCATTTTTATAGAAGTTTTCTAATTTAATTTCTCCTAAAGTTCAGATGCATATGTTGATTTACGTATTCTGAATATTACCTAAACAAAAATCTACTCATGTGACATAAATGTTGGTGTCATCTTTTTGGCTTCATCAAGGTTGCCCTTGACAGTTCCTCCAATGCTACTCCTATCAAAGCCAAATCGGATGAGGAACAACCCTCAAAACCTTCAGCTGAACCATCTTCAGTGTTGGCAACTCAAGAATCGGTCTCTCAGTTTATTACTCAAGTTGCAAGTCTTGTCAAGTAAGCAGATGCTTCAGTCTTGCTTCCTTCTATTAGTAATAGCCGTGATATAAGTTTTTCACTGCATGATTGAAGTGGTGCAATCAGCTGCAGAAACCTTATTGTCCAATTTTCTCCTGCAGGCTTGTTGACTCAAGGGACATTGTGGAGTTGAAGATGAAGCAGTATGACATTGAACTAACTATCAGGAAAAAGGAGGCCATGCCTGAGCTGCAACCTGCTCCTCAACCTACGGTGGTGTACTCACCCCTTCCGCCAATGATGTCACCGCCACCTGTCGCACCAACATCTAGTCCAACAACTTCTGTAGCTCATCCAACTGCCACACCAACTTCTCCCCCTGCTCTCAAGTCAACCAAATCATCAGTTCCACCTCTTAAATCTCCTATGGCAGGGACATTCTACCGAAGTCCTGGACCTGGTGAACCTGCCTTTGTGGAGGTAGATTTTATCTACTACATAATTTAGTATTTTCGTATCATGTTTTTTGCACCCTGATGTAAGGTGTTTTTTCTTTAGGTGGGAGACAAAGTCAAAAAGGGGCAAGTTGTATGCATCATCGAGGCAATGAAATTAATGAATGAAATAGAAGTAAGTTCAAAGGGTTTACATTTGTTTTTATTTTCAAGTGTTAATTGAATTAGTGAATTTTGCCTCCCTTATTTGTCATGCACCTATGATTTCTATTTGCATTATCAAAATGTTGAATTTGGTGCTCTAGAGTTTAGAGATTGTACCACAGAAGAGGGATAGTTTTATTTGCATTTTCTTTTTCTTTTTGTAAGGATTATATTAACACTTATTTACATAATACAAAACATTAATTAGTGTAATCCACAAAAATATATGATCCTTTTTTTGCAAAACGAATCTTCTTCAATTCTCAATAAATGATTAGTAATGGATAAAACAGCGGAATGTAAAAATAAATATTATCAGCACATATGCATTTCAATTTCGCCTCTTTATGAAGTAGATTGAGCTAATAAAAATTGAAGAAAGTGTTCAAATGTGGAGTAGAATAGAATGGTGATTCGGTCATGATTTCCCTTTCCCCTATCTCTCTAAAAGCCTGGCAGTGAATGTGATTTTTCAAATCTTTTCTGTTAGTTTACTGGGGAAGTTATTGAATTATAACTGGTAGGAAAATTTATGGTTGGAGAATTTGAGGCAGTCAACCTGGTGGGAGATGTTTGGATAGAAGACTTTATTATGTGAAAATAATTTTTCTTTTAATTATGGATTATGCACCTTATGATTTGTTATAATATTCGATTCACAATTTGAGTCTCACTTTGATAACCTTGATTCTAGTCTATCATCTTCACTATATGACAGATCATATCTTCCCAATTGGTGAAGATGGAAACAGAGTACCTCCACTTGTAGGCTTGTGGCCTCACTGACAACATAATTCCTGGTGTTTTTGTTTTAGTGGCCCCCGATTTGTTCTTGCTGACTTTGATAATCAGTTTTGGCCACAATGCCTTCTTCTCCACAGCCAATTTATTGCGATTTCTTCATTTTGATCAAATTCTCTGCAACATCACTTTCCACATCTTTAATGTCTTTCTCATTGTTGACCTCAGTGGTTGTGTTTTCCCCTTCAATCTCTATAATGACTTTAGATTTCTCTCTAGTTTGTGGCTTATTTGTCCCAATCCTTGTCTCTGATCGTTTCAGTCTCATTGTAAAACATTGATGTTTCTCCCAGATAATGAGCAAATGTTGTGGTTATCTAATCTCTGACAGGTACAGTATTTAGTTAGGAGTTAATTAGATTAGTTGTGCAAGCTGAGATAGTAGAAGAAGTAAGGCATGTTGTGTATAAATACGGTTGAGAACTTGGATATTAAGGGAAATCATTCATTTGTATCTTCTACCCTAGCCAAGGATGCTGTTACACATTGTCACAACAATTGGGATTTAGGGTTCATCAATAAAGAAAATTCTTTAGATTCTGAACTAGTTCTATCAACCGGTATCAGATCTTGGACATCCTGTTTCAACCAACTAGGACACAGAATGGACTTTATTTCAGCTGTCATAGACTGAAAAACCTTGAGGACAAGGTAAATGTTTAGAGGGTCTGCATTGATAGATTTATTAGTTGAGAACCTTACATAGTCAGTTAAGCTGAGGTGGTTAGAAGAAATAAATAGGCAGATTGCCTATGAATAGTGATAAGGGTTGAGAGGAGGAGTTAGTCAGCCAGTGAGAGTCCTGGACCTCTCAGAAATCCAGGGAATTTGTGCATTCTTTCTATTCATCAATAGTTGTAAATTCTTTATGAGCTTAATTTGAACCAGTTTCTATCATCCTCCATACTTTTCCATATCACTTTAGTATACATATTCATAATTTGAAATTTGGTATCAATCTTCCCTTGGATCTAGCAGGTGGAACCAATGCTAGGATCTCATAAATTAGGACATGAAGGTTTTATCGAAGCTGAAAATAAGCTCAGTGAGCAGATACAATAATCACTCCCTCACCAAGAGCAAAAGCTCCTCATAGAAAATGCTTTCTCTGCCCAGTCAAAAGGGTTAATAACCAAAATGAACCTCCTCCGCTTGATTGCAGTAACCATGCCCTGCCCTCTATATACATGCTAACGATCTGCAACTCAGCTCCTCTGCATCCCACTACAACCTTCCCCTTAGTATAGAGTCCAATAGTTCGGCCACTTGACCCATTATCAAAACCAAACATTGTTACTGTACCATTAGGACCAAGGGTCCTATCGTTTTTGATATCTCATTGCAAATAAGTTGTTCTATATTTTATTAGCTAAGTATGAGTCAGAGTATTTTTGGAGTTCCTTACAGTTTCCTCTAAGTGGCTGGTTTTTCTGCAGGTTGTGGTTCTTCACATTTGTATATGGAATTTGTGACAATTAAGTTTAACCAAGTATAATATTAAAAAGGAAAAAGTCCTACTAGTAATTTATTCTTAATTCATACTCAGGAGAAAACAGCTTGTGTAATCAATCGGCATATTACATTTAGTACTTCAATTCGAAAGAGCTACTCTGTTTTTTGGTCAAGATGCAACATAGAAGTGCCAAAACATATTGAATTATTGAAGGATGTATTATAGTTGACACTTCCACACAACAATGTTTTCATTAAACATTATTGTCTACTATAGGATTCAATTTGATGATTTATTTGTTGGTTTGTAATTGCGAATTTGCGATACATATCAAAAGTAAATGAGAAATGTACAGTTTGTATGATTTTCTGTTGTCTTGATGGTCCTGTGGTTTTTCTCTTGTATCTTTTTACTTAAAAATTGTGTACTATACAGGCCGAGGAGTCAGGAACCATAGTTGAAATCCTTGCAGAAGATGCGAAGCCTGTAAGCCTGGACACTGTGAGTATTTTCTAGAACCTCCTGATTAATAACTCATCCATTACAATTTACTTGCTCAGTGTTATTTAGGTTTGATTTCTTTTGTTTCCTTGCAGCCCCTATTTGTGATTGAACCATAGAGCTCAGAGTATTCTAGATGAAAGTAGTTGAAGTGAGAGGCTCATCGATCCCCCTAAGTTAGAGGAAGTGTAGGAAGATTTTGTTCTATGACACAGTTGCGAAGAATTCTAGTTTACAATGGATTTATGCCTTATTTTTCGATTATAGATGCTTGCATTATGTTCTAGTGAATTTTTTTTGTTTGTTTCAAAGTCAAGTTAATCTGTATGATATTCATCTCAAGTTGTCTTTTTTTTTATGGAAGGTGGGAAACATTTGATCCATGGTGGTATTTTGTTTGAATAAATGTCTCTATAAGGAAGATAAGAATGTAAAATGAATTTAATTTTTTCTATAAACTAAATTCGATTTCAATACCTGTGTATTTAACTTTTATATAATTTTTCCGAAAATTGATATATAGATTGAATTTCAGAAATATTTATGAAAAATATATATAAAGAAAAAATCCAATTATGCTGAGAATTTGTTTCCTTCTTTTTTTAGGCTTTTTTTTACTGTTAAGTGTTTTATCTGGGGTATGATTTCTTTCAAAATTTTATGCAGCTTAAGTGGTAAAAGGATTCCTTATTCCCAATAATCAAACCTTCATCACAATTTTGGAATAATGCTTTAAAAACATTTGTGTGAATCAAGTATATGAGATATTGAAAAATGTTAAATCCTAATGTTTAGGATGCTGTTCCTGGTTTCCTTCCCTTGACTGTCTTGTGTTTTCTGTCATGTTCTCTTTATGTCCTTTTCTGTGTACAGCAGTTACCAAACATTGAAAGCTCATAAAAATCATATAAATGTGTGAGGTAAGTAGAGATGATGTGTGCAAACTAGTATAGAATAGGTTTGGTTAAGATTTTAGTACCTAAAAATTTCATGGTTTTCTATTTTTGTTTTTCCTAAGTGTTATATTTTTATTTATTAAATTATCTTTATTTATTGTTTATTTTTTTTTTCTCATTTGATTCCTCTTAGGGATCACTTGAGGAACTCCTGATATAGAAATATTAAATATAAAACTAGTTGTATTTTAAAAAGACCAATACAAAAAATCATAACTAGAGAAATTATTTAAAGAGTGTTTTGTTAATGATGAAAATAAATAAATAAGACAAATTAAGTTAAAACCTTTTTAGATGAATAAATGTAAGTGATGGTTTAAAGGAATGATAAGACAATATATACTAGAGTGAATAAAGTAGTTGCCCACTTAAAAGTTATTTTGAATAGTGTAAAAATATCCAGTAAAGTATTTAAAATAATTTATTTTAGGAGTTGGTAATTTAATTTCTGAAAGTGAGTAAAAATTAAATTTAACTAATATTGATTAGAAAAAAATAGTTGACTTATTCAAATAAAAAGGCATATATAATTTAAAATAAAAACATTAAATTTTTTTAAGACGAATTTTTATTATTTTAAAAGTAAAAAATTATAATTACCTAATAATATATGTCTGTGTAAAAAATTAAAAAAAAATTATTTATATAGTTATAATAAGCTTATTATCTACCAACTTACTTATCATTTATCAAGTAATTTATTAGCTAGTTTTGTCCGAAATTTTTTTATCACTTTTTTATGATAAATTTAATATCTAATAGTCATCAATTTTCAATTTAGATAAATTAAACCAAATTCCAATATAAACTAACTTATTAAAATATTCCAGGTACAAATTCAATCATGTATATAAAAATATAAATTCTAGATATGATTTCAATTGAATGGAATCTCATTAACTAACATATATATTATGAACATCTTTGCTGATAATAAAATATTATGAACATCTTAAATGTCAATATAGAGTTATATATTAAATAGAAATATTTACCAAATTAATTATGGAATTGTGTATAAATGAACAAGAAACTACATTGTAAATAAAACAACTATTTTTATAATATATGAATAAATTAAGAAATAAAAAAATTAAAATCATCGAAATCTTATGATTGAGATTATGTACATTAGATCTGATTTCTAAAATCTGGATAACTTCAATCTAGTGTAGATTTCTTTTACCTAAAATTATTAGCATTGCAAAACCTCATTCAGTATTCAATTAATTTGAAATAAATGACATTTATGGGCACTAAACAATAACTTAATTTAAGCTTGAAACTCGTAAAGGAGATGAAATATTGTGATTTCACTTATAATATAATCATAAATTAAGAAAACAAATAGTGATGAAAAGTTAAAAAAAAAATTATTGTATCATATAATGTATGAATCATAGAAAGAATTATAATTACTATCGTATTAATATAAGAGGTGTTATTATAGATAATGAAAACAAATTAAAATTATGAGGATTTATTTTTTATTTATAGTATTTAGATGCTTATTTATATATATTTGTTAGGATATGTGTTACTATACGACACAACATTTATATGACACTCATCGATTAAGTATCAAATTCAAAAAATATTTGTTGAATTTTTGATCATTCTAACAAGAGTCTAACACAATTTTTAAAAGGAGAAATACATTAATTTTTTAAGAACTCAAACTTATTGTATAATTTTTTTTGTATGATTATAAAAAGTGAACAAATCTTTTCTAACTAGCCATGAAAAATATCTTTATGCTAAAAATAAATAAATTAAAATATACTTAGTGCACATAAATCTTTATTATCAATTTATATAATTCATAATTATATAATATATAGATTCGGTATCCTCGTATCCTAATATATCTTTATATGTATCTGCGTCTTTATATATGTATATTTATTATTATATATACACAACTAGTTTAGTCAATGTTAATTTTTGAAGTGTGACAAAAATTAATTTTCAATTTTTAGTTCATAGTTTTCAATGTTATTTTTTTCTTCCAAATCTTATAAGCTTACCATTTCATACATATTGGTAACGTGGCTCATTAATTGTTGTCACTGCTAAACGAAAAAGACAAAATGAAAAAACAAGCATCATAAGAGGAAAAAACAATTTCTAGAAAAGCTTACAAAAACAAAACAAAAAAGTTTTATTTTCTGATCTTAAAAATGCATTAAAAAAATCGACAATTGATTTACAAAGCATTTCAGTGTTTGAACGAAACAGAATATTGTTGTTGGTAACAAAAAAGAAACAAATACTGTTTGTTGATTGTGTTTGTGCTTGAAAAAACGAAAAAAGAAACAAATATTGTTGCAATTTTCCTTAAAAGTAAAAACTGAAAGCACAGAAGAAGGAACAAACTTGTTGGAGTATTTTTCAGTTTTTCCTGATAAAAAGGACGAAAGCGATCGATTTGAAAAAAAGAAAGGAGAATTGATTTATTGGTAGGTAAGGGAAGAAAGGAGCAGAGAGTCACCAAAAGTCCAAATCATTCATGGCTAAATCTGGCGGGGTTTGGATTTTGCCGTTCATCGCCGCCTGGTGGTGGCTGTCCACGGCGGCGACGGTGAGGGGTTCGAACTCGACGACGATTTACGACGAGCTTCGGGCGCAGGGTCTTCCGGTGGGGCTTCTTCCGAAGGGAATTGCGAAGTACTCGTTGAACGGAACAAGTGGGGAATTCGAGGTGTGGATGCAGGAACCGTGCAACGCGAGGTTCGAGAACGAGGTGCACTATGATTCCAACATAAAGGGTATCCTCGGATACGGTCGGATCGGGAAATTGTCCGGTATGACGGCGCAAGAGCTCTTTCTGTGGTTCCCTGTTAAGGGCATTCGTGTGGATGTCCCCACCTCTGGTCTTATACACTTTGATGTTGGTGTTGCTGATAAACAGTTCTCTCTGTCTCTCTTTGAAGACCCTCCTGATTGTAACCCTCAGGTTCGTTTATCATCCTTCAATGTTCTAACCCCTTTCTTTGCTTTGAGCTTTTTTCCTCCTCTGGGGATCTCAAATTTGTGGGCTTTTCTTGTTCATCACCACTTGGGTGTGTTTTTTCTTTGTGTTCTTAGTGTTGATCTTTGATTGAAATTGGAACTCTAGTTGGTAATTTGGGTGATAAAGATTTGCATTTAAAATCAAGGTAGATAGATTATAGAGGTGAGATTTAAATTTGATTAGACTAACACTGAAAGTTAAGAATTTGCATCTAACTTTTGTCTTTTTTTCCTATATGGGTGTGTGGAATTTATGGTATTTTCTTGTGTGGTGTCTACATTTATGATCTTCTTATTTGGGTATCTGAAATTTATGATGTAACAACTTAGAAGCATTTCTCTATGTGTTTTTACTGCTGTTTTTTCAACTAAAATTGGAGCTCGACATGATAATTTATGTACTGAAGATTTGCATTAAAAATTAACAAATTTAAACTTCAGCTCTTACTACACACAACTCTATTAGTTACTTCCTTCTTAAACTCATGATGTTTAAGTCAATCAAATTTGTTTCGAAACTTTTGATGTTTTATAGTTTTCAAGTCTCATTTTTTTTTTTTTTCATTTAAACCCTTACTTATGTATATTAGCTCATATTTTCTTTGTTGTACCATGAACTAATAATTAAATATGTAGATATTAAATCAGGGTATTTTAGGATAAATATACTATTTATGAGTAATATTAAATGTTTCTTTAGCATTATGCATTAACCTTAAACATCAAGAGTTTAAAGTTTAGGAACTGAGGGTGGGAGTAAGAATTTGCATTTGAATTTTGTCTTTCTTTCTTAGTTTGGTATGTGCAATTTATGGTTTTTCCTTGTTGGGTGTCTTACATTTGTAATTCTTGTTATTTGGGTATCTGAAGTTTAAGAGAGATTTGCATTAAAAATCATCATAGATTATTGAAGTGAAATTCTCTGATTAAAAATAACACTGCAAAGTTAAGAATTTGCATATAAATCTTGTGGGGTGCGTACATTTATCATTCTTGTTATTTGGACTTGTGAAATTTAAGAGGTTTCCCAATTGAACAAACACTAGATGCATTTCTTCAAGTTTTTATTTAGTGCTATTTTTTTAATTAAAATTAGAGTTCTACGTGATAATTTACACAGAATAAAGATTTGTATTAAAAATAACATAGATTATTGAAGTGAAACTTTAATCCTGATTAGACACCACACTAATGTTAAGATTTTGCTTTTAAATTTCGGTGTTTTCTTATTTGGTATGTGGATTTTATGGTCCTTTCTCGTGGGGAATCTTACATTTATGATTCTGGTTATTTGGATATATCTGAAATTTAATAGGTAATCTTATTGAGGAAAACAGATGCAATTTTTCATGTGTTTGAGTGTTATTTTTCAATTACAATTAAAGTTTCACTTTATAATTCACAGAACAAATATTTGCATAAAAAATCAACACCGACATAAATTAATGAAGTGAAACTTAACTCTGATTCAAAACAACACTAAGAATTTGCATCTAATTATGTCCTTTTCTTGGGTACGTGAACTGTATGATCTTTTCTCGTGGCATGTCCTACATTTATGCCTCTTGTTATTTGGATATACGAAATTTACGAGGTTTTTGTATTGGACTAAACTTAATTTATTTCTTTATGTGTTAGTGTTGTTCTCCTGTTAAAATTGAAGTTCTATTTGGTAATCTACACGATACAAAATTGTATTAAAAATCTACACAGATCATCAAGGTAAAACTCTATTTTGATTAGATAATAACATCAAACGTTAAAAACCATATCAAACTGTCTCTAAACATTCTTCCTTTCTTTATCTGTGTATGTGGAATTTATGGGTTACATTTATGATTTCTGTCATTTGGTGTCTCCAATTCATGGTCTTTGCTGGTAAGTGGAAACTGTGATTTTGTTATCTGGGCTGTGAAATTTCTGATTGTTTTTGTTAGGTTTGTGAAATATATTTGGGTATTTGTGAATAATTTGGTGTTCAATTTATTCAGGTTAATGTTGGTAGTGAAGGTGTTCGGCTGAGGGCTGCTTGGTAGAAGATACAAGGAACATTGCATCATTTAAAATACAAATCAATCTGTCCCTCTGTACCTGTGGTTGGTCTTCATTGATATGTATATGTATATATATACATATATATATATATATATTATATATCTTGTATAGTGCTATGTTTTTCCTTTCTGCTTTGATTGAATGAATCAACTGTCTCAAGGGACAAAGGATGAAAATTTTTGGAGGTGGGCAAGCATATTGTTCTCAAAATCTGTGACAGACAAAAAGGATGTAGGGTTAGTAGAGTGGTTTAGCTAATATTATATAAAGGTTTTATTATCTGTGTTTTGGTCTTTTATTTGTGCATATAATTGTTTGTGTTAGACTCAACTATTTAATATAAAACAACATGATTAGGTGCGTCTTCTATCATAACTATAACTAATAGCAGTTCCTTTTAGCAGCTTGATTCAATTCATGCTGTGATTGGGCCATTTTCTGCAAGTATTTCTGGTTTTTGTCTCAAAACAACATAGTGATAAAAGATCATTCACATACCCCACTAATGTTTATCTCTCTAACCTAATCAAAATTCACCATTTGAAAACAATTCCCATTATCCAATAACCCCATTCCTCCTATAGGTTTCCAAACTACTTTTGAGTTTTTCCCCGATGGTAAAGAATCTAATAGTCTTTCTTCATAGCTTAATGATCATCATATCTCTCTAAGGCAACAATAATCTTGCAAAACGCTCACCTAAATATAACATCTGAGTTTCAATTGATCTTCAACTTATTTTCTCCTTTGAAAACACTCTCTCCCTCACAAACACACACACTGATCCAAACATACATGATTTGCACTCTTCCTTCGTTGTGATCAGCAGTCAGCAGAACGGTAAATTTAAAATGTTGAAGATTTATTTTTAAGAAAATATACTGTCAATCTAATTATTTAACACCCTTTTAGAGCATCTTAGAAAAACCTAGCTACCTAACTTAAATATATCTAATTAGCTACCAAGGTTTTAATTACCGGTAGCTGATTAGATACAAATTTAGAAATTATTAATCGATAATAAAACTCACTTTAGATATCAACAAATTTTTTAATCTCTAAAATATCTATTTTAGTTAATATAGTAATTAATTAGTTTTTATGTAATGGTTTTCTAATAATGAATGTATTCAAAATCCAAAACATTTAGAAATCAATTTACACTATCAGAAATCATGTGCAGAAGAAACGTGTTCAGATTATCACATTCCAACTGATTATCTAAACCAATTTAAAGAGTCTATTTTGCAAAATTCAAGCATAAACTCAAGGTTGTTGATAATCTAACCATGAGTTTAAGAGAGGAAGTTACTTGATGTATTCTGCATGTGCTCTGCATACAATTTAATTATTTTTTCTGTTTGCTTATATTTTCTTCTGTATTCTTTCTCAGTGTAATACAAGTTTTATTCTTCTGTTATCTCTTCTCACTCTTGCTGCTTCTTTCTTCTCTCTCTTTGATTACCTTCATAGTGTCTTCAACAAAATTATAATTAGGGAGTTTATTTAATCTAAAAATATGAGGAGTATCAGGTGTAATAGTATCAAGAAGTCACTATAGTTTGTTTTATTACTAAAAACATAAACATAAAGCAGATCAAAATCAGAGAAATGTAAGATAACTACAATTTAAGAATCGTACATGCATATTCAGGTCAAAATTTAGTATAGGACGCAGGGGTAATGCCGAATTTCAAAAGGAATGTGTATCAATAGTGGCAGCAATTACAAATCTTACGAACACTTTTTTTCAAGGATTTCATATGTACTCTGAATTTTAAAAATTTGTAATTTCTAATACATTTTAATCAATGACAAAGTGTTTGTAGAATTGTGTTATGAGGTGAGACGTTTGATGTTGTTACACAAATGTAATTTAGGTGAATATCTTCCGCAACTTAGTTTCATTTTGTTTTCTGTTCCTTAGATCATCAAATTCTAACTATCTTTTTGTCAAATTCAACAACTGTTCCATGGTTACATATTTAAATAATTGAACTAAAATGATCACAAACTTCAAAGACAAATTATAACTTCTCTACAAAACTAAAAGCTGTACTGTACTGTGAAAAATCAGATAGTTTTCTTAGGGCACAAATTCATAACAAGTACTGAGTATCACTGCTTCATCCCTACAGTAGCAACACTTTATTCAACTTAGAATACATCAGTGAACTCAAATCATGACTACAATGTTTCCATAAGTTTTAGTCCTAAAGTACATGGAAGTGTTTTGGTATTGTTCCTTGCGCTCAGTTTCATTTCTGGAAAAAATGCAGGGCCATGCTATAAATTATTTTTATGGAAATCATACTCATTCCAATTGTGATAAAGGAATTGCAACTGAGATAGCAACCCAAGCAACCGAGATTCAGCATATTAAATAGATGAAAGATGTAATCATCATGTTAAACAATATTCTGCCTAATGAAACTTGAAAGAAGTTAAATGCACCTAAAAGATGTAAATATCATTTTAAAACAATATTCTGTCAAGTAGATCAAGCAGTGAGCCTACATCTCCTAATAATTTACAATATGCTAATATGCCACAATGTTCTTCATTGCGTTGTGACGCTCTTGGCAAGATTACGAGGCTGGTCCACATTAAATCCCCTGAGAACAGTGAGGTGATATGCCAATAACTGCATCGTAAAGAAATAATTTGTTGAGGTGATATTAGGCACACAAATATTCCTTCTTCGTGCAAATGAATAAAATGAAGATTAGTCTATAAAGATTCTATGTAGCAAAAAGGAAAGAAATCTGCAAAATTCACATGAGAAATTCAGACATCGATATTTATATTCAAACAAAAGAGAAAACACCTAAGAAGCTCATGAAATAATAACGAATCACTGTCAACATGGAGAGTTACTTTATATAAAGATATGCAGACTAGTAATAATAGGATCTTCGACACTAATATCAAGAAATCTTTGTAAGGATAAAAAAAAACAAGAAAAATGCATTGTAAACATACCTGTAATGGAACTACATTAATTACAGGTTGAAGACAGTCTTCAACTTGAGGAACTTCAATTACCCTACAAGATTGATTAGGGCAAACAGAGGAAGCATCCCCTTTAGAACACATAACAATCAGACGACCTCTGCGGGCATGAAGTTGCTGGATAACAGACTGCTGTTTGCTGTCAAGGATAAAAGATGGTCAATATCAAACTTCTAATGTCAGATAATAAAGCTAATCAACAGTCACAACCAACCTGAAGCAAGCATCACGAGTAGCTACAACAACAATTGGGAGATTTTCATCAACTAATGCCAAAGGACCATGCTTCATTTCACCAGCAAGTATCCCTTCGCTATGCATAAGTGCCACTTCCTTTACTTTCAAAGCTCCCTCAAGAGCAGTTGCATAGTTGTATCCTCTTCCGAAGACAAGAAGAGACTGCTCAGCAATCAACAGCTTTGCTAGATCCTTCATCTCCTGGTCAAGTTTCAGCACCTCTCTCACTTTATCTACAATCCAACACGTTAATTAGATTACTTTTACAACTTCCCTGTAGCTCCATGAGGTATTTAGTACTGCATTTTGAACGATTCCTCATAAAAAATAGTTTTTAGCTTGAAGGAAGGTTTCTAGAATTCCTGAAGATTCTAATTTTTTTTTTTTTTTGTGATAGAAGTTTAGGGGGAGGGGAGGTTACTCCATTCCAAGAAAGCTTGTGGCAATCCACAAGCCTCCCGAGGGCTTCGTAATTGCAAACCCACATGACATTATGACTATTTTTACACAATTATTGTTATTCCATTAAAGAAATTAACAAAACCGGCGTGGAACAAAGTAATATCTTCAAATGCATTCCAGTTTTTAGTTTTATTAAAAAAAAATCCATCCTTCTCGTTTTTCATAAGTTAAAAGTTCTCTACTAGATGGTATGAACTTAGAGACTGATATTAACACTTATTTAATGAAGTTATCATCATCGGTATATCTTTAACAATGATTAACCTACATCCATTTAAATCCTAACCATGTGGCGATCTTATTTACCTGTCATGAAAATCTAATTTTAAAACCTGAGAATCAGTTGAAAATTATACTCAAAGGACATGTAGGATGAACCAGACACCCAACCCAATTCCTGTAATATACTCGGGCAACAAAAACTCACTTGGCAGGTTAAAAAGACCATCTATGATAGCTTCTCTTCTGGCTTTATTTGAAATTGTATCACCTCCTATTGCAAGAGATAACATGACCATCACCACTATTTGACTTGTGTATGCCTGTAATAGTTATAAATGCGCATGAGTAAACCACTGGTTAAACAAATAATAAGACAATGCAAAATGAAATGAAGAAAACACGATCCTTAAATGCAAAATTTACCTTGGTACTTGCCACACCAATCTCAGCACCAGCATTTATGTGAACACCACAATGAGTATTCCTTGCTATTGCACTACCAACAGTGTTTGTTATCCCAACACACAAAGCACCATTCTCTAAAGCATACTCCAGTGCCAGTAAAGTGTCAGCTGTTTCGCCAGACTGACTTACAAAAACAGCAGTATCTTCCCTGTATATTGGTCCCTCCCGGTCCAATAGATCACTAGCAATTTCCATAGTAACAGGAACACCTATAATTGAATGTATAGAATAAACATTGTAAGAATGGACAAACTTGTAAACTGCAAAAAATTATAAAAAGATTTGTCACAGCACTGACCAGAAAGTTCTTCCAAGATGGGTCTAGCTGCCAAAGCAGCATTATAACTTGTACCACAACCAATGAAAACTATCCTTCTACTTCGCCTAATTGTTTTGAGATGATCCTTCAGCCCACCCAACAGAACAGACTTGGATTTGTTAGCTCCAAGACGTATAAGCCTCCCCCTCATTGTGGTTGTTAGAGATTCCGGTTGCTCATAAATTTCCTTCTGCATATAATGCTCATAATGACCTTTATTTATTTGCTCGACCTCCATCTCAAGAACAGATAATGCACGTCTCACTGAACAAGTTCTAGAAAGAAAAGCCCCATTTTCTCCCATGTTACTGTCAAACTTCAAAATAGAAGCCCCGCCATCCTGGCACAACCATTTATATGTAAGAACTAAGAACAATATGTTTGGCGTGATTATAACCATATGTAACATATAGTATCAGTGAATGATCTAATCACGCAAAAAAGGGAATAGACCAGAGAGCAAAGGATAGATGAAGTGATCTGCTAAGTAATTACAAAACAATCTTCACAAAGAAAAGATACTGTCATGGAAGTGTTTTCCTTAGTCAGATTACTATATTTAAGTACTATACATGAAAACATTGGCTTGCAAGTGCAACATTGAAAAGAGGGGGTGCAGTCTGTACCTTGAGATGAACTACTTCACCATCCTCAATAACTAGCACTTTCTTTGTATGTTCAACCACAGCATTGGCATCACTGGACAAAAACAATTCTTTGGGTTTGTCATCTTTTGATAGGAATTTGTCATCCTCAAATGCTGAACCATTGCCTTTATTTTCTGTCAATTCCTGAAATTAGAGCACTAATTCTAATCATTGTCCATCCCAAAATCTTTACCTTCACTAAATGTCCACGAATCATGAAAAATTAATACTAAGTTACTGAATAGATATTTTGGCTCTGCAACTAGAAGCATCATTGACAAATCCAAGAGAAAAAAAAAAGAACAAATGTTGCCAGAAAAAAACACTGGAAGAACAATTTACATGTAGGTCATTGTTTAAGAAACTTTTTGCTAAATTGCATTCAACTTACTTTAACACCTAGGAGCAGTGGGCTACCACGCTTGCAAGCAATCAATTCATTAGGATAATGTGGACTTTTGAAAATAAGGGCATAAGCTCCTTCAAGATGCCTCATAACTTCCAAAACAACTTGACTGAAGGTAACACCATCTGCAAAATGATTGGAAATGTATTTCAAGCTAAAATCATCCGAAACCATTATGATATTCACACAAGTCTAAGAGAAGCCGTTGTAATCAGAGTAGCACAAATAATAAGGAATTCCCAACAGAATAAATGCAAATCAATTTAGAAATCTAACAGAAGCAAGTATATCAACATTTGGAACAAAGGGACAACATAATGGATTCAGAGTTGCGATTTCAGCCGCAACATCAATGTGTTTGGAGTCTCCTACAACAACTGCAAATGTGACCACATCGGGCACATTTGCTTGTAATGAAAATGTTATCACAATCTAAAACTTGATTGCGCTTAATGTAAAAGCGGAAAACTTATATGATTCATGTCACTGACTCCTCCTAGTGGAAAAAGCATCTTTATCCCAAAAAAGCTAAGCCTTCTTAGAAAAGGATTTTGGGGTCTATAACCTCAACTGTGCCGCAACCACAGTTGCCGCACAAAGACTTTTGGGGGCTCTCGGACCACATCAGTCACATTCTACAATTTTCCACAATACAAAGAAAACAACAAAACCGCGATCACAATTTTCAACCTTCGCAGCACTAAAATAGTAGAAACCTTATCTACCTCCACCTTCTTCCCACTCACAGGATTTCAGAATGCACATCACCAAAACATCACACTTCAGTTCCACATCAGGTGAAAACTACTAATCACCAACAACATTCACATTCACACGTACCACAAACCTGTAAACCCCATGTAATTGTTCAAAACCAAAAAACAAAAACACCTCGACTAACTCATCAATAAAAATTACCCGCAGCTTCGTTGGCCTTGTCGTAAACAAACTTCGCAAGCTTGGGAATGACCTCAGTGTCAGTCTCCGACTCAAACGTGAAGCCATGCCGCAGCAGCGTCTCCTTCAAAACCTGAACACACAGCATCTCAAAAAGTAATAAGCACATAGAAACAGAGCAACACCGGCATCAACAGGCGGTCATTCAGAGTGCACTATCGTTACCTCATAGTTAGTGATAACTCCATTGTGAACAACCAAGAACTCGTTCTCCGGACCAGAGGTCTGAGGATGACTGTTCCGCGGAGCAGGCTCTCCGTGAGTGGCCCACCGAGTGTGCGCGATTCCGGCGTGCGTGCTGAAGGGCTCCTCCAAATTCAATTTGATTTCTCCCACCTCTGTCAATCCACACAAAAACAAAACGCGTCACGTCGAAATTTGCGATGCAATTGAAAGCGCGACGGAGAAAATAGGAAACAGAAAGAGGAGCGAATTAGACCTTGGTACACAGATTTGACGAGCGATTCGATGTTTCCTTCTTGGCGGAAAACGTGAGGAGGATGAGGGAGAGGGAATTCGGCATCGGAAGCGCATTGCGAAGAGGAATCGATGGCGATGCCGGCTGAATCGTATCCACGATACTCCAATCTGCGCAAGCCATTGAAGAGAACTTGCAAGATATACCTTCGCTCTCTGTTCACGTTGAAATTCAGATACGCGAAAATCCCACACATTTTCTTTCTCTCTTTCTCTTCTCTGTTTTTCACTCTTTGATTTCTACAACTCCCAGACTCAGATTTATAACCGTTGCTTCTTTCTTTTTTTAATTTTCATGATTCATCATTATTATTAATATTTTAATTTGACGAAATAAAACGCATTTTGACTAGTTGTGATTGCGAGAGTGTGAAGTCGTTGAATTCAGCATTGTGATGATTTCTTCCTTCTTTCTTCTTCTTCCCATTTTTCAAATCACTGAAATTTTCTGTTCCTGTTAGGCGCAACTTCCAACAGGGTGTTCTCGTCATTTTACTCTGCATCAGCTTTCTTACGTGGCACTTCCCCATTAGACTGATGCACTCATCTTCACCCTCTCCAATTTACCTACCTTTTTCTTCCTCTATTTTTTCCCTCCACTCTTCTATCTATTTAATAATATAATTTTTTTTTATAAAAGTTATCATGTTAGGCATCATTATACAACTTAACATCTATCTTAGTGACACCTCAAATAACAATAATCATCTGACATCACATGAAAAAAAATATTATTAAAATAAAATAAAATATGGAAAGAATAGGTCAAAACTCATACGTTAAAAAAAAACGATACCTAAACTATATCTATTTATAAAGAATTATAATAGCAGACTATATGAAAGTTTATTATACCATTGAAATGATTATCTATGAATAAATCATAAATTAATCAACTTATCAGCATACACATCCCCTTTGCAACAAATAAATATGAGTAACATTAATTGTTCCCACGTAATCAAGACAAGTATCTCATCGATTACGAATCATTCATAGAACATTAGTCATAACAGTAAACGCAACACAAACCATTCAAGCCAGACATTAGTAACTCAAATATTTTTTTTTCTTACACTTTAGTTTTTTTTACAAAACTATTTAATATATATATATATATATATATATTACTTTTTAAAAACTAGTTCACATAAATTAAATGTTGTGCTATTACATTCATTTCAATGTAAAATTAAAAACAGTTTAAATACATTCTCTTTTAATTTAATAAAATACTTTTTAAAGATAAAATTGAAATGGAATTTCAAGTTAAAAAAATATTTTGAATTGGGGTCGGAACAAATGATAATTAAATTTATGCAAGACTAATAATTTTGATTTATTTTCGTTTGTCTTCATTTTCTTATCTAACTAACATTAAAAAATTTAAATTTACGTGTGCAGGATAATTATGAGGATACATAATATTCAATTCAAAATTTGCGTGTCACTCTTCATAATTATTTATATTTTAGCTGTGAATGTAGAATCAGCCTATTAAGATAACAAATTATTGTTTAGAAAATTAATATTGTAAAAATAAAATTATTCAGGCATGTTGTAAAGTAATTATCCTAGAATTCATTAATATAGCATATATTTTTAAAATGGAATGCTTGATTTTTATTTTTGTACTTTGTAAATAAACCATAATTGAATACTCGCTCGCTACCATTAATATAAGTTACAGTTTAAAATAAATGAATGGTCCTTTAATACTTTTCTAAATTAATAAAATATTGTAGTTATTTTTTTTTTCTATTAAATGCTATGAGTATATATGCTTTTAATTAATGAATAATGAGTTTTTGTTTGAAAGAGAGATTTTGTGCCATCTTTTATTAAACTCAGCGTTGGAGCATGATTTACCATTCTTTCATGAAATATTGGCAATAGATTGATATTTATTTTTTTCTTGATGACGACATCATGAATAAATTTAATTTTTTTTATTAGAGTGTTGATTAATATTGATATATTATTTGCTTAGTCTAATCAAATTTTGGTGAAAATATCTGGTTTTGCTTTTATTACATATATTGAATTTGATAAGTGGCTTACATGTTGCTCTTTATGCAAAATAATAGTGCATAATATTTCTAAATGCAAAAGACATCTTGATAACCTCGATAACACTGTCAAACTGTCGTCGAAACCTGCTGTATAAACTTGTGACTTTCCGGACCAAAGAAACTAATGATGTCTCTCACAAGAAAGTGATTGGTGTCACAAAGAAACAAAATCCTGCAGTAGATGTATAAATATATGATTTACATGTTCGTAATGCAGGGGTGGTGGAGGTTAAGGAAACTATTATTGATCTTGATAACCTTGTTGAAGTTGTTAGTTAACGGTTTAAGAAATCTGCTAAAGATATCGAGGATGGTTTAGGATTTCAGGATGATATTTTTACTAATATATTATCTTTTGAGGATGTCCATGAATCATATTATTTACTACACAAAGAAGGACCCATTGTCTTCTGAAAATTATGATCTTTTAAAAGGATTTTTTTTTTTTAATGAAAGTTTTCATATTAGTCTTTTAAAAGGATTTTCTCATCTCAAATATGCAACTAATGTAACAAGTCCTAAATTAGTAACTGTCAAATGGGTTACTTCTAGATCTATTTATCAAGATTTAATATTGTAAAGTTATTTTGAATCTCTTTCAAGTGATGAACAAAAGGCTCAAGAGTCATGTTTGTCTGTCTTGGTAGCGGGTATAGTTGAATCTATCTCCGGTATTTTTTTATAAGAAGTCAATTTGATCTTTAAGTTCTAGACTGAAAATATAAAAAAGGAGGAGTCATTAAGTGAAGACGATAAACTAGTTTAAACTTCCAGAAGACCAGAACGTCCTTCTTTTCACATCTGAAGCATCTCACAAATTCAATTTCTAGTTAATCATTTCGTTCATAGAAATGAAAGAAATCATTTTTAACATTTTATAAAAAAAAATGTAAATGTTTTGTATTGTGTATTTAAAACTATTATTAACAATAAAAAACATATCAAATACAAAACAAAGAAAAAAATTAATAATTACAATTTTAAATTTGTATTTCATGGTTTTAAAACATTATTAATGTTATAACCTTAAATAGACATATAATATATTTTAAAAATGTGTTATTAATGATTTCTTAAAGAGTTTAAACTTCCAAAAAAGTTATACATCATAAATATCATACTTACTAATGCAATCAGATCATACATACGATCAATGAACATAAAAAATATATTTACTATTATAATTATATATAGAAAAGGGAAAGGAGATACATTACTCTAATGTAACATTAATGTTTACATATAGAAAAAATAATAATTATAACAATAATGAAACATAAACATAAATTAAATAATTCAGATTTTGGTATATTTTTAAAAAGTATACACTATATAAAAAATGCATAACATGTTAATATATATAATTTATGTGATAGGAATTTTCAATTTAATTATAATTTTTTAAAATAATGATATAATTGAAGATACTAAAAGTGTAGCATTGGTTTAAACTTATGATAATCTAATATGATCTCACTTCTCTCTCTGTACTATAATAAATTTAATTATATTTTTAATACAATAATTAATTAACTCACTATAAGAAAGTATTGAATAATGTGAGAACTTTGATAACACATTTCTGTTAAATTCTATAAATATATAACAATTATATAATAAAATTCATTCACAATACTTTTAATCTCTAAACTCATTAATTTTTTTAGTTTTTTTCCAATCACATATATGATACACAAAAGATAAGCTCAATAGAGGTGAACACGTATAAAGTGGAAACAACTATTGTTCTTTTTAATTGAATGATTTGAAGTGAGAAAAAGAAAAAGAAAAATAAATAAGAGAAAAGGATAAATAATATAATATTATTACTATTATTTCATTATGTTTAAATAAATATCTAAAAAATTGACATGTGGTATCTTTTTACTACTTTTTTTCTAAATTTTTTAATAGAAAGAGAGTCTTTCTCGCTGTCTTATTTTGTACACTTTAAATTGAAGGACAACTTTAGGTTAAAGGAGAAATTATGATAAAAATTAATTGGGAATTAAGGCCATGTGCATCATAATGCAATTTGAGAATAATATATGAACCCACCACACGAGGGTTAAAGGGTTGGTACACTACTACAAAGAACCTATGGTGGGATATGAATTATTAAAAAAATAGTATTAGTATACCACAATACCCACAATTATCCCAAACATTTTTTTGTTATTACAAAAAGATACTCATGATCCTACTTTATAGACACCACCAAGTTCATAACTTTTGATAATTGAGTATCTCTTTCTTTATACTTAGTTTGAATTGGGATATGATTTTTTTTTTGAAAAGAAATTAGGCAATTTCTTCATCCACCCTATCATTTAATTTTTATGTAACCAATATAAGTTTTTAAACCCAATTTTACTCTTAGTCATATATTTTCTCATGTATGGCAATATCCGAAAGTTACATACTTACGGATATTAGCATCTGAAACGGTCAACATATTTATCATCAATTGAAAAAAAAAACACATTTAACTGACTTCTAGATTTCATCATTCAAAATCATCTAAAATCCTTAAACTTATGGATTTTCACATTCAGAACGTCTACGGGTATCCATATCTGGAGGAAAAAAATTAACTATAACCTTCCGAACATAAGCATCCGGTATGACTCCGGATATGCACATTCGAAAAAGAAAAACACTTTTGGATATAGATATCCGAAAGTCGCACAATTTACAGATGAGTGCATCAGTTTAATGGGGGAGTGCCCTGCGTATTAGTTCCCGTAACCACAACTCTTCTCCTCCTCCGTAAACTACAGCTCTTCGCCTTCTCTCTGTCGTCGTGCCTTAGAAACTCAGTGAGTGGTGTGTGTTGGGTGTCGTTGTGCCTTAGGTGCTTAAGGGTTGTTGTAGGGAAATGTATTAAGGAAATAATAATTATCAAATTATATGCAATTATTGTATGCAATATTTGACGATATTGTACCCAATTATATGCAATTAATTTAATAATTATAGAATCTCATGATTAGTATCCTACCTAATTAGATTGTAATTTGGGAGAGAGAAACTCCCTATATATTTCCTATACATGAGTGATGTAATATACACATAAGAATAATAAACATCTCTTCTTCTTACCATTTTTTATCATTTTCTTATAAAATGCATTGGTGCAGCGGAAACTTATGCTTTATTTCATTAAGGATACAATAGACATTTTACATTATTCATTAAGGACGCAAAGGGCATTTCACAAAGTGTTGGTGGGTGTAGGTAAAAAATGATATGATATAGTGAGAATCTGCATAGAAGAGAATTCTTTACATTAAGAGAAAAAAAAAAGTGAAGAGTAAAGAAAAATGAGAATTTTTTTTATAAGAATTGATGATTGATGTGATAGGTATGATTGATAATTTTTTTTTATTATAAATATTGTAATATTACAATTTCACCCTAATATTAAAAATAATTTAAATAAAATATAATTATTTATTTATATGCCAAACTCATTTGTTATTAAAACATTATTCTCGAATCCATGAATTGAGTTGAAAAAAAATATAAATTATTTGACAAAAATTATTGAAAATAAATTTTGATAAAAATAAATAAAATTAAAATAGAAATAATTGTAGAAGATTCAAGTTAAATTATAAATTTTTAAAAATTTAATAAAATAAATTGAAATTGATGCAAAAATTCAATGCCTTATTAATAAAAATAATAATACTAAATATAGAATTGTACTATGATGAAAAAAGAGTTATATAAAAATAATTAGACGGAAAAAAAAATCATATGATCACGTTTCATTAAAGGAGTATTCTTGTACAATTCATGAAATCAATTGAAAAAAAAATTACAAATTATCTAACACACATAAAAATATATGAAAATTCGTAAAATTAAATTAATATTGTAAATATTATTATAAATTTATTTTGATTATTTTTTTAATTTTTTTATTATTAACTTATTATTATTACTTTTATATATTATTATTTAATAAATTATTTTGATTATTATTATTTAAAATATTATTATTATATTGTAATTGATTATGTTATAACTTATAACAGTCTATTATCTATCTTCTCACAAATGTTTCAAGAGTACTTTTGTATTCTCACAAATGTATAAGTGACTTTCTCTTTCTTCTCCCTTTGCACAGATACAAAGAACACAGAAGAACACACGTTCCCTAAAATCCATCTGGGTGAATATTACTCACCCACTTACAAAGACAACGTTAGGGAATAAACAATTAGCTTACAACAATCACATGATAGCATTTCATCATCTTCCACTCCTCATCATCTTACATTTGCATAGAATACTTACAAAGGGTGTCAAGCATAATATTTTTACACAGAAAGAGAATACTTATATTCTTAGCTCAATCGAACATTGTCAATGGCAGCAACCAAATCATCGAATTTAGCTCCAGTAACTTCTTTTACAACCTTGTTGTCCTTCAGAATTTTAAAAGTGGGAACCACTTTAATCCCCAGCTCTTTTGCCAATGGCTGCCAACAAACATTAAACAAATTATACCACGTTTGTTAAGGAAAGTATTGATTAACCCTATGCTCAATAAAATATGTTCATACATAAACTAAGGATGAACATGTACTTTAATCTCATCCCTATGTATCACGATTCTTAAATGGATTCATATAGGTAATATTTTTTTGAATTGGGCACATACCCTGTTGTCTTGGTTGCAATCAAGTTTTAGAAAGACAACATCCTCATACTTCTTAGATAATTCTTGAAACTTTGGAGCCATCACTTTGCAAGGGCCACACCTGAAAAAAATCATAAATTTATATCAAAGATTGTCCAAATATTCAGTTGGCAACAAGCAAGGGTAACAATGTCATAAAGGATCAACCTAAACAAGACTTTCAAGTTGAGTTATTGAAAAAGCCAAATACTTCCCACCTTCAACATGGTGAAAATAAAATAAAGACTCTAAAAACAAACATTCCTGCAGTACCGTACCAGAGAATATAACAAAAACAAATTAACCAAAGATTTTAATGTTAAGCTTTAGTATTAGCTCTGTTTTTGCTTATGTTGTTTTGTTACCCAACCAGTTTATCATTACCAAAGAAACTTGCTCTGAAGCTGATCACTATTTTGGTCAAACAACATCACCATAAAACTTCATGTATAATTCACTCTTGTACACATTGTGGAGATAAAAAAATAAGTACACTCATTATGCAAGCTAAATCAGGCAAAGCTAGTTGACAGTGAGTTAATACAAGTGACCTGATTTGGGACCATTTGTTTAATATACCAAAAGACAGCTCCATAGTACAACACATGTATAGGCCTTTGCAAAGCACATAAATCCTAAAAAGTTTGACACACAATTGTTGGTCTAAAGCCAACTTAGAAGCTTTCCAGCAATGTTGGACTGGAAAGCATCCACACTAAATATCGTGATAAGTTGGCAAAAGCAAAAAGTTATAACTATTGATAGTTAAATCAATTAATAAATATTGTGAAAAGTTGCATACACATTTATAATAAACTATGCAGTTCTTTAAACCTATTATCTTCACTTTCTTGGTTACAGCATCTAACTTTTCCCTCTAAAATGAACCCTCACTTCATGAAACAAATACTATTTCTCTCACACTTAATTATATGAACTTTTTGTTCGCGGGGTGTGACCTTGGCTGAAGTTCATCTTGAACCATCCCCATTAAGGTACTTACAATACTTTGAAAATTGCTCAGAGATATATTATGAGGGAATCTAAGTCTGATCTACAATTGATTATGCACGGTGCTGGTCAAAAAACGCTAGCTTATGCATATTTCTGAAGGCAGGACAAAAAATTAAAAACCAGAAGAGAGAAAAAGGGCTTATAGAACAAGAATTTAATAAAACACTAACCAAGTCACACAAAATATATGCAAACTGTTATTAGCTAAACTTTTATTTGTCTTAAGACGTCCCAGCTGCACAATTCAAGACCTACTATGAGTGCAACCATGTTAAAGACTAAGATTGCTCCAATCACACACCATGTTAGGATAATTCATTCTCGGTAGAGTGGGAAATTCACTTTAATGCAAATGAATGCCATTCCAATTTCCAATTCATACCTCACATTTTTGTTTGTACCAAGGCAGTGTATACAACAAAGTGATTTTCATTACTCTTGCCCCCTTTTCATCTAAATCACTGATTGTTAGGTGATACCAACCATGATCTTGGGTCTTGACAAAATCAGCATAAAGCTAACCATAACAATGTTTACCAAGGAATCTCCCAGCTAAGAGAGAGCCAGCACATGCAGCTTTACAAACAGATGTAAAGCATGATTCTTTCTTCAATTATAATCCAATCCACCATAAAATATGACAATATTATAAAAAAGAAAAGCACGTGGTTATAAGCTATAACAATATATATATCACATGATATACAACTGTACATAATTAACATACCATTGGGTGTACATGTCTAGAACAACGGTTTTATCCCCGGCAGCCTTAACAATCGGCCAGAAGGTGTCCTTGTTTACCTCAGTGACTTGTCCCACTGTGACTGTGGGTCCTGCAGTTTCCAAACTAGATCTTACACCAACACTTCTCCTCAAACTCAAACTTCTAGTTCTAGTACTCAAGTTGAGATTCACATTAGCAATATTTGAGTTACCAAAACAAGACCCAAGTGAAGGTCTCAAAGAAGAACCACTATCTAAGGAAGAAGATGCAACCCATTTAGGGTTAGGAGAGACACAAACATTCAGAGCCATTGGTGCTAGCTGGGAGTTCCAATGCCAAAGGGGAAAGAACTCATCTCACATATAGCGAGTGCATGTGGAGGGGAGGAGGTTCAACACGAAAAGACATTATTGCCCTTGTGATTTGTGTATGATATTGTTGCTATCTCAGAATGAGGGTTGTTTTGGTAAACTCAGCAGAGCAGCCACAGTGATGTTGGAACAAACAAGCACGTCTAGTATTTTACAGTTATTACCAAAATACCCTTTTCTGATTTTTTGGATCAGAGAAAAACAAAAACGTCATTGATTCTGCATTTGGGAGTTCTCCTTCTCCACATAAATGATCACAAAATCGAAAAAAAAATCTATAATCCACACAAAAACAAAGACGCTATGTTGAAATTTCTGATGCAATTGAAACTGTGATGCAGAAATAGAAAAAAGAAAGAGTAACGAATTAGACCTTGGAATAGGGATTTGACGAGTGAGAAGAGGAATCTAGGGCATTGAGAAGAAACTGCTGAGCAATGAAGAACTTTGTAAGATCCTTCATCTCCTTCTGAAACTTCAGCATTTACTCCATTCCAGAAACATAAAGGTTTTGCAGTTGCAATATTTTTATTTTTATTTGAAATAAAGAGTGAAGTGGTGAAATATTTTGTTTTTAATATAAAAAAATAAAAAAATTTAATTTTAATTTGGTTGAAATTACTAAAAAAGTTAAATTTAAAAAACAAAATACAATAATTAAATATTAATCTTAATTTTATAATAAATATACCTGATCATTATTGAATATACTGAATTACTTCAAATAAAAGTAATAAAACTAAACTTTTTATATTAAATTATTTTTTATCATATTAAAATAAAATATTTCAATATCTTTTATATATTCATTTTTTATATGAAATTTCACTTTATATTCTTAAAATTATTTTACATAAATTAAATGTGAATTAAACTTTGTAAGACTAATTGTGATTGTATTTTGGTTTTTCCTCATTTTCTTATATAAGTAACATTGACAAATTTAAATTTACTTGTGCAATTTTTTTCTTGAGAGATAATCATGTCCATTTCAAAATTAGCGTGTAACTCTTCGTAATTATTTATATTTTATTTAATAAAAGTTATTGTTAGGAAAAACAATGTTTAATTCATTGCAAACAAAATAAAAGTATTCAGCATGCTTGCTGCATAAAGTAATGTATCATATACTTTGTTATTCTAGCATGTATTTTTAAAATAAAATATTTATACTCTATTAATTGAATACAACCTTATTCTTCATATAAATTCAACTTTAACACTGTTTTGATAAAGTTGTTGTACTATGTATGAGAATTTGAAGGCTGAGATTGGGGATTTATTGTAACACCTTTGATGAAAGGATTTCAACTAATTTGCAAAGAAATAAATGGAATATGAGAAATGAGAGAAGCATTCCATGTGAAATGTGGTGATTTGCATGAAAAAATTACTTATTACTGTGTAATTACCATTGCATCCTTGCATGGGAATTTGAAGTATCAATGTGGGTGTGGTTTGCATGAAATTGGTGAAAGTTGGTTTTCCATAAAAGGAGTTTGGATGTGCTCTTAATGTTTGTTAAATGGTTACTATAGAAATGAAGAGCATTGTTGGATTGATAGTGTGATCATTCTTGGATGTGACTTAAGATTTTAAAATATGTGTATATTATATGAGATAGGTGTAAGGTAAAGCCTTTAACCTACAAAGAAAGAGAAGTTGTTGTGTGAATAAGTAAAGTGAAGAGATTCTTTTGTGATCTTTCTAAACAAATAGTGAGTTCACATGGTTATGTAGGAGGTGTATATGGCTAGGAGGAGAGTGAGTGGGAAAAGAAAAGAGATCATTTTTGTGTGGAGACAAAGTTGTACCCTTGGAGTTGGAGGTAAGCTTTCTTGTTGTCCCATTTAGTTTTCCTTGCTTGATGTTGAGTAGGGAGGTAACAAACATGGTATTTTTTTAAGTGTAGAGGATGAGGTGAACATGAAGAAAGTTATATTAGTTTGAGAATGAAAGGTACCACTGCAAAAGACATAAGCTTTGTAAGTTTATGAAGGTTGAGCTTTGATTGTGTAGATTCATTTGAGTTTTTTTAAATAAATGTTGGATAGTGTGTGTGGTTGAATGATAATGTGGTTATTTCAAATAAGCATTGTTTGGGCATGGTACATGCATTTGAAGTTCTGGAAACGTTGTTATGTTAAATGAAGGGATTATAATTGATTATGTACTGGTAGAGTTCGCACAACCGAGACCATGACTCGGCACCCGGTTCAAGCCGACCGACATCTCTAAAATCATTACGCCTAAATAAGATTAACGAGACTAATCAGTGAACAAGCAACTAGGTAATATACTTTTAAGCATGACCAAACTCCCTAATTCGGTCTAATAACAAAGGGCTCGTGACAATCATATAAATAAGCATAGATTCCAAGAATCAAGTACGTCTTCATACAATATTAAGAGTTTTGAGTGTCGAATACCGAATTCTCACTTAAGCGTCAGAGTACATTTTGCAGGTACCATTCGAGCTTAGAGTTCACGAGGACGAGAGGTAGAATAACGAAGGAAGAGTGAGAAGTTCGTTTTGAGAGGAAGGGAGAAACTGAATACCGATTGATTGAAAAGTGGTTCAAATCGTTCTCTTGGTTCCAACCCCGTTCAAGAACATATTAGGTTTGAGATCCGTAATCGATCATACCCTTAAAGTAATAATGAACATAACCCATCATACATGTGTTTGTATTATTTGAAACCTAAGATAGTTAATCAACTAGAGTTTGAATCAATTAAACCCTTTAATAATCAATTATAGATTATTTTGTGTAAAATTTAGTAAAAAATTAACACGTGAATAGCCTTATTCATATAGTATGTTAATCAATGATGATGGTGTGCTTACTTTCATATTAACTTAAATATCAAGAGATTGAACATGACATGGTAGATTTGCATGAAATCTTAGATTTTACTATTTTACTAGGAAGGTTGCATGGTTAAGAAATTTCAAAAAAATATGTTGTGATTTATATTACAATTAAATTGCAAAATGTTTTTCATTCATTATTTGTAATTGGCTGTAAGGAAGTTGTTAATGTTACATTATCTTAATTTACTATTTTTATAACGGATGGAAATATATGATTCAAATTTGAACAAAATTTAAAATTATAATTTTTTTTTAATATATGGTATGTATATTATATTTATTATTATGATAAGTTGAAATTATTATAAATTTTTGAATTATTATAAAAAAAAATATTGTTAAGGTATTGTTTTTTATTTTATATTAATTTGAATTAAATTTTTTTCAAAAATAAGTTTTCTTTATATTATTATTAATAGACAGAAAATATTTATGACAAAATACCAACTTTTTTTAATAAACATTATTCTTAATTTTAATTAAAATTATTTAAAAATTTGAGGATATGATTTTTTTTAAAAATGAATTAATATACTATTTTCTAGCTATTGGTTGTAAAAAAAATTATTTTCTTATTTACAATTCTTTATCTAAAATATATAAATATATATTAATCTTTAGATATAAACATTTATCTTTATTTTAATTTAACTCTTTTTAAGATAAAAATATTTCAGTAAATGAATAAATAATATAATTATTATTTTTATATAAAATCACATCACTTATATCTTATATCTTTCCACCTAAATTCACTCATTTTCTCACTCTTTTTTATAAATTCAAATAACATAATTTTCCATTCTCTTCTCCTTCCTTTCCTCCTGGTTTTACTCTCACCCTCTCCCAAACAATACCAAAAAAAGTGATGATGTTTTAAAAATAAGTTTTTTTTATATAAAATTATCAAAATATTATATTTCTTTTCCCTCAATTAAATATTATGAGCATGTGTGTTTTTAATTAATGAATAATGAGAAGATAATTTTTAAAATACGTAAGAATGAAGGTGCATTTAGTATAATTACGTTTTTTTCACAATAACCGGAATTTTAGTCATTAACAAGTTTCAAATTAACTAGCGTTTGCACCTTATAACGAGTATTAATTTATTTTTTTCTAATTTAATTTCACATTAATTATTTATGTTTTAATGAAAGTAATGTTTTATTAAAAAAGTAGAGCTATTTAAAAAAAATTGAATTTATATACTTTTGTTCTAACACGTGTGAAACAACTCTATACACCAATCATATATTAGAAAGAATAATTAATTTTTATAGATATCACTACAAGAAAATCATTAAATAAAAAAAAAATAATAATTAATTGTTATAATGATTATATTAGAGAGTATTTTAGAAAAAAAAATATTAGTTTATATTATTATTGATAAATAATTTTTAAATTGATATCTAATTAGCTACCAAAATTTTAACTATTAGTTACTTAAATTCTAAATCTTTTAGGAACAATCTTGATAATTAATTAGATATCAATTTAAAAATTATTTATTAATAATAAAAATTAATTTAGAAAGTGATTTATATATTTAATTTAATTTAATTTATTTATATTTTAAGAAAAAAAAATTGAGGAAGAAAATTGATCCAAAAACAACTCAGAACTTCACGCGCTTATTAAAATAACACTGTAATAATTAATGCTTTTATTGAATAAGAATTTTATTAAAAAAACGTAAGCTCTTTCAATGACTTACATTTAATTTAATTTAACTTCGTGTTTAAGTCTTAAATATACAATTAATCAACACGACAACGAAGATTTGATTCTCAACTGTTGGAAATATAGAAAATTATAATTGTGTCGATTAATAAATCAAAACTCAGAATTTTATATTGAGATGCATACAGATATAATTTTGATGAAAAAAAGTATACATATTTTAATAAAACAATATATTAGAAAATAAGTATTAAAAAATGAGTTAAATATATTTTTCGTGTTAAATATTTATTTTTAATATTTTTAATATTGCCTAAATATAATTTCCATAACCAAAACTAGTAAGAGGAGGGTGCGTTACGTCTCTTGGTTGTAAGAAAACTGCAATAATGATTTTAATGTTTTAACTAATTAAACTAAAAAAAGATTGTATCAATTAATTCACAAATATGATGTGATCATGAAAGTTGGTCCATATAAATATTATTTAATAATAGAAAAAGAAATAATGCAGATTAAGGAAAAAGAAAATATACGTTATGATAATAAATAATAAAAAAGGTGATGCATGGATGGTGTGGCATGAAATGAGAGTTGAAGATGCATCATGCATGCGTGTGATTTATGTTTATCTTTTGTTCCAAAAATGGGGTGAATCAATGGGGCGTGTTTGGAAGAAAAAGTAGTGATGCTGAAAATTGGATTAGAAGCAAAGAAGGAAAAAAGAAGAAGATGAAGATGATGAGATGAAACAGAAGAGACAAAATGAACAAAGCAAAACAAAGAAAACAACCAAAAATAAGAGAACGTTGTTAAATGTACAACGACAATGAACAACGTTGTTTATTTATGGTTAAGGCTTTTAAAATATACATATATATTCTAAATATGCTGTTCAAGACGTGTTGTTTACCATTGAAACCGCAAAAGATTTCCTCTTTTTTCTCTCCTTGTCTCTCTCTCTTGCATTTGTCCGTGTTTATCAAAGCTGAGTCGTTTCTTTTGTATTTGTTTGTTTCTCCATTCTTCCCCTATCCCACTTCTTTGTTTCATTCACCGACCCTTATTTTCTATCTGGGTCGGCAATGCTTTTGAATTAGTCTATTGTTTCGTGTTGTTGTTCTTCGTTGTTGCTTTTTCTTGAAGCTACCCTTTACCTCGAATGATGGATCTTACACAAAGATTGACGCTTTTCCTTGTGGCGTTGTTTGTTTTGCAACTTTGTTCTGTCGCCAATGCCAATTTGGCTTTCCCTGTTGAACGCAAATTCAAAGGCCCCGTTCAAAACCTCGCTGCTCTCAAAGATCATGATGCTCTTCGTCGAGGAAGGTTTCTCTCTGCCGTTGATGTCCCTCTTGGTGGCAATGGTCGTGCCAATTCAAATGGGTCGGTTTTCTTTCCCTCCTCTTTATTCTCTTTATCTTTTGTTTTTCACATGCAAAGTTTTTCTTTTCTTTTCTCGATTATGTGTGGTTTGTGTGTTGCATGCTTTGAAGGTTGTCACCATTTTCTATTTGGGTGTTTGATTTTGCTTGTGTAATTTGTTCAGGCTGTATTATACCAAAATTGGGATTGGCTCTCCTGTGAAGGACTTCTATGTACAAGTTGATACAGGGAGTGACATTCTGTGGGTGAATTGTGTTGGCTGCACAACATGTCCTAAGAAAAGCGGTCTTGGTGTATGTATCTAGACTCAATTTACAGCTTCAACATTCATGCCATATTGAAAGTTCTTATGGTAGAATGCATAATGCATATTTGTTTCATTTGTTCATGAATCAGAGCTATTGGAGTAGCCACTTGCCAGTGTAGGTTTTACTATATTATTATCATGTTGCAGATGGACTTAACCCTCTACGACCCTGAGGCATCCAAAAGTTCAACTATGATTGGTTGTGACAATGACTTTTGCACTTCCACATATGATGGTCCTATTTCTGGATGCACAAAAGACATGTCCTGCCCATACAGCATAACTTATGGAGATGGAAGTACGACCTCTGGATCCTATGTGAAGGATTATCTTACATTCGACCGAGCCAGTGGTGATCTCAAAACTGTACCGGAAAATAGCACTGTGATTTTTGGGTGAGTCCAATTTATAGTTCTTCTCATTTAGCACATGCATAATTGAGTGAGTATTACTTGACAGATAATTGAGCCTTTGACATCCTCACACCTTGACCTTATGTTATGCCAATTAAACTACAAGCTTGTTGGTGATATATAGTCAAATATTGTTGGCCTCAATAGGATATCTCTGTTGTAAACCGTTGTTAACTGTTTTTTTCTGGTTAGATAGTTTCCATTATAGACACATTTGTTTGTTTTTACTAGATTTTCTTTGGGGAATCTCGAGTATAATGTCTTAAATTTATTTACTTAATTATTGGGCTAAATGGGAGCATTGGTGGGTGCAAGCACAACAGTTGGAGTGCTAAATGTCTTTATAGCACTAGGCTTCCTTTTTTTATTTTTGGGGGATGGAGTTTCAAAGTATCTTTTTTTTTTCTTGCATGGTACTATAATATTGCTTCCTAGGTTGGTAAATACATAAAGAAAAAGGTCATTGTTCCATTTGTGTTTAATGTCTTTTTGAATATTCACTTGCTGATAGGTGTGGAGCTAGACAATCTGGGACATTAAGTTCAGGTTCTGATGAATCCCTTGATGGAATAATTGGTTTAGGACAAGCAAATTCGTCTGTGCTTTCACAGCTTGCTGCAGCTGGAAAGGTGAAAAGGGTATTTTCACACTGCCTTGACAGTTTTACTGGAGGAGGAATATTTGCCATAGGGGAAGTAGTGGAGCCAAAATTTAACAAAACTTCATTGGTACCAAAAATGTATGTACTGCAGAATCGTCTTTGTTCCCATACCATGTTATTTCTTGTAACTGTATTTGATCTGTTTTATTCCTTGATAACTGTAATTTGATGGATTAGTGTAGAATATATTGAATGATAAGGGTACTTACGTTTAACTTCCGATTAGTTTTTCGTAGATGCAATATTACTGAAGACTATTATTGACTTCTGAATTCTTTATTGTCTTGATATATTTAGCAAAAACCTTATGATTATGGTATAAAGTTGATCAATTGATGAAAATACTGTAAATGTGAGATATATAAGTCCTTTTGTTTTTCGTGGTCCACTTGAGGGGCAAATTGATCCATACACTGAATAAAGTTTTATTTTTTTGCATATTTTATTCTAGTAAGGCTTTCTTCATCTTTTACAAAGGTGGATTCATTGTGAAATCTCTTATATAAGCAATGAAACAAAACTTTCTGAGAGCTCTGGCATATTATCTTGCAGATGTTATACCAGATTCTTCTAATGTATTTTATATCAAGTTTAGTTTTGGTATTGGAATTATGTTCTAACTGTAGTCTACTGACTATTTTAGGGCACACTACAATGTGATTTTGAAGGACTTGGAGGTTGGTGGGGAGACTGTACAACTACCCACAGATATATTTGATTTTACAACTGGGAGGGGAACAATTATAGATAGTGGTACAACCCTGGCTTATCTTCCACCCACAGTTTATGAGCAACTATTGGAGAAGGTAAGAGTAATTTTAACAGCTAAGTAAATCAATTTTTCCCACTTGAATTCTCATGATTATTCTTTGTGGTAGGTTTTGGCACCACAGTCTGGAATGAAATTATATCTCGTTGAAGATCAATTTACATGTTTCCGTTTTGATGACAAGTATGTACTCATCTTTGTGACTTTATTTTGCTTCAGTTTTCTTTTGAAATAAGTATCCAATATTAAGGTGTGATGACCTTTTTATTTGATCTGTCATTTGTTTGATTGGCATATACTAAGCATTGCCATAATTTTAGGGGTGGGAGATACTGAGGTTTATTTTCTTGGTTGTTTGATCCATATAGTATGTTGATGTCAGGTTGTCATTGAAATTTATCTTAAAAAATATTTAGCTATCTCTCTCTTGATAATATTAGTAATCAAATATTTTGGTATATGCAATGGTTGAATGATCATCAAACAAATAGTCTCTTATGTGATTGTTCCACTTGACTAGAAGTATATAGCAATTGTTCTAGATGAGATAGTCTTATAATGCAGAAATAGAAATTGAGCACAAATTGTTCAGATGGTATTCTGAATATAAACAATGTATTCTCAAAGTAAATTTTTCACCAGTTCAAGAAGGCAACGATTTCACATCAATTTTCTTGCATATGCAGCTCTTAACTTGTTGACCATTGTAATTTTGCAGTATTGACAAGGGATTTCCAACTGTCAAGTTTACCTTCGAGGAGGGGCTTACTCTGACAGCTTATCCTCATGATTACCTATTCCTCTTTAAAGTGAGTGGAATTTGAATAAGTTGTTGTATTGTATATGTATATATTTGCTAATTTGATGAATGTTTAACCAGTCAAACATATACAAGTTTATTTTCATATGGAAACTATACCATAAAGTTTAATCTATTACTGCCTGAATTGATTTCTCCCTCTTGGAAATTAAATTTACTAGGTGCTTTGTTTGTACACCCTGCACTTGTAAATTAATTTGTTTATTTATCTTCACCTCACTTTTGACTACACCTATAAATTTAAGTGTCATTGTCCTCAGGAAAACATGTGGTGTGTTGGCTGGCAAAAAAGTATGGCCCAAACTAAGGATGGACACGACATAATTCTTCTTGGAGGTAAATTTTGAAATTTTGATTCACTAATATTTTAATCTATTCACTTGTTATTATGGTTTTGATTTGTCCATTACGTCCTTAAATATTTCTTATGTTAAATTAAGAACTTGCATATGATGTTAGCTTAAGAGTCTGTTTCTGTTATATGTTAGCTATTTTGTGTAACTTTCAGATTATGTTTGTTTGTTCCTTTTATTGTACCTTTATTTCTGTTTGGTAAAACTTGATAATAGACCTGACCTGACCAATGGTAATTCAAAATTTCTGATCATTTTGGAAATTAGTGTCATTGAATGACTATCACTTGTTTACATGAAGTTGTTTCCTATTGCAGATTTGGTGTTATCAAACAAGTTAGTAGTATATGATCTTGAAAACATGACCATTGGATGGGCTGAATACAATTGTGAGTACCCTCTTATTTATATGCTAAATTTATTAAGGTTATACCAATGATATTATTAAGAAATGGACTTAAAGGCAAACTCAACCTCACAAAATTAGCTTATAAGGTGAGGTTTGCACTCACTTATATATTATGAAATGTCTTAATCTTTAGTCGATGTGACATCTCCAACCGATATCACCTGGGATTATTTCTTCCAATTCATTATGACCCTTGCATTGTCTTTTACTGATAAACTTGATGAACAAACATGTAATAGAAGATGACTTTTGCATTGTGTTGTTGGTTATTTAGGCTCTTCCAGCATCAAAGTGAAGGATGATAAGACTGGAAATGTATATTCAGTGAGCGCACATGATCTTTCTTCAGCTTCCACCATGTTAATTGGAAGTGTATTAACGCTCTTAATGATGCTTATTACAATGCTAATCTCTTAAATCAACAGTGTAATCGAGGGATGGTATTTATTTCATTTTGCTGTAACATAGTTCCTTGATGGTAAGCTTCATTGGAATAAATTAACCATTTCTCGAGTACATAAAGAAAGAAGTGGGATAGGGGAGAGATTTCTAAGTTGTTTTCAATTACCTCCTTGTATAATTTTTTCAAAAGAGAAAGGCATAATGTTCTAAAGGACACAATATCATTTTTCTGATGATATTGCATTATTGCTGCATAGGAAAATTGTTAAAAAATAGTTTATTGTAAACTATGCATCTTATAAGATCCACAATTTTTTGCTGAGTAAATTGCACTACTCTCCCACCTGTTGTAAAGTAAGAGTAAATTTTATTTTCTTAATCACATATTGAAACAGAGTAATGGTCATTTGTTGTGATTGAAGTGGTAATCAATTACACCTTGAATGCATAGTTTATAAACATGATCATTGATTATTTTTGTGAATATAAGAAACAAGCTTGGGCACCATCAAGAATTTTCAAACCTAATGCAATAATTTGTGAACTTTAATTGTACTTCTATCCCCTTAAAGTACAATTGCATAAACATTTGCTTTGAGTCCAAAACTCTTCCATCTAAAACTTTTAATTTTTACCATTTTACTTCAAGTCACCACAGATGAAGTTAATTAAATTGTTCAATCAACAATCATAAAAAAAAGATTGTTTAAATCATAAAATCACTTTGTGTAAAATCTATTTTATTCTAATTATAGTTTAATTTTCTTATGTTGTGATAGTGACTTGTGTCAAACTTATAAATTAACTACCATGATGATTGATATTTGGAGTAATGATAATAATGTAAGACCAAAAATGGAAATGATATTTTTTATGGATAAAAAAGCAAGTTATCAAAATTTCAATCAATCCTATTTAAATTCACATTTGGTTTACATTTGAAAATAAAATATTACGTTTAGTGGTTTTTTTACTTAAAAGGGGGAAATATTTCTAAGTCAACAAAATTCAGAATATAATTTTGTTGTCCAATATCTTAGAATCCAGAAAAATATTACTAACTCTAAAATTCGGAATATAATTTTGTATTCATCGAATCTTCAAAATTTTAGAATCTAAAAAAAAAGGGAATAGGGTGTCAATGAATTTTTTTTTTAAAAAGGGTAAAGTTGTCATTTTCCATATTCTATGGAGGTGCAGTAAGAAATTGCCCAATATCTACATGCATCATCTTTTGCTAAAAAAACTAAGGTATTTATTTCTACACCCCTATTTTTTTCTTCCTGCACCCCTATATTCTTTGAAATACAAGAATTATCTTTGATAATTTTTGATGATTCTGAAATAGGGATTCGTAAGCAAAAGGTGTTTTTGGAATATGAAATCCAGAAAGGAAAAAACCATTTTGGAAAATCCTTTCCAAAACACCTTTCCAAAAGTATTGAATATGTGAGAGTTCATTAACTTTTTTTAATACTTATTAACACAATTATATATATTTGTGCAATTTCATACAACTTTTATTTCTTCCTTCAAGATATCTACATTAAATTGTTAATAGCTAGACTGAAATCAAAGAGTAATTTTTGGTTCATTGAAAAAATTAGCCAAATAGTAAGAACTTGGCATTAACAAGCAGAAGGAAAAGTGAGCATGATATCAGTAACAGTTATTGCATGAGCACAATTCATTTAAACAAGATTAATTAGAAGTTCAAGATGTATTACAATAATACTATTTATGTAGAATAGTTCAGAAGTTATTTGTATATCTTAAAACTTCTAGTTCGTTATGTTATACCTGCTGTGCTAAACAAGAATAGTCCATATACCAATTACTGCTACAATCTTAGTAGATTTTCACCACTTTCTGTTGTAATCTGATTCTGGTTTGTTTTAGCTTTCCCCATAAGAGGTAAAACTTATTTGTTTTTGAAAAAAAATCACACACATCCCGAATATTTGTTAGCCTGTTTTATTGCAGAATAATCAAAATGGTCCTTTGGGGTTGTAGCATCAAAAGAACCTGCCAAAAATTCCAACAGAATTGTCTGATTTTTATAGGCACACTCAAAAATAAGAACATACATATTTACTTATAACTTTGACAAAACAACTTGATGACTATGAGCTGTTAATCACACTTTACAATGATAAAATATGGGAGAACAAAGAGATACAAGTTCAGTTGGTATAAAGAACGGATGGTTCTACAAAGTTGTCCTTAGAAACTGTACCACCAAATAAATAACTGCCAGGAATAGTGCAATCTGGTAAGCATCCCTTTGAAAACTATCGTCCCTTTGGAAGAACTGAATAAAAGTAAAAGCAATCAAAACCTCACAAAGGAAAATGACCTGTGTACTAGTTTTCATGTGTATAGCAATAATTCTTGCAAGGCATTTATAGCATCACATTCTTGTGATAATGAATGTAATGGCATAAACTTAAGATCTGAACAACTTGATTAATTCATTGTGAAGGTGTGTTTGGTTGAGTTTAATAAAGTGGATTATGAATTTGATCATATTTGGATAAACTTACCAACAAACGCCTGAAAGAGAAGAAAATGAGATAAAATTTAATGAGTGCTCACTAGATACTTATTCAAACAAAACTTTTAGTCTATTTTAATAAGTTTAAAAAATGAAGTCAAAGTCACTTGTTCATTTAAGTACCAATATTATAAACCCTTATTAAGTATTTAACTAATTTTTTACCTAAAAAGATAGGACATTGAAGCCTGACATTTAGAATTCTTCTATAGAGGAAAAAGAACTAACCTTGGTTGGATCTCCTGAAGGATCTGGATACATCTCCAAGTTCTCTTTTTTAGTTGAAATCTTATTACTCAAATTCTTAGCATTGTCAGCCAAGTCTTTTACAGATTCAATAGCTGAAAAGAGAGCACGTGATGTCCAGAAAAATGTCTGAGCACTAGCAGATGAAGCTGATAAGTCCCAAAACTCTTCATGCTCAATGACTTGACCACTAATTTGGTTAAGAGTAAATTTGGAAGTAATTCTGAGTATTAAATCTTCTCCTAACCCTCCAATAACAGATTTTGGCTTCCCTCTTATTGTCCACTTGATACTCAAAACACTGGTTGACAGCATCACCATTTCCTGCACAGTCTGTCACCGCACAAAGCTTTTTAGAGAACTCTACACTTCCTTATTGTTCGTAGATTTAGGAAAGATTATTTTATTTCATTACATCAACACAACGTTAACTTTTGTTTCTAAGTTGCCCTCTAGTATTACTAGGTGAGAAAAAAAAGATTATTAGAATAAAATAACTTTCAAATCCATGCACTCTCACCTTTACACATTTTGTCCCTTTGAAAGAGTTTATCTTAAAAAGAATGAAAACTACAAGAAGACAAATTCAGTCTAATGTAGTTATTTTCTTTCCAAAGCTATTCAACAATTGATACTAGTAATGTGTAGCTTAAGTGTTCCAGCCTACCAACTTAAAAAATGGAAGCATTTATCAAACAACAAAATATCCCAGTTTCATGGATTTATTGCTGCTTTAGGAGAAGGATCCTAGAAATTGAACTCACCACAGATGGGTTGTCTAGTGCAGCAGTAGCCCATAGTGCTCTTTTATACTTCTCACGACCAGTAAAACTTCTGATAGGATCCTGAACACGATAACAGAATCATAGACAAAACATAAAATCCAGCTAAGGAGAGTGTCCTAAGAAATATCAATTAAAAAAATTATCATTCAATTTGTTTATATCAACAACCATAATAATATTGCGTTAACAGCATTATATACTACATTTTTACATAGAATTACTGTGCCTAATGTACTAGTTAAACATTATCATTATTTTAATAACCCCAAAGTCCTTAAACTTCTTGGTACCCCTTACTATATTGTGACTCTTCATTGGCATAAAAATTCAATGAAGAAAACAAACTGCCATCCCTTGTTCTGTTACAAAGGGGAACCACTATTATCAGGAATGAAGCATGTTGTTTTCTTTATGAACACTCAGAAGAGATCATATATAGAACATGTAGTGTGTAAAGGAGAATTAAAGCAAGACCTTGTATGTGACAGAAACGGCATAGATTCCAAGTGCTCGATTTCCCTCCCTTTGTTCAAGTATATCGCGTGCAAGTTGTCTTGCAGTAGATTCTACCAAGGGGCTGCTGATGCACTCAAACTCATTGCAAAGCTCACCAAAATCCATACCATCAACCATCTTATCAGCTTCTGAATATGATGCCTTGGTTTCAGTATCAGATGACACTTCACTCCTATCAGCATCATTTGCAACTGTAAAACATGAAATACATATCAACATATGGCACTGGCACAGCACCCCGAGTAGTATTTTTTTTCTTCATATAGATATATATACTAAGATTATTTTGATAAACTTTTTCACCAGTAAGAGAAGGAAAGGACATAAGAAGATGAAATATATTGAGTTTCTTCTTCATAAATGACAATTTTATTGGTTTTTTGGAGGTTGTTCTCTAATCAAAATTAGATTTTTATTAATCATATATATAACATGAGTCTCTGGGCAAACTCAAACTTTAATCAAAGAGAACAACACTAAGAGTGCCAACGAAACTATATTCAAGAACAATTCTCATCAATCCATCAAAACAACCCTTTTAAATCTACATGAACTATCAAGTTTAGATTAATTTCTTTCACATTATTTTATATTATGAATGCGTGCATGATCATTAAAATTTGTAAAGTAGAAAGGAAGGCAAAAGATGTGAGAAAGTAGCTGTATATGATGAAGTGAGTGAAATGATGTGTAAGGAGAGAGAGAAGAGAGAAGTAGTGAAACCTCGCAAGAAGAAAGAGTGGTGGTGGTGGTGGTGGTGGAAGGTGGTGGAGGAGTGGAAGGTGGTGGAGGGTGTGTGTTTATTTGGGCGAGGGAATATTCCGGCTGCTGAAGAAAGAGAAGAAGAAAGAGCGGCAGTGAGAGCCATGTCTCCCCATTCCGTGGCGGAAGGTGAGTTGTTTGGGATTACAAACCAGATATGCAGAGAACAAGAGCCTCTTCTTTTTCCTTTTTTTCTCACTATTTTACACTTAGACTTTTGGATAAGGTGGGGCCTTTTAATTGTGAGAAAAAGTCAATTTTAACTCTTTTGAAAATTTTAAATCATTTTAAATAAAATATAATTTCACATTCTTAAATATCATGCACCTTCACCATTAGTAAAAATAACACAAACTTGTCTTTTAACCACCAAATGAAAAAAAAATAAAAAATCATACTCTCCACCATACACTAGAGACACAGAAAAATATTGTTGAAATTAAAAAAAAAAATGGAAGTATAAGAGAGGAAGTATGGAGGTGGGGTGTTTCTCCCTGCACCCCAACAAATGACTTTCTGCACCCCATAATTTCATAAAAGACCATTTTACCCCTTTTAAAAATGACTTCCATATTACTCTTTCTGGAATATGTCTGGAACATACTTTCTCAAACACATTTTATGAATTCTGGATTTACCATTCTGAAAATTAAAAAAATATGTTCTAAAAAAGATATTTTCGTAATAGTTTTTTTATCTTCCAAATTTTTTATTTTGGAAACACACTTTACTTGGAATCCCAATTTCAGAATCACCCAAATTTATTAAGGATGATTTTGGTATTTAAAAAGAATATAGGGTGTAGGAAGAAAAATGTAAGGGTGCAGGGAAAAATACCCATGGAGGTGTAGGGAAAATTTGCCCAATGCTCAACACTTTCTTTTGGCCCACCCAATATTTGGCTTAAGGATTTGAGTTTTCAGAAGAGTTTTTAAAAAACTTATGATGATATTTCTATCTTGTATTCTTGAATTCATAACTAACACTTCAGTTTCGCTTTCCATTATACGTTTCCGTTTCAAAATCACTTCCAAATTCCAATTTCCAGAAAGCAAAATACACCCAAATTTTTCGAATTACTTATTTTCCGAATTATTTATTCTGAAAGGTATTTTCAAAACTCGATTTCCAAAACCAAACTTCACACTCCTATTATTTATGTCATTATAATATTTGATAATAAAATCGTATTGATGTCATTATTTTATGTTGAAAATTAGATTTATATTTGACCCATTCTAGTTGAATAAAGTTTGTTTCTTGGCGTATTGGGTTGGACTAGCAGAAGATGAGTAGAGCTATTATTACTATTTACACTCTATCTTCTGCTTTTCATACTTCCCTACTAAACACACTCCCCTTATTGTGGTTATCCTTTCCCGCACCTAACTTCCTTAAAAATGAACTAAATTTTTCGTACATACTTAATAACAGCTTGTAATAAAAGTACACCATTAATTTAATTATTTTAATCATGAGAAACTCACTTTAATTCTTCAAATTAACAAATTTAAAGTAAAGGTTTGTGAGATTAACAAATTTGTCACTGCATAAGTACATAATTCAACCAATAATATTAGCACATATTTATAAATTAAAATAATAAATAGTAATAATAATAATAATAGTCAAATAAATAATAAGACTTTTGATTGAACAAATTACAACTTTAGATTATTCTAAGGACTTTTTAAATCTAAAAACTAAAACAACTTCAAGTAATAATTGTAGTAAGTAGACTAATCATTACTCCTTACAATAACATCAAAGACTAATTTAATTATTTAATCTCTTAGATCCAATTTCTATCATGTTTGAAAACAGGTTTTTTGACCTTCATTTCTTTTTTTAACTAAAAAAATAGGCAAGGAGTAAAATATAAGTAATAATATTATCTTAAACTTTAACAAAATAAATCAATTATAAAAATCCACCGGTTTAAAAAAAGAAAATATTAAAAAAATGTATATTCCATCTTGTAGATGCTGATAAATCAAAGTAAATTATAAGTATATACTCTATTCTCATTCATAATTTTTTTTCTCTTTTCTTTTCTTCATATTGTTACCTTTTTCTATCATCACAATTTACATTTACACCAATTTCTTATTATATCATCCGATACCGAGAGAGTTTTGGTCAAAATCATTGATTGAAAGTTCTTCTGATGACTTAATTGTTATAATTTTCATAGACCTAATTAAAGCTCTGATGACTTAATTGTTATAATTTTCATAGACCTAACTAAAGCTCCTTAACACAAAATGATTAATATAATTATAGTACAAAATGTTATCTAAAATTCAATATTAATCCGATAGCCTGTCTTAATTTCGATCCAGTGTTAGAAGTCCATCACGATCATATAAATGTGTACACCAACAAAAACAAAGGTATGCATCAAACAATATTTAGTAATCTCAACTCCCTCCTATTGAATTTTAACTTAAATATCGGAATATCTTTTACAAATACACTACCTATACTAATTAAAGATCGTAGATTTCATAGTATCCCTAGTCAAAATCAATAACGACTTAAGGTGACCAGAACCCAGAACTTTACCTATTTTTTTGTGAGAACATCCATATTTTTATTTCATGTCTTTTTTCTTTCTCCATTTCAACTAAATGTTTACAATTTCCCTTGAATGAACTTAAAATCAGGTAGCAGCAGGCACTAAATTCCAAAAGGAGAAAGTGTTACCTTGAAAAAAAAAATCTAAAAGCAGAAGCAAAATATTCAACTACTTTATTCAGATTCAGAGAATGGAATTTGATTTTATTTTTCTTTTTCCTGGATCTGCACCTTCAAATAAATTTGGTAGCTATAATTCTCAGTTCTGATCCATAGATCCATATTAAATATATGCATTTTCAAGCTTTAGCTTAAGGATGAAGTATTTATGTGAGACCATGTTTTTTCCCAGAAGTTCCCATGCAACAATGGCTTCTCTCAGTTGCTTTTGGCAAAAAAAAATATTTTTCACTTTAAGGAAATCAATAAATTGGTTAGCCTTTTTTTAAACTTGAAGATAGTAATATAATCTCTAACACATTTTATTCTAAGATACATTTTATACAAACAATTAAAATTTACTAAAATTAAAAATATTATAAGGGAGAGTTTAAACAAGAAACAAATAAAAAATTATAACTTTTATGGATTTTGATTAATAACAAAAAAATGAAACTATTTTAGTAGGTTGGTTTGCAGATATTAGTCTCGTATAACTTCTTAACTCTTATAAGCAATTATTCCTTCTATTATAGATAGTTCGAGTGCTGAAATGATTAAGTTTTTTTATTCATTAATACCAAATCAATATCTTTTTTAAAGGTTGAATTCATTGTGAGTTTAGTAATAAGTCTAAATATAATCAATTATGAATTATTAGTATTTATTTAGGCTTGCATGCTTAAAAAATACAAACTTTAATTTTTTTCTATTTTTTACAATATGTTTTCTTATTTATTTAAAGCAAATATATAAGTTTGTTAAGTATTTAACATAAGTTTACTTATGGTAATATTTTGTTTTATAAGAGGATTTAGATCTAAGATGCAAATTTGTTTTCAATAATCTTGTTAAAGTTATTTTTCAATTTTTGTTCACATGTGTGAACCATCTATAAATATGCAGAAGAATCTAGAAATGATATTAATAATAATACGTCTTCTGTGAAAAATTCCAAATAGTTTTTGTTGGTGATGAAAAATTAGAATGAGTGAAAATATTTGTATAGGAAGAAAAGAAGGAAAAAAAGTAATAACTTATTTAAAAGATGGTTTATACAAATTATTGTATATTAGTTTTTCTAGAACATTTTATAAATTAAATATATTTGATTAAAAGTTTTCAACGAGAATAAAGCATGAAATTAGTCAATGGTATATATGCACGAAATCTAAAGGAGAAGAAAACCAAGTTATTCTTTATCTTTATATGTCCACGCTTCTAAAAAAGTAGGTTGCCTCTTTGCCTACCTATCTTTTCCTCTTTACCTTAAGCCACTCACTAGGCGTGGAAATTTATGCTAGGCTTTCTACAAAACCCCAAACAATATTCCAAAATAAAGAAAAAGCTATAATATGAAATAATAAAATAAAATACAGATACTGACACGGACACTGATATGATACTATATGGACACAGAGATACGTATAATCTTTAAAATGTAGGACACGGAGTACGAATCTATATATTATATAATTATGAATTATATAAATTAACAATAATACAAGTATAACATAAAGATATTTTTATGACTAGTTCAAAATAATTTGTTTTTTATTTTAATAATCATACATTAAATTTTTAGAATGTATAATCTTTAAAATATAGGATACGAGACACAAATCTATATATTATATAATTATGAATTATATAAATTAATAATAAAGATTTATGTGCACAAGTATAACATAAAGATATTTTTTATGACTAGTTCAAAATAATTTGTTCTTTATTTTAATAATCATACAATAAATTTAAATTTTTAGAATGCTAATGTGTTTTTTATTTTTAAAATTCGGTTAAAATCATGTTAGAATTGTCAGAAATCCAACAAATATTTTTTGAATCAAACTCATGCTCATAAAATATCGGTAAGTGGTATTGATGTTATCATACGTATCCATGTTCTGACACAATGAAGTAACAGGGAATTAACTACTTGGGTGTCGTACATGTAAATTTGCATCTCTTTTACCAAATATCCAAGTTTGAATGAGAATGATGATTTGAACTCCTTATGAAACGCTGTTCAGAGTGCTGTGTAACACATAAATTTGGAGCATGTGTATATAATAAATTCAAGGTAAAATGTGGGGATAAGGTTTTTGTGAAAGTAAAAGCTAAAAAGTGGTGGTGCATGTGTGTGGGTACACAGAGTTGAAGGAGAAGTGGTAACTAAGAGTGGCTCATATTAATCACTTCTTCATAGTAATGTCTTCTTAATAAGTTTCAACCTCAAGTTCAAGAAATATCAGAAAAATGTTGGGAAAAACGGGTAATTTTCCCACTAAAACAAAACCCTAACAGAGCTACCCGACAAATAATATTGAATAAATAAAGCGGAATAATAAAAGAGATAAAGAGGAAAAACACACCCGAAAATTGTTAACGGAGTTCGGCCTGTTTAGCCTAATCTCCGAGCACAGCAAAAACAACTCCCTTTTATTATTATGAGAGAAGATATTACAAATTGGGATATTTAACAGTGAAGGAGGGGATGTTAATATATAACCCTCAAACCTCCTTCCCAAACAATGAACCCACCGATGTGGGACTTGGGATTAAGCCAAAATCAACAAATCTCCACCTTGGCTTAATTTCAAGTCCCACCTAAAACAAATCTTCTCACAACATAACAAAAAACAAACTTTACAGTGCTTCAAATTTGCGCCTCCGGGCGCCAACTTCAAATGTGCAAAATATTAACCAAGTCTAAACAATATTCAAACTTGGCCCTTGTAACCACCTTGCCTTGTAGCAAACATCTTCTTTATTAGAAAATTCTTCTTTCTTTGCAAATACCCATTTGCACCCAATTGCCTTCTTACCTTTTGGTAATTGTGCCAACTTCCACGTCTTGTTCTTCTTCAAAGACTGCATCTCCTCTTCCATCGCACCCGCCCAATTACCACTCTCTGAACTCAGAATGGCTTTTGGGTAAGTGGATGGAATGTCATCAACAACTGGAAGTGCATAGGCAACCATATCCATGAAACGAGCAGGCTTCTGAATATCTCGTCTTTGTCTTCTAACTGCAATTGGCGCTGATTGTTGTTGAGATTCTTGGGTAGGAACCTCTTCCTCATCTGACTCTTCTTCTGCCATAGGAGAGTCACTTGTGGTATTTCGTGTTGGGATCACCACTGTCGGCTCAAACTCCACCTGCTTCCGAACACACTCCACCTGTTGTGGAGTACTATCAGCTCCTTCTGGATTTACCTTCTTTAACATGGCAGATTCATCAAAGGTAACATCCCTGCTGATAATCGTCTTCTTTGCCTCTAGACACCACAAACGGTATCCCTTCACTCCAGGACTAAAGCCCATGAAAAGAGCCTTCTTTGCCCGTGGATCCAACTTTGATTCAATCACATGATAATATGCAATAGAACCAAAAACATGCAAAGAATCATAATCAGTTGCAGGTTTTCCAGACCATACCTCTAACGGGGTTTTGCCATCTATAGCAGATGATGGCAAACGATTGACGAGATGTTGAGCGTATGTCACAGCCTCAGCCCAAAACTCTCTGCCTAACTCAGCATTAGACAACATACAACGAACTTTCTCCACAAGTGTCTTGTTCATACGCTCCGAAACCCCATTCTGCTGTGGTGTTTTTCTAACAGTGAAGTGCCGAACTATGCCACAATCTTGGCATACCTTCAGGAACGGATCACTCTTGTATTCTCCTCCATTATCTGTTCGGAGAACCTTAATCTTCCTTCCTGTCTGGTTTTCAACTTGAGCTTTCCACTTAAGGAAAATTCCAAGCACATCATTTTTGTTCTTCATAGTAAACACCCAAACTCTCCTGGAAAAATCATCAACAAAAGTGACAAAATAATGCCTACCTCCGATTGACGGAGTCTTGGCAGGTCCCCACACATCTGAATGCACATAATCCAGAATACCCTTGGTATTGTGAATTGCAGTGCCAAACTTCACTCTTCGTTGTTTTCCCAGAACACAATGCTCACAAAATTCAAGTTTGCAAGCCTTCGTACCTTTCAACAATCCTTGCTTGGTAAGAATTTGCAAGGATTTCTCTCCAGCATGTCCCAACCTCATATGCCACAACTTCGTTGCCTCAGCATCCTTCTTAGTGCTAGAAGTTGTTGCCGCTACTGTCCCCACCACTGTACTACCTTGGTAGTAATACAAATTGTTCTTCCTCACGCCTTTCAACATCACCAGTGCTCCTGAAGTTGCTTTAAGAATTCCATCTCGCATCGTCACAACTAGGCCTTTAGATTCTAAAGCCCCCAATGAGATGAGATTCTTCTTCAACTTTGGCACGTACCGTACATCCCGCAAAATTCTGGTGGATCCATCGTGATTCCGCAACTTGATTGAACCTATCCCGACTGTCTTACATGGATTATCATTACCCATGTAAACAACCCCGCCATCGAGTTCTTGAAAATCAAAGAACCATTCCCGAATGGGACACATATGATAGGTACAACCTGAATCCAATATCCACTCATCTGGATGCAATGATGCTGAAAGCGAGACAATCAACACATCACTTTTGCTTTCTGCAACATTTGCATCTTGCAGAGCCTTCCCTTCTTGATCCGAATTTGCCATTACAGACTCACAATATAATATTCAATATTACAAATAATTTCAAACAACCCAAGGCGAACCTTCGGCTCTGATACCACTTGTTGGGAAAAACGGGTAATTTTCCCACTAAAACAAAACCCTAACAGAGCTACCCGACAAATAATATTGAATAAATAAAGCGGAATAATAAAAGAGATAAAGAGGAAAAACACACCCGAAAATTGTTAACGGAGTTCGGCCTGTTTAGCCTAATCTCCGAGCACAGCAAAAACAACTCCCTTTTATTATTATGAGAGAAGATATTACAAATTGGGATATTTAACAGTGAAGGAGGGGATGTTAATATATAACCCTCAAACCTCCTTCCCAAACAATGAACCCACCGATGTGGGACTTGGGATTAAGCCAAAATCAACAAAAAAATATGTATATAAACTGTTTTTCACTTTAACTCTTAAACTATGTGGAACTAAAGCTATGTAAGTTCAAACACACACAAAACAATTTTATAATGAAGTAGCAACCATATATCAACCACTCCAACTGAAGTTGTGCTAAGGCTTAGTGATGCATAAAGATTGAGAAAAAGTAAATTGAGAAAAGGAAACTACGTTTGTCCATTTTGAATGAAAGGTGGAGAGAAGAAGGGGCCACAAACGCATATACAATTGACAGAAATCAACGCCATGATTAATGTTCCACTAACTAGAACACTTGTGTCCTATATGCATGCCACTATTCTCCCAGTCACCGTGCTCTATGGTTTCACAACTCTTAGGCACTAACAACATCAACCACATTGCATACTAAAGCAGGTCCAAGGGTGTCAAGAATGAAGACAAAAATGCAAACATGTTTGCCAGAATGCCATAATTCATTCATATAAACAACTTGTGTGATCAAATTGTATTCCATTATTCCACAAAGTAAGCAACAACCCCCACCAGTACTTCTTTGTTCAATGTACTCTTTTACACATCATAGGAAAATACATAGTTGATGCGATAAGTTTAGATATAAATATATATAATAAAGAAAAATATTATTTGACAATCACTTTTTATATTGATTTAAATTACAACTTTTACATGATAGAGGTTATCACAGGTAAAAGGGTACTTTTGTCACTTGAAAATGTGTAATTTGGAGCAAGGGTTGTCAAATTATCGATACTCGTATAATAAAGGGTAAATTTATAATTAAATAATTTAAAAAATATTATGACAACATGGTTGTATAAAAAGTGTAGATTGTCAATGTATCATTCATTATTCTATTTAAAATGAAATTTTGTCTAAAGATGAAGAAGTCATGATAACATGATATGACTTCATTATGAAAAAGTTGTGTCAACTTTACACGATTTTAATGTAAAAAAATCATACAAACTTAACATGACTTTAGTTCAAAGTGATTACAGACAAATTTCACTAAGATGGAATATTTCTTTTAACTTTAGAAAAACAAATCCATTTTGTTTTGGGAATAAGAAAAAAATTTATTCTAGTTTTATGAAAACCTCCATATTTTAATGCTATGATTAATTAAAACAATGACCACCCAAATGATTTATCTTTGTTTAGTTTGGGTTGATCTTTTGGATTACTTTTCCAAATTGGACTTTGTTTTTTATATCTAAAATTTGTTTTTGGTTTTCCTTCTTAATTTTCTCTCACCCTCTTTATTTCTTTAATTAATGCTGGCAATGACATGAATAGAGACTCTCCAAAAGTTTCTTTCAACTAATCAATGTAGCTAAAAACAACCTAAACATTTCATGTCCACCTACAAATAATATCTCATCCTTTTGCTCTTTTTTAATGAGAATTTTTTGGTAGGTTCTACACACCCAAATCAGCACTACTAATTTTATCTAATTACAACTACTTGAACCATTCTTGAACTTAGGAGAATATTTTTAAACAAGGATTCTCCACCAAACCATAAAAGTGACATTAGGAAAATTCAAACTTGCACCACCCTAAAGAATTTCACCATTTTTAACATATTAAATTAAATTAAATATTAATTGATGGTTTCATTTTCTTTCAAATATAATTAAATAATTTAACTTTATTAAAAAAAATCTTGTTTTGATAAAATATTTCAATTATCATTACATTTTTTTTAATATTACTTATTTGATATAATTAAAAAATATTAATATTTATGAAATTTTAGTTAATATTGATTAATGATTTTTGTTTTCAGTTCAAAACATCTTCCATTAACATTGAAAAAGCTTTTACTCAATTGAGTCCATTGATATTGCTTTTCCTTGATGACAATCACTTACATTAGTGAGAGTTATTTCTACAAAGTTGTTAATTGAGATTTTTTTTACTTTTATGGATGTGGGCTAAACAAATTCCCCAACTAACATTGAAAAAAATATATTGTTGGTAAAAAAATTCTTAATTAACATTCATTTTTTAATAAACTATTGATAAAAAATAAGATTAGTATCATTGATAAAAGAAATCATTACAAACATTAAAAAAAACAACCATAACAAACATTAATAAAAACAAACAAAAAAATCTTAACTATGTAAATAGTTTTAACTTATATTGTTAAAAAAGATAACTCTAATTGATATTAGTTAAAAAAAAAATAGACAAACATAAACTAAAAATAATACGTAAATAATTCAATTATTAATAAAAATTATAATTTCAATTTTTAAATTCTTTACCAACATAACATATTTTATTATAAAATATTTTAAATTATAAAAAAAAAATATTCCCTTAGAATTCCTTAGTTGTAATACTTAAAAGAAACAATAAAAAAATGTTGAAGACTCCCTTTTCAACCTCCCATTATAGCTTCAACATAAACAAAGAAAACTATTCTATGCATTTTCTCATTAAACTTTTTTTAGACACTCCTACAATAAAAAATAGAAGAAAATATTTGTTTTTACTATTAAGAAATAGTTATTTATTTATCAAGAAGACACGTGTCTTCTCAAGACCCTTTGCATATATTGTTTTTATGACTCATTTGCAAAGTTCTTTAAATATTGATATATATGTAAGTGACTTCATGCCCCATGTTCACGTCGAAATCAATACTTCACAATATAGACTCATTTAATGTTAATATATGATAATATAAATCCCAATAAACTTTACTTAGTCCACAATTAGTACAAACAAAGTAATATTAAATTATGTATCCTATATTTTAAAAAATAGATAACTATAAGTAGTTGTGGTGTTAATAATAATAAAAAATAAATAAAAGAATAGAAAATTGTTTTCTAAATTTTTTTTTCTAATCTATCCATATATTGATCTATAACAAGCAATACGATAAACAAATTACACAACATAAAGATATTAGTTATAGTACTTGTTTTTATATATGAGATGAAATAATAAGGTAATTGTTTTTTTTTATAAAAAAATTTATGTCAGGTATTATTATGCAACTTGACATTTCAACTGACACTTCGAGCAACAACAATCATCTGTCATCACGTGAAAAAAATATTATTAAAAAAATACAAAAAATATGGGAGGATTATACCAAAATTCATATGTTAATAAAAACGATACATAGGTAGACTAAAGGTAATTGATTGAATATTTGATTCCTCCTTTTCGATTGTTCTTTTGTTTTTTTCTCTTTTGCTTATAAGTCTCAAGTTTCGATTCTCAGTTATGCTCAAGCAAGTATTTGGTATGAGATGTGTAATAAGTTTAATATTGATTACATAACTTTGTCTTATCTGATGTACTTAGTTATGCAGTTTGTTATGTGTTATATTATCGATGAACCATATTTAATATATATATATAAGAATGAAAATATCTCTTGTTACATATTTCTTCTTCTTTTTAAACTCCTATTTTTAACCAGTTAACAGTTACCAAATATAGAAGAAATTATAAATCGTCTTGAACTCGACCGGTAGACTAATATATTAATTATATTATCACATTCTATATTATATTATGAACCATTAGTCACGAAATGGGTTTCGCCCTCTTGGTATTTCAATCACATATTCTTATGGGAAAAAAAATCTTATAATGCTAAGACACGATTTTTTCAATCCTTTGTTGACTTGAATTAGCATCCACAAAATGAAGAATTTCTTCTTGGAAGAGAACAGAGAAGAATTGATTTCATTCAATAGTTTTTGTGTGTGTGCATAAAATAAAGTATTTATTTATACTTTAACTCTAAGATATTAATATAAAGTTTTTATTTTGTTGTATAGCTGTTTATTTTGTTAGTGTGATGAAGTCAGAAGCATCTCTTATCTGTTATTTTGTAAGTATTCTCCCCTTTTCCCTCCGTGATTTCTGTGGGGAGACTTACTATTTCCAATTCTCCGTTTCATAATTTATACCTACAATTTTATTTCATTTTTAAACCTACTTTTCTCAAAAAAAAAAAATTATCGGTAATAAAAATAAATAAATAAATAAAAACCACTTCAGAGGTGGTCAAATCCTTATATATAAATATCTGACAATAAACTCCTATTGTATCACCTACCTACCAACTTAGTAAAGGGATTACCAGACCAACACTATCAAACCTTAATGAATCAACCGCATACAAGTCATAAGATTTAAAACCCAACTAGTATACGAAAAATATACCGAACAAGACTTTTCTCCAATTTACATCTTCTACCATTATAACCATATATAAAAGTTTTTTCAAGGGTCCAAGTTTTTCAAATCGAGTTAAATAATTATTTTGATATTATAAATATGATCAATTTATTGTAGATAATGTATTAGAAAATTAATTTATGTTTAACTTAATATTTCATCATAAAATTGATTGATTTCAAAGATTAAATTTATTCTTCTCAATTAAGTAGTTTTCTCATTTGATTAGTATTTTTTTTTGTGTTCAATAAGATATCTTCCTCACCATAATATAGTCTCATTTGATGTAAAATAAGATATGTGGTAATAGTTAAATGTTTAAGTTGAATATATTTTTACTTCACATTTATGCAAGTTATATTATACTCTAAATTTTATTTGTATGAAAAGATCATTGGTATAATAGACTTCCATTTAGTCTCTTCTTAGAATTCTTAATGAATAGGTATAGTTTACCTATATATCGTTTTTGTTAACATATGGATTTTGGTCTAGTCCCCATATTTTTGTATCTTTTTTCTTTTTTTTAATATTTTTTTTTCATGTGATGGCAGATGATTGTTATTACTTGAAATGTCAGCTTGACTGAGATGTTAAGTTGCATAGTGATACCTAACATGAAAGCTTTTTATAAAAAAAAAGGACAAAAAAATTTAGAAAAAAAAATATTATATTTTTAATATTATTTTAATTAAATTAATTTTATTTTAAATAAAAGATTCTCAACATATTTTCTAATATATTATATCATTAAGTTGTAAATTATACATCAATTAAAAATAAAAACATTCTATAATATATAAAATTCATAAGGTATAAAATCAAATTCATTTAGAATATATTTACACAATAATTTAATTTATTGATATTATCATGTAGATTAAAGTTTATTTCTTAATATACAATTTTTACTATTTCAATAAAATAGTTAGATTAAGATGATTGCAAAAGCAAACTAGTAATGTGGAAGAAGAGAAGAAATAGTTAGAAAAATAAAGAGGTGGTGACTCTGAGTCGCCGGTGCGGCGGTTTTCTTCTTAACTTCCTTCCATTGCCGTGGCATAAATTCTAAACTCCTTTTTCCTAAAACACATTTTTTAATACAATAATGCTTCCTTCTCCTACCTTCACTATTGCACTACACCTTAACACCGATTCCTTTCTTTCCCTTTTCAATACCTTTCAAATCACACACACTCACGCATACAACCCTCATATTTATACATATATATACACACACAAGCACACACTTTCAGATACCCATTGGGTGAGCAATTCTTCACACACCTACCAAATTTCAAATGGTTATGGAAAATCCAAACTTGCTATCTCTCTTCATCATCCTCCTATTGGGTCATTGGATCCATGTTCAAGCTGCTCCTCCTCACTCTCTCGTCACACAACTCCCTGGCTTCAACTCCAATTTCCCATCCAAACACTATTCAGGGTGCGTATTTCTTTCTCCCTTATCTTCCACACATTACCATGATATTGATACACTCATGTCATTTTGCTTCATAAATCAAGATTGAGAAACCAATTGTATGTTTTTTTGTTAACTATAACTAATTTTGGTACGGTTTTGTTGGAAAATGATTTAACTAAGGCATGATAATATGATACTGTGAGCTCTTCTATGTACTGGGGTGTGACGTGAGTGAGAGAATTTTGAGTGGTTTAATTATTGGATGCAGGTATATAAGTATTGATGGAAATGATGAGAATGGGAAGAGGCTGTTCTACTACTTGGTGAGTTCAGAGAGAAGTGCAGAGAAGGACCCCGTGGTGCTATGGCTGAATGGTGGACCTGGGTGTTCCAGCTTCGATGGCTTCGTTTATGAGCATGGTATGTTAATCATTGTACCCTTCTTTATTATTCCTGGGGAACAATAATCGTGGTACTTTACTTCTATGTCTCATCATATTTAATCTCCAACTGTTTCGGTATGGACAGGGGTCTACGTTAATTAATTCATTAACCTCATCATGTTCCATCTACTCTAGGGACATTTCAAATTTCAAACTTTTTGTCTCTTTTTTTTTTCTGGTTAGATGTTGCCGTTTCTTTATCAAGTTGGGGACCAAGTTCTAATAAATATAACGCGTTTTGTATTAATTTCTCACATATAAGGGGAAAATGTTGGGTGTTTTTGTTCTCTGGGAGGTCCTTTTTACTCACCTTGAATCAATACTATTATATTATTTTGCTTTTGTTGATTATTTTCATGTGATGGTGAAATGTGGGTGCATGCAGGACCATTCAACTTTGAGGCTGCAAAATCAAAAGGGAATCCACCCACTTTGCATATCAACCCTTACAGCTGGTCCAAGGTTGGGTTAAGTCAATGTTTATATTAGTTTCCATCTTATTAAATTAGTACAGCAGTTATTTTTCAATTAATTGAGGTGATTAAACAGTTATTTCTCAAATAATGTATAATCTTTGTAGTAACTATGTTTATCCATCTGAATTGATTTCAGGTTTCAAACATCATATATTTTGATTCTCCTGCTGGGGTTGGACTCTCTTATTCCAAGAACACAAGCAAATATGTTACTGGGGACCTGAAAACTGCTTCTGATACCCATGCTTTCCTCTTAAAGGTAGCTCCAAGAACAAAGACATTGCCATTTGAAATAGAATTAGCATTAGCATTGGAACATATACAATAATAGGAGAGATTAACACAGTTAGTAAATAAATATCACCTATCATTCTATTCTAATCTTACACGCCAATCTCTATTAATTCTAAGTTTGCAGGTCACAATGATACACGAAGCATCCTGCATAATTGCAAATAATAATGATAATTAGTGACACTTTTTTGTTTGTTTGTTTGTTTTGGATCTCTTCTATTGGCAGTGGTTTCAGCAATTTCCAGAATTCCAGGCTAATCCATTTTATATTGCTGGAGAGTCTTACGCTGGAATTTATGTGCCTACTCTGGCTTCTGAAGTTGCTAAAGGTACAAATGCTGAAGTCCAATTCTACAGTAAACAATGACATGCATGCTTCATTAGTTTATATAAATTAAATTATAACTTTCAATATAAATTTTAAACTGTTGTCTCTGAGTCCTTATATACTAGTAAAAAAAGTTACATACTCAGAATGTACACTAAAGTTTTTAATTCCAACTTGCTGTGTATATTTTTATTGATCGTGATTTATGAGCATAAATTATTTGTGTATACATGCCAGGAATCCAAAGTGGTACAAAGCCCGTGATCAATTTTAAGGTACACACATATTTTTTTAGGTGTAATAAAATATTTATGAGGTGATAGCTAGAAACTAATATTTTTTTCCATGGTTTTATATAGGAAGTTTCCCTAAGAATTATGCAGAAAACGAGCAAATACCTTGAATTACCTTTGAGCTTTTGTTTTTTGTGTAGGGTTACATGGTTGGAAATGGTGTCACGGACGAAATATTTGATGGCAATGCTCTCATCCCATTTGTGCATGGGATGGGCCTCATATCCGACAGTATCTATGAGGTGCTGAATAAATATTAATTTCTTGTACAACTTAATTTATTGGTTATCTGCTTTTTTTTATACAAGGTGTATCCCACTTACAAAGTAAATACTACAAGCATTATGCAGAATTATGCAGCAAGCATTATGGCTGATATAAAAGAAATGCAGCATTATGTTTTGCATAATAAGTATATATAAGTATTATATTTGGGTATCACGTTTATGTCCTGTTATAGACTTTTGCATACTTCATGATGTTATTATCAGCCAAAAGTTCATGACACTTCATCATGCACCCAAAGCCTCTTGCAGCAAAACTTATATGAAAACCAGAAAATGACTGGAGCAAACTTATATTGACTAATTCTGCACATTTGCTGAGTTTCATCATTGGCAAGACCTTTAATATACCTGATTTGTCTTCATTACTATTCTCCCATGCTTTCAGGAAATTCCATAGATCACTGTCTCCAAAAACCCATCCCATAAAGTAAGATTTAGGCCTAATCACACCACACTTGTGTATTTATATACACAAGAAAATCTCAGACATCCCGAAAATTATCAAATACTAGGAAACCAATTATTAATTAACAATATAAACACCCTCACTTAGACGAGGGGACATATTCAAAGTGAAGTCACTTAAAACCTTAATAGAGACTCTTATCTTACTAAACAACAACCGAGTAGAATTTTAACAACACAAAACGTACATATTCTATTACTTACTTTTAATTAATTATATTTTCTTTTTCACTGAGCATTCAATTATGCAGGATCTGCAAGCTACTTGCAAAGGAAACTACTACGATGCTTACTCCTTGGATGAAAATGATGGGTGTTATAAGAGCATGGAAAAAGTTGACAGGGTGAGACATTAAGAGCATGCTTGGTTTCTTTGTCTTCTTCAGCTCATTATGATCAATAACAACTAATCAAGATTATTCTCTCTTTGTTGTGTACATAATCATGACTGCTATATATGTTATCAGGCCATTGATGGGCTTAACGTGTACAATATACTAGAGCCATGCTACCATTTCCCTGATACTGCAACAGCCAAACAAAATGGAAGCTTACCAATGAGTTTCAAGCAATTAGGAGTTACTGAGAAGCCTCTCCCAGTGAGGAAGAGAATGTTTGGAAGAGCTTGGCCTTTTCGAGCACCAGTCAAAGCTGGTCTTGTCACATTATGGCCTCAGTTGGCTGAAACGAGGCACGTGGCTTGTGTTGTAAGTTTTCAATTATGCCTAACAAATCATTTTGTAAAGTGATTTAGTTACTAATTCTATAAGAAACTAGTTTTTTATGCACACACCTAATCAATGTTGCTAATTTTCTTTTAGTTTAAATACGTGGTGTCGTAGAGATTGATTACAAGCATGTGTTTGTGGTCCAAACAATCTAGTAATTTCTTGAAAACAAGACAATGACATGACAAACTTGCCATATGCATAGGTAACATGTTATAATTGTTTTTGATTTGGCAAAGAGCAGAATGATGAAGTAGCAAGCTCATGGCTGAACAACGAGGCAGTGAGGAAAGCCATTCATGCTGAATCGGTAGGTAATCACTATAATTAGTATTTATTAACTATGTTTATCTTAACAGTTATTAAAGTATACTCAAGAATGAGGATTAATTAATTAGTTTTGATACACATGAACAGGAAAATGTGGCGGGTGCATGGGAATTATGTACAAGTAGGATACAGTACCATCACGATGCTGGAAGCATGATTCCTTACCACAGGAACCTAACCAAGCAGGGCTACAAGGCACTTATTTTCAGGTGCCACACTATTAGCTATATCACCTCTGCATCATCTTCAAATTCACTAATTCTAACTGCAACTTGGTTAATTATTAATTGCTTTTGTTAAATTCTTAATTACTTAATTAACATCCTCCATTGTTTCATGTATGTATGATCATGGGTCATGGCAGTGGTGACCATGATATGTGTGTACCATTTACTGGAAGTGAGGCTTGGACTCGAGCTCTGGGATATAAGATTGTGGATGAATGGAGGCCATGGAACTCAAATGACCAAGTTGCTGGGTATGCATTTATTAACAAAGTTGTTCAATTAACTATGATGCAGAATAGTATATATGAAAGTAACTGATATAAATTATGTTGAATTGAAATGGCATTACACAGGTACCTGCAAGCTTACGAGAACAACCTGACATTCCTAACAATCAAGGTGAGTCAACTTAATTACCACCTCAAATCAATTTCAAATTTTGGTTTCTTTTGATAAGTTTGAACTCATTTAACTATTAATCGTAAAAAGTTCACTTTAAATCAAACTCAACCTTATAAAATGAGGTTTGCATCAATTTATATATCATGAATTAGCCTCATCTTTAACAACTTGTACGTGAGATTAAGAATTTATGAGTGATATGATAGCAGGTGACACGATAGACCTAATCTATTGTCAAGATAGAATCTAAAGGATTCTAATACTATCTTAAAAAATAAATTTTAAGTCTAACTCAACCATACAAAATCGACTTGTAAAACTGATATACGATGAATTAGTCTGATCTCTAATTGACGTGAAATCTCAAATCATTAACTAAGTAACAATTAAAGGAAGATTGTTAGGTTTGTCTGGTTTTTACTATAGAAACTCTGATAGACATGGGTTTGGTGCAGGGAGCTGGGCACACCGTGCCGGAATATAAGCCACGGGAAGCGTTGGATTTTCTCAGCCATTGGTTGGAAGGAAAGAAAATATAAGGAAATGTATGCATTGATGTTGTGTGAAGTAAAAATAAGCACACTGTTAATTGTAGTTTTACCTACGTTTGTGATTAGTATATCATTAAATGTGTAATGGATAATTATTATTTAAGTGAACTTTGTTCATACATCAATCCTTTCGAAGAGAGGATATGATGCTCCAAATTTGAAATCTCTCAAACCTTTCCCTTTAGATTTTAGAACAACACTTATAATACGTTTGTAAAATGTTTTCAACTTATAAAGTCTTGACAATATAATAAGTATATTATTTAAGTTGAAACAACTTTTAATTAAAAAAAATGTTCACTAATATCCACAAATTATTATATTGGTCCCGTTTATGAGAGAAGAAAATAATCAGAGTATTATAGTGATGGGGTTTATAGTGTCAATTTATTTTCTTTTTTTGGTCACTCATATTTAGTACATATGGGATATAAAAAAGTTAATCCATTGTCTAGCTCCTCATTCATAAAAAAATTGTTTAGCAATATTGGTGAAAAAAATTAATGTCATTAACATCTTTGTTTGAATGTGAAGATGAATGAGAGGAAAAAAATAAAAGAAAATAAATAAATTACTGAGTTATTTTGAAATAAGAAAAAAAAACATTTTAATGACAGCACTATCATATACACTTTTATATATTTTTAGACCTTCAAACAAGAGAATAATTAATTTGATGCATACTCACTCAAAGATATATGCATACATGTATTTTGTGACTTTTTTTTTTAATTTAACATCTTAGTTATAATAACAATTATTTGTCATTACATAAAAAAGTATTATTATAAAAAAAATGTGAGAAGAATAGACCAAAACATATATATTAAAAAAAATACATAAGTAGACTTTGTTTTGTTCTGCTTATTATTTAGGATTCATTATTTACAGCATAATATTATTATAATTATTATTATTATTATTATTATTATTATTAAAAAGATAGGTGTTATGGTGGTTGTTTATTTTTGTTATGTTTTTCTTTGTTATTTATAGTATTATAGATTTATAATAATTATAATTTTATTAAGTTAATATATGACATAAATTTATAAATGTTATTACAAATTTTACTATATATAAAAATGAAAAATTTATTAATAGTATTATAATTAATAATTTTATGTTGTATTTTATTTTTTTATTGTGTATGTGATTTTTTATTAGGAAGAATTATTTAAACTTTTTTTGAAAAACGTAGTTATTTAAAGGGTTAAATTCTAAGAAATTGTTTTTTTTTTCAAATTCAAATTTCTCTAAGTTTTTTATAATTCAAAATTTTAATTTAAAATAAATAATTTTTAAGTTTATTATATTTTAATATTATAAAGAATGAAATTGGAATAAAACGTGTACAACAAAAAATGGAATCCCCTTTGTATATTTTTATAGATTATTATTATTTTAATTTATTTGTTTGCATTTTGAAAAAATATTTAGCTCTTGAAAGTTTTTAATGTTAAATGATGATTTTAATAAATAATAGAAAAAATTCAACATCTTTAATAAATTAATATTATATATTAAATTTATATAAACATCCATTATAATTAATCCTATATAATGTGATAAAATTTATTCATAAAAAAAATGGTTAGGGAAAAAAAATAACGCCTATAAAGCTATAAGCATTTTTGTCAAAAAAAATTGGATAAGCTCAAAAAAATCTTATCCAAAATCACTTTTCTTAAAGCTCAAAACAAAGATAAGCTACTTATTTTTTTTTTTTAAGTTTAGTATTAGGTTAAACTTTCTTTTTAGGAAGAAAAAAATTAAACTGAATCAAACACTTTTATGCGACACTCTCTATATAAATTGAGCATAACTTATATATTTAATTTTTTATTACCTAATAAGATTTCCTCTTACTTGTATAGATGTATTCTTACTCTTTATTGATAAATTTAATTAATTTTAAAATTTTATTAAATTTTGATATTTTTAATTGAGTTTTTATTAAAAAGTATAGTTTTATTAAGTGTATAAAAGGTTTTTTAAATTAGTTTTTATGATTTTATTTTTGTCATCAATTTTAATTTTAATTGATGTGAGTGTTATTTTACATTGTTGTTATTGCTTACGTGTCTATACATAAAAAATAAAAATAAAAATAAAAAACATAATTAAGTTTCAAGTCTTCATAAAATTTAGTATTTTCAAAATGAGTCTATATTAAAAAATTTGTCTATTGAATATCTAAAATTTTATATTATTTAATTGAATCCTTATCATTTGATTTTACTGTCAAATAATTGTTTGATTTTGTATTCTCAATATTAGAAACTTGAACAACAACAAAAATAATTTGTACAACCCTAATTGAAGTTAAATAATAAAATAAAAATCAAACACTGCTAAATAAAAATCAAAGCAGCCATGTATAAACACAACATTGTTTTTGATAAACATAATTCTCAAATCAAATGATTATATAATTCTCAATTGATAATAATTAATGACTTAATTAAAAAATATAAAAAAATTGATTTTTTTATTAAGAACTCAATTAAAAACATTCAAAATTGATGAGAAATGCATAAACAGAGAAAAAAAATAAGATAATGATTATATAATTAAACAACAAGGACAAATTTAATTAAAAAGAATAATATTTATGAGAGATTTATAGCTTAATTAAATTTTATTTATATAGAAAAAAAAATGACTATACTAAATAAGAAGAGTTTTATTATCGGATAATGAAAACAAAGAATCTAAACCTTTGAATCAAATCACCGACCGAATATCAGTCTCATCGATGTAAGTTGATATGCATCATATATATCAACAATTTAAAACCAAAAATAGGAACAGATGAAGAAAAAGAGAATCCAGTCAAAAAGGTTACAACAATTTGCATAAAAAAGGGTAGCTTTTCAATAATTTGTTTAAAGAAAAACACAAACTGATATTTGGCAGTGACATCAACATCATCTAAATAATTTACTTAAATGGCACATGACGATCATAAGACACGTACAGCGGAAATATGTAAAATCTCTAAAATATAGAATATGAGAATATGGATTTTATCACTTATTCACAAGGATTTGTTTTTTATTTTTATAATCATAATAATAATTTATAAAATAAAGTTTTAATTTTTAGAAAATTAATGTATTTTTTCTTTTTAAAATTATGTTATAACCGTATTAGAATTGTCAGAAATCTAACAAATACTTTTTGAATTGGACACTTCATGGATACGTGTCCTACTGATGTCATACGAGTGTCGGTATAGCATATAAGTGTGCTACTTGTGGAACTATTTTCCGTGAGAGTATGGGAAAGTTTATTAGTGTTTTCTGTGTTTCTTGAAGTTCAAACTGCTATGGTTACTGAGTTTTATGGAGTTATTCATGCTATGGGGAAAACTCAAAAGATGGAGTTTATTAATATCTGACTTGAATGTAATTCTGCCTTGGTTTGTGCTGCGTTTACTGCTAGAACTAATATTTTGTGGATGCTTCATAATTGATGGAATACTTATCTAATTACGGTAGAAAAATCAGGTTTAGGGTTACTCATTTTTCGTGAAGGAAATGCGATAAGTTAACACTAATTTAGAATTTATTCATAAAAAATTATTTCATTGGTATAATAGACTTCCATATAGTTTGTTCTTATAATTCTTTATGAATATGTATAGTCTATCTATGTATCTTTTTTTTAACATATGGATTTTGATCTAGTTCATATTTTTGTATTTTCTTAATTTTTTATTTGTTTTTAATAATAATATTTTTTTTCATGTGATGACAAATGATTGTTATTATTTCAAGTGTTAACTTAGCTGAGATGTGGAGTTGATGCTCAACATGACACCTTTTATAAAAAAATTATAAAAAAATTGACATATGCGTGTGTCAGCCTATGTATATGTGTAAGCATCAGAAATAAGATCCCTGCAGTTTTATTAGCTGGAAGCTGTGCAGTTCTGAATCTTATCCTTCAAATTTCTGAAACCAAATTTGAAAAGATAAACTTATTATGAGATGATCTAGATCAGAGGACCAGAACAAATTGCCTGCAATATAAGTAAGAATAATTGAATCAAAATTAAATGAGAGACAATTTTGCAGTGAAACCGATGAGTGTGAACACAGTGGTGTCACAGCCTCACACAAGACTCCAAATAATAGCAAACACGAGTTACTCCTGTCCACACCACACCACATTAATTTCCATCCCTAAAAGAAAGAGATGCAAAACCTTGAAAATTTTTAGACCACTTCATTTCATTTATGAACCTTACCACTGTGCCTGTCCTTATCCAATTTCTTCCTCAATCACTCAAGTGCTTCAACAATAATTAACTAATATTGAACTCTCACTCGCCAACCATGCCACAACCACCACCTCATTAATTTTAACCACACCAATTTCATTCACATATAATCATATTAGACCCACATGTCTAATCCTCCAAAAAATCTAATCTTAAAACTGATTTTCATTTGAACTGTTTCAAAAACTGATAAATTAACTGGGCTCTGTAATAAGAATACTCTGATATAATAGCATAACTTGTGAAGAACACTGTGAAATAGGCAAATACAAAATGTAACCAGGTAAGGCCTTTGATGAAAAAAATATATGGTATGAGTTTGATTTTACAAAATTTTCAAGCACAGGAGAGGAAGGGCAGATTTCCAGACACACTAAAACAGCCCGGCCATCTTCTCTAGTCCAAACATATGAAGAAACAGAAGAACACCAATTGGTGATGGGAACATGAATACTTCAACAGAAAAGAACAAAAAAGGAAAGGGTGTGTATCTATATCATGATTATGGAAAACAAAAACAAAAGCAGAATAAAATAAAGAAATATAAAGTAAAAGACCATCTCAACTCAACTCAACTCAACATTCCTTGGTTGAACCATTTTCTTTCATTTTTGTTTTCTCATCATCCCCTTGTCTTCTTTGTCTGGTTCAAACCTTGGGAGGGTGAGCAATGTGTTCACACGAGACACTCCTTCAAGAGCAGACCACTCTATTTCTGACTCGGGATCTATTTCCTCTTCCTTAGACTCTTTCTCCTCCTCATTCTTGTTGCTGTCATCACCTTCATTGTTCTCCCTGCATGTTCCTGACCTTGGGAGACCGGTCGGGGGGGCCGAAATGTCCACCCTGTCGCCGTTGTGGACTTGGATGGCCGAACTAGGTTGCTCCTTGGACTTGGCATTGGAAGCACTGCATACTTTGTGTGAGGCAGAGTCCAGAAAGAGGCAAACCACAGCACAGTCATCCACTTTGGAGGTTGGATACTTGTACCTCCATGCGCGAACTGCTGACTCAACCAGTGCTCGCGCAGCTAAGGAACGCCTTGATGTGGCTGCCACTATGTCCACCACTTCTTTATTTGAGAGAACATCCCAAATCTACCATTAACAAGCAACAAACTTGAGATGAACGTGAAAAATCTAAGTAAAATGGAAATCTTTACTGGCAAGTGCATTGACAAGGCCAATTAGGTTGCCTACCCCATCTGTTGCCAAGACAATGAACTCGTCTTTCTCAGTGAGTCTTCTGTATGACACCTCTGGAACAGATATCAGGCCAAAATCTTTAAGACAAAAATCACCAAATGCCCTGGCCATGGCAAGGCCAGGCGAGTCATTGTTTGGCAACCAGACACGAGCAACTTCAGGTTCATCATGAAGAGCAAAAACACGGCCTTTACAGCTCCGAATTCTCTCTTCTTCGGCTGTAAGAGAGAACAATAAACTGGGTCAGACATATGAACAATATCTACATATATGACACAGAATGAAAATAACATTTGAGAGCTGTCAACTTAATACAATAAGTGATACACAGGCTAAACATAGAAACGAAGAATGGGTTTCTTCTGCAGAAGTTGATTTTGAGATGAGCCATGACATACAACAAATACAACAGATGTAAAATTTGGTCTATTTACATGGCAAATTAAGTGTTAGTTAGTATCTTTACCAGTGCAGATGTCCCTTTTATGGTCCATCTCAATATGATTGTGTAAATGTGTAGATTAGCTTATTCAAAATAGTGTATTCCAATCGTGTAAATGTGTATTATCATGTGAACTTCTATTTCTTATCCTCTAATATGCCAAATGTATCACATCTTATACTGTTAGCATGCTGCATGGACTATGCATGATTTCCAGCAATTCCATAAATTTACAAGGGATCAACTCATCAAGACCATTCCAATAATGACAGAAGTACAAATGAAATTGGGGAAGGGGGGAGAACTCAATTGCTTAAACTTAAAGGGAAATTTTTTCCAAACCGCAAATCAGGATTCAGGATGAAAGGGACGTTTGGAGTTTCAAGCTAATATTTAAGCACACATTATTTCTGTAGCATCAGGAAAATGCATAATTATTTGCATGCATGTACATCAACACATGACAACATATCGGTGAAAGATAGATATTTCTAGGAAAATCTAGAATGATAGAAATAACTCAATAACACATGGGGCATTTCAACTAAACCGTGTTCTTCATGAAGATGGCCTATAACTGATTTTAACTTTTTCTTCAACTTTTGTCACGTACATTAGATAGATCATAGACAATGCGTGCAAGTATTTCACATGTATTTGAAAATGACATTTAAATAGGTTTCACTGCTAGATGGATGCTCAACAATCTGATGCCACTGTTCCGCAAGGTAGACGAGAGATATACCTGGAAGATTGGGTTTCAGATCCACAGTTAACTGGACAGCGACAAGAGAATCATCTTTCTCTCTTGTACCCAACACAGCTCTAGAGTCACCAACATTTCCAACGATAAGATCATGGCCCTATAAATGAACCAAAACCCTTTATGATCAGAAATAACTCTTTCGCAGACAATAATAAGTTTCTAACAAAACATAATCTTCCAAAGGTTAGAAAGCAAAACCTGCTTAATCAGAGTTACTGCTGTTGTTCCGCTACAAAAACAATCAATACTTTGATGGGTCTTCAGCTCCCTATCCATAACTTTGAATGCCTTCAAAAAGGATTCCTTAAGTGTCTGAAAGATTTTTGGGTGTTTTTCGGTTTCTTCGGCATCAACAGATACCCGGGAATCCTCATCAGCAGATGCAGAGGCAGCCTCTTCTATATTCATGCTTCCTGCAGGATTAATGCCAATCTCCTTGAGGATTTCCTCACCAGAAACATTAAGTTCCCAATGGGTATTCAGATTTAGAGGAAGAACATCTCTCACTCTTTTTGCAACCATGTGACCAAATGGACCATGGCCATCAAAAACACCACAGAAAATAGTATCTTGTCTAGAACAAAAGTTCTGCAATAGAGGGCAAACAGAAGCAATTAAAACTCTGTTCAAAAGAATATAAATGCACAATTGTTATAGTCTAAATAGCTACAAAAAGCTCCCCCCATATTCATAATAAAAAAAAGGTAGAATAGCAAGGAACAGATAAAAGGGGAAGACACAATCGTGTTTCGGAACTTCAGTCGTCCATCACCTTTCACCAAGTGATCCCAGCCGAATGAAACATTAGATCATTAATTCGCAATGTCACAATCAAAACCAGAACCAGTCATACATAGCCAAGGTCATGTAGAAGAGATTAAAGGATCAGCAACAATCATAACTTTGAGAAAACTATATATGCAAAGAAACCATGAGAGAACACACTTGATCAATCAATAAACGCCACAGCCAAATCCAAATGAAGCAGGGAATTGAATACAAGGCTCAACATAAGACTCGGAAAAGTAGTTGTGTAAGTATGTATGTATAAACAAAACAACCCATGTGCGTATGTATATGGCAGGGTACAAAACCCAATATGAGGTAAATCAATCAACCTCACTAACATTAAGATGGAAAAAGATCTGAATTGTGAGCAAAATGTAGCAAAAGAAAGACTACACAAAGAGGGTAATTGGCCAAATAAAAGAAAATGCAAAGTGAGAGAAAGGATCTAACCTCCCAAACAACCATGGCATCCTGGTTGGTGCCCTTCTTGCCTTGCTGAGTGAACAGGGATGCAACTTGGGTGGAGCCATTGATGAAGATCCTCCCAGGGATCCTATGGAGAGGTTCATTCCTCCAATACTCAAAGGAAGAAGCTCTTGATCCAAGCCTCTTCCTGGAGTTGCTCTTGCGCTTCCTGAAAGATGAAGAGGGTGAACTGGGGTGAGGGCTCCTGCTTTCCGCAGAGAAGCAGGACCCCATCTTAAGGGCCCTTAGAATGCCAAGAATGCACTCCACACCACTCGAACACCCACTTTCTTCCCTTGAAGGATCCGTCACAACCCCTTTGAGAATCCCCAACAAAAATCAAACCTTTCACAATCCCCCAACACCACTTCTCCACCTTCAAGTTTTTTTGTTTTTTTTTTTTTACTTTTGCAACCTCTTCACCACCCCACAACAATCACACCAGCACACTTCTCAGATTGAGATGACTAAAATGGCAGTGAACCACCTTCAGTCATCAAGCAAGGCAGGGAATTCAGGATAAGACCAGAAAGAAAGATGTCTTTTTTTTAATGGGAGGAGAACCAGAAAAACAAAAAAAACAACACTACTTTTTTCTCTCTCTCTTCCTCTTTTTGGTTTCGGCTATCGTCGAATAATAGATAACATGCAGATCTGCGTAATCCCCCACAAAGGCCACAACCCTTTTTTATTATTAAAAACCTTGTATTGCAAAATCAACAAAAGGGATTAGATAGCAACTCGAGGTGTAGGTACTCAAAGGTGGTATTTTGAAGGTAACCCACATGAGCATGCGAGTACATAAAGCGAACCCAGAAAGGCAAAGTTCTGAGCTTTGGATCAGAGGCGTAGATGGTGGCGGAATTGACTAGAAAGTAGAAGAAGTAAAGAGAATGGGTGGGTAGAAAAGGGAGAATGCGAAGGGAGAGAGAGAGAGTTCATGTATGTATGATGAAGTTGTGTGTATGAGATTTTGAATAGAGTGAGAATCGGACAAGTTGAAAGTGGGGAAAGAATCTGAACCACTAAGAGCGCACAGACCCAGAAACAAAGCCGTTCTTGTCTCTGGAAGACGTCACTCTTGGACGGAGAGAGAAGGGAAAACTAACACAAAAGAGAAAAAAGATGATAGACAAAGCAAATTTTTGGACAAACCTTTTAACAACAACTTTTCCTATCATTGGCTTCAAGAACATATCAAATTTTAAATATAAATATTTCCGACCAAGTAACGTAGTAACTTATTCTTACTCAAATCAAATTTACTCAAAAAGAGGTCAATTGTTGTCTATTTTAACGCCTGTTCATCTTTGTTACGAGTTTCAAGATTAATCTTACACACAAAGTATAAACAGTTATGTTATTTTTACTTCTGATTATTATATAAACATAACAACATGTTTTTTCTTCTTCAATATACTGTTTCAACATTTTAGGCATTGCAATTTGTAAACTGTGATTTTAAAACCCCCTGGAATGGGAATCCAATTAATTGGTGCATAAAATCATTATATTTTTTAGTCAATAATATTAAATTTAAATTTAGCAACGCTAATTATTGAATAAGAATTGTTATTAATAATTTTATCGAATTTAGATAAGATTGTCTTTTTTTTAATGCTTCCCAGACTCTCGAATGGTTGAAAAAAATTATGAAATAGTCGTTTAAAAATATTGTAAATATATTAGCCTTTTACCTATAATGTTCCTTTTAATTTTAAATGAATATTTATGAAACATGTTAATTAACTGACGTTACATTTTTTTGTGTTAAATTTTTTTAGAAACCATTATAATTGAAGCTGTCTTTTTCTTAAAATTACTTGACTCGTTTAATTTCAAATTGAAGTCAATATTAAATAATTTTTTAATTATCAATTATCAATATTTTATTTATTTGAATTATTAACATTATTTTATTATAATTATCGTAATGAAATAATACGAAATTATCGAATGATATAATAAATAAAACAGCCTCATCTCTCATTGAATAAAGATGTGGTTATGGTTAGAAAATTTTCAAAATTGATTATGCCTACAGTGATAATTTTTAAATATTTTATCATTTTCAAATATTTTCGCCTTTAAGGGAAAATTATTTTAACTTGTCTTTACATTTTTACTGTTTTTTATTCTTTTATTTTCTCTTTCTCATTATATTTCTATGATATCCAATAATGTTTTAAGTAAAGTTTTAAATTCGAATATTATGAACGAAAAAGTTTATTTATAAAAATATTTGTTAGCAAAAGAGTGTAATGATATATGAACAGAAAGATTCAATTCTTTTTAAATTATAGAAACTACAAAAAGTTAATTTGAAATTTAAAAGATAAAGAACAAGTTTATTTCAAATTCTAGCTAAAAGTATACTTTATAACATAATATAATAAAATAAAACACGAAATGAATCATTAAAATATGGGTTTGACTATCTATATATTTTTCACTTCTCCATGATTTTTTATTAATAATAATTTTAAATATTTCTAAATTCTACAAATTAGATGTCTAGCGTAATGTTCTAATTGTTTTCAACAGCACTATTAAAACTATTTGGAAAATTTATTAATAATAATAGTGTTTTTTTACCAACTTTTCTTGTATATTTAAAGATGTTTTTTTTAATTTTTTTCATACTTTCAATATAATCTTACATATCCCAGAGTTGAGATAAAAAATAATTTATATATTTTCTTTAATAATAGTCTATATACTTCTTTAATCCATTCTTATTTTAAAAATAAAATCGTAAAAAAAATAATACTTGAGATCAGAAAAGTGACTTGAAATTATTTTTACTAGATTTGATGTGAAACACTATATATTGTAAAATCTATCATTTATTATAAAAAAATATAGATGTATATACTCTATGTCATTATTATAAAAAATAAGTATTAATAAATTCATTTAATATAAATTTCTTTAAGAACTAAAAAAAGCATATTTATGTAAGTTTCAAAGATTAGAAATGAACAGACTTTAAATAAAGACTACAAAAATTTAAAATAAAATAAAAATACACATTTATTATAAAAAAAGTTAAGTATAACTCCATTAAAGTTAAAGGATATGACTATACTTTAATATTTGTATTATTTTAAATAATTACAGAAGAGTTTCGTCAAACGCTCTTCTAAAACAAATTAATAATTTGGAAAACATAATAACATATTAATATTTTATAATAAATACTTTAATGTTTTAAACAGTAGAGAATTTTGTATTTTAATATACAGATTTATTTAATATTTTTATTCTCAATCCTTATTACAATATTTTATCTAACTTTTTTCTTCTTTCAATATATTCAAACAGAGACCAATCTTTTTCATGATATTCAGACTTTTCTATTTGTACATAACATAGTTTTATTATGGAATAATTCACTTTTCTTTTTTAAGATAATTTTGACAAAATTTGTTGGTCAAAGTTTTATTTCATTTTTTTTATATATTTTTAATTTGTATTCTTGGAGCTTTCAATTTTGGTGTGTCTATAGGTGATTTTTAATCACCATCCCTATCTGCAGTCACTGACAAACACTAAATATAAATAAAAGAAATGAAGCAGCCATGGATGTGACCTTAAATAAAATCAAACCACAAAAAAACTCATATATATCAGATTATTTTTTCAAATAACTTTTTAATTTAATATATATGTTACCATTCAATTACTACAACTTTATAATTTTTATTATTGAATTTTTCTATTTATTTTTATTTTTTTAATTTTCACACATTTTATCATTATGTTTTTAATTTTACTTAATTTTTAAAAAATAATACATAAAGGGTAACAACAACACCGACCACGGTTTCCTATGTCTTTAATGTAACAACTGTTCCAAATAATTATAGGTTTTCAAATCTGTGAATATTATTCAAAGAAGGTTGGTGGAGTAGATTGGGAGATAATATAGCCTCAAATATTTTTCAGTATTCCTTTACTACTTTTTCACACTGCAAAAATAACATTTAATTTGAGTTATGAATATATTTTTATAATTAATATCTATAATAAGTAAATATGTTTCCGCATATAATATTATATTAGAATTAAAAATTATTATTGAAAATTGAATTTTAAGTTTAATTCAACCTTACAACATTAGATTTAGATTCGTAAATGATGTTGTCATTACTTATATACTATAAAATCTCATTATTTATAGTTGATGTTAGGTCTAAAAAAAAAAACTTGCACGACTTATACATGTTACAAAGTAGACTTTAAGTCTAACTCAATCCCATAAAACTGGCTCATAGGGTTGAGATTTGCACCCACTTATATACAATGAAAGGCTTTAATCTCTAGTCGATGTGGGATCTTCAACAGTACATGAGATCATATTTATGGATGGTTTGATAGCAACAAAAAACATATGATCTAATAAACTCTCGTTAGATAAATTGTAAATGACTCTGATATCATATTAATAAATAAATTATAAGTCTAACTCAACTTTACTTTACAAACCTGATTCATAAAGTGAAGTATCAAATAATTATATACTAAGAAATCATTATCTTTAGTTAGTGTGAAATCTTCCATTCATAATATAAATGTTTTATAATATTTAATTTTTGTTAACAGGTATTTCAAATTAAAAAAAAATATAGTATATTAAAATGAATAAATAGTTTTAGAAAAATCAATATACAAAGAAAGAGAAAAAAGAGAGGCTTACCCTATGAAGCTCGGACACTCCTCTTAAATGATGTGTCGGTGTTTGATACCGACACTCGTATGACACTTGTAGGACACGTATCCGTGAAGTGTCAAATTCAAAAAGTATTTGTTAGATTTTTTACAATTCTAGTACGGTTCTAACACAATTTTAAAAGAGAAAAATACATTAATTTTCTCAAAATTCAAATTTTATTGTATAAATTGTTATTATGATTATAAAAATAAGAAACAAATCCTTGTGAATCTGTTATGAAAAACATATTTCTACTCCAAAAAATAATTTGGAACATACTTGTGCACATAAATCTTTATTGTCAATTTATATAGTTCATAATTATATAATATATAGATATGTGTCCCCGTATCTTACATTTTAAAATTTTTACGTATTTATTTATTCGTGTCCATGTCGTATCAATGTCTGTGTCAGTACTTAACATGATTTCGAGAGAAAGTGTTTTGAAGTCTTCTAATAAAAAGTCTCTTCACATTTTTTTACAAATTGAATATTTTTAATTCGCTAACTAATGACATAATATTATGATATTTATGCTCACCAGAAAAACTTCTGTCATTTATTATTGGTATTAAATCAGCATCTAACAAAGAAATACCACTGTACTATCATTCAAACATTTGAAATTAGAAAATTCCAAAAAAATATGCACAAGATTACATAGTTAAAAACATTAAAACAAGGTAAGAATTGAGTAAATTAGGTTTCAAAGTAGAAGTAATTTTAATAGGAAGAATTTATTTTGTTAATTAAGTTAAAAAAACTTATAAATATAACACCTTAACTACTTTAAAATTATTTTATAAAAAATATTATTATTTTTTGTTTATTTTTTTTTAAATTCAAATTTACCATTGTGAAAGTAGTAGAAAGTAGAAGATCATCCCATAAAAAATGATAATCATTTGAAGAAGGTAATATTAGTTTCTTTGATATTTTAAAATATTATTCATAATTTCTCGACTTCTCTAATACAACTTGAAGACCATAATCCTATTTTATAATAGTTAATTATGTGTCTTTAGTACTTTTTGCTGAATAATCATGATAAGTATATTTTATAGTTTTGAATTGATTAACCCATCGTAATTATAGAAATAAGATTTATGGTACTTTTTGTATATAAAAAGTTTGTGGTACAATTTATAAATCACACCAAATGAAATCTTAATTAAGTAGAGCATGTTACGTGATTTAATATTATATAAGTTTGACTCATATATTAAAAACATCTTATGTAAACATGTTTGATTTATTTACTTTTCTAAATTCTAAATTATTTTATTTCTTCTATTGCAAGCATTTTTTTTATCCTAACACTTACCTTTTTTTTTACAAGATTTAAGTGGATACCTAGTAGACCAATAATGTAATAAAAATAAAAAATAAAAAAATTAGGTTTTTTTTATATTAGGCATTATTATGCTACTTGACATCTCAGTTAGGCTGACATCTCAAATAACAATAATCATCTTTATTTTTTTATAAACAATTTTCATGTTAGGCATCACTACGCTACTTGACATCTCAGTTAGGCTGACACCTCAAGTAATAACAATCATTTGTCATCACATGAAAAAAAAGTATTATTAAAACAAAAGAAAAAAAATACAAAAATATGGAGAGACTATATCAAAATTCATATGTTGACAAAAACGATACATAGTTAGATTATAAATAGTCAGATGAAAACCTATTATATAAATAAAAGGATTTTCTATGAATAAATTCTAAATTAATCAATTTATCAACGCACGCATTTCCCTTTTCGTAACCTAAACTTCATTTTTTCACACTAACTATAATCTTAAATTACAACAGTATTTAAAATATTTTATAATTATAATCTTAAATTTCAACACTATTTAAAATATTTTATGTAGTAATTTGCAAGTGGCAGCATTATGCATGAGGGTCCCAATATAAGTTTCAAGCATGACCAGAGTGAGTCTGACATTGAAAACGTGAAGCACGCATAAGCTTATTTTTTTAATAATGAAGCATCAATCAAATAAAATCAAATTTTATAACTTTAATCTGATAATAGCAAGTTTCAAACAAATCATACTATTATAAGATAAAATCAGATAAAATACAAATATGAATAAAAAAGCAAAGTCTACTGCTATATATTCAACAATAGTTTTCAATATTAAATATATTCTATGTCTTTAAAATAAATGTATAGTATATGCAAGGATCCCAACAGCTGTTTGATTCGATGTTTTTCTGATTAATAATGCAAATTGGTGACAGCAATAAATATATATATATATATATATATTCAATTTTGAATATTAGTTATCGTAAGAGATTTTTCTAAGTTGCATATAAATTTAATTAAATTGTAAGTAAATTATATATATTTTTTTATAAAAAAAAATTGATTTTAAGCATTACTTTGTAATTTGACATTTCGTTATCACCTCAAATAACAACAATCATCCATCAATAGTATGAAAAAGTACATTATATATTTAAATGCTTTTAATTTATTTTTATTGCTTTATTTAATCATAATTTTTTATATTTTTTAATTGAGTTTATGTAATTAACTGAATAAGAAATGTTATCTTAACATTTCATCGTTAAAAAATGTAAAATTTTGTAATTAATAAAAAATATACTATTGATTAATATAAATATAAATTATTTGTATTCATTTAACTGAAAATAGTGATTAATGTAAATACAAATGGTTAATGTAAATATAAATGATTTTATTAATTTAACTGAAAATGAAAATGTGTTAATAATAAATTATTATAATTGTTCTCTACATTAATGATGACTATGATAGATGATGTGAAAGTTATTTAAAATATGACAACCTTTAATTTTTAATAAAAACAATAAAAATTAATTATCATTTTATATTAACAACAATATCAAATTGCATCACTAAGTTAATAGAAATTTTTAATTAAAAATAATCAAAATTTGTATTCATCTAAATATTTATAGTAATATTGACTTATTTTAAGGTTAGTTTATAAGAATGTGATGAATTATTGTATGATGGTTTGATTTGGTTGACAGAATGCATTGACATGGTGTTGTTATGTGACAATGAACATGTGAAGAAAGATAATGGTATCTTATTTTATTGTTTCTGCTGTGTCTCCTAAATAATATAGTATTATGTGTGTGTCTTATTATATATATAAATAAGAGGATATTCACTACACAGCTAAATAATGAAAATATGCCCCACAATTGCATTAATTTATTCAAATTTCAAATTATCTTCATCTTCTTAAGCAAATATGTTAGGGCAGTGAAAGTTTCAAAATAAAAATATATAAAATGTTAGAATTAGTTTAAATATTAATTAATTTATAATTTTTTTGTTTTTCTAAGTATGAGTAAAAACAACCTCATAACTATTGTTTGGTTGAAATGTGACTCTGTCTTGGTTTGTTCTGCGTTTATTGCTAGGATAAATGTTCCTTGGATGCTTCGTAATCACTTGTCTTAATGACTGTGGAAAAATCAGGTTTAGGGTTACTCATATTTTTCGTGAAGGGAATGCGTGTGCTGATAAGTTGGCTAATTTAGGATTTATTCATAAATAATTTGTTCATTGGTATAATAGGTTTCCATCTAGTCTGTTCTTAGAATTCTTTATTCATAGGTATAGTCTACCCATGTATCGTTTTTGTTAACATATGAGTTTTGGTATAGTTTCCCATATTTTTGTTTTTTTATTTTTTATTTTTTTAATAATATTATTTTTCATGTGATGACCAATGATTGTTGTTACTTGAGGTGTCAGCATAGATGAGATGTCAAGTAACATAGTGATGCCTAACATGAAATTTTTTTATAAAAAATAAAAAAAAACAACCTCATAACTTTTATAAGACAAGTCAAATATTTTATATTTTAGAAAGATAAAATATTTTAAATAAAATATGTAATCTTCATAATTTTTTAAATAATAAAATACTCACTACATATTTAACTTAATCTTTCTCTTTTAAACATATTGAACGCGTCTTTAAAAATTAAAAATTATTTATGAAATTTAATAATGGTGGTTTTATTTGAGAAAAGTAGTTAATGGATTAGACAAAGGTTGAAGTTAACCAAACGTTCAGAAACTATTTTTCATTAAAAACAAAACTATTAGTTGAAAGCCAGCTATTCTATTTATTTTTTTATTTGTTTGCTTCATAGAATTAGTGTTGCTATATTATTGGGCTGAAAGAGACTTTAATAATTTTTTTAGACTTTCATATATTATTACTTATTTTTAAATTTCGGTGAAAAATATTATGAATACCAGAATATTAGAGGGTAGTTATTTTACTTTTATTTTCTATTTTGATATATTTTTCATATAATTATATTATTTATTGGAAATATTTATGGACAATTTTTATTCAACAATTTGAGGTATCATTTTTAGTGGAGTTTTTTCTTTCAAAAATACGCTTTCATACTAGACTATGAAACTTATTTATATATATTATCAATACATACAACATTTTTATAATTTTTTAAAATAAGAATTATAAATTATAACAGTAAAAAATATACCAACTAAAAGAAAGAAACAACACCTTTACTTTTTCTTAACAAATAAGAACTTAACAAAAATCTTGAATCAAACAATTAACTTTGTCTAGCTTTTGACAAATGTTGAATTGACTTTTTTGTTGTTGGAGTTAGGTGAGATTAGTTGTTCTAAATTGAATAATTTTTTTATTAAAAAAAATGATGAATTTTTTCTACACCATAAAGGAGTGAAAGTAAGCATTTTATATAAAAAAAATAAAAAAGTGATTTTTCTTGTGGTGGAAAACTCTTTCAATGATGTAAACTTAACACAAATATTGACACAGATACAACACGGACACGAATATAATATCTAAAATGTAGGACTGATAGGACACGAACTCTAATATAATATATAAAATGTAGAACACGGTAACACAAATCTATATATTATATAATTATGAATTATATAAATTGACAATAAATATTTATGTGTACAAGTATGTTTCAGATTATTTTTTTGAGTATAAAGATGTTTTTTTTATGACTGATTCAAAATGATTTGTTTCTTATTTTTACAATAAGAATAAAAAATTATATATTAAATTTGAGTTTTTAGAAAATTAATGTATTTTTTCATTTTAAAATTATGTTAGAACCGTATTATAATTTTCAGAAATCCAACAAATATTTTTTGAATTAGACATTTCATAGATATTTGTCTTACAAGTGTCATGCGAGTGTCGTATCCGACACCGACACTAAACACACCATTTAAGAGAAGTGTCTGAGTTTCATAGATGACTAATGTATTTAATTTTCTATAAAACCATCTTTTTCAAATGAATAAGTCAAAATTTCAAAAGTTGTATTAATTTCAAAGTTTACTACATCACCAACAAGACTTCAATAGTTACTCAAAAAATTAAAACAATGGATTTGATATGTTCCCACTCACAACTATTTTATTAAATGTAATTGGAAACGTTTTAAATGCCCGTTTAAATGCTCTATTCCTTTGCCCTGTTTTTTTCCCTTCTATTTTGTATCGTTCGACCAAAAATAAATAAATAAAAACTTATTTTTTTAGGAAAATTATATTTATCCCTTTCAAATAGCACACAATTTTTCTAATTTAAAAACCATTTGTATTTTATTTTTAATACATGGCATTCATCTTCTTATATTTTAAATAAAATAATATCTACTTTTTATTTTATTTAAAAATATTATATCAACAAAAGTTTTAATACACTAGAAATACTAGTAAAACCATAAGAGACATATATGCTATTTATTATGTCGCTGTTAAGAGTCTAACCCTAACATAGTAATATATATTTTACTATACATATATATATATATATATATATACGTGTATATATATTATTGCTGATAAAAAATAAATAAAAATACGTGTATATATATATATATATCAAGATTAGTTGTAAGTTAATTAATATGAGTTCTCCATAATTAAAGTAAAATTATATAAAAAATATTTACAATGGAGTGTATTACAAATTCTTCAAGCTTCATCTTATCTATTTCAAAGTCTTATAAATTTAAATTAAATGTATGAATTAAAGATAACATATATAGAATTTAAAAGTATTTACCAACATCCCATTCATTTTAAATTTTTGAATTCATTTAATTCTATAAATGAATGTAAGTTCCATTTATAAATGTGACAATGGTACAATAACTCTTCTTTAAATAACTCTTTCTTTATCACCACCTAATATCTTAATATATGTCATTTAACCATCAATAAAATAAGATGACTTTTTTAAATAATGAATTCATATGTTTAATGTTACAAACTACAAATTAACTCAACATATTATTCTAAACACACAACTTTAAATAATCTAATATAAAATACATCAATTCAAAAAAAAAAATAAAAAAAAATATATATATATATATATATATATATATAATTTCATCTCAATAAACATATCATTACTTTCAAGCATATATAAATAAATTGTTATATGTAAATATGATGGATTTATAATTACTCAAGTTAAATATAGTTATTAAATAGGAAAACAAAACCAATAATTTATTATATAAAGGTATAATTGAAGTCATTTAAAAAATAAGGGATATCTATTAGAAAACAACAATATCTAAGTATTATTTAAAATAATAAAGAAGATTAATGTTATTTTCAAAACCAGAGGGAACGTGATGATTATTATTTAGTACAAATCTCAAGTAAAATAAACACAATTCCTCCCTTTTTTTTTCAAGTTTGATGCTACCAAATAACTATGAATTGCTGGCTTAAACTACTTACCGAATAAGCTATCAATGATTTTATAAATATGTTTGGACAAATTCTTTCAAAAAAATAAAAAAAGAATAAAATACATTTTCGAATGATCTAAAGTGAAATTACTATAATATTAGACAAATTACATTATGAAAACCTATGTATTTTTTTCCAAAACCATTCTTAAAAATATTTATCTGAAAAATTTATATTTAACAAACCTTTAATATTTATCTGAGAAATTTATCTTTAACAAACTTTTTGTTCCTACTAGGGAGATGAGACCTGGAATATTATTGAAGTCTTCTTCTCCTTCCTTCGGTCAGGTTGTTGGATGATGAACTGAGTTCTTCTCGTCCTTATGCTTCTCCTTCGACACTCAGTCTCGGGTGAACACCGGATGGTGGGGTACTTGCGAAGGCACTTCGACGCTCAAGTCAGTAAAGCGGGTGATGGTATTCTGGTAGGTGAACAGTAATAAATGACGTATCTTTCTCTTTGGGATGCGTGCTATTTATATTATTCTAATGAGTCTACCTTGTTGGACCCATTTATCAGAGTGAATCTTGCTTAAGATTGCATTACCTAATTTTTAATGATGGATTAATTTCATTGATCTTGGTTTGAGCGTTAACAGTAGTATGGGTCGGCCGGCCGTGATGATTCCACTTGACTCGGCCAAGGTTGTGTGATCTCGGCAAAACCTCTTAGGTATCAGTCGCCTTGGCCAGGTCTCAGATAGTCAAGTGGGTATCAGTCAGGGTGATCAAGTGTCGGTCTCGTTCATACCGATACACCTTTAACCCTGAAAAAAAAAAACTCCACAATAAATCTTTAGTACTAACATGGATGAACTCAACCAATGACCACGAACCACATAGCTATGGTAATATCAAAGGTTTAACAATATTTCGATTTTATAAATCTAATATATAAATATTTTAGATTTTCCCATAATTAAGGTATCATAGACATCAATTTTCTTAAAGAAGACAAATTGTTTATTGACGTGATAAAATGGTGTGTGAAATGTAATGGAAGTTGTTGAATGATTATATTATTTAAAGTTGATGTTAAATGCAAGGGAAGGATCTAAGTGGAAATGTGATGGAAAAGCATAGAAACTTAGGTCTTTCCCCAAAGATAAAGATGAAGAAAGAAGTTACAATATTTTATCTAAACGTGTTGCATACCACATATCTATCGTGTTCCTGCAGCAACTTCAATGCTTCTTAATTCTACACGCTTAAAATATTAAACTGTCTGAGATCAACATATATTATTATTGTTATAATACCTAGGAGTAAAACCTTCTATTCAATTAATCTTTACTTATAAACAGATATTTATAAAGTAATAAATGATTTTATAAATAATATTTTTTCAGGAAGTACTATTTATCTTGTGAGGTTATCAAATTTTCATATTATTATTATTTATTATTTTTATATTTATTTTTTTAAAAATAAAAGTTTTAATGTTAGACATCACTATAACTTGACATCTCAACTATACTGATATCTCAAGTAATAAAATCATTTGACATCACATGAAAAAAAAAAATTATTAAAAAGAAAAAAAATACAAAAATAGGAGAAACAAAACCAAAACTCATGTTAACAAAAACGATACATAGTTAGACTATACTTATTCATAAAGAATTCTAAGAACATACTAGATGAAGTCTATTACACCAATAAAAACATTCTCTATGAATAAATCATAAATTAACCAACTTATCTCTACACGCATTTTCTTCACGAAAATATGAGTAACCTTAAACCTTATTTTCTCACAGTAATTGAGACAAGTATTCCATTAATTACAAAACATATACAAAACATTAGTCCTGACAATAAACACATCACAAACAAACCAAGGCAGGATCACTTCAAGCCACTCATTAGTAAGTCACATCTATTGAGCTTCCTCCATAATATGTATAACTCCATAAAACTCAACTATCATAGTCGTCTGAACATAAAAAAAACAGAGAAAACACCAATAAACCCCCTCATACTCCCACAAAAAATACCTCCATAATTAAAGTATCATAGACATTATAGTATGTACGGGGAGTATTTTTTCATGTGGATACCAACTGTGGAACTCGTTTTCAGCAGCAATAGTTATAAACTTATCTTGTTGACAAAATTAGATAATAAAAAGAACCTAACCAATCGTAATTTATTAGTATCCTATCTTCTTGTTTTGTCTATGGTGATGCTAGATCTAGATGAACAGAAAGGGGCAATTGGTTGAAGTTTGAGTGATTGGAGATAATAAATGCAAGAAGTAGTGGTTGCTGCTTAGACCCGTCACTGGCAGGATTGAGTAAGCATTCACATCAATCAGTGACATTTCCCGTGACACTGGGAACTTCAATCTCTGGGGAACACTTGACAAACACCAGCTTTTTACCCTTTATGAAATGTTGTTACTCTCTCTCTCTCAATCTATCTATCTATCCCTCATCATACTTCTATGGCTTTCAGTCAATTTACTTCTATTGTGTTTTTTCATTGTTGGCATGCAGTTCCACTTGGCACATTATTTAGAGGCAGAGTTTGATACGGTTCAAAAACTTGCAGGTCATCTTCCTAACTCTTTGCCAACAGTATCTGCCCGGCCCATCTTTCTCTAGGGCCTCCTCATGGAGCCAACAAATTCTCCCTGCACCATACATTTTTTACATGCATCCAACAACAGAACTATATGAAAAATGTTTTGTAATCTTGATGAGGAACCTGTCTTTTAGACATTAATATCCATAAGCTTAATCAAACCATTTCGGATATAAAAATCCAGAATTCAGAACTTCTGAAGAAAAATCACTTCAAGATGTAGATATCCAGATTTCATATAGGATAATCCAGAATTCAGAACTTCTGAATATAAAAATTACTTCAAGATGTAGATATCCAGATTTCATAGTTCACTTCTGGATAAGCTTAAATGTGAAATAAAAATCATTTTAAGAATTTCTACATCCCGTAACCCGTAACTATACATGCAGACTTCCGGATATTTGAATCCGGTAACATCTAACGAAGAACAAAAATGGTGGTTGGTTTCTTACTGAAAGCTTCCCTCCACCACCCCAGCAATCCATTACACCACAACCAACTACGTTCAAAAACGCACACCAAGCACTCATCTACAAGTTTTTCTCAAAACAAACAAAGACAAGATAAGGGCAATGTTGGATTTAAAAATTTATGTTGGGTGCATATAAAAAAATGATATGGTGCAGGGAGAAACTGCTGCAAACAATACTAAGCCTAATCCACATATATCATTGCTGACATTTTCTTCAAACCCAAAAATGGATTAATAATACTTTTAGTCTCTGTACTACTAGTATTTTTACTTATTTATTTATGTGCAAATTTGATCTTCCATTCGTTTAGTTGTGCCTTTTTACCCACTAGTTTATTTGACATTCAATATTTAATGAACATACCAATGTGAAAACTTTGTAGCACATTCACATAAAAGAAATGAAGACACCTAATTTTAGAAAAAAAAAACAAAAGAGACCAAACTTGATAAATAAAATAGTAAGAAAAGTACAATTAAGGGAGACAGATAAAAATGGAAAACAACAGAAAAGAACAACTTAGAACATTGTTGAAGACTTGGATGAAAGTCCCTCTTAAACAAAACAGAAGGCTTGATCAATAAACTAACAAGATGTGACACGACAAACAGTTTTGGTAGTTATATACCAAATACTGTCACTGTTCTCTTTGAAAATACTATACAGTTAAACTAGGGGCCTCACTTGATGATGAAGACTCCCCAAGAAACTCAGATCTCAATTTCATCAACAGTCTGCCAAGATAATTTAAGCCTTCTCCCTCTCGGCCTCCACCCCAAAACAGATCATGAGGTGAAGCCTCAACTAGAACAGAACCGGCAGTGGATAGAAGCATAGTTTTCAAATGCGGGTAGATTGAGAACTTGCATTTCAGTGCCTTGTACATGACATCGATCTTTATGTTCTCCCAGTCAGATCTTATCTGTGTGACCAATAAAAAAGAAAGGTTCAGTCCTCTTACAAGGAAAAGAGAAAGGAACCAAAACAACATACATGATCTGTACATCATGACACTAGTTAATGCATATCAAAGCTCTGGGACTAACTGGTCAGAAATTCAATTACTGTTGCCCAAACTCTTTCAATGTTACATTTAGCAGAAGGCAACTGGGGGCATGTGGTTATTTACAAATCAAATCATTAGTTCACAAATTAAAATTCAGGATAATTTAGTCAACAAAATTTAAAAGCTTTTAGTATTATTTCCCTCCCAAATCTCCCCAATACTGGGAGAGAAGGCAAATATTAAAGGGGAGAGATTTTGGCTCCTTTATTTCCACTCCACTCCAGTCAACTATCTTAACCAATCAAGCTATCTTTTAACACCCCTTTCCCTCCTGCCATTTCCCTCGAACCAAACAGTAAGCTTTTGAGAAAATGATTGGTGACAGAATCCAGAAAGGAAATATTGTTGTCAATCAAGTCTCTGAGTCAGTAGGTCAAGATCAGATAAAGAGTTTGAGAAAAGTTTTAAAACAACAGACGATTATACCAGATTAGGTTTCTGCTTTTGCATTGACCGTCCTATTCTTGCAGCTTCTTCTGGACTTTTTGCAGATTTAATCCTTTCAACGCAATCTTGTGCCATAGGATCATCTACCCCAACAAACTTGTGTGCCTACGCATTGAATTATATATATAAGAATTACAACAAAACAGCAAAGGAAAACAGAATTAATGAAAAAAAATCAAGTACCTGGTAGTAATGCTCAACACTCAACCAAGTAACATAATCACCATTTTCATCACCCATTTGAATGGGATGAGGAGAGAAATTTGATAATGCACCGTAAAGATCCCATGTTTTATAGAAAAATATGATCCTTGACTCATATGGTGAGACAGTAGGATCAACAACAAAAGTTTCATCACGTGATGGGATTACAGGTATCATGTCTGGTAAGGGCTGAAGAAATCCACTAATAAGCATGTCGGGTCCAACCTGCATTACAGTATCCAGTAACACAACCTCGTCTAAGAAATGTAAAGACATTATACATTAAATATCAGGACGTAGGCAGCTAAGTTGGGAAATTACTTCGTCTAAAATATCCAATGCTAGAGATATCATATAATTTTTTCCTTAGATATACCATAGATTCGCAATAAAGCATAGACCAAAGCATATCTTTTCTGAAAGGGGGACAAAACCCAGTACTTATAAAGGAAGACAAATGAACTCCTACTAACCTGCTCGTAGCAAACATCAATTAGATTTAAAGCCTGTGTCATCTCAACCATCCCAAGATCTCCCACAGGAGATGGTGCATTCTTTCCACCAATAATTTTAGGAGCAACAAAAGCATAAACCTGAAAGGGCATAAATATCACCAATATCCAACATATCATAAAAAAAATCAAAACAGGATAAGCCAACTACGCCAAATTAATTCTAATTGGAATTTGATAATTGTGATAAGTGCAACCATCCAAGCCATGGAGAATTTGGTAAGGGTAGCAGTATATTAGTAAACAAAACCCCCTTGCAGAAACAAAACAATGACTATGCAGAAGTACAACTCGGAACAAGATAATTGAGACAGAAATGAAGGGGATTCATCCCATATCAAAGATTTTTTTCATTCTTGTCTGTACAATTCTAATAGAATTTTATTTAGTCAATTACAAGAAAAACAAGTAACTATCATCATCAAGCTATGCATATAGAATCACTTTTAGCTCAATAGTTATCCACCTCCACTCTCAAAAGGCCAAGAAATATGGTATTACTGATTATTTTGGTCGATGATCAAAACATAGGAGAGCATTCAGTGAATGTCTCTTTATTATCCCAAAATATTGTGTGTAACCCTTCTGTTGCCAATATATTTTTAGCCTATAATCTATTATATAGCAGAAAATAAGTTGTAACCATTGAAAATTATCCTAACTATGCTACTAATAAGTAGAACTCCAATTTTTCTCAAAGAAAATTAAAGTATGAACAACACCTTGTGAATTACTCCAGATGAAATAGCAGAGGCCGCCAGTGTTCCTCCACATTCCCATAAAATTGAAAGATAACCACGATCGTGGAAATACTCCATAACTTCTCGGGGAGTCAATATGTCAAACTCCACAACCTCAACTCCTTTAGATGCAAGCAGCTTCTGGAAACTCCTCCTTGCACCCCTTTGTGTTACAACTATGGTAGAAACCTCAGCCATGTCCCACAGGTTTGCTTCCTCTGGAAGATCAAGCGTCTGGGTCATCACAATGCGCATTGGCATATGCCCCCCTCCATGTCTGGCTGTTAGTCTTGGATCTGATTGAGTTTAAAAGGAGGTAAGCTATAAAAATACAAATTCAGAGAAATTTGAAGACAATAACAATGATACTCACTGTCCCTTCGAACCGTATTTCCTCCCACAATGACAGCATCACTTCTACCCCGTAGCTCAAACACTAGATTTCTAGACTGCTTGCAGCTTATCCATGACGCATGGCCACTGCTAGCAGCAATTTTTCCTGCAGCATCAAAAGGAGGGTAAAAACTAACAAGACAAATACAAACATCAATGTTTAACTTTACTTCTTTCAAGTAAGCGCAAATCAATCTCACCATCAAGGGTCATAGCATACTTGAGAACAGAAAAGGGAACACGCGAAGCAGCTCTACAAATCAAAGGTGCATTTACAAGAAGACACTCTCTTTGTGCATCCTGCAAATGAAACAAAACAATGCATGCATGAGAATAAAAAATCAATCGATAACACAGGTCTATCAAAGAAACCCTAAACATCATATAGTTGTTATTTCTGAGTTGATTCAGACACTTAGTCGAGCTATGTTGCTTTTATAATATTGTTCAATTGAAACAAAAAGCAAAAGGTGTTGAAGCATTGGACACACCTCGATGAGATTACTAGTGAGATCCTCTCCGAGAATATCAACATGCAGTCCTTGATTTCTGAGTGCACGCACAGCATTGCCACGGAGATGTTGCAAGGGATGCCTCATTCCAATCACAACTCTTTTAACCCCTCCCTAGTTTGGTTTCACAGACAGGGTAGGATCATTTATCAACTACAAAACACAAACTAGAGCCCAGACAACATCGTATTCGTGAGCAACAACAACATCAACATTATAAGACACACATGCGGGTTCGGTAACAAACAGAAGAAAGGCAAAGGAGAACCTGGAACAGAGCAGACACGGCACTGTGGTCGCCGTGGCAGTCGCCGGGCTCCATGTTCAGATAGGCCGTGGCGCCTCGGCAGAGTTCGCCGGCGGCGTCGACGGCCTGGACCTCCGCGGCTGCGGTGCCCTGCGCGTAGAGGTAGCCCTCGCCGGCGACGTGGCCGGCGGGTGAGAGGATGACGCAGCCAAAGTTGGGGTGGGGGGAAGTGAAGCCGGCAGATTTGTCGGCGAGATGGGCGGCGCGTCGGATGTAGGTGGCGTCGAGCGCGTGTGGTGCGGTGGGAAGGGAGGCTCTGCATTTGCAGATAATTGAAGAAGGGTTTGCGGTGAGAGTGAGAAACGACAGCGCCATTTTTGAACAGTGAGTTGTTTGGTTGGTTGGGTTTAGATTTTGAGAGACGAAGATGAAGAAGGAAGTGATGGTTGTGTTTGGATCCTATTAACCCAAATCACAATACAACCTATCATCACCATGCATTTCGAACCTCCATCATCTACCTTTTTCACCTCTTTTTTCTTTATTATTTACGTAAACTAGCAAAGATTAATTGTTAAAATATTACACAATTACATTATTTTTCTTTTTATTTATTCAAAGATTGTCACTCTTTTCTAACTTTTTTTTACTTTTATAATTTTACATATTTTTAAAAAATCTGTTGTTCATTTCACAAATACAATAAATCCATAAAAAAATATTTAAAACTTATAAGATATAAATTTATTAAAAATTATATGTCGGTACACTCTTACTCTTATAAAATCAATAAGACTTTTTTATATCTACAATATTTTAATCTTAAACTAATACGGCCTAAACAAATCTCTAATTAAATTTATTTATAATGATGCGCTCCTTACTTCAAACTCGTAACATTATAATTGTTTTGCGTGTTGAAATACCATTTAATTTCTTTTTTGCCTATGGACTTATATTATATAATTTCCTTCTCTGACTAAGTTATCACCTATCGGAAACTTCATTCGTGTTTGATGAACCACTTCATCATTTTAAATCTATAAGCCATCCACAAAATATACGCCAAACACATTTACAGAAGAATTTTCAATACTAAGAAGCTTAATTCTAATATAAAGGGAAGAAAACAAGTTCCAACAAACACGTGGAATAACTTGTAAGCAAATTACTTAAATCCAAAAGTATTTGCCTCTACTTAACTTTAATCAATGTCAGATAATAAAAAGTTCAATTTAAAAAGTACATGTCAAAACTATGAGCAGCTAATTTATTTTTAAAGCTTATTTAGAACTTGAACGTGACTACTAAACTGATGGGAAAGAACAGATAGCTTTATCACATTGAATTAAAGCTAATAAGCAAAACACGAGAAAAGCAGGCAAGCGGTGAACTCAAAAGTTTAAACGTCCAACGGCTGCATTAATGATTTGAAGAAACGATAAGTTAACAGGGAAAGTACACCCATTATTGAAACGACCACTCAAAATACAGTAATGCACCCGTAGAACATATCAGAGTGTCGCAGGCACCGTGATATGTAACCCAAGGGCACAATGAAGTCAAACACAAAACATTAACAAAATAGACTAAAAGTACTACTAGGAGGAATTGAACTTGGGACAATTCGTGCTAATATCTTAGCTAATGGTACAAGAGCTGAAGACATGGTAATATCTTCAGCCCTGAACCTCCACATCACATTTACTCCTCCTCTTCAGCCTCCTCCAGCCAATTAACAAAGGGTTCCAGCGCCTTCACAAAGGTTTGCCTGTACCAGTTCCAAATAAGCAGTAGTAAGCAACATAACATGTAGCAGGAAAAATTACAGACATCATTGGGTGTAAATGACTATCTATAATAGGATACGTGTTCTCAAAAAGTTTTCATACCTGCCCTTGGTGTTTGTTCCTTTTCGGAACCAGTGAAGGATGGTATCTTCTGCCAGTACGTCCTGGTCATAGAGAGATCTAACAATCTCAGGGAACAGCTTCATAAGTTTAGCATCCTCATAGCATTGCATTTGTACTTTGTACATCAGCTCCAGCTCAAGCTTCCCACTGGTACAGAATGTATTCAACAGTTCTGCCCAAGTTTTTACCTTCATGAATACAGTGCTGTCGTCAACAACTTTTACACGGATAAAGTCAGGCAGAAAATGTAATTCATTTGTTTTGGTTGATATAAAGTTACATGTCAACTTCCTTCGATAAAAGTTTATATAATTAAAACAAATTGAACTGTGCATCTCTTAAAACTATCCAAGTACAAAATATCCAGCACTAAGAACATGTTAGCAGCACCCAGCTAAGCCTTTTAAATGCACAAATCCATTAGCTCGTGAGCAGTTCTTTCAAAATAGGTACTGAAAGTTTACACGAGTCTCAAGTAGTTCAAAATTTAAAAAAAGGTAAAAAAAACTAACATAGAGTCTTATAAGAAAAACCTATGAGTTGGCTAAGGCCATAAAACAAGAATTTTTAAAAACCCCAGACTTGTTCAATAAGAAACTTGAGTCCACAAGGTCCTAAAGAACAAACATGAAAATTCCCAACCATAATATGCATAGATGCAAAATATCTAAAGGAAACCTGTCGGAGGGCTGCATTTGCATTCTGTTGCTGATTTTTCCCCGACCACTGCACAGCATCCATTAAAACATCCCATACGACCCGCACCACCTCAATGTCTGGCAATTTAGCATCTCTAACTCGCAGCTTCACATTCTCAATGACTTCAGCTGTATCAGCCTCCTCTGTTATCTGTGTTGTTAAAGCAGACTTCATTTCCTTCAATTTCACCTCGAAAATTTTCTTGTCATTATACTCCACCAAGGCCACTAGTCCTTCCTTGCTAAAAAAGTAGACAATGATATATAAGTTTCCACCATAATTAACAGAACAATATGAAATGATAAAACACAGTGCACTAGACCACCTTAATATCAAGCTATGGAAATGTTAGACAAAGTATTGAATGAAAATAACACAATCATTCCCCCACGAATTTTAAACTGATAAAAAAACTCACTATGCATGACTAAATGCTTCCGCAGATTCAGAAACAATAATTACACACTTCATATAACAAAATTGGTAATTTTCCACTACCATTGTAAGGCAGTAATTCAGACCTTGTGTAGTCTATTCAACTCGATTTCTTTGGCAAAAGAAAAAAAAAATACAGCATGTGCTATGCTAAAGCTCGAATGTTTAACAAAACCCAGGGATAATAACTAAGGATTGCAAGTCTTCACGTTATATTTAAGAATTACGTTTAACCAAGGTCAAGTACTAAATATAATAAGGAAAAGACAGCAGCTTTAAAGTATCATATTCAGCAAATAACAGTGAACTAAGATTGATCCAAGTGTGTATTAGTATTCTGCAAAAATAGTTCACAAAATGAGATCGATAAGGTTGTTGGAACTGCTAAAAGTAAAACAAAATAGGATCCAATCGCCTATACAAGTAACACAAACCATAACATAAGAAGCAATAATTGTAAAGCATATTTTTCTATGAAGATATGTCAGTATCAGTAATGAGACCTGAAATGCTCAGAGAAAGCTTCATTGGATCTTTTTGTAGGGGGGAAAAAGTCCAAAAGATTATCCTCTACTTTTCCCCGCTTCAGAATTGAAATAAGATCATCAAGACTGTTATCAATCAGATACTCCTTAAAGAAGTCAGTCATAAAAGACAGAACTAGCCCTTTGGCCACAAGGTTATCTTTAAGAAGTGGTTGGAGAACAGTTTCTGGTGGGAGACCAGACAGCTTCTGAGAGAATGCAAGTGCTGTGAAGATTGCCAACTTCTTCCTCTCATTTTCCTCGAAAAGCTCCAAGGATTGGAGGAATCTTCGCATGACATTTTCAAGGTTCTTGATGAGAAATGGCCTTCGCCGCAAAATCTTCTGTATATAGATTACAGATGGTAAGATGACTTCACGCTTAGGCTCACACTCTATTATAGAGTGAGGATGGCGGTCCCCTTCATCAGGCTTGGTAGTTCCAGGTTGTGTACGACCCCCAGTGAAAACAACCTAAAGTAATGCAAAATTAAGCAATAACTGACCAGTAAGACATTTTGTATGAGAGACAAATCAACAGACAGTAAAAAATCAGAATACATGAAGAAGATTAAACTATATAATGATTGTATCAATGCTCTAGTAAATGGAATATCTAAAAAACTGTTCAATAAAAATATCAGGACATAGATTCAATTATAGCAGTGCCTTGCAACAATGTCAGCGAAAGCCCAAACCTCCCCCCTTCCAAAGAGAGAGAAAAGTGAAAAAAAATAACATCTATGTGCATGCGTACACAATGAGAAAGTCTTGGTCAGGTAGACAGTATCTAAACAGGCCACATCATGATAGTTACAGATATCATAAAAAAGAATGAATGTCATAATACCACGACTATGCATCCAATTCACTCTAATCAAAATTCAAAAATAAAAAGATTTCCAAATAGCTCAAAAAATGCATGGTACTAAAATCAACAATGAGAGAACAGAGGTAGTCTGTTGGTTTAGGAAGCTTGCCTCAAAAAAGGTGTCACCGTATCTTGAGAAGTTAAGGTCTGAAGATTCAATGCTCTTAGCAATAAGTTCCTGCATGCACAAATTACTAAATCAGTTGTATGAATAAATCACAGCACGACAGTGTGTATGCAATTCAGACAGACAACAAATGAAAACTGTAAATGCACCTATAACATTACCAGATCACCAGCATTATCCAAATAAATCTGGACCACTGCATCCGAGAATGCTGCAGGGTCCAGGGGCGCTGCAATATTCCGTTTGCGGGTCTTAATCCGCGTGCCACTAGGGAAGGAGATAAAAAAGAAAAAAAATAAGTAACTCAACACAGATTTGCATACATGAACAAAACAAACACAATAGCAATAGGTGTTACATGGAATAGTTATATCATTCTACACAAATATTAGCTGTAGATACCAGAGTTGTACGCACAGTACCACTTACATAATTAAAATACATAAAAATAACCAAGACCCCCATTAGCTCCAAAAGTTATAAATAAGCAATAAAAAATTATGTGTGGTTCACTTTTAGTAAAACAGTACAAGGAGAGAGCAAATTAGAATGCAAGAGCATCTTAATCATTTGAAAGACAACTCAAAAAGTAGTGAAGTTAGCAATAAAATAAACAAATAAATAAAACTCAGTATTCTATAGACAAGAAAACAACAAAAAGGATTTTGAGGCGCCGAGGACTTTGGGAAGGAAAACGAAGGCAAGAAAAAAAAAGATTTTTGGATGTAAAAAGGTTAATATCATTTTCTTTCATCTGAAAGAGTGTCATATAAGCATACTTCTCATACTATACGCATATAGTTAATGCAACATTAAAAGAACAAAGCCTATCTCAGTCCTGCAAACAAAGCATAAAACAAGAAAACAAAGACACTCAAGTAAAAAATGACCAAACTCACCCAAGAGTGGGTCTCTCCTTCGAGCTGCAAAAAAAAAAAAAGATCAGAATTAGCAACAGAAATAATTTTGATCAAATCTAGACATGAGTAACAAGATTAATTTAATAAAATAAAATAAAAATGACTCTCAAATCAAAGCAGGGACAGGGACTGCGTTAGGTTTAGGTTTAGGGTGAAAAAAAGTAAATTACAAACAGGTTTTTTTCTGAAAGGAAATCGGAGAGGGGCTATGGATCTGCTAAAATCGCCACCGAAAACAACAAAAATTACTGATCTAATACTTTCCCCTAAAAGGCGTAAAGGGAAATGAAAGATCACGATGCGGTGGTTTAGATCTGTGAAACTCACGAAACGCGAATCAAGAAAGATCGAAGAAGAGAAAAAGAGAGGAAGAAGATACCTCATAAACCAAGACGAAAGGGAATCGAAAGATCGGTGAGTCTGTGAATCGGTGCTAGTTGCGAAGAACAGAGAGAAAATGAAGAAGAAAGAAATGAGGAAACACGACAGAACAGAATTCTGAACTTGGTCTCACACACCTCTATTTATATTATTCATTAATTAATTTATCAATATTTATTTTTAAATAAATCATATTGATATTAATTTTACTGATTAACATCTTAAAATGTTTTGTTGAAGATAAAATATATATGTATGGGTATATGTTATTAACACTCTAAACTTTTAATTATGTATATATTTTTTAAATTTTAATTATAAATAAATTTATTATTTTAATTATAATTTATTTAATTAAATTTATTTTATTTTTATTATTGTTTGTCTTAGTTTTATATTTTAATCTAAATAAAAAATTATAATATTTTAAAGACAGAATTAAAAATAAATCTTGAAAAATTAATACGAAAGATCCGTTAACAAAATCTTAACTACTCTCTTTAAATATCAATTATCTTACATAAAAAATATATTAAAATTTCTTTGATAATTACTATAAAAAATATTTAAAACTTTCTGATAATTACTTAAAAACCCCGTGTTTAAATTATTTATTTATTCACATTATAAAGAGCTATATTTAAAAAAAAAAATTGTTGTATGTATTGGATAGAGATTTATAAACATTATGATAAAGAATTAGTAGTATTTTATTACAATTTTAAATAATATAAATAAGTTTCTTCCTATTTTATTTAGACTATTTCTTATGGTTTTTAATTTGGAAATATTTAATTGAGGTTTTTGACTTATACAAAGTTTTCTAATAGTAAAAAAAATACAATATTATGAATTGTTTTGTAAGTTGGTCTTTACATTATTTTTACATGAGTGAAAAATTCTCATTTGAATAAGAATATTTTGAGTGATAAAATATCATGAGAGGAAAACTTATACTCTAGGTCCTATTTTTCTTGAGCAATAATTTATTAAGTGGAAATTATTTGAGAAAAATAAATATTATACAAGAACCTAAAAACACTTTATTAATTAGTTCATACTTGTTAATATAGACTTTAAATGACTCTAATATCATATTACGAAGTGGAGTTTAAACTTAACTCAACTCCATAAAACCGACTAATGACATTAAGGTTTGCACTCACTTATATACGATGAATTGTTCTCATCTCTAATAGATGTGGGATCTCCAACACATTGCACCCACTTGTCTATGTTAAAATTACCACTTTTAAAACAAAACAACACAATATTATCATAATAAAAAATAATATAATCATATAATTCAATGTAATGATAATTTTATAGTTAAAAAAAATCAATAATTAGTATGTTTTCGTATTCTCAAGTTATCTCACACAACTATACTAACTTGTACATTTAGACCACTTATAATAAAAATTCAGATAGACTATTCAACAAACTCCAAGAATCTAACTTAATTTCATACATTTTCACTCGTCTCCAGATATTTAACTTCAACTCAAATTTAATTCCATTCTAAAAATTCAAAATCAAATCAGTTAAAATCAATTTATCAGTCTTATAAAATCTTTAAACATTCAACTTCAACTCGAGTTTAATTTCACAGTAAAATTCCAAATTATTTAAACTAAAATAAAATTATAAGTTTGCTTACTTGATAGATACCTTACAAAATATTGAAATATTATGATAGAAAAAAGTTCGATAAAATACTTTTAAAAGTTCAAATCATTTAAAAAATTATCTAAAAATAACAAAAAATTATTTTAATAAATGAAAATGATAATATGACTGAAAGAGGCATACAAAACATTGTATTAATCAAATTTAATTATTAAATATTAAACGTTATATAATAGTATTAAACATTAAATCTTAAATAATTAGGTAAGGAGTAAGTTAATGTATTTAATAGTAGTAGTGATTTAAATGAGACGAAGTATTACTATTTTATTATTGAAGTAAACAAAAATATAAATAAAAATTAACTATTAAAATTTTATTTTAGAAAGAATCATCTCACTAAAAAACATTTCCTTTGCATTTTCTTTATAATTTGGAAGGATATGTTCATCTTTTCATAAATCATATTCCACCTTAGAGATCATGATAGAGAGTATAACATTTGTGTCTATTCATAAATTGTTTTTGAGTAAGTTTCTCTTTACTCTTTTCTTAAGTTGGTTTTATTGAAAATTTTGCATGCCTTTGATTTTTAGGACAAAAATGAATCTTTGTTAGTTTAGGAGCATGAGAGTCTGTTTAAATTGCATATGAAAGCATTTTATGTAAAATTTTATCTTCCTTGTGAAAATAGAAAAGTTTGGAGCTCAAGCTATAGTAAACAAATCTTACCAAGTAAAAGAAACTAGTTAAGTTTTGATAGTACCTTAGGGCAAATGGCCTGGATATGAGGATGACGTGATCATAATATTTGATTTTTTTTAAGGATTGTGTGTTGTTTGAATATATTCAAAACTTCTGAATCTTGAGATGAATGTTTGGTGATATGGTAAAGATGTTCATAGTGTGATATGATTGAATGTTTGTTGTTGGCAATCTAATTATATATGTATGGTATACTTGAGATATTAAAGAGTTGAAAGTGTTTGAGACAAAATTTGTATAGTTTGAGTAAATAGAGTGGTGGTTGGAGGAATTGCAATATGTGCTTGATTCATTGGGCGAGAAAAGTTTTAGCCGAGCAATATGGTGTTTTCTAAACTTTAAAAGACATGTTTTTAAATGTTTCTAGATGCTAAATTTTGTTTATTTTTCATCATTATATTTTTTATCAATACATTGGGTTGAATGTTATTAAATGTAATTAATGATGAATGGGTGATAAGATTAATAATTATATTGAGATGAAATGTATATGAATGAAAGTGTATGATGTTATGGTTGTGATATAACATATGATGTGTGGAAACGTAGTTATTTCCAATGAGAGAATATTATGTTGAGATGTAGGTGATGTATTGAATTGGGGATTCGTGAAGCATATATCATGACTTTATTGATGTTAGAATCACATAGAGAAAAATATCATGTGATGAAAGTCGAAGGAAGATCTTATAACCTAGTTTACGGTGTGAAAAATAACTTTGTTTAGTAAGTCATAGAAACTTACCTTGTCAGATGGGTGAAAATATGTTCATACTATGTAACTTTGTTATGGTGACAACTTAGTCGAGATAATATGTTAGATGTAGATCTTTGGGTTTAATTTAATGCATGTGTCTGTGATGGTTGATATCAATATTATTGACATGAGACGTAGTCAGTAGGTTGATACTAGACACGTAATTCTTATGTTGATTAAATTAATAATTGAGATTGTATTCATTAGAGTACACATATGAGATGTGAATACAATATGTGTGTATGATTTATTATGTAAATGTATAAAAGTCTTTTTAAGACTCTAGTTTACCATGTTTTGTGTGATTGCGTTGTTTATCAAGTGTGATAATTGTGTGTTATACGAGAGCATATGATATTGTACGAACTTATTGTAAGGACCTAGAAAATGGCTTTAGAGTAAAAATAGTATATTTTAAATGACACATAGTTAATTTATTATTAAAATGAAAATAACATTAAATAGAAAAAAATCAGTTTTCAGGTTTCATTTTAAAATAATCACTATCTCTCTAAACTTTTTCTTTTTTTCTTCCTTTTCCTTCTCTCTAACTTTTTGAACATCTTTGTCATCAAAATGGCGATCAGAGTCCACCATTGGATTCCTGATAATGAATATTACAAGACTGCCCAGTCAAAATTTTAGACAAAGTAAGTTCATTTTTGCTTCTTTTTTCTTTAAGTAAATTCCAATATGGTTAGGGTTTCCTTTAGTATAGGTCTTTGCATGTGACACTTTTAGCTTTAAAATTAGTAGTGATATAATTAGATTTTTATCAAGATTTTGTGGTGTAGGTTAAGCTGTCATTGGGCCATGTAGGAGTTGGAACTCTTAGTGAACACATGCTCAAACTCTGATAAAGGAAGCTAATTTTATTTTCAATAGAACCCTAAGTTAGAAGATTTGAATATGGGGGTGACATCGTGTTCATCAGCCTCAAAATTTCTTGCAGGATTACTTGTTTTTAGTATATTAGAATTTAGTTGAGATTGGATGTGAAATTGTAGATATGGTAGATATTGTAGAATTCAATTTTGTTTTTATTTGAATAAGTTAATGAATGAATTTGAATTGTGTTTATGAATCACTTGATGTGTAATGTTTGATGAGTATATATATATATATATATATATATATATATATACATATACACTACAAGAAAAACTCAAATTACATACAACCAATATCCGTATGTAACACACAAAATCCGTATATAAAACCCATTTACATACGGATTACATACGGATAAAAATCCGTATATAAAACCGTCGTAGGTAACTGTTACATACGGATTTTGGATCCGTATGTAATTACATACGGATAAATCCTTATGTAAAATCCGTGTGTTATTACATACGGATACATCCGTATGTAAAATTCGTATGTAATTACATACGGATAAATCCGTATGTAATTAACAAGCAGACTTACATACGGATTTATTCGTATGTAACATTGTACACAGCACCACCAACTATTTGTATTTGGAAGCACCCCATATTCTACACCTGCATATCATCCATCAACATTCCAGTACATTCCAGTTTTCAGAAGACAAATATTCATCACATTCAAAGTTATTCATACATACAATACTTACTATTTTCAAATATCTAAATATCTAAAATGTATTTCATTAAAACAAAGTTCTAGAGAAGCTAATAATTATTATAATCTTCATCGGGTGAATTTTGTTGTTCATCATGATTATTATGATGTTGTTGGACTTCATTTGACTGCGGATTCGGTTCAGTTGGTGGCGGGGTATTTGGTTGCTGAAAAAACTGTTGTGCTGCAGCTGCTGCCTCAGGTGGTAGATATTGCATCATGAAATTTTGAAAGTTTTGAAACCTTGCATCCATGCGTTCAATATGCTGCCTAAGTTCAACAATTTCTTCTGAATTAGCCTTCTTATTACTAGAAGATGGTTGTGTTTCTTGTAGGTAGCGACCAACACAGTCGTCCTAACGATCAACACGTCCAACCCCATATACTCGTCCCTTGTACCTTCCACCTACAGTTTCTAACCAACAACGACTTCTCAATCTTTCCTCCTCAGCAGGATCTAATGGAGTATATATTGAGGTAGATTGTGATTAAGATAATGCTTGAGACAATCTACTTTCAAAATCTTCCTATTAAAATGAAAAATATTTGTTATCATACCAATTAATGTATATGAAAAAAAAAGTTTTAAAAAAAGTTTTAAAAAACTAACATGAGTCATCCTTGATCTATCATCAGCAAAATCTCCAGTGCTCTTCCGTATATGTGTTTGTTGAAACACTTCATCAACATGGACCAAGCGGCCAAGCTCCTCTATCTATAAAGAAAACATTTCATAAATTAAAAAGATAATAATTAATCATACATTAATATAAAAAAATTACATGAAAATCATACCAAACGAATAGCGTGTTCATGAACACTAATAGATCCTCCAGTGTGCAGATATCCACCTTTTTCAGACAAACGATTCTTTTTAGCTGTATCACATTTGGATCGATACACAACCATGTTCCAGTGTTCTTGGAGGTTGTTCCAAACATTATTGCCAATCCATTCTGGTCGTTTACCTTCTTGGCGAGCATCTTTAAACATTTGTGAAAGGGTGTGAGAAGCTTTTGTATGGAAATTTTTCTTAACTTTTTCCTCGTCCTCAGCCCTCCATGTGACCTTCCTCTGCAAAACAACAAGAATCATCAATCCAAATTGTAAAATATAAAATATTTAAAGGGAATAAAAAACAAGTACCTTAAAACGTTGAAAAAATATATCTCGTTCACCCTTTGGGATTGCCCCCCATGTTGGCCATGGCTCACCAAATTGTTGCTTGATGGTGGCAGTGATGGCCTTTGATGCAATTTTTGATGGATAAAACCTAAATACCAAAACAAAGTTAGTCAAAATTATAAGACAATAATAATAAATTATATAAATTGAATTTTGTTATATTCTTACCCTCCCCCAATAGGCTGAATCAAAGGACGATCACCAGCTGAGAGGACCTCGTCCTCTAAGTTATTCGCTGCAGAAGCTGAGTGCGTCCCTCCAAGATTTGTATATGGGGGATGGTGTAATATCTGGTGGGGTTGATGCATTAGAACCAACACGTGGAGATGGTGTTGATGCAATAGCATCTTGTACTGGTGGGGCGGATTGGGTAGCATCTGGTATTGGTGGGGTGGATTGGGTAGCATCTGGTACTGGTGGGGTAGATCCGTGAACTGAAGAAGGAATAGGTGTATTGGGTTGACTTGATAATGGATTTTGGTTGTTAAATCGTGATAACAATTTTATCACATAATTTCTTTTCCCCTTTTTTTGGTTGTTACTCGGTGATGGTTGATCAGAACCTCCTGATGACATCTATATATATGGCATGAAATGATAATGAAGGTTATATAAGTTTATCAATGGAGAAAAATATGTTGAATATAGTTTAATAAAAAAATTGAAATAAACATGTAAAAATTTCATCAGCAAACATAAAGCTCAAATTAATTGGAGTAATAAACAATATGTTAACAACAACAATACAATACTAGTTCGTACAATAGATATTATTTGTTAACATTGGCTTCCTAAGTCTATTCAGAGTTAGAGATGTCAAAGTCATCTCCATATTCATCTTCACTTTCTCCCTCTTCATTGTCTTCTTCCCATTCATTTGTTTCTTCATCTATCAGATATTCAAATGATGATACATTGTTTATGTCAACTTCTTCAAACTCAGTCTCTAAATCTTGTAATCCCGAAACCCTTTCAACTTCAATCACTTCATTAACATGTGACATTTCATCAACTTGATATGGCACTTCAACTTCTACATCATCAAAATCTATACGACCTCTGGGTTTCGTTTTGATTGCAACACACCAGCCATGTTTGTCTCTGCGTGATGCTGTATGGTACATAATAAACTTGTCGAACATTATGTGCAATGATAAAAGGATCAAATGGCACATATCTTCTATCCATTAGAATATCCACAATACCATATTTGGAGCTCACTCGTGTACCTCTTGTTGATGGATCAAACCAATTACAGTAAAATAATACAACTTTGTTATCTGAGGTCGAAGAATTGTACTCCACCTCATATATGTGTTGAATCACACCGTAGAAATCATCCTCACCTCCTTCTGTAAGACCCTTTACATGGACCCCACTATTTATTGTTTTATTTCCCTCACTCCATGCATGAGTGTGGAATTTGTACCCATTCACAAAGAAGGTGTGCCACTCTTTTACACACCTTAAAGGACCAAGTGATAAATCTCTTAAGTGTTGATTATTCACATTTAAAGGGTCTTTATGAACCTGTAAATATATCAATGTCACTAATTTTTTATGAAATGGTTAAAGAAGTAAAAAAAAAGTAAATTAGAGAATTTGTTGATACATACTTGTGTCCTAAACCACAAAGGAAAATTTGTATGTATACGAGCCGAGGCATGTGATTCGGAAATTTCATTACAATGTAAGAAAGAGCTGTGAATATATAAGTGTCAATGCATTTGGTTAGCGATAACTTAATGAACCAATAACAGTGTTTTAAAAGAATATCTTGCATGAGGCTTACTCGAGGTATGGTTTAACTTCATTACAGTTGATCAAAATATGAACATGAGCTGAGTTCAATTCTTCATCAGTTAACCAACGAGTGATCTTCCTCCCAGAATGACGTCCAGGTTGGTCAAATACAGATAAGATTGATGGAAGCCTTTCACTTTCAATGTCCACTTCATTTCTACAATGTTGTGGTCTTAACATGAAGTTGTTGAAATAATGTGAACAAAAGTGAGTTGTCTCACGATGCAAATAAGATGCACAAATAGATCCTTCTACCCTAACCTTATTCTTCACTGATCGTTTAGCATATCCCATGAATCTATAATCAAAGAAATATGTTATGATTGATAGTTATATTTCACATTAAATAAAGACTAATTACTCTTATTATTACCTTTCAAATGGGTACATCCACATATAATGGACAGGTCCACCAAGTTTGGCTTCATATGCTAGATGGACAGGGAGATGTTCCATAGAATCAAAAAATGCCGGGGGAAATATCCTTTCCAACTTACAAAGAATTATTGGAATGTTTTGTTCCATCCTAGTAAGATCATCCTGATTTAGTGTTGTAGAACACAAATCTTTGAAAAAATGACTTATCTCAATAATGGGATTTAGAACATGAGTTGGTAAGGAACTAAATGCTATGGGAAGTAGGCATTCCATGAATACATGACAATCATGGCTTTTCATACCAAGCACCCTTCCCTTATTGACATCAGCACATCTAGCCAAATTTGAAGAATATCCATCAGGCATCCTAAGATCTTTTAACCATTGACACACATGTTTAATTTCCTCTGTTGCAAGTGTGTAATTTGTTTTTGGCTTCAACATCTTTCCATTAGGATGTGACTTCAGTTCCAAGTCTCTTCGCCTACAATACAAACTTAAGTCCATTCGTGCTTTGTCATTGTCCTTTGTCTTCCCAATCACATTCATGACAGTATTAAAAATGTTATCGAAGAAGTTTTTTTCAATATGCATAACATCAAGATTATGTCTTAATATATTGTCTTTCCAGTATGGAAGATCCCAAAAGATGCTTCTTTTTGTCCAGTTATGCCACTCCCCGTAACCATGTATTCTTTGCACACCACTCTCAGTTACTTTAGGATAAGCCTTTACTCTATTCCAAACTTGTGTAGGTGTGAACTTAGGTGGTGGAGGATCCATGTCAACTTCCCCCTTCTTGAACGCATTCTTGTTCCTCCTAAATGCATGATCATTCGGTAAAAATCTACGATGCGAGTCAAACCAAGAATTTTTTCCCCCATGATGTAATTTAAATGCCTTTGAATGCTCCATGCAATGTGGGCATGCTAATTTACCATGAGTTCCCCAACCAGACAACATACCGTATGCAGGAAAATCATTAATCGTCCACATTAACATTGCCCTCATCATGAAGTTCTCTTTCCTTGAAATATCGTATGTTGGGACACCACTCCACAATTTCTTCAAGTCGTCTATCAAGGGCTCCAAAAATACATCAATACTAGCCTTTGGATTGAATGGGCCTGGTATGAGACAACTCAAAAACATATAAGGTTTACACATGCACATTTCGGGAGGAAGATTATACGGGGTCACAATTATTGGCCAACATGAATAGGGTGCATTTGATGCTTGCACATATGGATTAAAACCATCAGAGCATAAACCTAATTGCACATTGCGTGCCTCCATAGAAAAATCGGGATATATTGTATCAAAGTGTTTCCAAGCCTCGCCATCACATGGATGACGCAAAACACCATTACTGCTTTTGTTATCATAGTGCCATGTCATTTGTCTCACAGTCTGTGTTGAAGCATACATTCTTTGCAACCTTGGAATTATTGACAAATAGAACATTGCCTTTACAGGAACTGGTTTTTTGTTACTTGGTCCAGTGTTCTGGTGATGATACCTTGACTTGTGACAAAATTTTTATTGAAGCAACGCTCCATCATTTTTACCGTATTCGTTATCATAGAAGAGCATGCAACCATCCACACAACAATCAATCCTCTTAGCCTATAATCCCAATTTCGACACTAGCCTTTTTGCATCATAATAACTTTTAGGCAAACCTATTTTGATAGGTGTTGCATCTAAAAGCATTTTTGAAATAAACTCTAAGCATTGGTCAGGAATATTCCAATTGGATTTGCAAGCTAATAGTCGGACACACATTGATAATTTGGAGTCAGATGACCCTTTATACAATGGCGCATTTGCATCCAACAAAAGGTCATAAAATCTTTGAGTTTCTTCATTCGGAGGCTCTTCCATGTTATCTACATTTGGTACTTGGAATGACTCTTGTTGCCTAAGAGCATCATACACCATGTCTTCCATCAACCTAACTTGGTCATCTTGTGACTGAAGGTGTGCACCTCCAATTATTTCCAAAGGCATGCAATTATTGTTATTATCCAAGTCACCTTCTACCATGTCTTCACCATGATCACTCCAAATCCAATAATTAGATTTGAAACCATGTTTGTAGAGATGAACCTTCACAAGTCTTTCCTCCAAAATTCTTGTACAATCACACTTAGTACATGGACATCGTATTCCCTCATCATTCAGATAACATTCTTGTTGGCAAGCTTTGGTTATAAACTCTTCAACTCCCAATATAAAAGACTCTTTCAAAGCACCTCTTCCTCTATAACACCTATCATACATCCATCCACGATTTGATGGAAACTGATCCATGTTCTGTTCATAAAGCAATTGACAAAAAGTCAACGATTTTTTTCAAAGATCGTGCTATAAACGAACATTTAAGAGTTCGTTTTAGAAACGAACATGTAAGAGTTTGTGTTACAAACTCTACCTAAATCGTCTTTAGGTATTATAATTAGTTATAAAAAAATATTTTTCATGCATTAAATTACAGAATTTTATACATCAGAAATCGTAATGAGAATTTACCCAATGGCAAGATATTGGATTGTATTGACTTTTTGAATTATGGATTTATCACTTATGCCTACATTGACTCAGATGAGGAAGCGAGCCATCAAAAAAAGTTCACTGCTATCATTATTTTAAAATTATCAAGTTTTATAGCTAATAAATTCATACAAAAGTTCATTAAACCACAATAACAGAAACATAAAAATATACACCAGCTCATACAATGTATAATGTATCACTTTACAGAGACAAACTAAAGCCCTGCACATTCCCAGCTCAATAACCCAAAAATAAACCATAAACCATGTATGCCAAAATAAACCAAAAAACCAGCAACTTCCTGCAAACAAAGAGAGCAGCATACAAAAAAGTAGATTTTATTTTTTCCTACAATTTTTGTTACATACTAAACAAAACCTAAACGATTGCAGCGATGGTGGCCGGAGGTCACACGGTGGTGGCGATTGGGAAGACTACGTCGGGTCGGTGTTTGCAAAATCTCGAGCACACGGGATGGTACAATGGCAAAGGGGGGAAGCTGGACACTGCTAAACCGAAAGAGATCGTGCGTGCGGTGTGGCAGATGGGGTTGTTGTTCGCTGGTGTCGTTAGCTAGTGTCGTTTGCTGGTGTCCTTGGGTGGAAATGGGGTTGCTGTGATTTAGGTTTTACTGAATGAAGAATACGTGAAGTGGGCTAGTGAAGAATACATGGGCTAGTGAAGAATACATTAAGTAAAGTGAACCTGGGCTTAGTGAACATTACGTTAAGTGAAGGTGCCTGGTTCCAATTCAACATATATTTTTTTTTTAATTATTTTGTTTTTTAATTTTAATGAAATAATATAAATCACATTTAATTTTTTAAGTTATTTATTTTTAAAATTGTTTATTTAGTTATTTTAATTGAATATAATTTATTAATATAATTTAAATAAATATTCAATTACTTTAAGTAATTCAATATATTAACTTTAAATAGTAAAAAAATATATATTTTATTGAAGTGAAGGTGGACTGAGTGGAGAACTGTAGTGAAGTGGCTGGGGTTCAAACTGTAGTAAGTTTTTTTTTTTAAAAAAAAATCGTTACATACGGATAGAATCCGTATGTAATTTAAAAAAAAAAAAAACTTTTCCCTTACATACGGATTATTATCCGTATGTAAAAATCCGTATGTAATACTTACATTACATAGGGATCTGTATCCGTATGTAATGTTGGAGTTATATACGGATCAGAATCCGTATGTAAAAATCTGTATGTAATGTCGGAGTTATATACGGATCAAAATCCGTTTGTAAAATCCGTATGTAATGTCCATTTTACATACGGATCCAGATCCGTATGTAAAAAACTGTATGTAACTAGCGATTTTCTTGTACTGATATATATATATATATGTGTGTGTGTGTGTGTGTGTGTGTGTGTGTGTGTGTGTTGACATAATATGTGTGTGTGTGTGTGTATTGACATAATATGTGTGTGTGTGTGTGTATTGACATAATGTGTGTGTGTGTGTGTGTGTGTATTGACATAATATGTGTGTGTGTGTGTGTGTGTGTGTGTGTGTATTGACATAATGTGTGTGTGTGTGTATTGACATAATAGCTCAACGAGAGTGCTTGAGTAAAATTGTGTAAAGTGGTATCTATTTTGATTTGTTATATTTTGTAAAGATACAAATTTGATGTTGAAATTTTGAAGGAAAACTTGAAAGATAACACTTTGCACGTTTTTGTACTGCATATCTGGCTTAAGTGAGAGATTTTCACTCAAGTTAAAGATCATCACTCAAGCTAGATCAATATAATGAGTTTTAGGTTGCTTTTAGACCTATTTTCTCTCAAGCGGAAATAGGGTGAAAAATAGGGTGCTCTCAAGTCCATTTTTTCTAAAGCGAGAAGGGTTATTGCTCAAGCGAAAATGGGATGGATTTTGGGGTGCTCTTGGTTGATTTTAGCTCAAGTGACAGGATTTTCACTAAGTGATGTTCATTTTTGCTCAAGTGAGATTATTTTCGCTCAAGCTAAAAAACATAAAAAATATTTAGGATTTATTTTTATGTTTCTATTTTATTATTGTTTATTGTTTTTAATTATTTTATATGTGAATTTTAATTATATACATCATTGAAATTTCTTTAGTTTTATGTGTTTACTTAAATTTTGGATAAATTGTTGGCTTGTTTGAATTTTTAATATTTGATACGATTTAATGGTGTGAAATTAAATATTGTGAAATGTAAAATATGAATCTTACTCAAGATATAGTATTAATGAAATTCCGCATTGAGATTGTTTAGGATATGCATTGACTATAGATTCCTGTAGAATGATGGATCTTGACTCTCATGATATATTGGAATCACATAGATGAAGATTATCGGGTGTTGAGAGTCAAAGGAGGTTCATATGATTTTGTATGTGGCTTGAAATATAATGGTCTTTGAGGTAATATGAAGTAACCATGTCATACTATGTGATATGATATTGAGATGATTTGTGTGAATAATTGTGTGCAAATGATATATGTACATATTTAGGTTAAAAATGTTCATGCATATTATATGATTAGATGTGGGTAAAATAGGAATGTTACAGTTATTCTTAACAAACTGAGGATATTCACAAACTGAGGATAGATAAAAAAAATAATTATGTGTTGCAATTGTTATTTCATTTTCTTAGAGATATGTGTGTGTGGTGGGTCTTTATGGGTATGTGGGTGCACACCTGCATGTAATGATGTTGATATGTTTTTAAAATAAATGTTACAAAATAAATATTAAATATTATTATTAAACATTAAATATCAAACATAAAATATTAAATGTTAGTATTAAGCATGTTAAATTTTAAATATTTGTGTTTACATAATATGATAAAAATATTAAATATATTCTATTAAAAAACTATTATTTTTAATATAACTTTTTTTTTTCTTATTATTTTTTCATTATATTGTATCATGTTCATAATGGCACACAACAAAACTAAGTCATGAGAGTATTGGTAGCTAGTTTTCTAACATGCATATAAATATTCAAGCAAATAACAATTTCAAATAATTGTGAATATTTTTGTTAGTTTTATAAAACAAACCACAAATACTAGTAATGCATTCTTCACAATGAATGGCTAGTGGGCGAAAATAAAGACTTTTTAAGTCACGTGAACCGCTATTTAAACAAGCATCTATAGTAAAAAAACGTCTAAAAAGATAAAGTAAATGTATATATATATATATTTTAAGTTTTTTATTTATTAAATAACATTTAATAAATATTCCCTTTAGTATAATTAATATTGATTGATTGATCCATAAAAATTCAAAATTTCAGAACTTGGGAATATTTTTTTTTTCCAAACACATTATGAATTATAGAATTCTAATTTGTAATTTATATTATAGAAATGGAATATAATTTTTTTATTCTAAATTTAGTTGTGTTATAGATTATACAATTAAGAATTAAAAAAATAATGAACTATTTGTAGAAGGATATTTTTGAAATTATGGAAGTGTTAAGTGAATGCAAAAACTATGCCAAAAGAATTTGCCTAGATGCAAAAACAAATAGCTCAATACACATTGCGGAAGGTCACTGTTGTGCAAATGACTCGGGAAGGCAATTTCTTTATGCACGTTTATAGTTTCTTCCTGCACCTCCATAATTTTTTTCAATTCCAAAATTATTCTTAAGTAAAAGGTGCAATTTTTTTCCCATTTCTAAATTGTATATTCCATCGACCTTTCAAACTCTATATTTAAACTGAAAAATTAAAATTTAGAATTCAGAATGTATTTTTGTTGTAAATCCAACTCATATAATTATATTACAAAAGTTGAAACCTAAGATGTTACCATTGTAGAAATTTTCGAAGGTCGTGAAAGATGTTATTGTTGCAGAGATTCTCGAAGGTCGTGAAAGAGAGATTGTGGAATGCAACAACTTTGCGAAGAATCCGCGGAACCCTTTACCATTGTGGGATAGGATTTCTCTTTGGATCTTCTTTTCATATATTCTATGGAGGTGCAAAAAGGAAACATGGAGGTACAGGAAAAATTGCCTTCTGTAAAATGGGCTCTGTCTATTGTATAGGACCTCACATTATTGGACTCTCCTCCTTTTGAAATAGGCAATTGTTTTCTGCACCATATTATTGCACCCAATTATAGGTGAAAAGATAAAAGTACCATTAAGAAATGGGGTACATATAAAATTACATCTGAATTCCTTTTCCAACAGATAAATTTTTTCAAAATATATTATTTTCAATTCTGGATTTTTTATCTAGAATAAAATTTTGATTTTTTTTTCCGGATTTTTATATCCAGAACACAATAATCTCTTCTTCCTTATCTATTTTTTCAGAAAGGATTATTTTTAATTCTGAATTTTCATTTCTGGAATAAAAAATATTTTTAGAATTTTATAAATTGTGTTGGGTGCAGGTTATATGTTGGACAGGAAGCAATTGCATTTGGAATATGAATAGTCTTTCTAAAATTTGGTATACATAATCGTCTCTGTAGTTTAGTATTTTAACACTTTTACAATTACTAACATTAAAAATGTTGACTTTTTAATTATATTATTAGTACCAAACATTTGCAGGAGAAATTTAATAAACGATTTTAAGTATACTATTCTATTTAATTATCATTTCTGATCTATAAGATTTGAATTTAAGATTCAAGAAATTGAAAATAACCCTTGAAAATGCATTTTGTTAAATAGAGTTAAATGAAAGAGATAATTAATTGCACCAAAAACTCATTTCCCACGAGGTGCAATTTTTATATTGTAAAATTGGAAAGAGAGCGTGCAATCCACGATTCTTTTACACTAATTCTTAACCAAAACAAAAAAACCATTCCCAAATAGCACCCTCGTTTCCCTCGCTTACCAGATGGCAACCGACTCTATCGGTTACCATTTCCCAGGTTATATATTTTGAAAACCTAATATAAAAATAGAACAGCGAATATTTTTAATTTAAGCAATTTTTTAAATGTTTTAAGTTAAAGTGTTATAGATAAAACAATTAATAGAAATAGGGTAATATAATTTATTAAATGTAGTTAGGCAATAAATAATTGATAATTTTATTAAAGATAATCTAATAAAATCCTATAAATATATTAATTATAAAATGTTTTATATTCTTTCTCTCTTAAATAATTATGAATTATACTAGTGTGATTTTTAAAATAAATAATTACGTACTCACAAAAAAATTAAACTTTAAAATGTCATCAATCATAATTACTACGTAATTTTTTTGACTTTTTAATAATTATCGGGCAATAATAATAATTTCTGACTAATTAATAACATACGAGAGTGCTTTATTTTATTAGTAAATAATTCTGTATTTCGATTTTTCAAAATGCTATAATCTACAAAGAGAAGGAGTTGAATTCATATGTGGCTAGCATAATGTTTGTTTAATATAAATTTTAAATAATTATTTATAAAAAAATCATATATAATACTCATTGATTGAAACATAGCATAACGGAATTATATTTTCAACTTAGATTATTTTCACCAGAAAATATTTATTTATTTTTGTAATTTTAATTGAGTACCTATTATATAATTTTCAATTTATTATTTTTAACATACATTTGAATCTAAGACAAATAATGCGTGTGTTTAGTTTCATATTTCAGATGTGATTATTAAGAGAAAATGATTATAATTTCTACATTTTAAATATAATTATTTCATTATCAATCGTTTTCTATAAAATTAAATTTGTTTGTTTCAATGCGTTACCCACTCCTATGCAGACATTTGGTTGATTTTCAATCAGGTTTGAATAAAACCCGATTTTGCACCTTTCAAATCTAATCATAAATAAAACGCTGCCGTTTGAATCAAGACTGTTGGTTAATTTCATTATCATTTACTTTAGTAATTTTCGAAAAAAAAAATGTTTTTCAAAACAAATATTTAAAAATTAAGTAAAAGTCTATTCAAAATGTTGACTTTACATTCAAAAAAATTACGCCGCCATTGCTATAATCAACAATGTATATATAAAAAATGTTGTTTTTAATTATACAAAAAATATACATTAAATAATTTATAAATCATATTATAAAATAGAAATCTCGCCAATAATGTATATTTATAAATATATAAATATATAGAGGAATTTATCTACTAGTTTTTATTCCTAATAAAATAAAAATCCCAAAGTTGACTTAGCATTACATATCTCTTTTTAACTAGACAATTAATGATTCTGTAATTATTATTCTCTTACAATGGTATAATAATTTTTGCAAAATCTAAAATATTTTAATAACTTTTCTAATGATGTCTGAAAATTGAATGAGTAAACGAGCTATTTATATTTATTAGAAAGAGGAAAATAAGAATAATTTATTAATGCGAATTATTTGACCATTGAATTTATTAATTTGTATAAATATGTTATGAAGTGAAGTAATTAATAAAGTTTTGTGGTGCGGTGCGTTTCAGGAAGAAAACGAAAATCTGAAAATGGCACAATCATCGATCGTTCTTACTCTGAGGCAGAACCTGTTTAAAAGGAACGTTACGGCGTGTGTTACTCACTCTCCTTCCATCTTCACAGGATCTCGTTCGCTTTCTTCTCTCTCTTTCTCTCAGAGGAGAAGAAGTTCCCACACTCCTCTCTCTCTCTCCGCCCCCTTCTCCTCTCCAACCGCCATGGGAGAAACTCCCGTCACCACTGCCGATGCCGGCATGGACGCCGTCCAGCGCCGCCTTATGTTTGAAGACGAGTCCGTTCCTCTCTTTTCATTCCGTTTTTCAATTGCTTTTGTGATTCTGTTATTGATTGATTGCTTGATTGATTGATCTGTGATTTGGTTGTTGAGAACGGAAATGTGGTTTTCTAGGCCAACTGTGTTGTTTGATTGGGCCGCGTTAGGGTGCAATTGGACTGTTGGTGTGTGTTGCGGCTTTTGATTTCTTTAAGTTCAACAGAGTTGACTGGAACTTTTTTCTGAGATTCCCTGCTTTTCCTCTGTTATTGTTTTCCGTGCCGAGGTGTATGCTTTGAAAATATCAAAGGTGTACTAAACCGAAGCATAACATAGAGTATTAATATGTTGAATTTTCAAACATAATCTGCTTGTGCGTGTGAGTCTTCAACAGAGAATCATGGCGGCTACCTTTTTATTTTATTTTATTTTATTTTATTTCAGTCACAGGACTGATTTACTCCTTCAGGGTCGTTTTTTTTCATATCATTCCAAGGAGATGAGTGAGGACTGAAACCTGCAACTTGTCATATGCAAGGCCTTGTCTTACTCCACTCGACCAATCCCTTGGGTCTGTTAAGGGTTTTTTTCTAATGAAGTTTTGGGATAATAAAAGAGAAGGGGATGGGGTGGAATCAATAAGGCCTTACAGGTGTAGCTGAGTCACCCTCCACATGAGGTGCTAACACGGTGACTGACCTAGCACTTCAGGTGTGCCTTTCACTATATTCGTCTTGCAACTGGTGGCTAGGAAAAACACGTGAATTAATTCCGGTTAAGTTATTGATTTGGAAGATGGATTAGGGTTAAATCAGAGTGATTAGGATATTTCTATCCCAACTTTTGGTGTTTCTTCTTTAGTTCTTAGAATCCCTTCGGTGCAGGTTCTGCCTCTGTCATTCAGAATCATGAATGGTTTGGGATGAACTGCTACTTGATAGCCTGGGTTTTTCAAATTTTTGCATTCCTGTTTCGAAATTTCGTAGGCTACTTTTGAAGTTTAGAGCATAGATTTGAGCAATTGAGCTTTTGAATATCTGATGCTTCTGTAATGGGAAGTGACTGTATTTTCTTGGGTCTTGTGTACATTCTTTTAACGGATAACGCTTCTTTAAAGCGAGTTTGTTTGTGATTTATTATTATTATTATTTGTCTTGCCTGCTGCAATTTGTAATTGTTTTGGGTTGGAACTTCTGCAGATGCATTTTGGTGGATGAGAATGACCGCGTGGTAGGTCACGATTCCAAATACAATTGTAAGTGGACTTTTGATTTGTCTTAGTTTTCAATTGCAAGGGTTCACATTGTTTAGTGTAAAAAAAGTTGTTTCTTACATTCTCTTACTTCAATAACTTATAATTTGTGTTTTCTGAAAATGTTTTTTTGTTCTGATTTAGGTGTTTGTAAATTCTGGGATGTACTATCATTAAATTTTCTAGGCAGATTCTCTGATATGAAGATTTGTGAAAAAAAAATATTATCACTGCGGTTCATCTTGAAATATTGTAATGTCTATGTTTATGGAAACATCTTCCTGTTGTTAAAAGGAGTAAAATCTAAAGCTTATGTATATACTATCTATTTTGGTTTGTAATGATTATGTTGGATTGAATTAACAGCTGTGCAGTAATTTTGTATTCAGTTCTCTGACATGCACACACATCTGAAAGCATATCAATCGAGAGCATGCTCTAGCGAGAGAGACTTATCCTGACCCTCACATGGTTAGGATGGAACCCTCACATGATATGCACCTAACATATAATGAACGGTCATTAATGAGAAACTTGATAAAATTAGTAATTTATTATGTACCAGAGAACCAAGCTTTTACTCTAATGCAAACAAACTACTGAATACCAATGAGGCAAGCCTTAAAGAGCTGCAAATTGATAGTAGATTTTGATCAATGTGATCAGTAGACAACTGAAATAAAATATAAATTTCCACTGCTTCTACGGATTTTGTCTTCATAAAGAAAAGGTCCTCGAGAAATTTTGAACATTTTTTTAGACATCAAGTTTTCTTTTTCTGTTTTTGTGCTCCTGCTCTCTGACTAAAGACCTGGATAATTTATTATTTTAAGCTTCAATGATTTTTATTAGGTCACTTGATGGAGAAGATTGAGGCTGAAAATTTGCTGCATAGAGCTTTCAGTGTATTTCTGTTCAACTCAAAGTATGAGCTGCTGCTCCAGGTATGTTTATTATTGATGTTTTTCTGGGCTCATAAGCTTGCTGTTTCATCCTGTTTATTCTAAACCTGTTGATTTCAAAAGCATCAAGCAGAATTTGAACCTCATTTTGTTATCTCATTTCTCTGTTCCTGTGGATAAAATTTGTCTGGTTATCAAGTGTATCTATATTTCTCATTGTTGTTTCAGTGTTTTGTGCATACTGGTTAGAAAGCTTTACATCTGCATGCAAATCACGAGGTAGGCTAAAGACCTAGTGGTCCTCAATATATGGAGGGGAAATGGCCTTTTGCTGTTAACTACTTAAATACCACTCTTTGCAATTAATTTTAAGAATAAGGAAAATCAATAAAATACCAAGTCTTCACGGTCATTCATTGAAGAAACAAAACAAGTTCACAGTAGTAACATTCATTTTTTTACCGGTTATAATTGTTCTGTTTTTCTAATTTGATAACACCTTCATCATGACTTGTGTATTGAACTATTTATTGTGAGCAACATTGTAACATTTAATTGCCTCTTGTTGAGTTGTTATTGATGTTACAAAATCTATGTTCACTTAATGCTTGTGTCTCTCGGATGACTATTTGGTGAAAAGTTCTCTATGTGGAATGTGTTTTAAAGTCTTAGTTGCATGTTTTAATTCGATGTGTTGACTGAGTTTCTCTGTTCTTCATGATGAAGCAACGATCTGCAACCAAGGTAACATTCCCACTTGTGTGGACAAACACTTGTTGCAGTCATCCACTGTACCGTGAATCTGAGCTAATTGAAGAGAATGCCCTTGGTATACACTATGTACCTTTTATATTAAACGCCTATATAAATGTACTCTGTCATTGCTGCTTTTTATTTACGTTTTTCCATCTTTTGTTACCAGGAGTAAGAAATGCAGCTCAGAGGAAGCTCTTGGACGAGCTCGGTATTCCTGCTGAAGATGTACCAGTTGATCAGTTCACATCACTGGGTCGCATACTTTACAAGGCACCTTCTGATGGGAAATGGGGAGAGCATGAACGTAAGCCAATTTAATTGTTTTCAACTTTTTCAGCAAGCCGATTTTGTTGTATAACTAACCAGGGTTAATTAACAATAATTCAGTCAATGCAATCATAAATCTAAACATGCACCATTAATAGCTCTCAGTGCTATTTGGGGCATATTTTTTATTCCAGCTGAATAGGTCCTAATCTGCTTATATTTGCTGCAAATTCTGACTGGATATTTTCTTGTGCGTTTATGTATGTGTAAGGAATGTTAAGTATTGACAACTTTTCTTGATTTCAGTGGACTATCTGCTTTTTACTATCCGGGATGTTAACGTGAATCCCAATCCTGATGAAGTGGCTGATATCAAGTATGTGAACCGCGATGAGTTGAAGGAGCTGTTGAGGAAAGCTGATGCAGGAGAAGGAGGTCTGAAGCTGTCCCCATGGTTCAGACTAGTTGTGGACAATTTCTTGTTCAAATGGTGGGACCATCTCGAGCAAGGAACTCTTGGTGAGATCATTGACATGAAGACCATTCACAAGTTGACATAAAACCAGAGAGGAGCTTGCTGCATCATGAAATGAAGGGTAGCTGTTTTCCGACCCAATAAGAGGCCAAAATTAACCTATTTTGTAAAGAATTTTCGGAGCAGTGCCCCAATGGAAGCTGTTGGTCTTTTTTATTATTTTCAATCATAGCCAGAACATTAAACTAGAACATTTTATTTTATTTTTGCATATTTTTCGCATTGGCAAGCACTCGGAATAAGTAAGATGGTTAGTGATTTGAATCAAACCTAATCGTGGTGTCGGTGTTTGGTACTAGATTTTTGTTTACATGTTAAACAGATTGTTGCAATGATTAACGATCGTATGTCTCCAAAACAGAGGATCGGAAAATCCCATGATCACGTGTGGAGGTACCGAAACACCGACCCAGATTGCGATTGTCCTTTCACAGCAAAGCATGAGCTGCACTGTACTTGCACTAGTGAATATAAACTGCAGAGAATAAGGCACTGAATTGATCACCTACTATGTTGGGACAACTCTCCCCATATTATCCATAAAGAGAGAAAAATAAGATAAACTTTCTCATAAACTAAATTTGACTAATAAATTAATTTTAACTTATGTCAAAAAAATTCACTTCCTCATTCTAAGTGTTTTTTCTTCAAGCGATCACATCAATGAAGTATAAATAGGACCTTTTTCTAACCAATTTATGGAAATTAAAAAAGTGAGTTTATTAATAACTGTATTAAACTTGTTAAAGAATTTATTTATGTATTTTAAATCAGCATATAGAGAGAGAAGTTAAAAAAAAGTAATCAACACGGGAAAGTTTCTTAAAAAGTATGATAAAGAATATTTTTGAAAATCCATTGGTTTAGTGAAAAAACGTGAAATAGATTTGTCTTCAATAATGGGGAATTGATGACGTAGTCCACGCTTCCCACTCTGATACTTGGTGGGTTATGAGTGGTGGCGAGGACAAATACGAGAAGAAGTCAAAATTATCCATGCTTACCAATTTATTGAATTGAATGAAGTGGTTACGCTCGATATCGAATTAAGCAATTCTTTATACAAGACTTGTAATTGCCTCCTCTTTTTTTAACATTTTTTTGTCCTTTTCCCCTTTTATTCACCCATCTATTTAAACATCACACTCTTTTTCAAACAATTGTTTCATTATGATTTTATTAATTAAAAATAAACCAAGTTGACTTCTTTATTACAAACACCAACTTTTACATTCTCATTCTAACATTTTTCTGCCCATAGTCAAATTCATTACAAAAGTTTATATTTCATTTCTTGTAATTTTTTTGGGGGTATGTTTTGATATTTTTTGTTACATTATGATAAATTCGAGTTCTGTATATTTTTAAAGATTTAATCAGAACATACTTTTACTGGCCAAACTGTAATTGCTATTTTATTATGATTATTTTAAAAAATTTATATGATTTATGATTAATTTATAATATCAAACATAGAAAAATGAATAGAATGAATAAAGAAAAGGAAAAATAGATGAAAAATTCACATAATAATAATTATTATATACAAACTTAGTAGACTTAAGAGCCGTTCACTAGTGAGTGGCATTTGTGTTGATAATATTGTGATTTTCATTTTCACTCACTATCAACTATCAAATATATTTGCAGTGGGAAGACAAGAATATCTCGCTCGTGCCTCAGCGCTTTAACTCCTTCCGCGTTCTCATTCTCGTCACTTTCCAACTTCAGATCTATTTCTCCATCGGTATTTCTCTTCTTTCTCTTCATTTTCCGATTCATTCTCGCTCGCAATCGCTTTTGATTTTCGAATCCTTCTCTCGCTCTCTTTTTATGCTTTTGATTTTCGAATCGTTACTTGATCCGTGCTTGATTATGTTTTTGGAAGTTTCGAATTGGATGCTTAGGTCTGAGCGTTGATTCACTCTCTCTTTTTATTCACCGTACGGTCTTCAGCTCTTAACCGCATTGATCCCGCTGTTTGTTCGATTTCGGATTCTTGCTAATTAACCGGTTCTTTTTAGTGTATTAACTCTTTTTTATTTTCTCTCTAGGTTTGATTGCTAATGTTCAGTTCTTGTCTGGCTGTTGATTGATATATTCGCGAATTTTCCAATTTAGTTTCGATGTTTTAACCTGGAGAGCGAGTTGTGTAATGAACACCACAGAGATATCAATTACGTGATTACACGGATTTTTTAAGGCTTTATATGTAAATGCCAGCCTTGCTGGTAGACTTGCATGTACCTATGCATTCAGAGCAAATTAGTATCTAGTGCCTTTGTTCTCGGAAACTACTTAGCTTTAGATATTAGTTAATAAATCAAATAGGAATGGTGTTATTAGAAAATTATGACATTTAATATTGTTAAGATATCTTCATATTGATCTGTTGTAAAAACCACAGGACACTCACCAGCAGGACTCCCTGTTCTGCTACCTTAATTGAGAAAATCTTCTTGGGTCATGTTTGGATTCATTTCACATTAAAAAATTCTCTCACAAGTTGAAGATAGCATAAATATAAGTTAATCAGTAATTTTTCTCTCTAAAAACTGTTTTTAACTAATGCATAAAATAATTGTAGCTTATGTTAGAAAGTTAAATCATTTTACCTTTTTTTCTCTATAACAAGTGTAGATTAAGAAATTTATCTAAGTAGAGCTCTGATGAGTGTCTTATGAGCACTGATTAAAAATATTCAGTAAAAACAATTCAAATATTCTGATAAATGCTTTTAATTACTCAAAACAATGGTTATTAAATGTTTTTCTGTCTTTTTATATAATGATATCTGATATTTTTGTCTTTTTCCAGGCTTTTGAAGTAAATGGCCTTGGTTACTACCGCTGAAGTGTGTGATGCGAACCCACAGTTAATTTTGAGTGGGGAGCTTCGTGCCCTTAAGCCAATTTTTCAGATTTATGGTCGTCGACAGGTATTCTCTGGACCTATAGTTACCTTGAAGGTGTTTGAAGACAACGTTTTGGTTCGTGAGTTCCTTGAAGAGAAAGGCAACGGAAGAGTGCTTGTTGTTGATGGAGGAGGGAGTTTGCGCTGTGCCATTTTGGGTGGCAACCCTGTCGTACAAGCTCAAAACAATGGATGGGCCGGTATTGTTGTGAATGGATGTATAAGAGATGTGGATGAGATCAATGGTTGTGATATTGGGGTGAGAGCCCTAGGCTCCCATCCCATGAAGGCCAATAAGAAAGGCATGGGGGAAAAGCATGTTCCCATAAATATTGCTGGGACAAGGATCTCTGATGGGGAATGGCTATATGCAGACACTGATGGAATTCTGATCTCTCGAACCGAGCTGTCTGTTTGATTTCAATTCATGTAAGGACTACATTTATGTGACACCACGACCTAGTCTAGTACTGCTTTTTGTATAAGCGATAAAATCCCCTTGATGATGATGATAGTTGGTTGGAGTGTCTGTCCATTTCATACCAACATTATCTCTGTTTTTAATTGCTGCACGAAAGCTTGTTTCCCCCCCATAAATTAAGTTAATGGTTGTCTGTTACCGAGTTTGGAGAGATTTAAGTACAGTAGTATATACATATCCATATTTTGACCAAATGATCTTATTGTACTATGATGTAAAATAATGTTCCACTCTGGAGGCCCGACGAAGCAGCAAAGATTGGTATCTTTTTCTATAAATTTGGTAGGATTTTTCTGTCCTTGTCTCATGTTTGCTTACATACAAAGTATTGTCCTTTATAAAGTAACACTACGTTTAAGGATTAAGCTAAGGATTTCTCTTGTTGAAGGGTGGAATCGATGTTCAGTATGAGGCAACGTGATACTGCTCTAATCTAACTACTTGGGCATGGACAAGGTCAATTATGACGCCTTTTTGTAGGTTTGCATCATTGCGTGATCTATGCAAATTAAATATTTAATGAGTCGCTTGAGCCAGTTTTTTATTCACTGCTCTGGTTGTGGTTTGTATAGCTGTAAAACTACTTGCAATTCATGTGCCTTGTTCTTAATATATGTGTGTGTAGAGTTCGTTGATCAATTGATTAATCTAACAAGTGGTTTACCAATCATGTTAGAAAAGAAGGTAAAAGACACTAATTGTCTACTCTGTTTCAGACTAAGTGCCCTATAAGAAAATTCACCCAAACAAAATGAACCTGGGTTTGTATCAGATGGAAGGTCTTTATGTTTTTATAATACATTAAGGAAAAAGAAATCGTGTTGACAGACCAAATTAACTGCGTCTGTCCATCACCTACCTTCAACTCTTATTCTACGCAACCTTCTTTTCTAATTCATGTCTTCCCTCTCCAAGTGTTTGATCAAATGCCTGAGAATAATCTATTTTCTTGGAGGTCCATGGTTGGTGCTTCCTCAAAAAATGGGTTCTTTTGTGACGGGGTGTCATTGTTTCAAAGTTGTCGAGCCGTGAAATTGCACCAGATGAAAATGAAAATGAAGCTGATTGTGGAACAATGAAGGGATCGAACTTGAGTGAGAAAGATTAGTGCAAAGTGCTACTATATGTGAATGCATGAAGACGTGGGAGAATGGAATTGTTGGACATGCGTGTTTGAAGCTTTTGCCACTGAAATCTATGTACTTTGTTTTGTGTTTGTTCAAATATGGCATCCCTCAATAGGCACGGTCACATAGTTTTTTCGTTGTCTGAATTCTTGAAACCGGTTCTTCAAAAAACGTGGGAGTCTGGTGTGTGCTATCCGAAAAGAGCTTTTGAACATTTGGTTCTTTTCATTGTTAAAGTAAGCTGATAGATAATAAAGCTTAATATAAAAAATTTATCAGTCGTTTAAACTCAAAGTTAATTCAAAGTTCTATATTCAATTCTTTTATATTTGAAACCAAATATATAAAATTATTTAATATCATATAAATATTTGAAACCTGATGGTATGACATTTGTAGTAGTCATGGTGGATTGATCTATAAAGCACGAATGTGTTTTCCTTCCACATGAAAATAAATTTTGGTATTACATATTCTATTACACCACGGAGCTTGAATATATGATATATTTGGTCATGGATTTCAAATAATGTTTTGAGGAAGGGCTTTTAATATAATGGTCGAAAGTTCATTTTCAGCCAGCAGAAATGAATTTCTGCAGTCATAGTTTGTACAGTGTCTTTCTTGCCCATGCAAAATGACACGACACCATCTTCATCTCATATAGCTGACACGTATGCTGCCACACTATGCAACAATAATGCACTGCATGTGTTTATCCTTGTCTCTCCCTATGAAACTCCACTCGACCATCTTTCCATGGAGGAACACCAAAACGAAGGGTTTCTTTTGCCACCACTTGCAAAACTACTATCCTTTCAAACGGATTTGATCTACAATGGCCTGGTTTCTTTCTTTTCCCCTATATGCTCCCCTTTTTCCGTGGCTTCAGAGTCCTACCACCGAGCTGAGGAGACCACAGACAATGTCGAATCAGCAGTGCAATGTGTTCCTTCTCAAGTCACTCATGGTGGCACACTCTTGCTGAAGAAACTGGGACTTTGCTTTCTGACTGTTTTGTATGTGTGCATGGTTTTGATTCTGTTCCTTTTTCTGGCTACTGTGGTGGGTGTTGGTTTGGTTCGGTTCTGGGTGGAGGAACCCGTTTCTGTTAAGGAAAGTGTGTACTTTGATTACACTGAAACTCACCCTACAGCTGTGTTTCTATTCAATGGATTGACAAGCTTTAAGGGTCACATAAAGAAAAAGCACATCAGTGTCCCAGTTGGTCACACCTTTTTCGCTTCTTTGGTCCTTGTGATGCCTGAATCTGACTTCAATAGGGAGCTTGGGGTGTTTCAGGTATGAATTCAATTGGTGGCATTGTATCCTTGATCTAGGATCTATTTGTTTAAGAATTAATTTTAGAGACATTTTTTGCAGTTGACAGCAGAACTAGTATCTTTGAATGGAGATGTGATAGCAAAATCTAGCCAGCCATGCATGTTGCGGTTCAGAAGCTCACCGATTCGACTAGCCCGAAGCTTTATGATGGGTGTGCCTCTGGTACTGGGAATCTCAGGGGAGACTCAGAATATCAAAGTAGAACTATTGAGACACAAAGAAGACTATAGAAGAAGCAATGCTATTAGAGTAACTTTGCATTCAAGAGCAGGAACATCATATCTTCCAGAGCTTTATGAAGCTGAAATTGTGATACGATCCAATTTACCTTGGACCAAAGAGTTGGTTCGAAATTGGAAGTGGACATTTTATGTTTGGGTGTCCTTGTATGTCTACATGGGGCTTCTCATGACTCTCCTATGTTGTTATAGGCCACTTCTTTTTCTGGTGAAACCACAGTATTCCAGAGATCATGGGGTGAGTGAAGTTACAAGTGGAGAAGGTGCAGAGTTAGTAGTAGGGGAAGCAGGAGATGAAAATGAGGATTCTGAGTTGTTGAGGAAATGGAGAAGAAGCAGAAGCAAGAGAAAAACTACCCTGACACATGGTGGTGTGGCAGAAACCCTTGTTGGCTCATCAGCATCCAGCATTAGCATGAGTAGCAGAGAAGAGGTAACAAGTGTGTGTGTGGAAGATGATGTTGAGGACTCTGAATCAGTGTGCCTTGGTTAGACGGCTAATTTTACTTACTCTTAAAAGCAGGGATGGTTTCACTTTTGTAAGCTTCCCCTGCATGTTATGGTTTGAAACATGTTTTCAAGGTTATGCCGCACTCATAAATCTTGCCTTAAGTTGGATTTATAAACACTAATATATATCTATCTATCCCATTTCTGATCAACTATCCTAAAATTATAAAAATTTAGGAAATATGTGAATTTGTGGACCAAGATTGTCTTACATTGGCGCTTCGTCCGTGAAGAATTGCATTTTAAAATATGGTTGACATAAATTAGTTTTAAGATACATGTTTAAGAATTATAAAAATAATTTAACATATCATGTTACCTCCTGCCAATTACTGTTACCTCCTGCCAATTACTTTTAAGGCCTAGTCTTACAATGGTAATCATCTATAACAAAGCGTAATAGCCACACTTTCCTGGTTGTTTATTACACTATAATTTAATAAAAATTACAAGTTAGTATTGATAAACAATAAAAAGAGAAAGAAAAAAAATTACAAACTTTTAATTTTATCCAGTTCAATTTTTGAAAATTTGAACTATGAAAAACAAAAAAAAAGAAGAGATGATCACGAAGTGCAAACGCGAGAGAGAACAGCGCAAACGCGAAAGTCAGAGAGGAGAAAAAAAGTGAAAGCATAAGCGGCGCATTTCAAAATTTAGGGTAAAAATGATTTACTAGTGCGACTATTAGTAACAGTTGCACTCATAAATTAAGCGCTTTACAAGTGCAACCATAGGTGAAGCCGCACTCATAAATCAAGCGTTTTGATTTATAAGGGTGGCTAAAAAGCCACCCTTATAAATCAAAACGCTTGATTTATGAGTGCGGCTGTTACAAATAGCCGCATTTGTAAACGAACTTAATTTCAAAAATGTCACCGCATTTTTAACGAAAACGTCTGAGCGCAAAGCTGCACTAAATTCACATTACTTATTTCTATATTTTGCACTAGTGAATAAAGCTTAATCAAATATAGTGTCTCTTAAAACATAAATAAGTTTAATTAAAAACGTGTAAGCATGTGAGGTGAAGTTGAGTGACAGAGAAAAGAGAAAACAAGAAGATTATTATTGAAAAAAAAATATTTTATAGAGAAGAGATAAAACAATATATATAACAGAGAGAAAGATCTATTAAATTAGACTAACAAATTTATTGCTTAGTATTCCTCCTTAAGCTTATTGTGGAAATAGGTTCAACCACGAGTCAAGTTCTAAACTTCCAAAACATAGAATCAGATAGTGGTTTTGTCACCAAATCAACAATTTGATATTGAGAAGGAAGATGAACAACAATGGGACGTTGTTGTTGAACACTATCTCACACAAAAAAGAGATCAAACTCAAAGTATTTTGTTTTAGAGTGGAAAACTGGATTAGAGGCCAGGAGAACATAGAAAAAGAAAAGAGGTATAGAGAAAAACAAAAGATCAATGCTCTTGATACCATGTAAGGATGAGAGGTTGTGTGAACATTCGAAGAAGAGAAAAAATAATTATTATTAAAAAAATGTATTTTATAGAGAGAAGATAGAACAATATATATAACAGAGAGAAAGACTCACTAAAACATACTAACAAATCTATTACTTAATAAGATACGAATTATTAACTATTTTAAAAATAATTTTTAAAATAGCAATTAAATTTAGAAAGACATTTAACACAACTTATTAAAGAATTGGAGAACAAAACTTTCTTTAATTATAAAACTTTCTTTAGTTTTATATACGAAGATACAATTTTTTTATAAATAATATAATAAAAAAATTAAGAAAAGTCTAACATTCTATTGTTTCAACAGCTGAAGTTTGATGATTTATTTTTGAAATTTGTATGATTTTTCTGTTCCAAGATCTTGAAAAAAAAATTAATTCAGTATTTAAACCCATACTTTATTTCTTAGTATGCTGATTTGTTTCTAATACTCTTTGTGAGATATTATAATTTTATTTCCAAGTCTTTTTCTAGATATTATAAATCAGTTAAGAGTTTTACCAACATTCATCAATGTTTCTCAATTTCACCAATTCCATCTTTTCTTTTTCATTTCCAATAACCAAATTTCCTAAATCAATGTTGAAATTTCTGCATATTTCTTTCTAGATTGAATAATATTTTAAATCAATTACATAATCTATCCCTCCAAAGTTATATAGTCTTTAATACACAAAACTGAATTCATTTATAATTCAAAATAGTTTCCTTTATCTTAAAATTGTTTTTTAAACCATAACAAAAATGGAGAGATGAAAACACACCAAAATTCCTAGAAACCTAGGAAGCATCACTGAATCACTCAAAATACTCATGAAAAAGAGAAGAGATAAATGAATGAAAAAAAGGTAACTTAACAACCTGTGAAACCTTAAAACACTAAAAAATTAAGTTAAAATGAGTAAATACAAAAACACTAGAATAAAAAAGAAACTTTCTTTAAATCAGATTTTGTTAATTAAAATAATTTATACTTAGTTATCTTTTAACTGGTAGAATTTCATTTGAGAAAAAAAAATGAGAATCTGTTTGAGAGAAAAGAGAGAGGAAAAAAAGGACTTACATTTTCTTTGCTTGAGAGAATAAAAGAAAGAAAAAAAATCTAAGAATGAAATGTAGTTACATTTTCTTATTTATCTTTAACAATATATATATTTTTTTGCATAATGTAGATAATTTAAAAACAAATGTCATACAATTATATATATACACTAAAAAAATTTATGAAATAAAAACCAATTTTTAGATATTAAAATAATTAATTACAATAATAACTAAATTAGAAATCATTTTAAAAACTAAAAAAAAAATTCTAAATTAATTTCTATTATTACTAAATAGTTTCTAAATTATATCTAATTAATAATTAATATTTTAAATACTAATTATTTAGTTTTTAAATTTATTACCAACATAATACATCTTTCTCAGTTGTCTCTCCCTCCCTTTATTATGAGAATATTATAAGTTTATAATAATTAAAATTTTCTTAAATTAATATGTAAGATAAATTTAGAAATGTTATTACAAGTTTTATTATACATTTTTATTCACACATATTTTAAAGAATAAATAATTATATATATATATATATATCCACTATTTTTAAAAAGAGAAGTTTTTTAATTATTTTGAAATAAACAGAAATTATGAAATTATTTATTTTATTAAATAAATAAATATTTTATTTATTTATTAAAAGATAAGTAATCTAAATATTGTAGGTTTTTTCTTTTGACAAAAATATTTCTATTATTATAATAACTATTATAACAAAATATATTATTAAATTATAAAAATATTTTTTTAAATTAAAATTAATTATAAAAATAAATAATTATTTTGAACTTAAAAAAGTAGTTATTTAAAAGGTAAAATTGTAAGAAATTTTGTACACAAAAGAGGAATTATTATAGATTATAGATAACTATTGAAATACAAATACAACATTAAATTATAAAAATATTTTTATTAAAATTTTATTGTAGGTAATTTTTTATATTGTGTAGGTGATTTTTTAGTGTTAATAATTATTTGAATTTAAAAAGGTAGTTGGATAAAATTATACTAAATATGCCACCTTGTAGGACTTTATGTTCTTCCAGTGCAAGAGTTTTGTAAGAACTTTGTGAATGATTTTTTTTTCCCAATATTTATTTGAGATAAGAGTTGCTTTGAATGAAAAAAATATATATTTTATTCGGTGACATAGGGTATTATTTAAAATTGTATGTTATCTCATTATTATTAAAAAAAATCATTAAATAAAAACTAATTTTAGAAATAAAAATAAATTAGTATTACCGGACAAAATCATTATTAGACTTTTAATTACAGAAATATAATCACTATTAATGAGTCTATAATTAGACTTAATTATAGGAATATAATCACTATTAATGGATCTATAATTAGTCTTAATTACAAATGTTATGTGAGAAAAAAAATCTGTACGGTTCTAATGCTATGGTTATATATATGTATCATTGCTATAGATGAAAGACAGATTGAATAAAACAGATAATATTCTTTCATGGTATCAGAGCTCAAAACTCTAATACCCGACAAGCACAAAGCAAAGGCAACGGTGCACAACCATGGCAGATGCACCAGAAAAGAATAATGCCAACAAAGCAGAGCACGAAGGAGGAGGTGCTAAGAAGACCTACTCGTCATATGATCTCAACGCGAGTGACAATCCCGGAAACATAATCACGCAAGTCCAATTGCGCGGAGAAAATTACGACGAATGGGCAAGAGCAATAAAGATCTCGCTTCGTGCCCGGAGAAAATGGGGCTTCATTGATGGAACGCATATCCAACCAGAGGATGAGGCACCCGACCTTGAAGATTGGTGGACCGTGCAGTCCATGATTGTATCTTGGATTCTAAACACCATTGAACCAAGCTTACGATCGACAATAGTATATGCTGAGACTGCACATAACTTGGGGGAAGACATTAAAGAAAGATTCTCGGTCGTGAATGGACCTAGAATTCAACAACTAAGGTCGGACTTGTCAAGATGCAAGCAGGAGGGAATGGTGGTGGCAACTTACTTTGGAAAATTGAAGGTCCTTTGGGATGAGCTTGCTAACAGTGACAAAATTCCATCTTGTACGTGTGGTGGATGCAAGTGTGGGATTGGTGCTCAGTTGGAAAAACGAAGGGAGGAGGAGAAGGTTCATCAACTCCTTATGGGGTTGGATGACGCAAGCTACGAGACAGTAAGATCAAACATTCTGGCCTCAGATCCATTGCCGTCTCTGAACCGCGTATATGCTATGTTGGTACAAGAAGAAAGAGTGAGAATGATGGCCAAATCAACGGAAGAAAGGGGGTTGGTCGTGGGTCTCGCGATGCAGGCCAACTACAAAGAAAAAGGGCGTGGAGATATGGTAGAAAAATTAATGACGTGCAGTCATTGCGGTAAAAATGATCATGACATGAAGGGATGCTTCCAATTGATCGGATATCCCGAATGGTGGCAGACCAAAAGGTGAAGGCAAATGGAGCGGCAGGGGACGCCAAGGGATGCGAAACAAAGGTAACCTGACACGTGTAAATGTGGCACACGCTAGTGGAAGCAACAGTCAAGCCAACAATGACGACAAGAAACTTGAGATGGCAGGTCTGACCAATGAACAATGGAAGGTACTGGTTGATATGATCAGCAAACAAAAATCAAATGAACCAGAGAAAATGACTGGTAAGAGCATTTGGGATTTGTGGATTATTGACTGTGGGGCATCAAACCATATGACCGGGTCACTGGAAAATTTGAGTGAAAAGGAAACTATACAAAGGTGCCCCGTAGGGTTACCCGATGGTGAACGTGTTCTAGCTTGCGAACAGGGAACAGTGACTCTTGAAGAAGGACTTGAAATGAAAAATGTCCTTTATGTTCCCAAATTAAAATGCAATTTACTTTCAGTACCTCAATTGACGAATGAAGAAAATTGTGTTGTAACATTCACTGATAAATTGTGTATTATACAGGACCGCACTTCGAGGACGCTGATTGGAGCAGGTGAACGTAAAGATGGGCTTTATTGGTATCGTGGGGTACGGAAGACTCAAGCATGTCATGTCAAGATGGAAAATCAACTAGCACTTTGGCACCAAAGATTAGGACACCTGTCATTTCAGATTGTGCAAATGCTTCCTGATATAAGTGGGAAATGTACTCGTGATGAGTTGAATACAGTTTGTGAAGTTTGTGAAAAATCGAAACAAACGAGAGATAAGTTTTTCTTAAATGCGCATCAAGCTTTGAATATTTTTGATTTAATTCATTGTGACTTATGGGGTCCTTATAAAACTCCTTCATCCTTTGGTGCTTCATATTTTTTGACAATTGTGGATGATTGTTCACGGGCAGTTTGGATCTATTTGTTAAAAGAAAAAACAGAGGTATCAGTGACTTTGAAAAAAAAATTCACACTCGTTGAGAGGCAATACAACAAATGTGTTAAAATGGTTTGCTTTGACAATGGAACCGAATTCATGTGTCTAAAACACTATTTCATTCAACAAGGTATCCTTCACCAAACTTCCTGTGTCGGGACCCCGCAACAAAATGGACGCGTCGAACGCAAGCATCGGCATATTCTGAATGTTGCTCGGTCATTACGGTTTCAAGGCAATCTTCCCATTAAATTTTGGGGGGAATGCGTTTTGACTGCAGGCTACTTAATCAATCTCACACCATCCTCCATTCTAAAAGGAAAAACCCCTTATGAAGTGATCCATGGATGTGTACCCAGCTACGCGCACTTACGAGTATTTGGTTCATTATGTTATGCTCATAATCAAAATAGACAGCGGGATAAATTTGATAGTCGTAGCCGAAAATGTGTGTTTGTCGGGTATCCATATGGCCAAAAAGGATGGAAATTATTTGATTTGGAAACATAAACTTTCTTTGTCTCTCGTGATGTACATTTTTTTCGAAAATAAATTTCCATATTTTGAAGCCAAAAAGATGGACACTGCACCACCATTACAAAACCCAATTATTGCCAACTCTTTAGAAACTGGAACGGACCCACATTTTCTTCATGAAGTTGCCTCCTCAAACCTAGATGAATGCATCGTCAACCAACCCATTGCATCTCCCATCCCAGCCAAGGAGGATGCTACCCTCACAGATGACTTCGACCACACTATCAACGACTCCGATCCGCGGATCCACCGCCGCGTCCGACGGAGACGGCGCCGTCGGTTTCTTCACCACCGCTGACGGCCGCGGTTCCCCTTGGGCGAGGGCATCGCGCGAAGCTGCCTTCCGTACGGTTACGCGATTTTGTCACAGCCACCACGATACCGTCAAGCCCCTCTGTTCCGTCACCTCCTTCAACAGAATCCTCAGGTGTTTCGTATCCTATACATGATTTTGTGAATTGTGATTCCTTTTCTAACCATCATCAAAGTTTTTTTGCCTCTTTACACACTGAGCAGGAACCCCTGTTCTTTTCTCAAGCGGTCCAAGAACCCCGGTGGCGTGATGCTATGGCACAGGAGATTCATGCTCTCGAACTCAATGACACCTGGAAACTCACCGCTCTCCCTCCTGGAAAGAAGGCCCTTGGGTGTAAATGGATCTACAAAATCAAATACAACTCGGATGGAACAATTGAAAGATTCAAGGCTCGATTGGTAATTCTTGGCAATCATCAAGTGAAGGGTTTGGATTACAACGAGACGTTTTCTCCTGTCGTAAAGACGGTAACCATTCGCACAACTTTAGCAGTAGCAGCCGCAAAAGATTGGGAGCTTCATCAGATGGACGTTCACAATGCGTTTCTCCATGGTGATCTTGATGATGAGGTTTATATGAAACTCCCTCCTGGCTTCCAAGAATCTCAACCAGGGGCAGTGTGCAAGCTTCAAAAGTCTCTATATGGCCTCCGACAGGCCCCCAGGTGTTGGTTTGCTAAACTATCTTCTTCTCTCACTCGTTACGGCTTCCAACAATCCCCGAAGGATCATTCCCTGTTTACTCTCAATAATAATGACATACAGTTGGTTGTGCTAGTCTACGTTGATGATCTTGTGATTGCAGGGAATAATGGTACTGCCATTCAATGTTTTAAAGGCTACTTAAATCAATGCTTTCATATGAAAGATTTAGGCCGCCTCAAGTACTTCCTGGGGGTTGAAGTTGCTCGCTCCCCCAACGGAATCTTCCTTTGTCAGAGGAAATATGCCTTAGATATCATTACTGAAGTCGGATTGTTGGGTGCGAAGCCCGCCACTACACCATGTGAAGAAAATCACAAATTAAGCTCCGCTACTGGTTCTTTTCTTTCTGACCCGGTTACTTATCGTAGACCTGTTGGGAGGTTAATTTATCTGTGTTTCACTCGACCTGACCTTGCCTACAGTGTCCAAGCTTTATCTCAATTTATGCAAAATCCACGCTCCGAGCATTGGCAAGCTGCTCTTCGTGTTGTTCGATATTTAAAGGGGCATCCTGGACAAGGAATACTTCTACCTCGAGAGAACAACTTACAACTCTTTGGGTGGTGTGATTCTGATTGGGCAAGTTGTCCACTGACACGGAAATCTCTCACCGGATGGTTTATTCAACTCGGCACTTCCCCAATCTCTTGGAAAACCCAGAAACAACAAACGGTTTCTGCCTCCTCTGCTGAGGCTGAATATCGATCAATGGCTAAGACCACCCGAGAATTAAAGTGGATTAAAGACATTCTCGCTTCTCTACATGTTCCTTATCCTGACCCAATTTGTCTTTATTGTGATAGTCAAGCAGCACTTCACATTGCTAAAAACCCGGTCTTCCACGAACGCACCAAACACATTGAAGTTGACTGCCACTTTGTTCGAGATGAAATCATTCACAAGCGCCTTCTTCCATCCTATGTGCCCACACATACACAACTAGCTGACCTTTTCACCAAAGCTCTCGGTGCTAAAAAGTTTGGAGCCATCTTGGTCAAGTTGGGCATTCAAGACTTACATGCTCCAACTTGAGGGATATTACCGGACAAAATCATTATTAGACTTAATTAGACTTAATTACAGGAATATAATATAATCACTATTAATGAGTCTATAATTAGACTTAATTATAGGAATATAATCACTATTAATGTGTCTATAATTAGTCTTAATTACAGATGTTATGTGAGAAAAAGAATCTGTACGGTTCTAATGCTATGATTATATATATATATATATATGTATGATTGCTATAGATGAATAAAACAGAGAATATTCTTTCAATTAGTTATTATTTAACTGCATTAAAAACTGTTTTATAAAAAATTATTTTATTAAAAGTAGATTTTGTTATTAATAAAAATTTATAAAATAATTTATGAATTGGTATCTAACAAGATTTTATCTACTTACTATTTTATATTATAAATTAATTTCTATTAGTTATTGATCAATTTAAAATCTAAAATATTAGTAACTAAAATCCAACTAACATATTTAAATACGTATATTTTAAAGTATCTAAATCAGTATATAATATAGTTAATATAATAATTATTTATTTATTATCTCTAAATTTAATTGTTATTTAATAATTTTTTTAGTGTAGGTATTTCTTAACTTTGTTTTAGTTCATTGAAAAAATTTAATAAATTTAAGCATGTTTTTTTCTATTTCAAATTTATATATTTTTTTTTTTTTGAAAATGCAAAGTTGGTATTAATATACTTACAATTTTATAAAACACAGATGATTTATTTTATATTTATGAATTATATGATTTAATGTTTTTACAGTGAATTTAAAAAAAAATATATGTATATGGAAAAATATAATTAATTAATAAATTGAAACTTAAAATATAGCGAAATAAGAATAAGATTATGCAATATAATTACAAATAAAAGCATACAAGTAATTAAATATTTAATAACAAATGATAAATAATGTTAAATAAATTAACTTAATTTACGGATATAAGAAAATGTGATTTGATATAAAAAAAAAGGAAATATTAATATAAACATAAATTTAAGATTTGGAGAAAATAAATAAATTTTAACATAAAAGCAAAACAATAACTTGATATACTAAATGTTGTTGATAAGTAGTTAAGGTTTGATAAGTAGTTTAAGATTTCATTATAGATGTAACTGTACTTATATATTATCGGCTAAAGATATTTATCAGTGTAAAAAAAAATATGTAATTAGTTAAATTTTGATTGATTTGGAAAAAAAATTAAATGAATTTGTATGTAAATGGAGACATTTAACATTTTGACAATTAAAAAATAACATGAAATAACAATAAACCTTTTTAAAATTATAAATACATTCATGTATTCAATAAATTATTTATTATTTATTATTTATAAATATTCAGAATATGAAACTGATGGTAAATAAAGTTTAATGTGTTTTGTACTATAATTATGTACGGACTTTACATTTTAATGAACGTTACAAATATTTCACAAGACAGTAGATAATTTAAATAATACATACGACAAAACAATTCAAATAAATAATTAACGTGTCTCCTAAAATATATCTGTGTTGTGTATAAAATTAAAAGATGCTAATAATTAAAATTTTGATTTAAGAAAAAGGAAATTAATTTTTATTTAAAGAAAATTAAAAGCATTTGATATTTTGAAAGTTAAAATTAACAAAAAATAATAATATTTTTTTGAAAAAATTGCAAAAATATTCACGCATTACATAAATAATTTATATTGAAAATACGAATCTGATTCAATGTAAGGATCCGATTTTATGAATATCAGGAGAGTGAGTTTAAAATTGATAAATATTATATTTTGAAATTATATTCTAAAAGTTATAAATAGAAAACTAAATAAATTTTATTTTTTCTTTATCTAATTTTCTAAAATCTTAAAATTCTTTTATTTTTCTTTAACTTTTCAAGATAGACTATAGTAGAGAATTCTTTATATATATATATATATATATATATATATATATATAAACTGTATTTTTTCATGGGCACTTAAAATTCAATGAACACTTAAAATATTCTATAAGTTGCCATTGAATAATTTCAAAATATTTAATTCTATAAAAAAAATAGTCTTCATGTCATTAATATTGGTTTATAAACGATACTTGTGTTGTGTATTAAATAAATAAATAAATAAATGCAAGTGAGTAAAATTTTAATTTAAGAAAAGGGTAAATGAAATATATATATTAGAAAAAATTTAATATTATGAAAATGAAAAGTTAGCATGAAATAAATTAGTCTTTTTTAAAATTCTAAAAACATTAATAAATTATTTACGTTCAGAATACGAAACTGGAGGTATTTAAATTCAATGTATTTTCTATTTTAATTACCAGGACAAATATTTAAATAATTAATAAGGTGTCATTAAATAATTAATTCTAAAATAATAAAGTAATTAATATGTCATTAATATTGGTCAAGTCAAATTTAGTTATACATATAATATATGACATGTAGATTGTTAAGGATTTATAAGGGATGAACTATTAATGAAAAAAAAAATTAATTGTTTTTTTTAAGAGAAACATATTTTATTTAAGTTAGATAAGATTATTATAAGCAGTGTTGTCCCTTTTTATTTTGTTTTATTATTATTTGAAAAAAAACGTTTTTATCTGTTTCAATTTAATTGTTGCATTTTCTTTAAGGTCAAAGAAAAAAAAAGCATTTGTAATTGTGAATTTATTGCAAGAAATAAAATAAGAATAAAAGTGTGTGAGTTGTAACTAGTGTGAGACATTAAAGGAAAATAAGACAGAACTAATTATAACAGAAAATAAAATTTGTTAGAAAATAGAAAACAATAATAGCAGATTAAAATCTAATCTAAGAACTTTTGATCCGAAAATGGCTGCATATAGATTTGAAGAACAGAAACCAAAACGTAGTGTTTTGAGGTATCAACAACGTGTGTGGTTGTTTTAAATTCCCATTTTTCAAATCTCATTTTCTCCGAAACATTTACTTAATTTGCCCTAACCTTAATTAATTAATTAATTAATTATCTTGTTGTAATTTTCCGTTTATGCCAACTAAAATTTACTATTAAATAACTGTCCATAATTAACATTTTATTTATATTTTTTTTCATAAAGGAATGATTAGTTTCATTTTGCAACGTTAATACAATTTTTTTTGTTGTTGAAAAATTACTTATTTCACAATTCAAATAAACATTTTCTTAATTTATTTAGTGAACCAGGAAAGTAAAAAAAAAATCCCAATACCAAATACAAGGGTTATATCAGGAAACTAAATTATATTTTCTGTAAAAAACTATAATATTAATTTCGTTTATTAATATTTAAACATAAAATAAAATGAATTGAAAAGATACCTGATATTTTTCAAAACCTAAAATATTTATTAGACTTGTTAATCTTATCACAAAACCTTAATTGTAATTGTGCAAAAGAGCAAAACTTTAAATTAATCGAGCGCAATGATTAATATGAACTTTGTTTACTAAATTGACATTAGCAGAGTAAGGTGGCTAAGTTTTATTTATTTATTTATTATTATTAATATTATTATTTAATTTTCTTTTTTATGAAAAAAAAAAAAACATTATGGTTGTGTATATATACACATAGAATAGTGTGTGTGAGAGAAATGGTGTGTAACATGGTTGTGTTGTGTGTTGTGTGTGGAAGCAAAGATTTCACGGCAGAAACAACTTCAAATCTTCACTTTCATTGGTTTCAGCTCCACTGTTCTGGAGCTGAACTTCAGCCTCATCATAACAATCTCCATTTCCAATATCAATTCTAATTCATTTTTCTGTCAAAATGGAACATGATGATCTAAACAACAATCAGAACAAGAATTGTAATGAAGAAAGCCTTGTGTCAGAATCAAATGGTGCAAAGAGAAGCATTGCTGAGAGGAGGGGTTTCAATTCCAATGCGGCACAAATCAACACAGCACTGTTTCGCACTGCAACTTCAACAACCCCTTCTCCTTCCCCTGCTGCTCGATCACCTCGTCTCACCATTCCCCCTGGCATCAGCCCCACTGCATTGCTTGGCTCTCCCATCATGCTTCCAAATTCTCAGGTTTGGTTATATATATGATATACACAATCGCACAAAATAAAACTTATCTGCGTTTTTTTATAGGTACTTTGGGTGTTGTTTTTCAATCAAAATTCCAGTTTCTCCTCAATGATCCACAAAATAAGAATTTCCATTAAAGATCATAGATTTTGTCTGGGTAACATTTCAATCTTGATTGGAGAACGGTTTGCTGCATCTGAGTTTGTTTTTGTGTGATCACCCTTTTCCTTGTTTTGAAATTTTCCGTGGAAGTTTGATTTTTTTTAATTGGTGTTCTAGGCAGTGCCATCATCCCCCACCACGGGCAGTTTCTTCATGATGCCACCTCTACCTCAGGAATCTAATCCATTGCTTCCTCCCTATTCTGCCCCTCTGAATCAGGTACCCTTCTTTGTTGTTGTTAATTATATTTATTATTATTAACAAATCCAAAGTGTAATTGGGGTTGCGTAGTGTTATCTCTGTCAGAAGCATGTAAATGATTTGTTGAATTGTTGATGCTGGTTTCTGTCACGGGCATGAAAATGATTTTTATTAAATTGTTGATGCTGATGCATTACTTCTGCAATCTATTCCTCCATTTTGCTGTGTGATTTGAATATTGAAAACCATCTCAGTTAGATGTGTTTGATGCAGAGAATGGGAGTAGAAGTTTGTGTCAATTAAGTACTATAGCTCACAATAAGCTTGAAACATTAGCGTTGGTAGTATGAATTTTAAACAAACATCAAACCGAGCTTCTTGGGTCGTATTTGTTGACAAATCCCATGAGCTATGTTTTTCTCAGATTTATCCTAAATGAATCTATTTAATTTATATTTTTCTAACAATGCTAGTGAATTTGGTTGGTAACCTTGAACTCAATAGGTTTCTAGTAATTTCCACTCGATAAAGGGAGGAAATAGAGAAAGCCAACCACTTGCTCAAGTTCAGTCACCATTAGATTTTTCATTCCCAGCAGATTTTTCTAAAGGCCATTCTGTGAAAAATAGTGAAGTGAATTCATACAATGATATTGAAATGGTAAATGATGCAATTGTTAATGCCAATAATGTTGAGATGCCAATGTCTGGCTCTGAAGAAGTAAGCGATGAAAGTGCTGTGCCGAAAAATGGTATCAATGGTGAGGATATTGGAGGGAGACCTGCTCCAGAAGGAGAACTGAAAGAAGCATCTCATGCAACAGGCGTGGTGAGGACCTCAGAGGATGGTTATAATTGGAGAAAATATGGACAAAAACAGGTAAAAGGTAGTGAGTATCCCAGAAGCTATTATAAATGCACACAACCTAATTGTCAGGTCAAGAAAAAGGTGGAACGATCCCATGATGGTCAAATTACAGAAATTATTTATAAGGGTAATCATAACCATGTAAAACCACACTCTACTCATAGAGGATCTGCACTTTCTACTGATGAGGTTTCAGACATGGCTGAAGAAGGTGCATTAGCTAAAGTTGATGGTGGGTTCATGTGGAGAAATGTTCAGTCAGGACTAAAAGATTCAAAAAACAGTTTAGATTGGAAGGGTGATGGTCAGGAAAGGACATCATCAACTTCTGTTGTGACTGAGATTTCAGATCCTATATCAACCAACAAAGCTAAATCTCTATCTATGTTTGAATCGGAGGAGACCCCAGAGCTTTCTTCTACACTTGCTAGTCATGACATGGAAGAAGATGGAACCACTCAAGCACTTGCGTTGGTTGAAGATGAAGCTGAGAATGATGAATCGGAACCTAAAAGAAGGTTTTATACTCTATCTGATAATGTCTTTATGGCCCCATATCAAGTGGAAAGAACTAAAATGTTTCTACATTAATTTTTCATTGCAGGAAGAAAGAGAGCTATGCAGTTGAATCAACTTTGCCCCCTAGGTCTGTTCGTGAGCCAAGAGTGGTAGTCCAAATTGAGAGTGAAGTGGACATTCTTGATGATGGTTATCGCTGGCGTAAGTATGGACAGAAGGTTGTCAAAGGAAATCCGAATCCTAGGTATCTTGCCTTTCTTTCTGCACTTGCTGGCCTGTTTATACTTTCCCACAATTGATTCAAATATACCTCTGATGTAGTGTTTCTATCTTTAAGGAAGTATTATATATAGTTTTGGGGCATCGTGCCCAATGGTGTCATGTGTCCAATGACATCCAATGATTCATGTAGCTGATTTTATTTGTAAATATAAGGCTTTTGTTTTTGTTGGACTATTGTGGTCTCAAATGAAGTTTTAAGTTTTCAACTATCTGTAGAGTTTTAATAGAGTTAAAGAGATGTGCATATGGATCAAATTATTCGAGATTCTTATTTCCAATGGTTGGATGCTGATAGTTTCTGTCTCTTGTCCACTGCTCTTTTTGAAGAGTGTACAATTTTCATTCTTAAGTTGAAAGTGTGCTTGTTTGATATTGTTTATGGATATTTATGTAGTTATCCTTCTGTCTGTCTTTCTCTATGTTTTTCATTCACATCAAGCTTTTTCTCATTAGGGCTATGCTTTGTAATTACATCAAGCTCTTACTCAAGGATTTTCACTTGAGCTTATAGGCTGATATGTATTTAAATTTTTGTCGTGGATCTGTTCCAGGAGCTACTATAAATGCACAAGTGCCGGATGTACGGTAAGGAAACATGTGGAAAGGGCCTCACACAATCTAAAATTTGTGCTTACAACTTATGAGGGAAAGCACAATCATGAAGTGCCCACAGCAAGAACCAACAATCAGATAAACACAAGTGATGGTGGTTTGCCCCCCAATGGTGTCAATGGGCAAGTGGCTCTTGCTTTACCAGGGAATGCTGGCATTAAGGCTGAGACTCATCAAACTCTTGCACATCATTTTGATAGAAAACCTGAATTCAGCAATGAGTTTCTCAGGCCTAGTTTGATTGGAAGTTTCAACAATGACATGAAGTTTGGTCCTTCTTCCCTTTGTCAAATGAAGTATCCTTCCTTGAATAACACCATGCCTTATGGCTATGCAATGAACCCTGATCGTTGTGCTGCCCCTCAAGCTGGATCCATTGCCTCAATGTTCCCTGATTTTCCAATGCCACTACCATTGAATCTTCCCTCATCTGGAAAATTTTCAATTTCTGGACTTAACTTTAACTGTGCCAAACCAATAAATCCTATCCAATCTTTTCTTTCTGGGCAGCAAGTGAAGGACATTGATACAGTATTTCTGAGGCCTAAGCAGGAACAGAAGGATGATACTATATATGGTTCGTGCATTCCCTCACTAGATGCAAATGCTTCACTCACTTCTTCTTCAGCAGCACCATCCATTTATCAACGAGTCATGCAAAATTTCCCTTCATAATCTCCTTTTACAGCTATTAGCAAGACCAGCAAAATGCTGATGTTTTTTTGTTTAGTATTCCAGTGTCTTCCCTCCTGTTATAATTTATTTTTCAGTTCTTTTGTTACTGCTGAAACAAACTACAATCTTTATACTAACTGCTTACCAAAGTTCTTGGTAGGTAAATTCCTTGTCCTATGACTCCTATTGTTTCATTTCTTTTATATATTTATTGAAACAAAATATGAAACTTCTTACATATATTTGTAACTAGTTACTAGTAGGAAAGTAACATTATTCCCCTACTGGATTCATTTATGCTACAGTCAATCACAATGACAATTTTCACCTTCTTTGTCAACATGTCAGTCCCTTCATGGATTCTTTTATGCTACAGTCAATCACAATGACAATTTCACCTTCTCTGTCAAACATGTCAGTCCCTTCGTATAGGAATAGCATAATAGCATATGTATGGAACCTTTTCACATAGTCAAGTTATTAGTCATCTTGATCTCCAATTAAAATAAAATGTAACTTATCTAAAGAGTCTGTAATAGGATTCACTAATCATTAACAGATAGATTCAATAAAACTATCCAAAATCTTAGACAAAAATAAGGGGACATTTGCTTGTGGCATATGAAGTAGGTTGAGGAAAATTCAAACTTAAAACAACTAACTAGGACTTATAAAATCTCTCTCTCACTATGAATAAACACGAAAAATTCTGAATGTTTTAGCTAGAAGCCTTAGGAATCAGACTGAGATACTTTTGGCTAGAGTAATTTGGCACCATTTTGCACCATATTGAGTACAAGCATGATTACCCCCAAATTCACCATAGGTCCTCAACCCTAGGCTCCTAGGTTCAAATAAAAATGACATTTTGCTAATTAAATACCAATTTAGAAACTATTTAACAATAATAGAAATTAATTTAGAAATCAATTTTTTTTAATCTTTAATTTAATCACTATAACAACTAATTATTTTTATTTTTTAAAAATTAGTTTCTATTTCATGATTTTCTTGTAGTGGTATGAGAAAGTATGAGAAAGTAATATTCTAACAACAAACATTAATAATGTAATATTATTTAAAATAATAGTAATTTAAAATTTTATAGAATAATTATTTCTAAAGAATTTGTGTTAATGAAATTGTAAACCTGCACAAAAATAACAATGAAGTAATTATTTTACAAGGATAAATGGTATTTTTTTTAATCAAGGGCATTTGATTAGTAGATTGTATAACTGTGTATGAATTCTTTTAACCTTATAATATTAATTGTTTAACTTAAATAACTATAATGGGATTGTATACCTGGTATTCCGTAATATTATGTACCCTATAAAAATAGAGTATTGTAATTATTAAGTTCAAAACATTTACATTGCTCTAATAAGTTTTCTTTGCCAAATAATTTTTTTAATGATTAAAAATTATTTTTAATGTTATTCTATATATTACTTTCACAACATTCTTATTTGAAAGACTAAATTAATATAAAATGAATTTTAAGAAGAAATGTAGAGTCAAGGTTTAATATTTTAATCACAAAAATTAAAGGGTCAAAGCTATCAACTATTTTATTTATATTATATTTTTATATTACAGTAACTGTATATGTATATATAACTAATATATTAAATTAAGAAATATCATAATAAATTATCATTATTATTTATATTGAAAATATCGATATTTAATATTATAATAGTCAAATTCGTTATTTTTTGGTAATTTATATTTATAAATTTGTGATAATAGTAATGAATAAGCTGTATGACTTTTTTAAAATTTGGTTCTTTAAGTTTGACCTGTAGTTTGAAACTTTGAAAATAATTTAAATTAAAATTAATTATTTGAATATTATTATATTACATATTTTTTTACTCATATACTAAGATGTATCTATGAAAGAATTTGTTTAGTTATTTATAATTTGTGGCACAATGTATAAATATAACATAATTTTCATATTTTGTTTTCATTTTTCGTTTGTTATTGTAAAAGCGTAGATACACGTTGTATCTTTATATTTTATTCTAGTTCATGTTCCTTTAATGACGAAAAAGAAAAAAATTATTAATAGGTGCAATCAAAATGTTTAATATTACATGTAATATTAAAAAAAAAATCCTTAATTACACTATAATAGGAGGGGAAATTATTCATCATAGTATAACTTTATACTATCAATATAAAATACAATAAATGTATTAATAATGTAAAATCATGAAATGTAAGGAGAAGGAAAAAACAATATCTTATATAAAAAATAAAATATTCACATAAAATATAACACAAAGACTTCTCCCTCATATTTTTTTCTCATATTTTTCACTATACTCGTTATATTCTATATTATTATGTAAAGAAGTATCACAAAAATCAAACTTTAAAAATTAGTTTGATTTCTTTTATTTTTTTAATGTTATTGCATATCATTTTTATGTTTGACTAAGTGTATATTTAAAAAAAAAATGATTCAAACCCCACCACGAAGACCCCTTCCAAAAAAAACTATCAACATTTATTTGATATATTGTCACTTGAGAGCTTAATGTCTCCATTTTTTATTCTTACAAGGGATTTTGGTAGTAGTTTTTTTACATCAGCTATTAATAATATTTCATAATTTTATCTTTAGAAGGTATCTTGAAATATTTATATAAATTATGTCATTATTTGCTCTTTATTTATGTCCTTGTCAATTTAGAGTGAGTGTTCTATATTTTTATACTTGTTTGATGTTTTTTCGCTCTTTAACAACACCATGAAATAAAAAAGTTAACATATTCCAACCTAATAGATATGTGTTGCAACAGTTGACTTCAGTCAAAATCTAAGGATGGAGGCGCATCTGTATGATCAGAGGTCACATGACTCTGGAACAATTCTTTGGTATGATTGAGACATCTGTGAATAAGAAATTCATATATGCAAAAATAATTCTTCAATACTCAGAGTCTGCATCAAATTAACAAAATTTATAATAAATGGTCTCATATTAACAAAATTTATAATAAATGGTCTCATAGTATGATCACTATCATATCTGAAATTGAGATGAGTTAGATTCCCTGATGGAGGGCCCAAACTCTCTCATGCATAATATTATTCTCTCTTGAAGGATCCAACTTCCTCTACCCACACTTTTCTTCGGATACTTCCCTTTCTTTCTGAAATGTACCCTTTACTCAAATGACCAAACCATGGGAAAAACTAAATCTAAGAAAATGTCCATACATATAAGCAATTTATACACTTATTTCAATTTGTTTTGTCAAAAATAACAATAACTTGTAGCTTCTGCTGTGGTGCACTTTCTAGTAGCTGAAGCACAAAAACCAAATCCATATACATAAATCCAGTAACAAAATATCAACACCAACCAGAAGTAAAATAAAGAGTAGCATACCCTAGTGTTGGAAGATTTGTCACTATGTGAAATTATAAGAGAGAACATCATAAGAAATAAAATGAATTATACACATTCAGCTGCACAAATTCATTATTCAACAATCTATAACAAAGTGGAAATTAAAATTTGCAAGCTCCAGAATCAAAGGTTAACTATTCACTTACTCCTTACAAAAATAAGTTCTAATTTCTACATAAGAAAAGCATCAGAGTTAGTCCTTGCATTTGCTTTTCGTTTAGTTACCTGCCACTAACATTAGAGAAAACTTCTAGCAGTTTGAAACCACTGCAAATTACAGTCTAAGTATTCCAAAAAATATGTCCAGAATAAAAAATACATTCCCAAACGTATCTTTCTTCCAAAAGGTTTATCTAAACATAATACTTACATTATTTCAGAACTAATACTTAAGAGAAAACCACTATAAGAACAAATACACAATATTTTACCTTCGCTTAATCCAAATTAGCTATTCCAATTCTACACTATAATCAGTCTTAACCAAAAGCGGCCAAAAAAATCACATCACACACACTACCCATTCACTTGAAACCAGCCCTAAACCTAAGCAAAATCCATAGCAGATTTTGCACTAATCCTCACTTCAACATATTCATCATAACACAACCAATTACCTTAAAAAATCGACAACGCAACAGAATTTATCACCACACACAACAAATTAGTAGTAGGGCAACAAGTCCACTTTAACTTTCAATATAGGGAACAATATACATTCGATCTTGAAAAGAAAGGCTCCCATACAACAAAGTTAATCGCATTCCCACAAAAAAAAAAACCCTTCTTTGTCCCTTCAGAGACACAGCATCATCGCTTTCATAGATATTGCATCATAGTCCCTTCCCTCGATAAAACAACTAAGCATACCCACTTCCTGAAATACTCAACAACACCCTAAAAACTTCAACTTCGACAGATAAAAGGAAAGAAAAAAAAGAAACAAGAAAACAGAGCACGAAGGGGCTATAACATAAGCGATGACAATGACCCATTACGATCATTTCTTTTTGCTTCCGCGGATGCCGGGGCGACCCTTTGACGATTCGGGAGCGGCGGCGCTCGTTGTTGTGGCATGAAGGTTCGCGACCTTCTCCTCCTCGAAGGGGATCTTAGGGTGACGCGCCTCGTGATGAATCTGCATCGATTTCACGTCAGGCGCCGTGACTTTGCAGTGCGGGCACTCATATTTCGCGTGCCCGCCTTTCTCCACGCCGGACCGGTCCGCCTGGCCCGCCTTACCGCCGCCGCGGTTGGTGGTGGCGGCATCGATCTTGGCCGCGATCTCCTTAGCCGTGTGCTTCTTGGGCTTCGCCTTGCCGGTCATGGCGTCGAGTGCGGGTCTCTGTGAATGATTGTCCTCCTTTTCTCCTTAATGGTTTGGATTTTGGGGAAGAAGAGGGTGATTTGGAATAGGGGATGGTAAACCCTAGGTTTGGGAGAACCCTAGTTTATTTTCGACCACCGAAAAGGGGTTTGTTGTGTTTGTAAATCGCGTTGCGTTTCGCTTGCGCGTTTGGGGAATTGATTTTCGTTATTAATAGGCACGGAGTGCTAGAGGCTTATCTCGAATACATTATTTTCAGCATTTCTCATCATGCCTGAATTCGGGACACGTGGGAACCTCTCATTCGCTGATATTCGGACTTTTTGCTCGGCCCAATTACTTTCGGACACCTCCTTCGAATCAACTTGGGCTTAACGCAGTCTATAGCAATAGATTCCTCACAATCTTATCACCTATCATTGCTAGGGTTCTTTATTTTTTTTCTATTTTTTATACATTAGTGCTTTTTTTTTTAGATGAGTCTTTAACCAACTTTAGTGGAATTAAGCATAATTTAAAGCTTCCCTACAAAGCTTAATTTACAATTGGGTTTTTATAATTGGGTGGTGATTTTAGAATCCTCTCTTCTTTCTTTCTTTAGAATTCTAGTTCTTTCTTTAGGATCCTTTATCTTTAGGTTTCTTGATTTTTGATTAGAGATATCTGCAAAGATATTTTGACGTTCAAGTTAGCGATGAATATGTCTATATTACAGGTATTATAGTCAGAGAATCATTACTTTTTGTCTTTAGGGTCTTCACTTATTTATAATTTTCATATGGGTCTTTTCCTGTCATAAGGATTATCCCAGACCCATGAAGGTCTAATACTTCCTTAACCATGTTTAGGAAGTGATTAGTTATTTTGATTATGATTAGTTTTTATTGTGGATTTTCTCTCATCGTTCTAGGAAGTCAAATCATTCTTTGGTGAAGTTCAGTGTTGTTTGTACTGAATGGTCGGTATGCCAAATGTCATTAGATATTCAGCAGTACAAGTAGGATTAACTTTAAAATAATTAAGCATGTTAGGAGTTCCATTTCATAGTTGTCTATATAAAAAAATATTTGTTATAAGATATTAAACTTTTATATAAATATTACTTTTAACTTTCAATTGAGGAATATTATGATTTCATACACAAAAATACAATTTAGATATGTATAAAAAAATAGAATTATTTTTAGTCGATTGAATTCATAAAAGGGTTGGATTTGATGACGTGTAAATATGATGTGTTATTTATGCCAAATCCGATTGCAAATAACTTCTAAAAACAAAATTAGAAAAATCTAGCCCATGCTAAGAAAATTGGTTCTCCATATAATAGGTGTCATACTTAGATGGAAAGAATGAGCCATAATATGTTGACATCTAACTCTTTTTTTTTCTATGTCTACTTTACCATCCATAATACTATTTTAACATTTTTTATATCATTTAATTACAATTTTATATTTTTTTTTCAAAAATATCACATCACATCAAGAGTTGTAAGTTATCAAAGTATAATTTTTGGAAAAAAAAATGAAGTTGCAAAATCTCCAAATGACTCTTATGATTTAAAAACCGTTACAAACATAATATTTTACCAAATTTTTAATTATTAATTAACCCTAAGCAAGTAAGTGAAGGGTGTTTCAATTTTGTGGACAAGTTTGTTCCTTCCAAATCATATAATTTTATATCCTAGCTAGCAAAACATAAAACAATAGGCACAAAAGATATGTCGTGTTAGATTAAAGATGGTTACTAGATTCATCTCATAGAATGATGTTTACTATACTTCACTATATGGTTTTCAAAGGATAGAACTTATATGACTTCCTTTAAAGAGTTATTGTGTAATAGTATTCTTCAAGGGTATAATATTTACATCAAGTTCAAGAAGTTTGATGGATCTATATAAAAAAAAGAAAAAAAAAAGATAAATTCTTTGTCAAGATACCCTAACAGGGTGCAATGTGTACAGTGAATGAAAAGAATAAAAATAATTAGTATAATAAATAAGACGTAGTCTCCCCAAACTCTTTCAAATAAGTAGCATTTGCAATGTTGTAAGCATCCTTTAGTTGTGTTTTTCACATATATCAATAACTAATTATGTAATATAATAGAATCGTATATTTTGTTCATCACTTATAAAAGTTCAATCATTATCTAGAATATCAATAAATGTTATATAATTGTTTTTGGAAAATATTAATTTAACAATTATAAATTAAAATATATTTATTTATAATCGTGATTTGACTAATACAATTTTAAACTCTTTCTAATTATAATGTGATGCATGATAATCAACCTATTAACACTTTTTTTCTTTTATTAGTTATCAATATTAATTTAATATGATTATAACATGTTCTTATTTCTAAACTTTTTGGTTCAATAATATACCAAGAAATGTTCAAAAAATGTAAAATTGGGTATGCCTAGTAAAAACACAATGAAGAATGAGATAAAAGTATATACAGAAACAATTCGAGAAATCAAACATAATTGCATTCCTTTACATAAAACCAAACAGCTTTGTTTTGTTTTGTTTTGAAGTGCTTCGGTCTTCATTGCTATCCACAAGACAAAAACTTATTAATCAAAAGGAAAACGATACACTGTTTTTTCTTCACGAATTTCTCTCGGACAAGTCATGGTGAGGCATTGGTCCCATTCCCTTAAAGCTCTTCTAACTTTTCACTTACATGGACAAATTACAGTAAACTCCAACATTCAAATTCCAAACGCTAAACCAATCCAAGTTGCTCCCTCCATTATGCTGCTCACCAAATCAGCACTTATCCCCTTCTTACTTCAGAAGAATCATCAAAAGAATATAGATGGATCCATTCCTTTGAACTATCAGATCAAATTTTCTTATACACACCAAGAAAGATTATTATTTGCTTACAGATACATGGCTTCAGAAAATTACACTCACAATTAATGGCATACCCAATTCCTAGAATTGCTTGCACCACTGTATTTTCTATAGTGCAAGACAATGTAAATTATAAGGGTAAGGGGGAAGGTGGAAAAGACAAAAAAAATGACCACACAGTTTTCTTTAGAAGTAGTAGTCTTAAAAGATATTTGAAAATAACGATGAATGAATCTGAGAAAAACTATATGGAGTATGAATTCTACAAATAAAGAAGAAAAAAATAAAATCCCGTCACGGCTAAAATGATGTCAATCGGGGCTTCTGTAAATTCTCATCTTTGTACAACAACCGACGCTTTTTGGAACCATATCCATGGTACTGGTATATTATGCTGTAAAGGCACTGGCTCAGGCTTAGAATGTCAAACATTTCTATAAATGTTAAATCCATTGTCCTGGATTTAACACCAGCAAATCGTTGATACTCCTCAAATACAGAAGACAAACACCAATTCTGTAATTTTCGCAAGCAACCAACAAGGCAACCGGTTCTATGCTGCATAAAAGAAGAGACTGTTCGTCAGAATATTTATTTAAAACAACTACGTCGAAAAAAGTATAGGTATAGGTCTGTTTTGTTTCCTTCTTATTTTTTTTCTTAATTTAAGAAACTTCTTTTAAAATAATCTCATCCCAATGAACAATCAATTTCTTGTCCAAAATCTATTATAGGTTAAACAAGCTCTTTTAAAACAAAATAAGAGAGACAGTTAGGAGATTTTTTATCATCCTCTTCTACTTTGTTGTCCTAGTTCAAGGGGGAGTTAATTGGAATGGTGTTGTATGTGGTGAACTCAATGTATCTGTCTTTATATTTTCTAAAAATAGAGATCGAATGCATCTTTCTATACCTTTCCTCGCTTGCAATGGATCAAAACAGGGTGATTTCTCACGTCTGAAACCACAAAAAAAAAAAATCAAAAACTTAATAATATTAAATAAACAAGAGACAAATGCAACAACACCAAGAATAAATATACACACATGGAAAAACAAATCTATGATTGTTAAATTTGAGTACCAATTAAAACTTTGAGTGCATCCATGACAGAATCCTTGAGAATAGGGGTAGAAACATCCTGCAAACAATACAAGAACTTGTTATCGCTGAATTTTAAAATAAAAGGTTAACAAGTTACGAACACTGGTTCCTTAATTCAAAGGCATCCACCAACACCAGGTATCCTTGTTTGACACAAAATTCTTCCTTAACGCAGAAAAAATATTCACTTGATACCAAAACTAGTAGTTTAAGACAAAACCAGATCAAGACTGTGGCATGACAAGTAACAAAAGAACAACTACACATGACAGAACCAAACTTATCGAGTCTTTATTCGAATAATCACAGACTAAATTATCCAACTTCTTTCCCGGGCTGAAATCAACTAGAAACGTTTCAATTTTAAAAGAAATTAAATGAGAGAGCTTTCATAAAATTTAGACGCATGAGTTGATTTTAATCTGTAGAAGAATTTAGTTTTTTTTTTCTTCTGATAGTGAGAATTAATCCAAACAGTCTAAACCTTGACCTGACAGGCATTTCAATAAAATCTGTCACCAAAATCAAGAGACCCAAATATCCCATATCGCAAAGAGAATCACTTCAAAACAACATGAATCACACACCATACGACAAAACACCTTTCAACACAATATATGAACATGAACCATAATAATAATAATAAAAATAATATAGGAGAAAAGAACAAAATACCGTTTTCCCCTCAATTGCAAATTGAAAGAGCCGAATATTCTGCGAGCGAAGGAACTCTAGATTCTCCTCAGGATAAGGCTCAGGGCACAGGTATCTGCACCAATTTGCAACCTCGTATTTAAGTTTTACGCTAAACATTAAAAAACACAACATAATCTGCGGAAAATAAAAAAACGAGACACATTACACAATTCTTTAATTTATTTTTTATTTGAGGAGGAACGGGAGGGGGGGGGAAATGATGAGTAGAAGAGTGAAAGAATCTTTAAGAATGAAAATTGAAGGAAGAGCGAGACGAACATGATGGAGCGAAGGTTTAGGGTTTGGAGAAAGGGAAAATTGGAGGAGGTGGGGAAGCTGGATCGGAAAATGCAGTCCTCGACCATGGCGAAGTTAGGGGGCGGAACCAGAACGGCGTCGTTGTCGTCGTCGCCGTTCTCGACCTCCAGAATCAACCCCATTGCTGTTGTTCCAGGCCTCAATGCGTTTGTTTGAAACTCTCTCGAAAAAATGAAAGATTTGTTGAAGGTGTGTTATATAGAGAAGATGAAGAAGGAAGTTTTAATTTCAGAATCTCTTTGTAATTGGGATTCTTCTATTCCTCTTTTTAAGGAGGGTGAGGCCGTGAATACGACGCCGTTTCAAACGGATTGGGGTTTCCCCCTCTTCTCTCCCTCTGATTCCAAAACGGCGTACAACTAGATTTTGCTGTTGCCGCTGTTGCGAGGAAACCGCACTCAATAATGCTCCTTTTATTTATTATCCTTTTTCCCTTTTTTTATATTCTTATCGTCACCCCCATTTTATTAATATATTTTTTAATATCTATAGCAGGAACAAATGTGCTCTATATTCATATTTTTTATTTTTATTATTTATATATATATTTATATTTAATATTTAAATTCATATTCATATTATTTTTTTATTTAAAAAAAAAACTAAAATTATAATTTTGAAGCGATGAAGATATAGGAAAAAAATTGTTTTTGACAAACTAACTCCATATTTAAAATTGATAACTATTTTTTTACATTAGTTTTAAAAAATAATTTTTAATTAATTATAAAAATAATTAGTTTTTTTAATAAATACTTAAAAAGTAGAAAATGATTAAAATATCTAAAATAAAATATTGATAAGAAGGAAATAGAAATTAATTTGTGTAGAGAATCCTTATAGATAAATAAATATTTTATAAAATCATAAGGACCATTTTTATACGGTAATAACTTGGTATTTATTATTTTTACTTTCATTAGATATTTTCGATATTTGTGTTTTATATTAATAAATAGTGAGTACACAAATTTAAAACTTATTAATAATGAAAAATAATTTGGTGAATTGGTAGTTGCTTTTTAAAATTTTAATTAAACTAGTTATTTGATTCGTATATATAAAAGCTTCATTTACAATACTTGAATATTGCATGATGATAAGTAAGTAAGTGATATAAAATCTAGTTGATACTTTAAAATATATATATATATATATATATATATATATATATTATTTACATAATAATAAATTAGTATTTTAAAATAATGTTAATTTTACAAGAATTTTAAATATATACATATATCAAATAAAAAAATAAAAGAAAATCAAAATTATAGCAACTCATCCTGATGTTTTGTCATCATAAACATCTTCTACTCTCATATAACATATCATCGTCACAAGACAAACACAATAGATACAATATGATAAGTTGAAATTTTTTAAAACTTTTAATATATTTTCATATTCAATTAAAACAATTACAAACATTTCAATTCTCACAATTCATCTCATTACAATATATTAAACAATCAATTGTTTACTAATAACTCATTATCATTTACAATTCATGTTAGAATTCGCTAACATACATACAAAGACACCTTACTTCACTTTCAGAAGACACGTACATTAAATCTGATCCAAAATTCTATATTTACCATACTATTCTCCAACCCAAATGAAATAGGAACTAAGTCATCTTGATAAGATGAATCTATAATTTTTTTTAGTGAAAATTGAAGTTAATTTAACTAATAAAGAAATAATTTATTTTTTAATATAAAGAAGTGAAAACTTAGTTTTTACCATAAAAATAACACTCTTAATTAGGGAGAAAATATTATAAAAGAGATAATTGATTTTGTTAAACTAATAAGTGTTTATGATTAAGATAAATAAATATACAATCTAGTCCTAAGTCATAGCTGCATGCACATTACATTGGGTAAAAAAAAAGATAAAAGAGTATTTATTATTTATGTTGTGAGATTTGAATTAAGTGTGTTACAAAATATTCCTGGTATTAACGTTGAGTCAAACTAAACCTACGTAGTAACCGATGGTGGTAACGATTGATTGTAACGTGAGATATGAACAAACGATATCATGCATTGAATCAAAGTTGTTGTTCCTTTCACCCATATCATCAAATCCACTGAACTATGTTTTTTATTGGTTTTTTTTAATGTGAAAGTAATGAACATTGATGAGACTCAAAATTCAAAAGGGTCAACACGGAGATTCCAGCATGCAACCATGCATGATGTGAAGTTTCGTGCTGATTTTTGCAGAAGCAATAAAAGAGATTCTTATATATTATTTCGGTATATGTCATTGGTGTTGAATGGATTTTAAAAAATTGTTTTAAAAATTTGGTGTTAGTTAAAGATTGTACCTGCTCGATTATGTAATCGAGTTGTTATTTATAAGTTTTAAATGATGTAAGATTATTTATAGAATAATAATAAATATCAGTGATTTAAATATTAGATAAATATTTTTAGGTAAATATTTATTTTTTATTAGAGATCAATTGAAAGTTATTTTTTATTAACATTCTGACCTCCTCACACTTAAATTGATTTTAAATAGAAAAAAAATAATACTTTACTCTTTTTTGGTTTCTATGGAGTATTTAGCTTGATGTAAAAGTTTCTTTGAATCACTTCTACCTAATAATAGTGACAATAGAATATTATAATAATGATATAATAAAATATTTTCATTTTGAACAGTTTCAACGCATGCGTAGTCTCATCAAAGAAACTTTTGGATTGAAACTCAATCAATTTGAAAATAATACTCGAGTTTGATACTTTAACCCAATAGTGATTTGGTTTGATTTAGTTTTTGAATTTTTTTACTTTTAAAAAAAATTGTTACTTAAAAAAAATGTGAAAGTATTAGTACGGTTGGAAAATTACTTATTTAGATCATTAAATCTTATTATGAATCACATTTTTTTTTTAAATTATAAATTACTATCATCTCAAGTTTGTTAAAAATACAAAATATATATTTTTTATATTAGAGTATGAGATTAGAATAGACAAATGAATATATTTAATTTATTTTTAAAGATGAAATTAAAAATAGAAACAAATAAGATAAAGAAAATAATTTTTGTTGGATATTTTGAGAAGAATTGAGAGGGAGATTAAGAAGCAGATGAATATAAATGATTATGATATTGTTTTCACTTGAGATTCAAACTGATTTTTTTTTTTCACATAGGAACATTTTTTGTCGAGCATAAACATAACGGTGCAACGTTAACTATGATATTTAAATTTTAAGTTGATAAAATTATCGTTTATGTTTCTGAAAATAAAGAAAGACACTGTTTATGTGACGTCATATAAAGTGTGAGTCATCACCACGCTGGAGTGTGACTATGAGTGGCTTAGTCAAACTTGTCTTGTCAAATTACTAACGTTAGACTCTTCATGTTCCAACTTTTTCCTTAAACTCGGAACCTTCCTATTTTATTTATTTATTTATTTATTAATTTACACTATTTTTAAAAAAATCACTAAAATGTATATTCTTATATCCCCATCATATCAATATTCTTTTGGTACATATAGAAAAGATTAACATAAGCCCTTTTTTTAACTATCACTAATAATTTTGAATGCGTTTTTTCAGTGATATCTTGATTTTCAATGACTAGTTTTTGGTAATTTTCGTGTGGCATTTTAGTGTTATTAGGAACTAATATTAAAAAAAAATCAACTCTTTTAAATATTAGTAGGATTTTTTATTTATTTTTTTAAAAAACTTTGATGTTATACACCATTATGCTAGTTAGGTTGACACCTCAAGTAATAATAATCATTTGTCATCACATGAAAAAAAATATTACTAAAAAAATAAAAAAATACAAAGATATGGGAGGAGTAAACCAAAACTCATATGTTAACAAAAACGATACATATCTAGATTATACTTATTAATAAAAAAATTTAAGCATAGACTATATAGAAGTCTATTATACCAATGAATGGATTCTCTATGAATAAATCTTAAATTAGTCAACTTATCAGCACGCATTTCCTTCACGAAAAATACAAATAACCCTAAACCTGATTTTTTCATAGTAATTAAGACAAATACTTCATCAATTACGAAACATCCAAGAACATTTGTCCTAGCAGTAAACGCAACACAAACCAAATTAAGTTAAGTGTATTTTTGTTTTTATATTATTTATATTATAACTAAAATTATTATTTTTTGTTTAAATTTCAAATCTTATTAAAATGAATCTCTACCATTTGACATAATAAATAAATTTTTAATATAAACTATATTATAACATTACAATATTTATGTTAATTATAAATAAACATAATATAATTTAATATTTTAATTTACACTGAAAATATATTTAACACGTAATCAAATACATTAATAATTTTCTTACTATAAATATCTAAAATATAATGTGTAAAATACATAATAAACAATTCTTAAATTAAAAATTAATAACTATATTATGAATATGAATAGGTATAGTATATGTTGATAAAATAATTGTACCCTTTATTAATAACTGCACACCTTTGCACACTTTTGTTTTGGGCCTTCCTTTTTGGGCTTTTGTTTTTCTCTTTGTAATTTGTGTTTTGCTGTTTGACATGTACATATATATACTCTTATGGATCCAATAATAATTAGTTTTTCTGTGCCATTAAGTTTCACAATTCAGACTTCTTCCCTCTCTCTGTTCTCTGTTCTCTCTCCCCCTCTGTTTAGGGTTTTTCATCCTCTATTGGTTGGTGCCTTGGGTGATTGCTATCTCTTTGCCATGGCGGTTAATCGCATTATGGTATCAGAGCTCTTCAATTGAAGAGCTCTGTTGCGCACTCTGAAAACTTTCTTTTCTTTTTATTCTTCTTGAATTTATTTTCCTTGTTTCTCTGTTTGCAGCAATGGCAGAAGAACGCGTCGCTTCTTCGTCTCAACCCGATCCGGCGAACAGCTACCTCTACCTTCATCCTAGCGAGAACCCCGCTGCTCCGCTCGTCTCACCGGTGCTGGACGCTTCCAATTACCACTCCTGGAGCCGCTCGATCTTGACGGCACTGAACGCTAAAAACAAAGTGGAGTTCGTTCTTGGAACGCATCCTTGCCCAGAAAAAGACCATCAAAATTTCTCAGTTTGGAACAGATGCAATAATATGGTAGTCTCATGGTTAGTACACTCCGTCTCTTTACCTATTCGGCAAAGCATTATTTGGATGGATAGTGCCCTAGACATCTGGAATGACTTGAAAACTAGATACTCTCAGGGTGACCTATCTAGAATTTCCGATCTTCAAGTAGAAGTAGCTTCTTTAAATCAGGGGGATTTATCTGTGACTGAGTATTTTACAAAATTAAGGATAATCTGGGACGAGTTGGACAACTTTAGGCCTATCCCCATGTGCACATGTTCTGTAAAATGTTCTTGTTTAGTTAATTCTATCATAAGTCAAAGAAAGTGTGAAGATTATGCCATGCAATTTTTGAGAGGGTTAAATGACCAATATAGTAATGTTAGATCACACGTTCTTCTCATGGAACCCATTCCACCTATATCAAAGATCTTTTCTCTCGTTGCTCAGCAAGAAAGACAATTAGCAAACCACATTTCTGTTAGCATATCTAGTATTAACAGTGTTGATTCCACTAGGACATCCTCCTCTACTTTGTGCACTTTTTGTGGTAAGCATGGGCACACTGAAAATGTTTGGTTTAAAAGAGTTGGGTTCCCTCATCAAGACAATAGGAACTCCAAACCTAACACTAGAAAGGTATGCACGCACTGTAACAGAAATGGTCACACTGTGGATACCTGTTACAAGAAACATGGCTACCCTCCTGGGTACAAATACTATAGCAGCAATAGGACTAGTCAGATTAACAGTCTTGTTACTACTGATGGTGTTTCCTCTGAGCCTTGTCTTAAAGAACAGGAAAAACGTGATTACCATCTCACTGCACATCAAATTCAAATTATCAATGATGTTCTGAGGCAAAACAGCAATGACACTCCGCCTAATCCTATTCAAGTGAATCAAGTGGGCTCCTTCTCTGCAGACTCCAATACACATGAGTCTTCAACAGGTAAGCACTTCTTCTCCTCTTTTAAATCATAGTCATAATTCCTGGATCGTTGACTCTGGCGCCACTGATCACGTTTGTACTGTCTTGTCTGCTTTCACCTCTTATAAAACTATCAAACCTGTTTTGATCAACTTACCAAATGGCCAACATGTTTTTGCAAACTATTCAGGGACAGTCGTTTTTACAAATAAATTTTATCTTCTTGATGTGTTGTATATCCCTCAATTTGCATGCAACCTTATATCTGCTTCTAAATTGTCTCTACACTTAAAATGTAACTTGATCTTTTCCCCCACACACTGTCTTATACAGGACAACCTCTCCAAAGAGCAGATTGGTTTAGCTAATGCCAAAGCTGGCTTGTACATCTTTAACTCTTCTATTTTTCACACTGACACACACCACTTTATTCATTCTGTCTCCTGCACTGTTACGGAAAATAATTTGTGGCATTATAGAATGGGGCATCCCTCTGATGAAAGGTTGCATGTCTTGAAAAGTCAATACCCTTTTGTTTTTGCTGATAAAACTCATATGTGTGATATTTGTAATCGTGCAAAACAAAGAAAACTTCCCTTTACTCTAAGCACCTCTCACACTACTACTATATTTGATATCATTCATGTAGATATTTGGGGACCCTGTTCTGCTACATCTATGCAAGGTTTTCGTTATTTTTTGACCATTGTAGATGATTTTTCTCGTTATACATGGACTATATTGTTGCATGCAAAATCTGAAGTTCGCACCCATCTCATAAATTTTTTTGCTTATGCTGAAAATCAATTTAAAACAACCATAAAATGCATTCGTTCTGATAATGGTGTTGAATTTGCCATGAAATTTTTTTTTGCTTCCAAAGGCACAGTTCATCAAACTACTTGCATTGAAACCCCCCAACAAAATGGTATAGCTGAACGTAAACACCAACACATTTTAAACATCACTCGCGCTTTACTGTTTCAAGGAAATTTACCTAATATTTTTTGGGACTTCGCTGTCCAACATGCTGTTTTCCTCATAAATTGCACACCCACTCCCCTTTTACAAGATATTGCTCCATATGAAAAACTTTTTGGAAAACCTTATGATATCTCTTCCTTACGGGTTTTTGGCTGCTCCTGTTATTCTACTACCATTCATGCTAATAGAAAGAAATTAGATCCTAGATCTGTTCATGGTATATTTCTCGGCTTTCCACACAATACTAAAGGTTACATCATCTTAAATTTAAAGTATCATCGCATTGAAGTTTCAAGACATGTGATCTTTCATGAACATCATTTTCGATACATATTGAATCATGATGACAAACGGAGCCCCAACACTTTATCTTTACCCATTCCTGCTAACTATAATACATTCTGTGATGATATTTTGTTTGATTATAACTGTCACAATCATGAGCACGAGCCTCCAATCACTCACAATGACGACAACATTATTCCAACTAGACGCTCCAGCAGACAAAGACGACCCCCTACCTACTTAGAGGACTTCCAGACTTGCTTACCTGCTGCAAACACTGTAAGTAATCGGTATCCCATTCATAAATTTCTTTCCTACACTGCTCTCTCACCTTCTTTCAAAAAGACTATTTTATCTATATCTTCTAACACTGAACCAAGCACTTACACTGAGGCTTCTAAGTATCATTGTTGGAAACAAGCAATGCTCGAAGAGCTTAATGCTCTTAATGCTAACAACACATGGCAGATCACTATTCTTCCTCCAGGTAAGAAAACCATTGGCTGCAAATGGGTTTTTAAGGTAAAACACAAAGCTGATGGAACCATTGATCGCCACAAAGCACGGTTGGTAGCAAAAGGCTACACACAATTAGAAGGTCTTGATTTTTTAGATACTTTTGCTCCTGTAGCAAAACTAACCACTTTAAGACTTTTACTTGTTGTTGCCACTTCTCAAAACTGGATTCTTAAACAACTTGATGTGAATAACGCTTTTCTCCATGGGGACCTCCTCGAGGAAGTCTACATGCAACCACCGCCAGGCCTCAAACTCCCATCTCCTCAACATGTTTGCAAATTACAAAGATCACTCTATGGCCTTCGCCAGGCCGGCCGCCAATGGTATGCAAAACTGTCTCAATTTTTACTTTCACATAAATACACTTTATCCTCTGCTGATCACTCTCTATTTTTACATCATAACGGACCTAACATTACCATTATTCTTGTGTATGTTGATGATCTGGTGCTTACTGGAAACGATCATGAGGAAATTGCCCATATCACCTCTCTGCTGGACACTCAATTCAAGATCAAAAACCTAGGAGACCTCACCTATTTTCTGGGCCTGGAGGTGGCCAGAAACAGCCAAGGGCTCCACATCTGTCAACGAAAATACGTACTGGACCTTCTTCATGAAACCGGCATGATCAATTCTGCTCTTATGCCTACACCCATGGTTCACTCATCTCAGCTTTCCTCCTCCGTTGGCACACGACTCAATGACATTGAAACCTCTGAATATAGAAGACTCATTGGCAAGCTCATATACCTAACCAACACACGGCCTGACATTGCCTTTGCTGTCCACAACCTCAGCCAATTTATTTCCTCTCCTACCAATCTCCATCAACAAGCTGCTTTTCGTCTTCTTCGGTACTTGAAAGGCAACCCTGGAAACGGTATCTTCTTTCACAGCAACAACACTCTCCAACTTCGCGGTTTCAGTGACTCGGATTGGGCTACCTGTCCTGAAACCCGAAAATCAGTAACCGGTTACTCCATCTTTTTGGGTGACTCTCTCGTCTCATGGAAATCCAAGAAACAACAAACCATTTCCAAAAGTTCTTTTGAAGCCGAATATAGAGCCTTAGCCACAACCACCTGCGAGATTCAATGGCTAACCTATATCCTGCAAGACCTTGGTATTTCCTATATCCAACCAGCAACCATCTATTGTGACAACCAATCTGCTATACACATTGCCTCAAATCAAGTGTTTCATGAGCGTACCAAGCACATCGACATTGACTGTCACATCGTCCGAGACAAGATCACCGCTGGGCTTCTCAAGTTGCTTCCAATCTCTTCCTCTATGCAGATTGCGGATATCCTTACAAAACCCCTTGCTCCAACAATATACAAAGAGATCCAGTCCAAGCTGGGAATGAGAAACATATATTCCCAGCTTGAGGGGGGCTGATAAAATAATTGTACCCTTTATTAATAACTGCACACCTTTGCACACTTTTGTTTTGGGCCTTCCTTTTTGGGCTTTTGTTTTTCTCTTTGTAATCTGTGTTTTGCTGTTTGACATGTACATATATATACTCTTATGGATCCAATAATAATTAGTTTTTCTGTGCCATTAAGTTTCACAATTCAGACTTCTTCCCTCTCTCTGTTCTCTGTTCTCTCTCCCCCTCTGTTTAGGGTTTTTCATCCTCTATTGGTTGGTGCCTTGGGTGATTGCTATCTCTTTGCCATGGCGGTTAATCGCATTATATGTATGTATATTTTTGTTAACATATGAATTTTGGTTTAGTCTTTTCATTTTTTAAATTTTTGTTTTAATTATATTTTTTATGTGATGATAGATAATTATTGTTATTTGATGTGTGAGCTATATAGTTTTTATATATAAAAAAAACTATATTGTGAATATAAAAAATTATAATACTAGTCCATTAAAAATCACTATTAGTGTAACTTTTAAATGATAATTATAAACTTATTAATCATGATAAATTTCTAATTTGGTAATAGTTATAAAGTTGTTTTTTCATATGTTTTAATGACGATGAATAGTTGTGAATGTATACGTTTTCTCTGACTTTTGTATTATGTTTCGAATGATGTAAGGAAGAAGATCACAAAATAATTCACAGAAAAAAAAATGAAAAGTAAAATTTGTGGGCTTTTACAAAGGAAGGAATCATAAAAGAAAGTAAAAGGGTCGGCTACTTTTTTAAAAGACTTTTCCTCTTTCTGTAACTAGATTTTGGATCCGTGTCATGCACGTAATTTTATTTTAACGTTTTAAATGACATTTTCCCCCCCTAAATAGCTATATGACATGAAATTTTATTTTTTAATGGATACAAAATATTTTTTATTTATCAAAATAAATAATTAAATAATTTATTTTAAAATAATTAAAATATTTTTTTTTATATTGACTATATACTTTTTCTAATACTATTTACAAAATTATACATACATCTTAGATTATATTATTTTTAGATTATTTATTTATGAAAATAATAAAATTATGAAAAGTTGCTGTCATTAACTTTGTCCTCTCCTCCCAAGAAAGCAGCCACAAGAAAAAGCAATTGATAAAAATGAAAAACAATAGACCGACAAAATGGTAAGGATTCCGAAAATAAAATAAAAAAATGAAGTTTTTGGCATTGAAGAAAGTATGGAGTATGGAGCAAGTATTTGAATTATTGGTCACACTTTTGACTTAGTCTTCTTCTTTAACTCCTTCACTCTAACTGTATATCCTACCACTTTCATAATTTGACCCACATCTTCATTTTTTAGTTTATCATGTTTTCAAATTTTAAAGATCAAAATTAGATTCTCTTTTATTTTATTAATATACAATTGTATAAAATCATTATAGATAATGGATTTTTTTTTCTATAAATATTGTTCTACCAACTCTGGAAAAACGAATGATCGAGTTATCTAGGTGGTTTATCGACATTTTGGCTCAAAGCACTTTTCAGTGACAATCACATTAAAGCATAATTTAGGGACGCTAATCTTAATTAGGAGATACAACGCATAATTAAATGATCATTGGGTCTATACTAATCCTTATGGGAAACTCATGCTCAATGGAAGAATATAAATAAGAAGGGACCCAGGGAAGATTCGCTAAAACTAGAGTTAAATCAATCACTTCGGCTATTTCTAACTTAGGCACCAGAGTGTCATTGTAGATACGCTCCACTTTGGATTGACGAAGGAGACAACCGGATAGGAAGAGGAGGAGAAAGAATGTTCAGTTCAATAGGGGATATTTAGTCTTGACTAAGTTGTAAGAACAAATATAATCCTAACACTTATGTCGGATCCGAAATTAAAACCACAATTTCATTATCTTTATAATGTATTCTTTTTATCATTTAATAAAAAAATAGACAAAATGATAGTGTGAAAATAACATTGTGAAAAATTGTTTTTTTTACATAAAAAACTTTTGGATGTATAAATTTGAAAATTATCTTTTACCATTTTTCATAAAAAAAACTTTGAAGATTATTTAATTTGGGAGTTTTTCAAATTGTGTAATTTAAAAACATTCTAGGTTCCTACCTATGTTATCACGAACACTCTCAATATAGCTTAACATATGTTGAGATCTTCTTCGTTCGGCTATATTAATCACTCCAAACTTTTTATACTAATGCTTTTCGAGTTTGGGGAGCAAGTGTATCTCTCAAAATAGAGATTTTCTTGACCACAAATAACTACATTGACTAAATCTCACTTTAACATCCTAAAGACAATATTAAAAAGAGAATTAAAGGCAAAATTATATATGATATATGGTGTCAGAAAATTGATCACAAAATCGTACTAACATAGATCCATAAATCATAAAGGCTCAACTCATCCCTATACATAAGTTAAGTAATGTCATACAAATGTACACATTTATTATACTCAACTATTCCATCAGAAGACATTTGGCAAGTACCCCTAAAATCAAAAACCAAAATCCCCTAATGAACAACGCCAACACATAGTTAGGGTTGGAGCTTTCCTAGATCCAATAGAAACACATTTAATTAATAATAAAATACACAAAATATATTATAAAATACTACCACCCATATATTCACCCCCTCTTTTATGTAAAATAATAATAATAAATGAAATTTCTTTATCCACTGTAATAGTTTTTTTTTCTCTCTAAATCCCCGTAAATATGAAAACCTCTATTTTATCTTTTTGGTTTATGAAAAAATATTTTTGAACTGTGTAATTTTTTATTTTTAGTAATGTAGAAGTTAATTTTAACTTTTGGATTGTAATATCAAAAGTATTTTTTTGATAAAAAACTTTTGAATTGTACAAATTCAAAAATATTTTTTATTTATGTTATGCAAAACTTAGAAGTTATTATATTTTTTTTATGATAAAAACTTTCAAATTACATAGTTATTTTTCATTAAAAATAATAGATTGTATAATCTATAAATGTTTTATTTGTATAATCTAAAAGTTTTGTGAATTGCATAATTAGATTTGTCTTTGAAATTACACAGTTCGTAATAATTTCTTCCTCAAGCCTATTCATAGCGCAATATATAAACAAGGGTGAAGTGAAGGCAAGGGGATGGTGGGGTAAAGGAAGACAATATAGTCTCTTAACCACTTCATGGGTGTGCACATTAAAACCATAGAACTACAAAAAGAAATGCCCAAATAAAAAATTATAGTTTGTTGGCCTGTGAAGTGTTGATGGGTTGAAAGAAGCATGAAGTGGGGCCACTGGATTGTTATTCTCTTATTTCCATAAATTTTGGTATTCCAAAAATTGTCAATTTTATAATATTTTGGATTATGTAATTTAGAAGTTTTTTTTTCAAATTCATAATTACTTTTTGGATTACATAATTCGGAAGTCTTTTTTTAGATACATGATTAGTTTCTAGATTACATAATCCAAAAGTTTTTTTTAATATGAGATTAGTTTCTGGATTATGTAATCCGAAAACCTTTTTTCAAATACTTGTCTGGATTACATAATCCATATACTACTCTCAGCCTTCCAAATTATATAACTCATAATACTATTTTTTAAAAATATATTCCAAATTACATAATCCGTAAGCCATTTTCGTATTCGAGATTAACTTTTGGATTATGTAATCCAGAATATGGAAGCAACACAAAAAGGATAAAAAAGTATTTTCATGTTTTGTACAGAGTGAGAGAAGAACATTTGGAGGTGCAGGAAGAAATAGTGAGTGGGGCTTGATGGTGGGCTTAGGATCCAAAAGAGACAACGAGGAAATAAAAATATCAATTGAAGAGGGAGAGGTTGGATTTTGGATAAGGGATAAGGTTTTGATATGCATATCAACCAATGGGATGAAAGGGTCTTCAACAGCCACAACCTTCATCTTGCAGAGAGAGATGGAACTACTTAGCCACTTCACTTCCTCCACTGGGACACTCTCTGTAGTTCCATCTCTCTCTCTCTCTGGAAAGCCCATCATGGCAGCTTCTTCTCCAATGGCAAGCCAGCTCAAGTCCACCTTCACTAGGACTCTTGTCTCCCCCAAGGGCCTCTCTGCCTCTTCTCCACTCCCACTCTTCCCTTCCAGAAGGCACTCCACCTTCACTGTTAAGGCCATCCAATCAGACAAGGTACTCTCTTTGCCTTCTCCTCAACATATATATATATATATATATATATATATTCATCTTTCATAACATGTTTTGTTTATTACAATACATTCATTTTTAGTTCATTTAATCCAAATATGATATAGAGAAAGTAAATGTGATGTTAGTTAAAAGAAAATGTGAAGAAGAAGTGATTGATGGTGTTTATGGATTTGGTGAATGCACATTTTGTGGCAGCCCACGTATCAAGTCATTCAGCCCATCAACGGTGACCCATTCATCGGAAGTCTCGAAACCCCAGTTACATCCAGCCCACTGATAGCCTGGTACCTGTCCAACCTCCCCGCTTACAGGACCGCAGTCAGCCCACTACTCAGAGGCATCGAAGTGGGCCTGGCCCACGGTTACCTCCTCGTCGGCCCATTCGTGAAGGCCGGCCCTCTCAGGAACACCGAGTTCGCGGGCGCAGCGGGCTCGCTCGCAGCCGGTGGGCTTGTGGCGATCCTGAGCATCTGCCTCACAATCTATGGGATCTCATCCTTCAATGAAGGAGACACATCCACGGCCCCATCACTCACCTTAACGGGCCGCAAGAAGCAGCCCGATCAGCTCCAGACTTCTGATGGGTGGGCCAAGTTCACCGGGGGCTTCTTCTTCGGAGGCATTTCGGGTGTTATTTGGGCCTACTTCCTCCTCTACGTCTTGGACCTTCCTTACTACATCAAGTGATTTGCTTCTCCCTTTTTTATTCCTTTCTATGAATGGAGGGTTATTTTATCTGTGCAATAGAGATGGATGTAAATGTTTATGTATTCTATGACTCTCAACATGTTACAAATGCTAAATTCTCCCTCCTCTTCTTCCCATCTCTTCAATACAATTTCTGAATTTCATCTTCATTATTAGTATATATGCATGAAGAAACCCTACCCTGTTATAGGATTCAGCAAATTATTAAAATGAATTAGGATTAGTTCTTGGTAATAGGTTTATATGTATTTAATTATACATTTAAGTAGAAGCTTAACCATGACTAATAACAACAAAGTACATTGAACTCACCAAAATATATATATTCTGAACAATTAATACATGAACTCACATTTTTCTAGTTTGACATATAGCAATATTCTTAAAGGGAATGAATACTAATTAGGAGATGATGATGTTTGAAGTTTTGGGTGTTGGTGGTGTGAAGATTGAGATGATATAGAGAGGAGTTGTGGTGGAATGAGAGGATCCCATCCTCTAATGGGGTCAGCAGAAGTTGCAATGCCATCCCAACCAATGTGTGTCACATGCTGCACATCTGTTGGACACCCTATTTCCATGTCCATTTCCACTTCTTCATACTCATCTTTCTCCACTGCACACACACAAATCTTATCAAGATAACTTTTTAATAAAATTATTAGTTAAATATATTTTTCCTCTCTTTAGTTCTATATAAATTTGATTTTTCGTTATTAGTTCAAGTTTTAGAACTTTTGAATATTTGTTGTAAAGAAAAATAATGAATTTTTATAAAAATTTTAAATGACAAACAAATTTCTAATTCACGACTAATAGTTCATTAAAAAAAACATAAAATAGAAACCAATTTTAGAGACAAGAAACAATTAGTTGTTATAGTAACTAAATTAGAGACAATTTTAGAAACTAAAAAAAAATTGGTTTCTAAATTAGTTTCTATTATTGTTAAATGGTTTCTAAATTGTTATCTAATTAGCTACCAAAGTTTTAACTACCAATTATTTAGTTTTTCTAAATTTGGTAAAACCTTGATTGTTAATTAGATATCAATTTAGAAACCATTTAACAACAATATAAACTAATTTAGAACCAAAATTTGTTTAGTCTCTAAAATAGTCTCTAATTTAATTATTATAACAACTAATTTTTTTTTATCTAAAAATTAGTTTCTATTTTATGATTTTCTTGTAGTGGTTGATGGAAAGAGTTCATCCTAAAAATTCATTTGTTAATAGTCAATGAGTAGCATGACTCATTTCAATAGTTTTCTTATTACAAAATTCAGAAAGTTTAAGTTTCAACTATAAAAAAAAACCAGAGACATTTAATCCTAAAATGATTGAATCAATACTTATTTCAAAACTCGTTGACGGAACACAAAAATTTCTCTCATGAACTTAAATCCACACGTAAATGATAAGGTGGTATAAAACGAAATTACCCACCAAAGAACTGAGAGAAATTCTTGAAACCCTTGAAGAGCCTATTGAAGCCATTGGACAGGTTAGCCTTTGGAACAGCGTCTAGCAGCCTCAACGAGTTCTTCATGCTTTCACCAGACAAACTCTCCGAATCCTCAACACCTTTTGCTCCTTCTACACTCCTCTCGTATCATTCAATTACACAAACCAGACAATTAATAAGATGCAAATCAAGCCATCAAATTTCTACATCACATAACTTGTTCAACACTATTTTGAAAAATGTTCAAGACTTGTGGTATATGCTAACGAATAACAGTTAGTCCAATATGATTTGGCTAATGAAATTCATCTATCATACGTTGAAATTCAAAAACTGTTGAGAAAAATCAGAACAGATTCTGTCTCTTTGGTGTAGATATAAAATGGTTTATTTGGTATAGATACAAATTGAACAATTGCGTAAGCAATAAACAGATAATAGAAAATAGAGCAAAAGAGGACAAATTTCCTCAACTTTGAAAAGTAAAACCCACGGTTCTTAGTCCAGAAGACGTCTTCCCTATGAAAGTATGATTACAACATTGGTTTCTTTCACTTTGTGAGGATAACACTTAATCTCACCAAATAAGAATGAAATACAATATTTCTTTAGCATCTCATTAAGATTTATAATTTCACACTATAATGAGTATTTATTATCTCATTTCTCTCTATGTTGCTCTTCTCCCTTGTCATAAAGTTAATCCAATGTGATTTGGCTATAGAAAGTTGAAATTCAAAAACAAACAAAAATAGTAAAATTAATTGAGTGAGAGAGAGAGAGACTTATTGTAGGAGGTGATGAACTGGTGTGTGGTTTTGATCTTCTTGAGTGAGGAAGACCAACAGCAACAGTGGCCTCAGAGATGCAACCAGCAGAGAAAGGAAGAATAACAAGCCTTTCCATTTTTTGTCTCATTGTTTGTTGGATCAATGTGTTAGAGCAAGAAAACAAGAATATGCAACCTTTGAGCTTAGATTTGACAAGTACAATATATAGGCATATAGGTACCCTAGTTGTTGTTATAATACAATAATGAGGCACACCACAATGTCTCTCTCTTCCTTAAATTCAATTTGTTCTCAACATCTTATTATTACGTATAGAAAGTCAAGCTTCATCTTATAAACAAATCCGTTTGGTGAATGAAAGGGACATACACACACATACGCAAGATTTAGATATGTGTGCATATGTTTATTTTGTTTACACTTTTTTTAACAAAAAATGTTGCATCATATGCAATGTATTGATCCATCCCTCCACTTTATGTGTCTCTAACGAACATCACCTTCAAAAAGTTGGTTTGGTTGAGTAGTGAGTGGCTAAAGTGAAATGAAACCCTATTAAGTGCTCCTCATGGACTCTCTTCTACAATAAGTCACCAATCATATCTTTTTGTTTTAGTTGTTGTATTGCAAGAAAATGAAACAAAAGGGTATTATGTATCCATGTTTTTTTGATTACTTGTTTTGGACTCGATCTAGAAGTAGTGATTCCGAAGCATAGGTTCCAATGAATCTTGAAGTGGTGGCGATGGAGACCAAATTTGATATTTCTTGAATGCAAAGAAGAATGGCATCATTGATTGTAAGAATTGAAAGTGGGTTTGTCCAAGGCAGGTTGAGTTGTCTGTCTTCCTACTAAATTTGATGTGAGTTCATTAACGGAAGCTTAGCAACTTAATCAATTCTTACTTAGGGATGAAATTATGTCACCACCTTACCTATATTAAACTTTCTTCAAGTTTAACTCATTTACAAAATCAGTTCAAAGTTAAGTTTATTCACTAAGAAGTTTAAAGTGAAGGTTTGGTCTTTAATTTATTCAAAAACTCGATGTACGTCGTTTTTTTTATCTTAATTGGTGTTTGAATCCCTTGACTTACATTAGATTTGTTTGTTGATGCTTTTGTTGTCATTTTGTTTAGTTTGTATCTTTCGTTCTATCTATTAGGAAGGTGTTTCTTGGAAGAAAGAAGATGGAAAAAACTCAATTTGTATGAGGGTTGGATCACCCTGAAGTTATTCATATTTATTAATTATTTATTGTCGATAAAAAAATTCACTAAAAAGAAAATATTAAACCCAACTGAGTTATGTTAATAATATAATAATTTATTCCATTAAATTTATTATATAACTTTAAATTGGTGTGCATGGTTTATTTAAAATATTAGGAGCATTAGCTTACGTTAAAGGCTTACTATGCCGAATAAAATAAAATAAGAAAACATAGTACAAAGTTTTAAACAAAAGTTAAAAAAAAGGTCATACGCTTGGAAAAAAAGTCTCCGTCACATAAATAGCTAAGACAAGTCTTAGATTTGAGATTTAAGTGTGACCTATTTAAGATAAAGTATAGCTTGACTTATCTCATTTTTACCCTTACACATTTATTTTTTATGAAAGCTATTGAGTCACATTTTTAATGAAAGATGTGACCTATCTTGTAATCATCATTCAATAATTTAATCAAATTAGCTTAAGAAATTAATAATTAGATTAAATAAGTGAGACCCAAAAAAAAAATGATGTATGTGTCATTTTGCTTTTAATTATTATGTAAATATATTATTAGGCACAAGTGTCTTTACAACACATTTTTCTTTTTCTTGTATTTTTTTTCATTCTCTTTGCAAATAACTTAAAAATCTACTTGACCGCACCAATCACTCAACAGATGAATACGAATCATTCAGCAGATGAATGTAGATTAATTTAGAATTTAAGGTTTAGATTTTATAATTTATGACGAATTACCATGTACCAGTTCTATCTAAGGATTTTATACTAAAATAATATATTTTTATTTAGAAATTTCGATTTTAGGTCAAAGAAAATTTATTTTATAAAAATAGGTAAGTCGTACTCAAATACAATTTCAAAGTGAAAATCATATCTATAAATATGACTTCATAGTTTTTCTATCAAAAAATCATATGAATACGATTTACTCTCTGAAGTCATGTCCATAGAATACAACTTCACAATTTTCATAAAATAAATTTTATTACCCAAAATCATAATTTATAGAAAAAAAAAATACACTATGATGCAAATCTAAATGAGAAAACTACTGGTCTAACGAATTCATATTCATGGTAGTAACGAAGATACTTACAGTTCACAAAGATGAAACTGTCCCTGTAATGTGATTTAAAGCCTTAAAAAACTAATGGTTATCTTATTGTTATCTCTATCTGAACCAATAATATTGTTCATTTTGTCTGTGATTGGTGCTAATCGGTAAAAAACAAAATGATGCGTCCATATAGTATAACAGAGAATTAACTTACCTATAGCCTATAGGAGACAAAAAGTATCAAGTGAGTGGTTCTTAAGCTGTGTCTCACCTATAACGACCACAACAACTTGAACAATAAAACACGATCAAGTCCTTTTCTACATTGCCTTTTTCCCGTAAGATGCAATGTTGATTAGTACAGAAGTTAAATCATGCACAACCACGCATTCATAAAACGAATTACCCATATAATTTATTTATTTGCTAACCAAAACATGAGGAAGAAAATATCAGTGCTGTTTCTTCTGTTTGAAATTATTAATTGCACTAACTACTACATTTTCATTTGCTTCAACTCAATGTCTCCAATTCAACAACTGGTTCCGTCAGTTCTACCAGAAATTGCCATTTTTGTGGAACGGAACAACGCTACTCAAGATTTTCTGATGTTAAGAACTAGATTGTGCATATATTGCTATTACAGAATAAATTGCTAAGTCACCGAGCATCAAAGAAATTCCAATTTGCAGAATTATCAATACAAAAAAAAATGCATTGTGATTTGCATGATTATAGCAAATATGAGAATAGTGCAAGTGATAACTAAAGTGCTATTGGCCTATATAGAAGCTACAAAACCAGAACCTAGATAACTAACGAATTGTGCCAGAGCTTCCTTGATGTACAAGACCTTGAGTATCAAGATTCAGAGTTAGGTGAGTCCTCTGTGAGAATATAAAAAAGATAAAACAGGATAGGCAAGTCTAAAAGGCTTTACCTTTCATCAAGTGGGCAGTAAGGGTTGCTTAACATGCTGGATTGAACAACGCAGACAAAAGGGGCTTAGATTCAGTCCCTGCTCATGGTCTTCCATTAGTAGGTCATCTATAAGTATCAGTGTATATTCTTGCTTAGGTTTGTGCCATGCAGCCTCCCCTCCCTGCTAAATTTTGTTCCTCCAAACAAACTTCAAAGTTGATTACTGAGCTGGACAAAGGTGGCAAATACAAGAGATCTGAAGTACTAGTACATCAAACACTGAAGCCATTCCAATAGCAATGATTTATTTTTGTCAGTTTGTGACATATAAAGCTAGTAATTGGGAGTTTTGGAAGTTCCACAAATTTTTATGAAACAAATATGACCTGAACCCATAAGTTGCTTCAACATGTTACTTGCGTTGGCAAATTTTTCATGTTTAATTGATTATGATTTTACGCTACTTAGTACTGAATTAAACACTTCTTGCAATATAATTTCCCTCTATTTTCCTAAAACATTTCCTACTGTTCTTATTTTTCAAATTTCATATATTTTCTTTTTAATTTTGGGTAGACTAGACAGGATATTAGAATATAAATTTCATGAGTTTCATCTGATCTAATGCTCTACATCATCAGTACCTTCCATAGGCATATGGAGGATGAAACATCATAAAAGACATCAGGATTGAAATGATTGGTCAGTCTAACATCTGGTAACAAAATCAATATACAAGTTAGAATCTTACAATAAAAAAAGTAGTAAAAAAATATGAACCAAAAATTTTATGTAACCTGGAACCCAATGTCTCAGAATATTCCCCGCTGTCTTTTTCACTCCGTTGCAACAAGGCTCATATGCACTGATAGATGTACATATCACAAATAAAAATATCATGACTGGTTTCAGAACATCAACACTATATCGTAGACTTGATAATAGTAATTATATGTTTTACCTATGTCAATGTCACCAATAATCTTCACAAGAGCAACTACCATGCTTAAAATGATGGTACCTACGAATATCTCTTACAATTATTTCACGATCTAGAAGCTGAGAAGCATATTTAATGAAGTTATGGCAATCGGTACAAATGCGGAGGTTCTTTATAATTCGGATTGGGATCCCATTGGTAGTGTTAATGATGCCAAAGACTACTGCAATCTTTTCACTGTGATGACTAATAAGTAGTTCTCCTTGCTCTTCTTCTACATCCTGCATGACCAGTTTGGCATCAAGGGAATACCCAATTTCCTTCAACCTTCCGATTAAAGTGTCCAGATATGAGTATATCTCCTTGTCTTGATGGTGAGACCTATCTCCCATGACAAAAGTGTGGATTTGATCCTTTAGTTGAATCCAAGATTGACCAGGCTGCTTCTTGACTCCTCTTTGATGCATTAAACTCCTTACCCTAGCAGCTTCGTTCCATCTATGGTTAGAAGCACACATATTTGATAGTAAAACGTAGGCTCCTGGATCAGATGGTGCAACTTGAAGCAGCATATCAGAAACCCACTTTCCTATTTCAACATTTTTGTGAAGTCGACAAGATGATAAAAATGATTTCCACACAGAAGTCAAGTGAGAGAGACCATTTTCAAAAATGAAGTTCTTTGTCTCGGTTAAGCAACCTGCTCGACCATAAAGATCAACCATAGAAGTGCAGTGTTCAACTCCAGGATTGATGCAATAAGCATCTTTCATCATCCTAAAATATCTACAACCTTCATCAAGCAGCCCAGCATGGCTGCATGCATTTAAAACCCCTAGAAAAGTAACCTCATTTGGCATAATACCCTGATTCAACATTTCTTCAAATAGACTAATTGCCTGCCTTCCTTGACCCTGTAGCGAACAGCCAGATATCATTGAAGTCCACAAGATAACGTTTGGTTTATTGACTTGTCTGAAAATCATCCATGCATCATCCAAGCTACCACATTTAGAATACATATCAATTAATGAAGAGCCAACATAAGCATCTATTCTGTGTCCAATTTTCTGAACGTAGGCATGTATATGCCTTCCAAAATCCAAAATTCCAGCATTTGCACAAGCAGAAATAACAGTTGTAACAGTTCGAATATCCACTACAACCAGTTCACGAACCATTAACCTGAAAGCTTTTATACCATCTTCATACTTTCCATTCCAAACATAACCAGAAACCATTGAACCCCATGAAACTATTCCTGCCTCTGGTTCCTTGCTAGTAACTCCAACATCCCCTTTTCTACGGAAATCCAGAGGAACATCTCTGAGAATTATAGATGCCTTATCCATTCTCCCACACTTACAATACATTTCTACAAGTGAACTCCTTGTAAAACCATCACTATCGAAGCCACGTTTTAAGACCATCCCATGGAGTTGTCTCCCAAGCTCCACAACTGATAAAGAGGAAGCCAAAATAAGAGCTATGGAGAAAGTGACAGCAGAAAACCCAATACCATATTCCACCATACTATAGAGTTGTTCCAATGCCCGTCTTTCACAACCACATTGCATCAACCCATCCACGATCGTATTCCAACTCACAACATCCTTACAAGGCAATTTCCTGAACATGTCAAGAGACTTCTCCACATCTCCAACACGCAGATACGCACCTATCATTATATTCCATGAAACGACATCCTTTTCATCCATCAACTCAAACAACCTTTCCGCATATTGAAAAGCCTTACATTTCAAGTAAACATCAAGAACAGAGTTCCCCAGCACGACATCTACATCAACCCCGTTTCTGAGCATCCATGCGTGAACTCCCTTGCCCAATTGAAGGTTGTTGTCAAACGAACAACACTTGAAGACACTGGACAAGGTGTATTGGTTTGGGCAGGCACCCTTTGCCTGCATTCCTCTGAAAAGGTTAAAGACCATTTCCGAAGAGCCGGCTCTGGCAAAACCTGATATAAGGATGGTCCATGTGTGAGTGTTTTTGTGGGGAATTTCATCAAACAGCTTCTGGGCATGACCCATGTTGTAGGATTTCACATACAGACTTAAAAGATGGTTAGCCGAGTTCAAAGTTTGAAAAGAACCATTCTTGACGGAGAGGGCATGAAGGGTACCCGGTGGTGGTGTACCATTGGATATGGTGGAATGAAATAAGGAACATGATGGGCGGCAACGAGGGTGAAATGGGGTGGTAGTTGTAATGCGATAATTGGTCACTGAAACTAGATAAACATTGTTGGCATATATCCGAAAACATGATCCAAGACCCATAAAAATAAGTGTTGCCACCCAATCTAAAGCCCTTTGTAAAGCTCATGCGTTGAAACAAATTTCACTTTCATATTTGTATGGTTCGTATGACTTAGAACTTCTCAAACGAATGTTTCAGTTCATAAGAAATAACACCACGACCGAGTTTATCCAAAAGAATTTCTATATGAGGAAAAAAGTTATAAGGTAATGCAACTTAAAAATAAAAGTTAAAACATAACTTGTACAAAATAATTTATATATACACTAATGTTAGCTTTTGCTCTGGAGAAGTTAATTTTAACTTGTTTTTCTACTTTTTTCTCATGAAAAAAATTATACAAGAATTTAATCTATTTAAATAATTGTGTTACTTGCATTTTATCATAATCCAATTATTATACCTATATTTTTTAGTTGTTAAGGAGTGAATACTTTTTTTGATATAATGAAGATAGTAAATTAGCATTCATATGCTTACATACAATAGCATAGATATAAAATCATCTAACTTTAATGTAGAGTAATATCCACATATATATCCTTTTTATGAATTAACATTATTACAAAGAAGTTTTAATCAAAATATAAATGAGCAAGTTATTATCATATTAAAAAAAATCATCCCAATAACTCTAATTTGATGCTTATTCATTGTTTTTTTATTAAAATTATTGATAAATATGAAATAGTTGAATAGTTTGTTAGATACACATGAGAACTACTTGTCCCACAGAAAAATACCTAGTCCAAAATATTTTCACAAAAACAACTTTGAAAAGAACATGAAGAAATTATTTATATATAATGCAAACAAATACTAACATAAAAAAGAGTATAAATATAATTTTTTTTTTTAAATTGGTTTATCCCAACACCAAGTTATATCATATTATTTTTGCCAATATTTAAGGAGTTTTGTTAATCACAGCGAAATACAAACAACTTAAACTCCCCATGAGTTTAAGATTCCAAATATTCTTTTTCGTTAAGTCATTTATGACTTTCACAAACTAATAAAATTTGGTAAAAATTCAGAATGGATTTACAACCAATTTTAATGCTTTAAGTGATTAGAGCTGTTGAGTGTACAATGCAAAATAATTTCGCTATTGACTGTCTATCTGAAAAAGTCACCCAATATTGATAAATGTTCAATACTTTTCTGCTATTCACTTCATCATTGTTTCATATTTCCTCATATTTATAAGCGATCAAATAGAGTATCTTCATTGAGATAAACATATTGAATACTATTGTTACTTCTAGCTTGGGTCAATTGTTTCTAGAACAATCAAAGTGTGATCTTCGATATTACTTCTATTGTTGGTGACTAGAAAATGGTGAGCATCTTTGCAAAGCATGTTACCATTTTGCATAATTGTACTTTCTAGCTCACTAGAAAGTCAAGTGATATTCTTCCTTAAAAGATAATAGCAAAAGGGTGCTTGTTGCAACATAAAAAAAAAGTGTTAGTTTGTTGCAACCTCTGTTTTTTCATCTTGGACAATCAATCACATATTGGATGGAAGCTTGTGTTTTTTTTAGCATATTCATTATATTGAACATGAGTTTGTTCTTTGCAAATCTTCATACGAAATAGTGTATATTTGACATTTTGGATGTTAATTTATAAAGCTTGTATGCAAACTCCATAACATAATTAGAAAATTTAAATTTATATAATTTATTAACATCAAAACCTAGGGTAGTCATCCAACACGACTCGTTCATATTCTAATATCTCGATCCCTTTAATATTATTGATCTCTCAACACTAGAAGGTGAAGATGGTACTGAACTGTAATGAAAATATGAAAATCGTTACCCATGTCCCATAGATGATACGTTGATAACAACTAGACTAGCATAGGACTTGCCAAGTACTAATATTTGTATGTTGTAATTGTTGGGTCTTCAACGTTGGAAGAAAAGGCTTATATGACTCAATTGCTAGAATGTTTGGTACTACACTTGACACTGGTGCAAGAATGAGATCCATTAGTCCTAGAGGTAGTGTTACAACATCTTAAAGTATGGGAAAGAACTCTCCTAATCTGACTGAATGTAAAGTTGATACTGGACGAAATATTATCATCTATAGAATGCTAATATGAAGATCAAGGTTAGCCTCTAAATGATATACTCTAACAAAGGACCAATCAATTTTGGTGGATATCTTGATTGGAACATAAGTTATCTTTAAGAAGTATCACATGCAATCATAAACAAAAATCAGAAAGTAATAACGGCAACCAAGAATAAACTTTAAAAAAAAGGACATCGAGAGAATACAACAAGAAACTAACTGCCGACTACTTCGAACCACTAGTGGGTTATCCATCCTTCAAATAATAGTAAGCCGCTCACGGCAGAAAACATTATCCTTACTATAAGCAATAAACCATTAGTCGATAGTCAAAATCCAAAATTAGGTGTCCATCAATCATTCAATCTCATGCTCAAAGTTAACCCGCACAAAAGTGGGCCAATTGTGAAGGCACCATGAAAAGAGAGTGAGAACAATGGCTATCTATGTACTACTGTGAGGAGACAAAAACGTAACATATTTTACAAAAAAGAATTGGAATCAAAATCTCATGTTCCAGTTAGTATCGAGCTTTCCTAGGGAACAAGTACAACAAAATCTACAATTGAGACAACTGTGTTGAGAAATAAAGCGGGATAAAAAGGCCACAGGCCATTACGAATGAGATTAATATGCACTTATATTAATCATAGAGGCGGATAAAAGTATGAAGATACGGAAAAGCCGAGGAAGAGTAAGCCACCAACAGTAGCTACTGAGCGTTGGGAAATTTTAGATGCCAGCATGCTTCCTCCCACCACTGCCAGCGAGGTACAGATGGTGTGACCTATAGAGGCCCCAACTGCTACTCCCAGTGCATTTTTGTGGGTCGCCAGCTGCAGAAGGAAATTAAAGGACATGAAAAATGTAGGGGGAAAGACTACTAATGTTGCCCACAAAACCTAAGACATAAAATTAATCACGAAAACATGAAATGTTCAGTGATCTACAGGGCACCAGTTATCTTACTGCAATTGTTGCTATCTGGCTACGATCACCCCACTCAGCAAGGAATGTTAAAATAAAGGACTGCATAAAAATAAGATGGCGTTACACGTGTAAATGTGATTATTGTCAGTCAAATAATTGATGTAAAGCAAAAAGTGTACTCGCCTCCAAAAAAATTGGTGTACAAAATCTTGAAAAGAAACGCCGAACTGAAGTTTTCCCTTGTCCGCCTTCCAGTTTTTCTTCAACCTAGTTAACAAGAAGAATAATTCTTAGCATGTTCCAAATTTGACCAGATAGTCTTTTTTTTATAAAAAAAAACTGAACCAATTAATACATCAAATATAGAATCCCTGCCAGCTGCAGCAAGTTTACAGTTAAATAATTGAGCTTCCCTCCCCATGGCAAGTGCCAGGGTAAACTACAATTTAGAAAAAAACAAAAGCAGCAAAGAAACTAACTTATGTGAAGGTGTTTCCTCTTAGCAATATTTAACATGACAAGACAAGTGCTAGCAAGACACACGAATACACATCTTTCAACACATTCCCTTAGTTGAAATTTATTGAAAACTACAAAATCATGAGTAAAATTCATTAAAAAAGGAGTAGACCCAATATAATTTTGTGATTTTCAACAAATTTTAGCCAATTGTAAAAGGTACGTTAGGATAAGTGTTAGAGTGACTCGCTAGCATTTCGGGCCATCATCGGAATTTTCCTATAAAGCCTTAATAAGAAAATATACTTCTTCCATTTCTTTCTTCTGTGAGGATTTTGAATCAGTTGATCTCCATGCAATGTATAGTAACCTTAACCCAAAGAAAGCATAAAGAACTGCAGGTGACAGAAAAGAAATAGAATCAGCCCCATCTTAACAAAAATTGACCTTACACTTATCGTTAAACACAAGATAATGAATAGAAATTTGGAAACTGGTAAATCACTAAGTTATAAATGGCAATCCAAAAACAAATAGCTCGCAAATGGTTGAGTAGCACATAATTTTGACTTATAAAGCCACAAACAAAATTTAATGCGCAAGCTAACTAGAGCTCTAATAGAGTCTATACAAGTAAAAGACACAATATTTGGAATAGACACAAACAGCCAATGGAGCTAAATCCACAATATTTCTTTATACTAAAACCACCAGGAGTTTGAGTGAACCCGAAGGCTAAGCAGGCACAAATGAAATGAAAAAGTTACAACCAACTATTACTTAAGTATGGAAATAAACAGCACCAGACAAGTGCATTCATAGACCCCTAAACCATTTGTAGCTTCTATAACAAATGCAGAGTACAGACTCAAAAACCCTTGTAATTCAAAACAATTACTATGTAACCTTCTTTTTGCGAATTTCACAAACTACGCTAATCAGCTCAGCAGTAAGTATCAAACCGAGAAATTGTACCTGTAGCTGCACTATTTGTATGCTTCCTAGAAATCAAGTTTGGGACAATCCGGCCTAGCCCAGTAGAAAGTACCTAATTGACACGTACAATACTTTAATCCAGATAACATTGACATGAAAAGGAAGAGCACCCAGAAAAGGTGCTTCGTAGATGCAGAAACCATTCCATAACAAATACTATGAAAAAAGCATCCCATGATGAGACAACAAAGCAAAAACACTAAACGTGCAAAGTTAATTACTGTAGCACTTACCGTCATTATAAACAGGGCACTTAGCGCACCAGACAAGACAATTGACTTAGGGTGACGCATAGCCATAAGAGCTGCTATTATAAACGTCTCATCCCCGATCTAGCACACAAAAAATCAGTTAAAGGCATTACTCAAACATAAAAGAGAGGTATCATATGAAACAAGTATTCTTCTTAATGACTTGATCGCTCCTATTTGTCATAATATAGTCAGCTTGGTTAGCATTAGTTAAAGAAAATTTGAGCTCGTTCGCAGCAATATCCATTAGTATCAATTGGTTACGGTCGCACATCAGTTTTCTATCACATACTTCACTCATTCAATCAAGTTTGATTCCAGTTTACTCTCACAACACTCGTCTCCTAAATTCCACTAGCTCTCACAAACCTTCACGAATCTATACAGCTCTATAAAAATAAAACATATAAAAAAAAAACTCTTGTTCTTGAGATCCAGATTAGATCCAGTGAAAATGCTAGACAACACACTAGCTATAAATAATAGTTAGCAAAATCAAACAACGAATGTGAGAACAACGCAGTTTCGTTAAACTAACCTCGCTGACAATGATCATCGATAGACTTGCAAAGAGAGCATCGAAGAGTCCGGGACCGGAGGAGTCTAAGCCAAGAGAAAGGATCGAACCATTATCTATGTCTTTCAACGCAATCTGATCACAGAAAGCACACCAACATTCATTTCCAGTTTCAACGCATTCGATTCAGTTTTCTCCACAATTGAACGTAACGACAAATAACGGTGGAAAAAGAGAGAAGAGAGGCAACGGAAGCTTACTTTGCCGCGGCGACCGAGATCCACAGATCCGCCGAATCCTTCCTTCGCATTCTGCGAGAGAGAATCCTACACATAGAGATGAAACACGTTAGGACCGCGATTCGTGAAAGAAACGCGAAGAACGAAGGACAGGAAGTTGACCTGAGCGAAGGTGTATGATAGGTTGAAGAAGAAGGAGAGGAGAAGGAAAATGCGAAGAGCGGGAAGGATTCTTGGTTTGTTGAAGCTTGGAGCCATTGTGAAGCCGTGACGGTTGGAATTGCGAGGAAGAAGGAAGCCGCGGAGAGAAAAATGACGGAAGATGATTTTGTCGAGAAAGTGGAAAGGGGAATTTGAGTAAAAAGGATGAAAAGTGAGAGGAAGAGAATAGAGATCTCAGTTAGCGGGATCTGGTTTTCGGATCTGAATTATGGAGAGAGTTTGATGCATAGAGATCCTGTTCAGATCTCCGAACATTGAATTCATTTTACTTGGCATTTTATATGTGCTTCAGGTTTTGCGAGTTTCTGCTACTAACGAGGCAAGAACACATAACGCGCTCTTTCCTTTCTCTTTGTCTCTCTCGGGTACTGAAGGCCAAATCCCACTTCGACCAATGCACCTAAAATTTTGACCAAGGGGTTTGTGATTCGGCGCGTTTTAGTGGAAAGTTACTAAAAAAGTAATGTAAGAATATAGATTAATAACTTTTTTGGTAATAGTTTTTTAAAAAAAATTATTCGTTAATATTTTTAATGTTAATTTCTTCTTATTATTACATACATATATTTTTAATGTTAATTTCTTCTTATTATTACATACATATGACATTATTAAGTAATAAATTAAAAATTTATCCTCAATTTTTCTATCCACATTAATCATAAAAAATATTATATATAAAAGAAGAAAATATAAATGTAATATGTTTTTCTTTTATTTTTTTTGTCGTTACTCACACATAACTTAATCAAATTGTTTCTATCATTTACCACAATCGTCAATTACTTCCCTTCCATATCCTTCATCACCACCATTTCTTATTCTTAACCCTCAAATTAAATTTCAAAATGTAAGCGTTTCGCTCGTTTGTTCTTACTTCTCCCGATTCATTTTCTCACTCATATACTAACGCGCCTCTCGTCTTCTCCCTAAGCCCTCTCTTTCTCATAGACTAACCTCTCTCCCTCCCACCGACACACTTTTCTTTCTTTTCAATTTTTTATTCAATTAACAAAATCTTACTATTTTTTTTTATTGTTTTCTTTAATAGTTTTGTTATAAGTTTAATTAAATTATTATCTTCGTGTATTTATGACGTTATTTGTGTTAGCACAATAAATGAATAAAAAAGAAAAGTAAATTCAAACATTGCATTTCTATCTTTTAATTTATAATTGAAAAACAACATTTATTGATTAGTTTCGTGGTTCTGAAAAAAAAAACTACCACTTTTCATATTTTGAATTTTGAATATTAAAATAAAAAACGAAAAAGATGTTTAATGGGATAAAAGTAAAATGAACCGAAAAAAAATAATGTAATTGTGCAATGTTTAGTTAGTGATATCTCTTCTATTGTCTTTTTGAGATATAAAATTAAAACTACTCACAAAAGGATAAATATTTACTCTCATATATTTTTAAAATAATAAAATATAAATATAAGGATAAAATTAGAATAAAATAAAATGACAGTTAAAGAAAGAAATCCCCTTTATATATAAATCAAGGTGAAGGGTTATTTAACTAAAATTAAGGGATTTTTTAATAAAACTATTTTAATTTATTATAATATTGAGATGTGTGTTTAAATTATTTCAGCGCGAGCACTACCAACGTACAACTCTTTTAACGCACTGTGTTTGCAAACTTAGTATAAGTGACATTAATTTTGTAAAATTTGTTACGATTAAAGTGTTCATAAAATAAAGTTATTTATATTTAAAAGATTATATTTAAAAAAATAAGCTTGTATTAGAATTTAGTATAATTTTTGTCTTAACACGAAAAACACACTTTTTTTGGCAGATCAAATGTGCTTTCAATGACACCACTACTATGTTTAGTTTCAAACCATTCATCATTATTTTTTTTTTATTTTTTTATGCAAGATCGGGTAGTTGGACTGTGAGCCTACCGTGGAGCCTACCGTTGAGTATCATTAATGCTTTTTTCAAAAAAACTAACTTTAAATAATTTCAATTTTATAAATTATTTTTATAAATTTCAATGTAAGATAAAATAGTTTATGCATGAAACTTTTAATTTCAAAAAATAATTTTATGACAAAATTTGAATAAAATAACTTTATATTTTTTCAATTTTAATGAAAATATATTTTATATAAATTGTTAATGATTTTTATTTAAATATTTGTATGATTAAGTGTGCAAAGTAAAATTATTGATAGATAAAATATCAATAATTGAAAAAATTGTGTTACCGTTTAATTATATTAATTTAGTTATTTTTATTTAGACATGTAAATTTAAAGTCTTTTAAGAGAATTTGATTTTATTATAAAGGTATGCTTTGTAGTGCAATGATTTGATTTTATTTGTATTCATTTTTTTTAAATAATTTATTTAGATTCAATTTATGATAGTAAAATTTTTTGAGTTTATATCCCAAAAAGTAAATTTAGATAATGTTGTTTAAAATTTTGGAATTTCCAAATTTTTTTAAAAAAGTATTTAAAATATGGATACTTAGTAATTTTTAAAGAATAGTCTGTAAGTGAGATAAGTAATGAGATATTTAAAAAAAATGCTGTTATGTTTGTTTAGATTTGCGTATATTATAGTTTGTTTATTCTAGAGAACTATATCATTTAATTTAATGCATTTCATTAACTTGGTATTTTGTCAATTTTTTTGGTTGGATTGGTAGGCTTGGTTGTTTGTTTTTCTGTAAAACTTTTCGTGGAGAGTTTGGTACCATAACTAAAATAATTTTTAAGTGTATGTAGACTTTGAGTATTTATTTTTTAGTTTTTATTTCATAAAAAACAACACACTATATCTAATGTACCGGTCTGGACGACCGAAGATATGAATAAATAATACCAAACAATAAATATGTAACAACATTGAATAAGTCAAAGACACGTTGAAATACGTTCACGTAATATCATGAAATCATTATACAAGATCTAAAGACCACTAACCATTACACATGCCTAAAGACCACTAACCATTACATATGCCTTGACAACCAACTATCTAGCCCACGTAGGAAGAGACTCAAGTCAACCTATAAAAGGGACTTCTGATAGGGGGAAAATGTATGTTTTTTTATATCCTAAGAGAATAGACTGATCACTTGAGCGTCGAAGTACAATCGCAGGTACCTCATCGACCGACGAAATGGGCACAAAGGAAATTTTTTTTTGAAGAACTAGGAGATCCCAACACAACAACAAAACATTACTCAGGTCCTGACATCCACACATGTACGTCTAAGATTATAACTAGAACATTCATTGTGACCAAATAAACTTACCCGTATAAAATATTAAAACAATATTATTTTGTTAAACATTAAAATTAAGGCTTTTACTTAAACAAACAGTACACAATTCTTCCCATAAATAGTTATTACCTATTAAAATAAAAGTATGTTACATGGATTGATTAATCTATTTCATTTATTTATTTTTAAGCCAAGTTAAGTTTTTCATGTTACAAGTGTCAATGATATCTCGACTATTTGCTTACCTCACATTTAGTCCACCACTTGTGCTATGAGAACCTTTGCTCTGTCATCACTAGTAACCCGTGAGAATCTCCTTTTCGTTCTTACCCATGTCGAAAGAAAATTTACTTGGCTGTTGCCCATACCATGAAAACATTCACTCTATTCCTACCCATGATGTGATATTGCCTCGGTTAGAGTTTTGTTTGGTTTTTTCTTTCTTAACTCCACCTCTGTTTTGCCATGCCCATGTCGTGAGAGCTTATTAAGAATATTAAGAACTGATTTTAACTTCAACTCATTTTTACATTGTAAGATGACGATTGTTTTCAATATATATATATATATATATATATATATATATATATATATATATGTATTTATTGTAAATTCATCTGATCTTTAATCAATTCAGGGTTTTAAACAAACTGTGTACTCTGATATGAGTTTTCATAGGATTGTCTTGAAAAAAAATGCAATTTGGCAACAATTTTTTCCATATTTGGAAACTAAATTATGAAAGACAATTTTTTTTTTTTAATTATCAATAGTAATATCTAATAGGGAGATTGGTAAAATAACATCAAATGAATTTATGGTATTTTTTTGTGTGTAGAAACATATTTTCTAGGATCATTTAAATATCTCACTTGTCTAGTGGGTAATTCGTATAAAATTTCTATCTGAAATGATATGTTTGATTTCAATGTGCTTAACTTTTTTTGTATCAATACTCGTAATGGTAAAGTTTTATCTCCTCTTCTTGTTCGATGAGAGTTTTTTTCTTTAGGTTAGGTTAAAATAAACACTAATGGTGTTGTTAGGGGTTCTCCTGATTTTGTTATTTGTTGTGGTATTTTTCTTAGAAGTATGCGATAATTTATTGGTGGTTTCTTTGACGTTCTGCTTTGGTTGTTGAGTTTTATAGAGTTATACATGCTATTAAACAAACTCAAAAGACGGGTCTTACTAGTTTATGATTTTAATGTGATTTTGTCTTGGTTTGTGCTGCATTTACTGTTATGACCAATGTGCATTGGATGCTTTGTAATAGGTGGAACACATGTCTTAACTACTGTGGAAAATCAAGTTTAGGGTTTCTTGTAGTTTAGTATTTTCATTGGTATAATACACTTTCATCTAGTCTTTTCTTAGAGTTTTTTTATTAATAGGTATAGATTACCTATGTACCATTTTTGTTAATATATGAGTTTTTGTCTAATCCTTCATATTTTTTTTGGATTTCCTTTCTTTTTTTTCTTTTAATAGTATTTTTTTCATGTGGTGACAAATGATTGTTGTTACTTGAGGTTTCAACCTAGTTGAGATGTCAAGTTTCATAGTGATACTTAACATGAAAACTTTTGTAAAATAAAATAAAATTTTTTAATTTTTAACAATTGTATTTAAGCTTTAGTCAATGGAATGTTTTTAAATAAAACAAGAATAATGAGCGATAATTTTATTAAAAGTATAAGCAAAATGTTGCAACTTAAATTTTTGTTTGTTTGAATTGTCATGCATATGGAATTGGAGGATTTAGCCGAAATTCAGGAAAAATATGTAATTGTATCTGTATTTAAAATTTATAGAAATTGACATATTTAAAAAATATAGATATAAGGTAAGTATAAGGTAATTACCAAGAAGTCAGTTTTAACATTTTTAAATTTTTTAAATAATTTTGAATAAAATATCATTTCACATTTTTAAATAATCTGAGTTGCATCCCATATCTCAATTTCAGCCGCAACACTTACATTCTTCTCTAGCTGTAATATTTGATAGAACAATTTCATATTTAAGTGTGTGTGAGAGATTTGACAATAAGATTCGTTACATTTGACGTTCTTCAATGCAAAAGATATTTTTTTTGTTGAGTTTTATACTCTATTTTTGTTATTCGCTAATTTTTTTATAGATTTTGTGTCTTTAAAAATAAAATAAAAAAAACACGATCATTACAAGTAAAAATACTACAAAACTTAGTTAACGACTAATATTCACCACACTAAGCACAAAGAACCACTAACAATTGAAAATGAAAAAAAAAAGAAATCAAACTATTTACTATACTTAGAATAATATTACTAAAATTAAAAAAAACGTATAGAGATAAAAAAGGAAGTATGGAGATCAAAAAGAATTTTCCTATTTTTTTTATTTTCTAAAGTCTCTATAAGAAGTAAGATTTCATTATTTTATAAAGTCGTGTCACTAAACTTGTGTTCATGACATCTTTATTATTATTTTAGTTCCGTTGGAACAGTAATTACAATTTATATTTTTTTTATAAAATCATACTTAGTATCACGTTTTTTTTAAGAAGTTGTTAGTGAGAATACAACTTTAGTATACGTTTTTTTTTAATTGTGAGTGACCACACGATTTTAGTGTAGTTTTTTTTAGATAGTATGAGTTTTGGAACATAACTTTTTCATTTAATATGTGTTTCCAAACACGAATTTTGTAATTCTTTTAAAATCTGCATATTCTGGTAATATCTAAATATAGTTGCACCATTCTTATAAAATTTCATTTAATAGATAAGGTGAGTGACTTCTCTGCGTGCTTTTATTAAAAATACAAATAATTGGACTATTTATTTAAAATTAAAAGTTTAAATATTATTTTATTTAAATATAAAAAATAATTTTTATTTTAAAATTAAGTGTGATTTATCGGAAGCAAGTATATATATATTTTTTTCTAAAATAAATTATTGAGATAAAAAAAAAGACTTTTTGGCCTTTCGTATAGCTTTTAAGAGAGCTTTTATTTGCATATTTTTTGCTCATAGCTTTGTTTGTTTTTATTTTCGTTTATTTTGAATTTTGTGTATTAATATGGCTCTTTTTTTGGGATGTCAACTTCATGCTAAAATTGCAAGCCGTCTTCCACGAACTTTTTTCTGCTTTCCTTTCTAAACCAATGGTTCCAAATTCGATTATCCACTCCTTTCACCTTTTTTTTTTCTTTTTCTTTATGCACCAATCATCACTCACCACATGATAATAAATATCAACCCACACCTTTTCTTTTCTTTTCTCCCAAAAATAATTCTTTCAACTTTTATCAACACCAGTAAATTAAAAACAAAGCAACAAAATCAATAAACATAGATATTTTTTCTAATATATAGAGTTTTTTTAATATAAATCATAACTATCTTTCACTTTTAAGTTGTGCAATTAATGTATACTACACAATTAAAAATTATATTCTATATTCTAAAGTTTCATTCTTAAAAAAAAACAGTGAATAATTTGATTCTCATTCGATAGTGGCATATTCATTTCAATTTTTTAAGTTTCTTTGTGCCTTACTTTTATGAAAAAAAAATCAACATTTTTAACAAATGATCATGTACTAAACTAATAACAAATAATTTTTTTATAAAAAAATAGATAAACTATTAATAATTTGCTATTATATTTTAATTTCCGAAAATTAAAATAGATAAACTTAATTAAATCCAACTTTTTCTTTTCGTTTCTCTCTATACTTTTTAATATTTAATTTTTTCTTTCAGCAAACAAAATTTTGTGGGCTGTGACAGGGAAGCACTAGGTCACGTGGGGGTGAAAAAATCATTTTACTTTTTATCGTTTTAATTGAGAATATTATTACATGGTGTTGACGCAAAAAAAGCTGAGAAGTCAACATTCGGAAGTTAAATAAACAGGAAAAAAAGGGTGTGGAAAAAGGAAATGGCGAACTAATAGAGATAAACTAATGTGTGTTGTTGAAAAGGCGGGTGAAAAAAGCAAATAGTGTTGGTGTAACAGTAAGAGATGATTGGCGATGTATGATTGGTTGGTTTTTATTCCCTGTTCTCATTTGTGGAGTGGAGAACACAACGCCATCACCTCTCTTGCTTTCTTTTTTCTCTCTCTCTCTTTTTTTCCATGAACTTTTTTTTTTCTTTTTTATTTTTAAAAGATGATAATTTAGTAGTAATAATAAATAATAATAATATTTATTATTATTATTATTATTATTATTGATATTGGTTTTATTTAACTGTTGCTGTTGTTGTTGGGGTGAACCGGTGAAGGGTGATAGTAGTTTAAGTGAGTGTTGGAAATGGAATGTGAAGAGTGAGTGACAGGGCGGTGATGATAGTATTATTATGCGTGTATGGAATTCGATGCCGCGATTCCCGTGTCCCGAGAGCACCTTCCTCAAGGTCCTTTGCTTTTTCTCCACACTTTTCTTCTTCTTCTTCTTCTTCTTCTTCTTCTTCTTCTTCTTCTTCTTCTTCTTCGATTGTGATGAATAGCGTTGTTTCAATCTCGTTCGTTCGATCACGTGCGTTCTCGTGATCCCTGTCGCCGCCGATGATCGACGATGGATGATCGTCGCGCTTCTATTTCTTCCTATTTCGTTCTTCTGAGGTCTGATTGCATGATTCTGAGATCTGAGGTGCTTCGTTCCATGTTTCTGTTTCTTTTAATTTGTTTTATTCACGTTAGGACTAACTTGCGATATTTTTTTTCTTGAATTTCACTTCCCTGAATTTGTGTTTTCTTCACCGCTTTGAGAATGTTTGTGTTCATGTTCATGCAATTTGGCTGTTCTGCTTTTTGACTGGACAATAAAAATGGCAATCGGAGCTACTTTTTTTCTAGTTCTCTTAAATTCAAATTAGTAATGAATGGAGTATAAACTTTCCTGATTTTGTTTTGCAATTTTAAGTTTAGATACTGTGGAGTACTTTCGTGATAAATTGCTATTACTGAACTGAACATTTTAGATTTTAATTTTTTAAGGAATGTTTTAAAACTTAATTAAACCTTTTTTCACCAATTTATTTTTTAAAAGAACCTGGTGTGCAGAAAGCATGGCAACTTCGGAAAAGCCTTTGGCTTATAGCGTTCACAAACGGATTTTTCAAGAGGCCTGGATAAAAATATCGGACTGTTGAAAGTGTCCTTGAAAGTTAAATTTCATTCATATTCATAAGTCAAAGGCGAAGTTGTATTACACTAATTAAAGTGACAAATGGAAATCTAGATCATAATGATGTCTCTTATGGAGAAATTGACTTGTTCACATCATGCTGTTTCAGATGCAATGTGGCAAATTAACTTGAGGTCAAGTGAAACAATGGAATCTGGACCTTATCCTGAGCATCCAGGAGAACCAGATTGTTCATATTACATCAGGACTGGCCTTTGTAGATTTGGAGCAACGTGTCGATTTAATCATCCTCCTAATAGGAAGCTGGTATGATCCATGCAATGCTTTTGGACAAATTCTAATTATAAGTTTGTTGCATGTGTTAGCAGACGACAAAGATGCACACTCACACACACACACACTCTCACGTGGGTGAACATGGCTTGTATTTATGCATGACTTTGTTTTTTCTTTACACATCCATGATCTTTTCACGATTAAATTTATTTTAGCTGTTTTCACCTTTTTTTTAAAATAATTGTTGCTGGGTTGTAGATGGTCAAAATTATCTGTCTGTACTGTTGGTACTTTTCATTTTGATCACACATTAATTAATTAGTATAGTTACCTGACATTTTTTTCCTTGGAGTAATATCAGGCTATTGCTGCTGCACGGATGAAAGGTGAATTCCCAGAAAGGATAGGACAGCCAGAATGCCAGGCATGTACTTGTTTCTCAATGAATGCATAAGGTGCTCATTGCTTGTTTATGTGCATGCTCTGTAATTTTTTAAGGTGGAATTTTATATGTTTTAAAAAATGTAGATCTTGAACACTTTAGGATGCTAGGAATTTATGAAAAATCCCTCTTGGATCCTCTGAATTTATGCCTAAAAGTCTGGTTGCAATTAAAATCCCTAATACAAGATAGATCCTAAACTGTTGGGACAAGCGATAAGGATATGATCTATAAGGGACAGGTGATTTGGATCCTTGGTGAACTTAGATGCCAGTTGATCATTAGAATGAAATAGTGATATCCCTAGAAAGAATCTTCTCTTGTATAAGCTGGCAGTCAACCCTGGTGTGTTTGGTTAGCTCATGATTGGATAGGTGGCCATGAGAAATGCTACTGGATTATGTCTATATGTCTTTATTTTCTTAAAACCAATCCCTTTCTTGGAGACCTCTTGATTATCTCTAGATCTGAATTACTGTAGTTCAATAGCTATCACATGGAAAGTGAAGGATTTGATTTGCAACAAAGGAATATCCAGAGCGCAGTCATGAGATGGAGTAGTTATCCCACTAATCTACATTATCAGCATAAGTCTGCTGCTCATGATCAGAACCTCAACATTTAGATCCATAGGAGCATAGCACTTCAGTTTATTATAAAATATCAAAAACATGTTTCTTTTGAAAAATGGAAATATCTGTAAATTTGGTTGTTTTAAACACTCTTGTGAATGGAGGTGGGGGAAAGAGATCAGGCCGTCAACAAGTGCAGCATGTAGGCCATCCATTTTCTGTATCTCCGGAATTATTTATCTGATTTATCTGAAAAATGGCGTATTTTGGGTTGTAAACTAAACTATATTTCGAATTTGTTATCTGTATAAGAATGTCTTTGCTTAAATTTGAGGTAGTTAGTTTATGTTTATCAAACAGTAGTGCACTTTAGCATTCATCTGTCTGAAAATCAGTTAAACAATTCACTAGTTAAAGCACACCTTTTGTTTAATTATTTGTTTGTGTTAATAATTATTATTCTATGTAGTTATGTGATTTACAACCTTTATCTTCTTTAGCTCATCTTGATCATTTATATCTCCATGAGTTATAATGACTTCATATCAAACTATCAATTATTTTTTTACGAGAAAAAAAACTGTACTGACAGGGTAAAGCAATTTTACATCATCATCAATCACAAACCACTATATATGTTAAGTTTGTTGTTTTTACCATAACTACCTTAAAAATCATAGCCATAGGGATTTGTGATTGGATAACAATGTAAAACTGTTTTAGACTGTCAATCCACTGCCATTAAACTCTCTTCTTATTTGATTTTATAATTTATTATCTTTATGGGTGTTATCAATGCTAGCATCAACCTTCTACTGTTAAAAATATTACAATCCTTATTCCCTTTTTTATGCTTTCCAGTACTATTTGAAGACAGGAACTTGCAAATTTGGAGCCACATGCAGGTTTCATCATCCTAGAGACAAGGCTGGGATTGCTGGAAGAGTTGCCTTGAACATTTTAGGCTATCCACTCCGCCCAGTTAGTATTGAATATTTACCTCTTATTTATATCTTAGATACAGCAAAGGAAGTATGTGTTTGTTAGCTGTGTCCTCTCTTGTTGATTGCTTGTTTGATTTATAGCATAATTAAACTGCCTGAAACACTTTTAGACTCAACAAGTTTTAATTCAGATGCTGCTTCTTTCTATTCAGTATATGATAGAATACCAACTGATAAAAGTAGTAAAATATAATATTGAACTCTAAAATCACATAATACAGCAATACACATGCTGTCCCAAGAGCCCAGAGATAAAAGTCTTCTATGGAGATTATTCTCTGTCCACAAGCTACAAATAACTTCAGGCTGGTTAATTGCATGAAATACCATAAGATATATAGTCCTTATACACAGTTACTGGCTATTATTTTCTACAGATGACTCTCATAAGTTCATAACTACCCTTAACTCTCAATTTCCATCAGCATGCATTTTCTAAATTGTGGTGGCTTTCAATACATCTAACCTGGACGTTTTGCTTGGTTATTGATACTAGTAGTCTAATTCTATATTTTCTTTGTTTCTTGTTGATACATAGTGACCCTGAATGGATTATTGTTCTATTTAAAATCTGACACCTGATTGTTTTGTGGTGTTGTTGATATTAATAGTTAATTCTGTATTTCTTTGTTTCTTGCTGACACAGAATGAGCCTGAATGTGCTTATTATTTAAGAACCGGACAATGTAAATTTGGAAACACTTGCAAATTTCACCATCCCCAACCAAGCAATATGGTGCTTTCCATGAGAAGTTCTCCTGTTTATCCTACTGTCCAATCACCAACTACACCAGGTCAGCAGTCCTATGCGACAGGAATTACAAATTGGCCTAGTTCATCATATATTCCTAGCCCACGTTGGCAAAGTCCTTCAAGTTATGCTCCTTTAATTCTACCTCAGGGAATGGTTTCAGTGCCTGGATGGAGTGCATACAGTGTAAGCTCATCCCTTCTTTTATATGGAAGAAATAGAATGATGTGATATTCTATGTTTGTGAGAGATTAAAAGGCATACTTTTGTCCGGAGGAGAGTGTATTAAGTTAAAAATATTATTTTTTTCATTTTCTATAAACATTCATCACGTGTGTTAAAATGGGATACTTTCTTCATGATGACATGGTACACCTTGTAGTTTAGAGTTAAATTCTTGTTATCATATAAATAGAAGTTAAACTTTTAGCAGTGAGTGGGTCTGCACAATGCTTGTCATGCTTTATCTTAGAAAGTGGGCATCAAATCTTTCTAGGATAGTTTATTTTTATTTTTATATGCTTCGATAGGATCTTAGAAAGTGGGGATTAAGCCTACTCAATCTTATAAAACTGATTTGATAAGGTGAGATTTGCCCCTCATTTATATATTATAATTTGACTTTATGTGTAGTCGATGTGCAATCTCTAACACTTTAAACCCATACTACTCTTGTGTGATGTTTCATTTAGATATACTCCCTCTAGTCCTTATTATAAGGCATTGTTTAGAAGAGATTGATGGTCTTTTTTTAAGGCATTTTGTAGTTTCTATATAATATTAATTTTCTTTTTCTTGTTTACCCCTATTAAATATTATGAGTAGGTGTATTTTTTATTAACGATGAGGGTAAATTTGTATTTAAATAATCAACAAAATGAACTGAATTAATTAGTTTTATTTGTTTGTTATTTTATTCTTTTAAAAATGCTCTCTATATTAAGGATGTGAGGGAGTACAACCATTCCGGTGCTTTCACCTTACAACTTAAACCTTTAAGAGAGTTGGTTCATTGAATCATCCATATTTCCTTCGGATTTTCATTTGCCTTTGTCAAGGGCTGTTCGACTCTTGTCTATCAAGGTATTTTTTTTATGGAAAATTGATCTTGTAACTTGTTGGAGAGAAATTTTATTGCATTTATTTTCAAATAATAGATTTGTGTCATCTATTTGATTTTATGATGAACACTTATTAATACAATGCCACATGGCAGATATGTAATGGACTTTTTTTACAGATCTTGCTGTTGCTAGTATGTACCAACATCCTGATTAAACATCCATTTTTTCCAGGGTCAAATGGGGTCAGATAGTTCACAACAAACAATGGGAAATGGCCAAAGCTATGGAACTAATAGGCAAAGTGAACCAACAAATGCCGGATCCCAGGGGGCATATTCCCAATTTCGTTCTGGCTCTGTTCCTGTAGGTTTCTATGCGTTGCCAAGGGAGAACATATTTCCTGAGAGACCTGATCAACCAGATTGCCAATTCTACATGAAGACTGGAGATTGCAAGTTTGGTGCCGTCTGTCGTTTCCATCATCCACGTGAAAGGATGATTCCTGCTCCTGACTGTGTTTTGAGTCCTATAGGCCTTCCTTTACGTCCTGTGAGTTGAATTCTTGCTATTGGACTCTATATCTGAAGTTTATATTTCATTGGGATCGATTATTTTTTTCACCTGAATATACACTTGTGATAATTCTCATAGGTTGTGTTTAGTAAGGCCTCGAAAAAAAACTTGTTAAATTGGCTTGTAACTTATTTAATTTACTACTTCTTATTCTTTAGTATTTACATTTTTCCATTATTTGAATTTAAATGATCTAATTTTTAGCTTGTTTGATAGACAATTTGACATTACACAACTGTGGGACTATATGCAGATATTTTAGGAGCCTGTTCTGGAAACATGGTCCTCCGATTTAGGGTGTATATATATCTCTAAAATCAATGTAGGAGCTAAAATGAGAAATAATGCAATTTGTAAGACAGGTATACCTTTATGTGTGCTGTCTTGATAATAACTTTTTTCTGGGCTTTCATAACATGTCTCCTTTTAAAAAAAGTTAGGCCACTAACATTTTCAGAAGTCATTGACATAGGAGAATATGTTCCTATCAAGAGAAGTATAACTTACTAGCAATCTAAAATGGTTTAAATACACTTCTGTCATGGCGTGTGATAGATCCCCACCAAGAAAATGTGTTCGGTTTGGAAGATATAACATGAGAAGTGGGGGATAAGCTCCCTAACTAAGAGCAGTGACTTTGGGGACTGACTAATATCCTATGGGGCATGGATCTCACGTTGGAGAGCGGGAAAGAGAAGAGAAAGTGCAGGATATATGGTATCGGTTTCTGTCAGGTTTCTATTAGTTTGCAATTAACATTTTCATGAAATGAAAGAATCCAAAATCCCAATCACTCTATGTTAGGGATGGAATATTTTTATATTTGTTGAAAATCTCACATTGACTAAAGATAAGGTCAAATTATAGTATATAAATGGATGCAATCTTCACCTTACAAGTCGGTTTTGTGAGGTTGAATTAGGCTTAAATGCTGCTTTCTTAAAATGGTATTAGAGTCTATTCTTACGATATTCTTTGGTGTGGGAGGATGTGTTGGAGATCCCATCAGTTAGAAATAAGATTAAATTATACTATATAAGTGGAGTGCAAACTTCACTTTACAAACTGGTTTTTTGAGGTTGAGTTAGAATTAAATTTCACTTTCTTAAGAATATTTAAATATGAATTAGTTTGTCTCAGTTCTATACATCCTCCTATAAATGGTTTAAATCACAATAGATGAGAAACCCTATCTTTGAATCAAGCAAAAACATTTATAGATGTTTGTATCAACACTGAAAGCAATTGTAAGTGCAACAATAATCTGAAGCCAACTTAATGGTTTGCAATTGTAAAAGTGAAGACAGAAGAGATGATGAAAACTCTTGAACTTGGCTAGGCCTAACTCTAGCCCAAAAGCTAGTTAATGAAGGCTTGAGCTTTTATAGACCCTACTTCGGCCATATATTGGGAGAGCCGCATGGTCTGGTAGGTTGCAATGGGAAATTCACGAGGTTAGGTGGAGTTTTGTTCAGTTGATGGTGGTCCATAATCAAATCTATGATAGATTATGATATCATCTAAAATTTAGGCTGGATCTAACTCAACTTCAAAAGTTAACTAACAGATGAGGATTGTATAAGCCTTTATAAGCTTTACTTTTGTGATGTATATAGGCGATTTGGAATCTCAACAAAATATCATCAATATCTTTTTTGGCATTTGCATTGCTTCATGTGCTTAGCATATCATTCACAAAATTTGTGTCTGATATTACTCCTTTCAACTGTCCGAAATGCATTAAAGTATTTTAAGTAGATTTATGATTGTTTGTTGATTGGAGGGAGATGAGAATATATGCAATTATTTAATTTGATGCATGCTAATAGAGGCTGTGTCCCATTTTCATACAGGGAGAGCCTCTTTGTGTCTTCTATTCACGTTATGGCATATGCAAATTTGGTCCAAGTTGCAAGTTTGATCACCCAATGGGAGTCTTCACCTATAACATATCTGCATCACCTTCAGCTGATGCCCCAGGGCGGCGTTTGTTAGGTTCTTCATCTGGAACTTCTGCATTAAATTTATCATCAGAAGGACTTATTGAGTCAGGCTCAGCAAATCCAAGGAGGCTTTCATTATCAGAGACTAGACAGATTCCCTCTGGTGATGATAACATTGATGAAGAGGGATAATGATGTCTCTTGGAAATGGGTTATTTGCTTTTTACAATTTTTTCAGGGGAGAAAAGGGTAATCTGTAAATTGATTTTCCCATTGCTGAAGATGTACAGACTACAGAGTTCATGTGAAGCTGATTCTATCAACGTGCTATTTAATGCAGTTGACAGATTCAGTTGTTCTGAATTTCATGCTGTCACATTGTATAAATTTTACAAATATTTGTCACATTTGGTGGAAACCCAATGTGAACATTTCTTCAGTCCTTAAGTCAGTCTATCTATTTAATGTTTTCCCAATATGTAAAAAGTGTTTTTCTGAAAATCTATAATGATCAATGTTTGGCTCCTGTGTCAATCTTTTTTTTGGTGCAGGTTTGAAATTCAGTGCAAAGACTATTCTATGTGCGGTCTACTGTGCATACATAGAAATCTTTTTCAACAGCAAACCAACAGTATGATCAGTATCCTTTTATTTTTTTTCACATTTTTTGTTTTTCTAGTGTGCATACACAATTCTTTTGCACATTCTTATCAGAACACAACAACACTCCTATGAAGTCTTAATTCTCGTATATGTGCATGTTTTCTTCAGTCAAAATAAATGCAACTGTTCAAGAATTTTATCTGTACTTCTACTTTCCCATGATGTATTTATTCTTTTTGCAATGATTGATTGTCCTACATAGAATTCGTTTTGCAGAAGTTGAAAGGAAAGAGTCTAAACTGTGAACTTTATGGGCAGCAGAAGCCCGTTAATTTATGCTGTTTGGCAGATGCCAAGCCTCAGCGCGAATGTGACTTCTGTTCAGCCTACACAAACTACTTAACTACATGTTTCAATTAATTTTGGTGAGTGGGTGGTCCTTTCTGGCTTGGAGTTCGATTATCAGTTTACATGCAATGCAATAACTAAATCATGGTCGGGAGTTTAAATCTTCTTTTGAGGCTTTATTAGAAGCATAATTTCAGTGGCTGAAGATACATGTATTTGATTTGTTGCTCACTGATTCTAGTATGTGTTATCAATATGCTTACACAGGTACTACGTCCATTTTTCTCTTTTTATTTACTGAAACAAAGAAACGGTGTAATGATCACTGTCACGATATGCACTCTTTTGCAGTCCTGTGCTACAACCCAAATCTGTAGAAGCGTGTTTCACTGTGCTAGTGTGCTAGTTTTCTGAATCTGAAAAGAATAACGGAGTGCATTTACTATTTTTTAAAACTTCAGCTTTTTTCAAAAAATATGAAAAGTTAAAGAAAATATGCAAGGTATTTTGTTCAACTTGTTTTAAAACTGTATTTTGTTCTGCATTCCTGTTGTGATTTTTCACAAGTTAATAATTATAACTTTCATATTTTTTGGTGGAATTGACATGAGTTTTGGCTTCTGATGTGTTTTCAAACACCTTCAGTTTATATCTTGATATTTCTTGGTGAGTGATAGCATGTTTAGATCAGGTCTCAAACCCACGTCCATTTTGTAGTTGACGTAAAAGCTAATGATACTTGAAGTTTCAGATTTTGCATGTCCCGGATGCAAGTTTTTACCTGCCTGTGGACGTGGAACCAAACAGGTTATTATGAGTCAATTTGCATTTTCAAGTTTCATTGGTTAATAGCCCACAGAAATATGCAAAAGGCTTCTGTTGGATACAGCCTTTATTTAGTTGGTTGGCGAGTCATTTGGTCTAAAATCTGAACTGCTCAGATTTCTTTTTCTTTTTAACTGGAAAATTCATTCAGATTGGGTTTTTCTTTTGTGGGAAAATATTAAAAGTTTAAACTGTGGATAACACTAAACAGATGCCACATTAACTTCCTAAAGCAAAAGGATAAGCAAATACGATATATTGTTCACTTGCTATTTAGTATTTCTGTGATTGTCAGCTCTGATATGCGCCTTCACTAACCATTCTGTCTTTTTGCCTCTAATTTAGTGCGTGCACGAATTTAAAGCTGTGTGTTCTAAGGATAAATCTGCAAATTTTTCTCCCTTTTCTATATTTGATGACATGTGGTTGCTTGAACCCCTCTTAATCAAATACACTAATAAGCTGAAAAAGGAAAAGTTGACGCGCAAACAAAAACTTTACATATACAAAAAAAAGGTGTTCGGGAAACTTTTATTCATTATCAACACTTTACGTAAGTCAAAAAGTTTCAACTTTTCCTTAATGTATTGCGACTACTTTATGATTTTTTTTGTCCGTTATATTTATCATAACCAATCAAATCAAACAAAAGTGCACATAATGCGTTTCTTATTAATATAAAGTAATAAAATTTCAAACAGGGTAGTTGAGAGGTTTGTGAAACGTTGAAAATTTAAAGTCATGTGAAAGCATAAATACCGCGAAATAGAGTTTATTTTTTAGTCAAAAGGTGTATAAAACTAAGATTAAAATGATCTTTTAAAGGTCTAAATCTTTTTCTCCATCCCTGAATGCATAATTTTTGTTCCTTAAAAAAATTTAATTGTACATTTTGACAAGTTTTTTTAAATTAAACGATTTTGATCTATTATTAATGTATAATTTAATTATTAATAAATGTTACATCTATATGATCTATTATTAATATATAATTTAATTATTTATAACAAATCAAATAAGCAATTTTTTTTTTCTTAATTCAATCAATTTAAAAAATTCATTAATTTAATTTCTATTTATTTTCTCTTTTTTCTTACAAAATTTCCTTCACGGTTGTTTCTTTCCTTCTTTTTCGTGCATCTCAACAAGGAGAGTCATAAGAGAACATATGACACAGATAACTTATAAATAACTTGATTTTAGGGATTATTTTTTAAAAAGCGTACAAGTAAAATGAAAAATAAAATAAAATTAGATAAGTAAGTTAATAGATTAATTGTAACCAACTTTACATTTGTCAAGGAATGTCGTGTGTTTGTTGTTATAAGCGGATAAGTAAGTTTTAGAAGTTAATTAAAAGTTGAAAAAATTATTTCTTAAACATTATATATTGTAATGCACAATTTAGAGTTATTATTACACATTCTCAATATTCCATCTTTATATTTCTAGACGTTTATTTTACACAATATCCTTACAAAGACAAATTAAACTACTATTCTGAATATATATATATATATATATATATATATATATATATATATATATATATATATATATATATATATATATATATATATATATATATATATATACACGCACACACACATGTATAATGTATAATATATACACATATATTCTCAAATCCATTGTTTTCATTCTATTTTAAATTTTTATTTTTATATTTTTTTTCTATTTGTAGTTCCGACTACACATTTCATTATTTTATGTAATAAAAAATATTATTTGTTATTATTTAAAATAATTTGTCCCACTGTTTAAGGATTACAGATTTATTCTGAAGAGTCTAAACAAATCGAATCGAGGGCAACTTTTGAAATTTAAGTATGATTTGTAAGAAAAAAAATGATAGGCAAGTTTGATTCATTTATTTATTGAAGTTAATGAGAAGCCCTTGAGTTTGATTTATTAAAGAAGTTAGTAAATTTAAATTTGATTTGCTTAGTTAATTTTATGAGTTAATTATTATTTTTTTATGAAAAATTTCTTAAATTATGTTTGAACTTTATCAATATAACATCTAAAAAAATTATTTTAATAATAATCTACTTAAAAATAATATGCACAATTTTTTTCTTTTGAAAATAATTCATGTGCTATAAAAATAAGTTAATATTTTTCATAAATATAACTCAATAAAAACATAAACCACGTTAATTTTTTATTTAATGAGTTTTTATCCTTGATATCAAAATTTAAAGCTTAAAACAGTTCATTTAAATAATAAAGCGCACTTAGAAAACTCTTCTAATTTAAACATCTATTACTATTATTCGATATGATAGTAGTTATTGAAGTGATAGTGAAAATAACACTTTGATATTAGAAAAAAAAAAATAAACTTCCTCCTTCATGATGTTAGAGTTATATAAACTTCTAGAGAATAAAGTGATATTGTTTATTTGAAGGGAGGTTTGTAAATAACTTAGGCATGTTTGATTTTGTTTTGTTTTGTTTTTTAGTTGTTAAAACAGTTTTACGTTATCAATTTTGAAAAATAATTTATTTTAAAGATTTTTCCATCTTTCTACTTTTTTCTTCCTCTTATACCTTGTGTATACTTGTAGTAAGAAGATTATTGGGATGAGTCATTGTTAATTTTTTTTGGGATTTTTTTTCAATATGAATTCATTCCAATAGTTTGTTTACTACAAATATACAGAATGTCTAAAGTTTAAAATATGGACAAAAATCAATTTAAAATTATAGTATAAAGATGAAAAACATATTTAATCATTTTTTTAAATAGGATTGTTAAAGATATGCATGATATCCATGCTCATTTTGTTACATAACTATGCTTTTTTAAGTTCTATATATACTTGTAATCTATTTGGTGTAGTAATTGAATGAATAAGATTTCTTTTGTTTTGCTTTTCCGGTGTTTTTTTTTTCTCTCCTCTCTTTTTCTTACATGGTCGTAAATTTTTTTTTTCCCTAAATGTCCTATTCTTCTTCTTCTTTTCCGGCCTCTGTCCAAACTAATTCTTCTTCAAACTTTTTCACTCAACTCCATACTTTTTTCATTCATCTGACTCTAAAACTAAATGATGAAAACTTTTTTGTTTGGCGCTAGCAAGTTCTTGCTCAGGTTTAAGGTCTTGATCTTCTTCGGTTCTTGGAATCCTTTGCTACTACTCCATAGAATCTATCTATTAATATGTCCATTGTCAATCTCTCATTTCTTTTGCACAAGCAATATATAATCTTTTCTTGTTTGGTTTGTGGCTTCCATATCTAGTTTTATGGTCATCCAAATGATTGGTCTGGTTTCACTCATCTCATATGGGATAAGTTGAATGTTTACTACGTTTCACATACTTATGCAAAGATTCGTAAACTCAAGCTTATGCTTAAATCTCAAAAACGTGATGGTTTAATCTCGACATATTTTCTTGACATTAAAAGAGTGGTTAACTCTATTGCTACTACTGGTTTTGTGGTGTCTTCTGAAGATCATATCAACGCCATTTTAGATGATTTACTGGAGGAGTACAACGACTTCATCTCTTCCATCACCTCTTGTCTTGATCTGTATATCATTGAAGACATTGATACTCTACTTTTGGCTCAAAGAGATCGTTTCAAAAACACAAGTTTCTTGATCCTTCTCTTGCATAGGTTAATTTCACTTCTACCAACTGGGATCATACATCTCCTTCAAAACCTTTCTTTCACAAAAATTCTTACTAGAATTATGACGAAGAACATTCACTTAATTCTTCAATTTTTATGGAAATGGAGTGACTTTTGATGAAAGGTTGAGAAAAACAACATTAGAAGGAGAAACATATTGTATTAATTTTCATTTTTTTAGTTTTTAAAACCTAAAACAGAGAAATCTGTTTTTAAAAACAAATAAACAATCCTAAGTGTGTATTTGTATTGGGATTACATGTAATCCCATTGCACTTAACTGGTATTTAAAAAACATTAATGAAACATGTAAAAACTTTTTCTCTGTAACTCTAACTTCCTAATAATGTTCTTAGCAAAGTAGATACGTAAATATGATTTCTATTTTGTAATAATAAATTCAAGCATTCTTCTTAAGTTAAAAAAGAATAACAGTCCTCCAATTTAGAAACAAATAATTGATCTGTAATAACTTTTTTAATTAATCCAAACTATTTAATTAAAATTAGAATGATTATTTGATGGCAGTAATGCTTTATAAAGCAAATTGTTACATTTTTAAACTTTTTCTTATGTACTATTTTATATAATTTTTTAATTGAATTAGTTTTTAACTTTGAAATAGATTAATGAGGTCAATAAGATAATAAATAATACAGTTTTAAATTTAATATTTTCTTTAAAGTATTAGATATAATTATATATTTTTATTTGATAACACTAATCATAAAGAATATTTTTTTTTAACTTAATATTTTATTCACAGTATTATATATCATTGTATATTTTTATTTGATTACACTAATATTTGTTTAGACATACCTATTTAAAATTTTATAAATTTAGCTTTATTATATGTTTTAATCAAATTTAATTTTTTACGATGACGTAACATTGATTAAAAAATAATTATACATTTACATTTTTTTTAAATATATCATAAAAATAATTTTAATTGGACATATGAATAATATTCTTTCAAGGCCCATTACCCTCTCACATCATAAATGTATAAATAGAAATTGTGATGTCTGGAAGCTTTATAATTTTTTTTTATAAATAGAAATTGATATTGACTTTCTTTCAAAATAATTATTAAAGTATACCAAAAAAACCCCATTGAAAAACCGCTTTTAAAATACACTATACTTTCATTGACTTGAATTTATATTATTAATTAGATTTTTTTTTTCAAATTTTTTCTTAATCTTTTTAAAATTAACCATCACTGTTTTTATTTAGTTATTCATCATCTAACCAATTAAGGTTAAGAAAGAAAAAAATTATCACAAGAGTCTTATAATTAGGGGTTAGAGGTAATAGTTATTGTCAATTTAACATTTTAAAACAGTTAACAAATAGAATTAATGTTTTCCAAACATTAGTCTTAGAAAGAAATAGATGCCATAACATAGTAGTACACATTTATTATGTATAATATTAGCCATTAGCATAAAAAAATATTAATTCTCTCAAATTTACAATGAATATACAAAAATGAAATTGATTAATATTTTTATCTTTAATGAAATATTAGTTTTTCTTCCTAATTTATTTTCAAATTAATTACTTTCTCGTTCATTTAAAATATGCATTTTAAAACTTATAATTTACTTCATCTCTTTAAAAAAATATAAATTTTTAATACATGAGAAATCTATGAAATCCAATTTC